>NC_056044.1:26583861-27230914 GCF_004379255.2 Salvia splendens
ATTTTTTACCGGACATCATAATTGTCATTTATTGAGCTCATAATAAACCATGTTATATAGGAGTAGTACATAAATATACAACACCTAGCTAATCAATATTTGTTGCAAGGTTTGGAGCAATGTTTTAAAAACCGGACCGGCAAGCGAACCTGCATCGTTACTGGTTAACTGGTTCAACCAATGGTTCACTGGTCGAACCATTGGTTGAACCAAAATACTGTTTATACATATATATTTATTTCTTTAGTAGTAAATAATAAAATTTAATTATATGTTTTATCAATAAATATTAGAGTATTATACATTTAATAGTATTATTACAGAAAAAAAGTCTTGTACTAGTATATTAGAATATTTAATGATGTTAAGTTTGAATACAATAATAAATTATAATACACAATATTAAAAACTAATATTAAACTCTATGTATAATTATAAACTCCTATATTGTAAAATATTAGTGAGTGTAAAAAAATAATTAAAATATAAGAAATATATTATAATTAACAATTTCTTAAAAGAATATAAAATTAAAATGAATTATCTTAAAAGAATACAAAATTAAAATGAATTATTAGTTTCGGTGGAAAAAAGAATTTAAGATTTAATGTATAAGGATAATTAATGTTCATAATATTTCAAAATGACCATTTGGTGGAGTGGTAAAGAAGTTGGTATTAGAGATGTGGTCATGTGTTCAAGTCCTATCAACAACAAATTTTAAATAGATATTTTGAAAAAGTTAAAACCGGTTTCCGGTTCACGGTCGGACCGGTCGGTTCCACCGGTTCGCAGCGATTCAATATGCTAGTGGTTTTTAGGGGTGAACCAGACCGAACTGCCTGCCGGTTCGCGGTTGAACCGGTCGAACCGGCCGGTTCGGTCCGGTTTTTAAAACACTGGTTTGGAGGTTTAATTGGTTGAGAATATTAAAACTCTTTACCATCCCATATTACATATATTTAGCTCAAACTCTTGATAATGTATACAATAAGAACACTGAGTAAAGCACGCATACTCCTTAATGGCGGCGTCGAAGCCCTCAAGGCGGAAGCCATTCACCTTTCCCGCTATTATTTTCTTGGCAACACTCGTCACATTCAACATCCAATACCTAATCCAGCTGCATCAAGAAGTCCAGAATGCTGTAAACCACCGCACAACGGCCACGAGCCTCAATTGGTTCGAGTTTGTTGCACGAGAGCTGGGACACGAGGCCATCAACGTTGCATTGGTCAACATGGACGACGAAACGACGCTTCCACACAAGATCCCCACCAAAGGGGAGATTGTCAAGGTGGATTTCGACCGCGTGGTCGAGGCTGTGCAGTGGTCTCATTTGTATCCGGAGTGGATCGATGAGACCAATGCAAAGTGCCCGAATGTGCCCATGCCCGTGTTCGAAAACTACGACCAACTGGACGTGGTGGTTGCTAGGGTTCCTCCGGATGAATTTGGTTTGAAGGATGTTTTTCGGTTGCAAGTGAATTTGGTGGTTGCTAACTTGTTAGTGAGATGTGGGAGAGTCCAAAGTGGGATTAGTAGACCAATATTTGCTGTGTTTATAGGGGCAAGTGGGCCCATGTCGGAGATATTTCGATGTGATGATCTTGTGTTGCACGATGCTGATTATTGGATTCACAGACCTGAGTTGACAAGGATCAGACAGATTGTACTCATGCCTGTCGGAAGTTGCCAACTCAACCCTCCTTTACCACATATTGGTAAGCTTAACAAAACTTGACCTAGCTATACATACTCTTTCCATCGATAAAATAATGCTCATATTTACTATTTTGGTCGGTCTACATTTGCTTTATCCATTTTGGTAAGTGGACTTTACTTTCCACTAACTAATTATACTTATGCTCTATTATAAAATTAATACTCCATATAAAAGTGGGCTACTTATTCCACTAACTTTTTCTACCATTTTTCTTTCATATTTCTTAAAACTCCCACCGAGTTAAAATAGCACTTTAAATCATGGACCGAAGTGGAGCATTTCTTGTTTGGCACGGGACTTTATGCAATACTACCTCTGTCCCTGAAAGTTTATCCCATTTTTCCATTTCCGTCCGTCTCACAAAAATTGTCTCATTTAGCTTTTTACCATTTTTTGTAGTGGACCTCATATTCCACTAACTCGTTCCTGCTCACATTTTATTATAAAACTAATAGATAAAAGTAGGACCTACATTCCACTAACTTTTTCAACCCGCTTTTCATTACATTTCTTAAAACCCGTGTCGGGTCAAAGTGGGATAATATTTGGGGGACAGAGGTAGTATTATTTTGTGAGTTAAGTGGAAAGAAGATAAAGTAAGAGTGAGAAAAAGTAGAGAAAATCATATTTCTATTTTAAAATTGTGTAATTTATAATAGGGCAACGTAAAAAGAAAAAAATGGCTAAATTTTGAGTGTGACATGGATCGTGATAGAACTTTTCTCAAAGCTAGAACATAAAACTATATTACTTCTCAAATAAGTTGATTCATTAATATAATTTTTGACTCAATATCAACAACTAATATATTTTGTGATGCCAACTAATTTTAATATATCAGATAACAAATGTGATTTTCAGTTATCAAAGCTCTAATTTTAAAAAAGTTAACCACTCCCGGCCCTATATAGGAGGAGTATATGTTTATTAAATTTTGACTTTGTACTATATTTAGGTAAAGAATTAGGGATTGAGAGGTTGAAGCAACCAAGAGAGGCTTATGCTACTATAGTCCACTCGACAGAAACCTATGTGTGTGGAGCAATAGCTCTAGCAAGAAGCATCATCAAACTAAACACAACCAAAGACCTCATCTTGCTAGCCGATTATCACATCTCTCCCAAATCCATCAACGGCCTCCAATCGGCCGGGTGGAAGATAAAGCAGATCAAACGCATACGAAACCCTCACTCGAAAAAAAAATCGTACAACGAGTGGAACTACAGCAAGCTCCGCCTCTGGCAGCTAACAGACTACGACAAAATCATCTTCATCGACTCCGACTTCATCGTCACAAAAAGCCTCGACAATTTCTTCAAATACCCGGGCATCTCCGCCCGGGGAAACAACCAAGACCGGTTCAACTCGGGGCTGATGCTCCTAGAGCCATCAATGTGCACTTTCAGGAGGTTGATGGAGAAGAGATGGGTGGTGAGATCGTACAACGGCGGCGATCAAGGCTACCTGAATGAGATGTTTCCATGGTGGCATCGCCTCCCCAACAAGATCAACCATCTCACCTACTTTGATCCGAATAACGGAGATGAAGATAGGGAGCATGTAGTTGAAAGTGATGTGTATGCGATTCACTACCTTGGGTGGAAGCCGTGGTGGTGCTACAGAGACTACGACTGCAATTGGGATGGCCCCAAAAATAAAAAATTTGCGAGTGACTCGGCAAACAACATTTGGTGGGATGTTTATGATAAGGCGTCTGATGAAATGAAGGAAAACTGTTTTTTGACGCCGGAAATGTATAATAGGTTTTGGAACAACAGAAAGAGAGCCAAGGAAGCTAACTTGTCGGATGGGCATTGGAGGATCAAAATTAGAGATCCGAGGTTGAATAATAAATTGTGATGGAAATGTAATTTTGTCCAATTTTTGGTGCTTCGGATCTGTGTTTAGGATTTTGGATTTCTATTTATGATTAAATTTCTGGTCTTTTGGATTCATATTTTTCGATAGTTTGGTTTGGTTTGTTGTTAAGATTCAACTTTCATAAAAACTGGATTTTCAGATAGGTTTGGATTAGTCAAAAATCTAAACCGAAATCTGAATACTCACTTGGAAAGATGATAACTTATGCCCTCTAGTAACATCCTAGATATTAGTGTTATAAAAGTTGTTCGACGTTCCAACATTGCTCAGACTTAGTTATACAACAAATTGGGAGTAGTTCGTCTTTAATTAATAGGTTTGCTGCCAAACTATAGTATACTCTTTTAACATGTCATTATTAGTAACTCTTAATTATACTTATTCAATTATTATCCTTAATACTAACAATTATAATTAGTTATGACTTATGGTTGTGGGTGTGTGTACGTGTCTTTACTATTTTTGTATAGAAAACAGATAGAGAAGGATAAACGTGCACTAGACATTCTTATTTTCAGATCTTTGTTATCTGATGTTGAGTTGGTCCTATCGTACTCCCTTGGTCCATCAATACAAGATGATTTTTTACCCGGCACGAATTTAAAGATCAGTAAAAGGTGAATCTTACTTTTATATACTACCTCTGATAGGCACATGATATTCTATTTTATTACGGAAGGGGGCTGATATTCTCTCCGTATATTTATTTAGTTTATTTATGCTTTAGTATTATTTAGTTGTTATGATTTTATTTACTTTCCATAGTGGTTAGGATTTTATTTGCTTTTGATTTACTTTCACCACACATATTATAAATATGTGTGGAGTCTTTTATTATTATTATTCTCGTTCTCTCCTTCGGTTCTCCCTCTTGGAGAAACCGCCAATCTACGCTATTTTCCTCCCTTTGTGCTCTCTTTTCATATAATATATTCAATAGGAATTAATCTCATATTAATTCCTATCACCCTCCGTCCGACAAAAGATGTCACACTTGTGGGACGGCACGAGATTTTAGGAGGTTTTGTTTTATATGTTAGGTGGAAAGAGAAAATAATATATTTATATTAATGTGAGAGGGAACTTTTTCCATAAAAGGAAATGTGACATCTTTCGTGGGACAAACTAAAAAGGAAAGTGTGACATCTATTATGGGTCGGAGGGAGTAATAAAATGTGAGTGTGATAAAATTAGTGGTATGTGTGTTGGGTACAAACCCATCCACATCGGATGAGTGAGGGAAGTTGGATTAGTATATAAGTGTTATTCATCCCTAATTACTTTGAGGCTTTTTGGGGTGACCTAAAAACATATCCGTGCGGGCTTGGCTCCACTCAAAGCGGACAATATCAAACTAATGTGCAGTCTATGATCCCAACAACTGGTATCAGAGCCAAGGTGGCTTTGGGTCGGGCTTGGATGACCCATGATCGAGTGGGGCCCTGGATGACTCTAGTTTGAGTCGGGCCCGTAATGTCTCGATGTATCGACTGTGTGTTCCCAGTGTGGTCTCGGTTTGAGGGGAGGTTTGTTGGGTACAAATCCATCCCACATCGGATGAGTGAGGGAAGTTGGATTAGTATATAAGTGCTATCCATCCCTGATTAGTTTGACCCATTTTGGGGTGACTCAAAAATAAATCCGTGCGGGCTTGCCTTCACTCAAAGCGGACAATATCAAACTTTCCCGATGTGGTCTCGGTTTGAGGGGAGGTTTGTTGGGTACAAATCCATCCCACATCGGATGAGTGAGGGAAGTTGGATTAGTATATAAGTGATATCCATGAAGTTGGATTAGTATATAATGATATCCATGAAGTTGGATTAGTATATAAGCGCTATCCATCCCTGAAGAGTTTTGACCCCTTTTGGGGTGACCCAAAAACACATCCCTGATTAGTTTGACCCCTTTTGGGATGACCCAAAAATAAATCAGTGCGGGCTTGCCTTCACCCAAAGCGGACAATATCAAACTAATGTACAGTTGATGATCCCAACAATGTGGGGTCCATTACCAAAAATAATAAAAAGCAACAATGTGGGATCCATTACCAAAAATAGTAAAAAATAAATGAGAAGTTTATTGGTGGATTGACGGAAATGACTAAATGGGAAGTTTATTGATGAACGGAGGAAGTATTTAGAGCATTTACAATCACAATGGAACCCTAAAATAGGTTGCGTGCAGCTAATTTTGGGGCTCTATTACAAGAGGGAAAAAGAGAGGCAGCCCAGCGGAAACTGCTGCACAGAAGGTGGCTGCTTGCGGTGGGATTTCCAGCCCTTGGTTGGTTCTCGCCGAGCAGACTTCAATTTTTTTCAAATACATTTTTTCCATCTATAAATATCCTCACTTTTAATATATTGTATTTTAAAATCTATTTTATTTTGCAATTTTATTTTATTTATTAATTCAAAAACGTGAAAAAAGAGTTAACAATGATGAAATAAGTTGTAGGTAATTTTGGGGCTGGCTTATTGCAGAAAAATGGGTTGCCGCTAATTTTGGGGCTGTTTTATTAGCCCTTATTGTCGATGCCTGTATTTGTTCCTAATCTTTAGATTTATTAATTATAACTCTGAATTCAGAAAATTAGAGTAGTTTCGCTTCAATTCTATACTACTCCATAGATAAACGTAACAGGAGTATCTATTAATGAAAGTATAATGTTGGTTATTTATGGAATCCACCAATCAATTAATAATAAATGATCTATTTAATAAATCCACTATAAATACAAATAATAATTAGGCGTGAAAATAATGTAAGAGAAAGTTTCTATATTTTGAAGGAAATTTCATGTCCACAAGATTCTTTTAAGAGGAGAGATCATATCAGATGGATGTTATAGCTCACTGACTAGCCCAAGTCGTAGGCCCATTTTATTTGTGCAGCCCAATCCAACTAACCCAAAGCTGATCCAATCCTCGCACCCTAATTAAAGGCCTAAACTATGTAACCGGTCCGACACCTGACTCATGAGTTATGAACCCACTTCATTTGAGGCTTCTTTTCTTTTCAAGGAGTATTTTCTTTTTAACACCTTGTTGTTGAAAACAATGTATTTGCACGTTGTCTTTTGCTGTATTCAGATCTCTATGACTATAATAAAGTATGGATCAACCTACAAGAAAGAATATATAAATGGATGGATTTATTCTTCATCTCATGTTTTGACCGGTTAATCGGTTTTAATTTTTCGTAAATCCTAGAACCGAAACCGAAACCGGTCGGTTCCGGTTTGGAACCGGCCGATTCCGGTTCCAAACCAGAACCGATGTGTAATTTTAATCCGAATTTATTTATAATTTTAAATAGTTCAATACTACAAAAATAATAGTTCAACATCTAGAAATATAACAAATAATACCTAAAAATTCAAATAAATACACAAAAACAAATCAACAATACAATAATATTCATGTATGGGTAAGAGAGATGCCAACTGTAGTAGGTCGGACAAGTCTATTTTTAAAAAAAATATAGTAGTTCTATAATTTAGCAAATTTTTTAAAAGGATGAGTTTTACAATTGAATTTCATTTTCCCTTTTATTGGCTAAACAAGTATTCAAAGGAATTTGCAATACTAATTGATCTTGTTATGACTTTTTGTTTATAACGGAACAGTTAATAAATTATCCACAAATAAGTTAAAAGTTAAATGAATTGTTGCATAAGTTTATTATAAATTTAAATTTCTATCATATGAAATGATATTGTATTTGTATAAGTTCTTTTGGAAATTAAAAACAAACTTATGATGTCCTACTTATAGTAGCTAGTTCATAAAAATGGATTGGGTAAATAATTGTAGAATCAAAGTATCACGGTTTAAATATTTTAAATACTTCAGAAAACAGAGCTCGTAAATTTGACACTATTTAATCTAAAAATGACTCAATGTTTCAAAATATTTTACTTCAATTCAATATTAATTCAATTAAGTTATATTTATTAGTATATTAAATTATAAAAAAATATAAAATAGAATTATAATACGGTTCCCGGTTAGGAACCGATCGGTTTCGGTTAGAACCAGAACCGGTTTTTCGATTCCCGGTTCCTCAATTAACCGGTCGGTTTCAGTCTCGGTTCCGGTTAACCGAGAACCGTTTAAGCACCTCTATTCTTGATAAAAGATATTTTGCCTCCATGTCCCTTATTTTTCTAAAGGATGTGCTTGATAAGATATGTTAAGCCGATATTAATCTTGACCTAATATATAACTACTCGATTATTATAATTACGGGCATGTCTAGGCCCGCCGCATGAATTATAATAAATGCCTAATTTTGATTACTCTTCCGAAGATATATTTTTTGTAATTCATGGCTTTTGTCATACAAAGCGAGCCTAAATTAAAATCGTATAAAGCCTTTAGTAATATAGCTTAATAAGTAACAGTAATATAATAAACACTCTTCGAACTAAGTAAATAGCTAGTGGGGTTGTAAGCAACATTTAATATATTAGACCACTTTTTAAATATTAGTCCTACTATAAATTGATTATAATTAGCCTGTCAAATTGACTCAAAAGTTCGAAAATGATATCGAATTACAATTTGAAAGTTCATGCCATTGGAATTTAATAATGTCGGTATATTTATTTTAGGGCGGATCTAGCATATAGCTAGCAGGACAAATTTAGAGTGTGAATTTACAAAGAAGTAGAGTAGTAATGTCTTAGACCAAATTAAAGGTCTTAATTTCAAATCTATCGTGGCAAGATTGTTGAATTTATATTTATTTATTCATTAATGAAAAGGGACACTAGCCCCTCCAATTTCCCCACATGTTTTAATTTATTAGTGTAAAATTTATTAGTTTAAAATTTTAAAATCTCTATATAAATTCTTGGCTTCGCCTCTCTGTATGTATAAATTGATTAGGTTAGAAGTTTGAGTTAAAACACGTCACTTTCAAATGTGTAGTTTTAAAAAGACCCATAACGTATATTATATGTGCTATATGAAAACACTTTTGAATATAAATTATGTAAATATCATGAGAGACATATTTTAAATCGTGGCGCCATCTAGCTTTAATTGTAGAAACTCAAGTAGCATGACCCAGGACAAATATTCAAGTCACATAAACCTACCCAATTAATGATGGTCACTCATGAATTTATGGCACAATAGTAGTATATAATAAGATTGTATGGATAATAAGAATATAAGATTCATTCAATAAATGATGGCACCTCTTGGTTGAGCGGCACGCACAGTTTGATTTTAACCATCCCAATTCAAAGAATTCATAAATTTCCTCTAGATCAACTTTCTCTACTTTTGAGATTATTGCTTATGCTTCCTTTTTTTTCAACCAAAACTAATGTATGACTTCTTCATAGGTTGAGATCCGTCAAACAAGGCAAATATATGTACGATTGCGACATGTATGTTTACTTGTCTTACACAATACTATGTACATATCTAAAATAATTCGCGATTGTCATACATTGAAATGAGTCAAAATTCTAATCCGAACTCATAACTCAATGTCATATTTTATGGAGATCATTAGATGTAGATAAATATTTGAGTCAATTAAAATTTTGTATTCCATTCCTCTCATTTGGTATTCCTTGTGCTTATAAAAAAAATCATCCAAATTTTGTCATTACTTCTTACATTCATATCTTTTTTACATTCATTCCATTCTGCTATATTCTGCTTCATTATATCCTCGAATTTAGTTTAATCTAATATCCATTAATTTTTGTTAACTCGGTAAAACTGACCAACGTGATGCCATCCACTCGGATAAAATTTTGAATAATTTATCATATTCATGGAGGCCATGACGATCCATTGATGGATACTCAAAGTTTTAGGACTCCGTCAAACAAAATCTAGTAGAAGTAAGATTGATTGTGATGATAATGCAATATTATGATTTTTACTCAAATACTAGTAAAAGAATATATATGTGGGGTAGTTTAGAGCATCTGTGGACGGACGGCGTCCGTCCGTGCCAGCGGCACGGAAGACGTCGTCCGCCGCTGCTCTCGCGCCAGCGGCGCTGCTCGATGCATCGAGCAGGTGACTTGGCCGGACGTGATAGGGCAACAGCATAGCCGTTGCATTTGAATTTTTTTAAAAAAATTTGATTTTTAATTAAAAAACCGATTAAAAATAAAAAAAATATTTTCACACTTCCCAAAAAAAATATATCCGTTTTCTACCATTTTCTACCTACTTTTAAATTTTTTTCCCCCAAAAATACACATTTTCATCTATAAATACCCCCACTTTCACACTAAAAAATTCACACCACACTACACAATTCTCATCTACATTCTCTCATTTCCATTCTCATCTACATTCTCTCATCTCCATTCTCAACTTTCTTCCACTCATACAACATAACAATGTCCGGCCAAGGCGATCACCCTCCGGGCTCCCACGGTTGGAACCCCGATTGGTTCGGTTCACAACCGTTTCCTAGTCCGGAAACAGAATATTCGGCCCCTCCTCAAACCCAAAGTTCGGGCGTTCCAGGTGGCTACCGGCCTTACCCGATCAACGACCAAGATGCCCCCGAAAAGCAATACGGGTGGACACCCGAACCTAGAGCGAGGTCAACCGCCCCCTCCCAAACTCCGACTCCTCCTACTCGTGGTGTCCGCACACCGTACACTCCGGCGGAGATGGAGCAATTGTTCAAGGCGTTCTTGTCAATCTCCGAAGATCCGGAGGTTGGCACGAACCAATCCGGTGATCACTTTGGGTGGCGCATTTGTCGCCGGTACAATGAAAACCGGCCGGATGGAACAATCGAGCGCAATGAGAGTATTGTTCGCAACGCCATCTACAGAGCCAACGAAGAAATCCAAAAGTTCCGGGGGTATTACCTCCAGGAAGAGCGGTCGGCGGGGAGCGGCCGGAGCGAGGTCGACATCATCAGGTCCGCCATGTCGACCTACCAATCCATGAACTACAAGGCGTTCAAGTACCTCAACATTTGGCAGGAGACGCGGTCGCATCTGAAGTATAGGGGAGACGTAACATCCTCCTCTAGCGGGACCAAACGGTCAAGGTCGGTATCCCTATCCGACACCGGCTCCGAAGACGTGGTTAGCCAACTCGCCAGAGCTAACTTGGGTAGCCCCGACGCCGGCCCGAGCGGTTCCCAACACCGACCGCAATGAAGGAAGAAGGCGGCGACCAACCGCCGTCGCGCCGCGACTCCATTCAGCGATGCTCCCGAACCCGCTCCCGTGCCCTATGCGCCACCTCCACCCCCCACCAACTCGTTGTGGGCGATTTTGGCCCAACTCAATATGGCCGATAGGTCAAATATGACCCCCTCGCAACTTCGATCGCACGAGGCCATGATATTGGGCCTCCAAAAATAATTGGGGGTAGTGCCGCCGGATGAATAGTCTTCCACGGGGATATTTTTAGCTTTAATTATGTAATTTTTAATTTTTAGTATTTTAATTATGTAATTTTTATTTTTTAGGATTTTAATTATGTAGTTTTTATTTTTTAGGATTTTAATTATGTCTTTTTTATTTTATTTGTAATTTGTAATATTATTTCGGTTTTTTTAATGAATTTTAATATTATGGAAATGTTTTTATTTAAATTGAATAATAGAATGGTGGGACCCTTGTGTTCGTCCTTGCGGAAGAGCACAACTGTGGTTGTTGTGCTATTGCCTAAGAGCATGCAGAAATAGTGGCGCCGGGCCCACAACCGTGCTCGTTGGCAAGAGCACGGTTGTTGGTGCTCTTATGTTGGGCCCAAGCCTGGTTAATGTAATTTGACTATCGCGTATATTGAAAATTTATTTTTTGTTAATATAGAATTTATTTATGTTTAAGTAGATAATTATGGTATATTCAATTTTTTAAAAAATTGATTCCCTTAGTAAAAAATACTAAATAAAAGTATGTCATAATAATATAGAATCATGAGATTAGTTAACCATTGAAAAAAATAGTCTTCATTAAATTTGTATTCGTGAGGCTAAATTATTACGTATAATAATGTGAAACAAAAACAGAACTGTAGAGCCAACGCTGGTATATGTGCTACTTCCCGCCGCTTGCCTCATCGGTCTGGGTGGTGTTTAGGTGGTTCATTGAACCTTTTAGGTACTTAGTAAAAATAATATTAGTAGTAATATAGTAATACCCTTCGTCCCTGACCAATATAAACTATTTTTATTTTGAATTGCCCCTAGATATTTTTCAAACTTTATATTTTAAGATATCTTTTTTATTTTTATTTTGATTTTTATTTCTTTTATTTTTATTAACTCTTTTATCTTATTTTATTAATTATATATTAAAATTAATGTCATTTCAAATTTTCTATTTTTTAGGAATTGAATGTTAGTAATCATCGCAGTAACTTGTATACACACAAAATTTAGCGGGTGAGTTAACGAAATCCAATTTGCTACGCGCGATCCACACGCGCTCTGGTTAGTCAAATCGTCTGTCTAACTTTGGTATCTCTCTCTCTCTCTCTCTCTCTCTCTAAACCAGCTATCAGATCATCGCGAAACACAAATACCTGACACAGAATAATTCATCACCGGAAGGGATAGGGTTTCAAATCCTCCCCCAATAATACTTTCATTTCCCTCAATCTCCCAATTCCAACGGGAGATTGGTTTCCCCTTCCGATCACAATTCCTTACAGAGAACACCTTTGGCTTTCCGGAGAATATCATTCTCACTCTTCTCGCCTTCCCGGGAATTTCCAGGTTCGTTTTCCCTTCACGTCATTCTGGAAATATCTCATTTCTGCACCCTAATTTTTCGTTTTGGGTTTTCTTGGTCATTTCTTTGCAGGGGATTCGTGGCGATTGAATCATTTTTATCCGGAACCATTGGTTTCTTTTGTCTTCATTGAGGAATAGAGGGGAAAATTCATGCATAATTTGAAGGGAAGTTTATTAATATACATACGGGCGGAGGAGTTGATGCTTTTTAATTCTGAATTTATTAATTGTATTTTATAGTTCTTCGTGTTTAAAAACACTGATAGTTGGGGTGAACTTGTGAGTTTCTGGGGCTTGGTCTGCGTTGGGTGTGTATTGACTGATTCATGGAGTTAGATGATTCGCTCCAATCCATGAGCCATGTCCAATGTTGTGACTGTGGTTGCAGCTGTTCAATGACGGACACTGCCTTATCTGAGATGTGTCTACGCTCTATCAAGCGTAAATATGATGACGTCGAGGAAGGAAACAAATTTACTGTCCCCGGACTTGTTGTGCCGCAAAATGCTCGTGTGGAGGTCGAAAATGAATGTATGGCACTGCGTGAAACAGTCAGCAGTCAGCAGCAGACTATCCAGGACCTCCTCATCGAATTAGATGAGGAGAGAAATGCATCTTCTTCAGCTGCAAACGAGGCCATGTCTATGATTCTGAGGCTGCAGAGGGAGAAGGCAGAGGTTCACATGGAGGCAAGGCAGTTTAAGAGGTTTGCGGAGGAGAAAATGGCACATGATCAGCAAGTGGCATTGGCATTGGACGATTTGTTGTATAAGAGGGAACAGGCCGTCCATTCACTTACCTGTGAGATTCAGGCCTACAAACACAGGATGTTGAGTTTTGGGCTCACAGAGTCTGAAGCCGATGGAGAAAAGGTTGTGGGCCAAAACACAAGCATGACTGAGAACCTAGAGGGACAATATGAGTTTCCTGGATACGATATTTACCCACCTCTCAAGTGCAATATAAATGAATCTCAAGCTTATCCAGATGGTGATGATGAAAGTGCTGACATTGAGAAATACCCCTTTGGGGAAACTCCACACTCTCGGTATGAGCTGAGGGATTTCGAGTACAGGCTCAATGAATTTGAGCGAAGTCCTACTAGAACCATCGAGCCTGATAGGGAATACTCTGGCACAAAAAATATGCTTGAAAAGGTTATTGTTGGTCAATCTCCAAGATGGCCTAATCATCTTAGGAAGTTATCTACTGATAGCTCATATTCACAATTTGGAATGGTGAAAGAAATGAGTCCAGATTTTGCGCCTGATTCCCCAAAATATGGCGGCAGTTTCAGGAAGACGAAATTTTCCCATTTGGATTTGAACCCTAATTACAGGAAAGTGGATAGTGCATCTGAAGCTGGAGATGACATAAGTGACAGAGTTTACACAATAGATTCCATCCATCAACGGTCTGCAGTTAATGGTGTCATGGATCATAAGGGTTCTGATGGATCCGTATATGAGGACTATTCAAAAAGTTCCCAGGGTTCACTAGACCACTCTGATGTCATGGACCTACAGATGCAGAAACTGTATGCAAGGCTTCAGGCTCTTGAAGCTGATAGAGAATCAATGAGGCAGGCTCTTATCTCTGTTGGAACTGATAAAGCACAAATGATTTTGCTGAAAGAGATAGCTGAGAACTTGTGCAAAGAAATGACACCAGCAAAAGCAATGCCTATCCAGAAGAAGCCAGTAACTAAGGGTTTAAGCTTCGTTTCCTTATTGAAGGTAATGATAGTGGTAAATACTGATTTTTTTTTCCAAATTCCAGTTGCATCTACACATGAAAAAGACACATTGCCCTTTTTTCTGCTTTGATGCATTATCTGCAATTACACTCTTCGTATCAAAGATAGGGAACTATTTGCAAAAACTTGATTAATATGTGTGGTTATGCAAAGCCTCACAACCTTTAGCAGTTAGCACTGTACAAGCGTTGTGTTTCAGACAAAAGAAAGTGCAGCCAAATACCTCTATTTATTAGTGGGGAAAGCCTCACTTCATGATTACAAAAACAGTGTAGATTCTAAGCATCTTTTCGTAGATATAATGTCTACCATTAAGATCTATGTGGTTTGGGTTGTTATGGACTTCTTCCAACTTTTATCTTTTCATTATGTATGCTCACACTTGGGATCATCTACTGGCTGTTTAGCAAACAGAGCCATTGTTTGTAATAAGATCCTGTAAATTACTTCCATCTGAAGTTTTTTATTTTCATGCAACACTGGTCACATGTGGGAGCTGTTTGTTAAAACTCTAATTGCAGGACATTAGTAAATCTTGTAATTACCATTTCTTCATAAATACTGACTATGTATTTCTCTTTGTTCAGTGGGTCATATTATGGAGAAGGAATGCACGCAGAAGCAGGTAAGATACAATACCATGAAAGTGTCTAATTAACTTGTGGATTTTATTGGACATCAGAAATTTTTGCTCTATACTCTCTTTTGCTGTTTTACATGGTTGAGCCACTGCCAAATAAGAATGCATAATAGCACCTATCCCTGAATTAATGCAGTTAGACATTGTATTTGTTAACCATTATCCGCTCATTTTTTCTTTTTTTGAGTGTCTCAGGTACACGTTCGGGATGTCTGCCAGGAATGAAGGTTTGCTAATCCTTTTAGACAAAGGTCCTCGTATCGGACAACGCAGGGTTGTGTCAACACTGCGAAACTAAGACTGACTGGTCTTTGTTCCATCCCCGAAGCCTCTGTTATTATCATTACTGTTTGGATGCTGAGTGGTTTTGAGCTTTTCTGGTGTTTGGATTGTGGGTGAAGGTTTTATCTTGCTAATTTGTTGCTAAGGGGATTGGTAATACTGGCACGTCGTCGCGCAGTTTCGCATCACTTCAATTTGTGGCATAGCATACATCAAATTTGTCGATATAGGAATTGTATTCTTTGTGGTTGATCAGCAAATTTCGCTTGTGCTTCTCTTTTTCTGTTTCCTTTACTTCACACTTTAATTTGGATCTGTTATTTTTCTTGTACCCCAATTGTCACATATGCCCAGTCTTCTTGGGACGCAAATGACAACCTCTGCCCTCACCTTAATCAAGTTTTTATTAAATCATGCTGAAACCCTTCCATTGTAAGACCCTTTCTCGTAAATTGTGGATAAAATAAAATAGAGTGAAGAAACTTAATACTAGGAGTAATAAAATCATCTTTTCCCTTAAAATTTTTTGACTAATGAGCTTCATAAAAATAAAATGTTAAAAGTGACTATCTTCTTATTCACAGTAGCTAATTTGCTAATAGCATCCTCAATGGGCGGACGATGGCACGCCCGATAGCGCGCATCGTCCGCGCCATCCATCGTCCGCACCCATTGCGGGTGCGCGCCATAGGGCGCGGACGATAGTCGCGCCCTATACTTCGGTCGCGGAGGAAAGCGTGGACGATGGCCATCGTCCGCCCCATTGTGGAGGTCGCGGACGATCGACCGCGGACGATGGCACGCGGTTTCGTTTTTTTATAAATACCGTTCATTTGTAACATTTCATTTCACGCGATTTCATTTTCGAAACTTACATTTACATAATTACTACGAAATGGATTCAAGCCCCAATAGTCCTACGTTTAGCGCAGGGGCGCATTGGCCGGGTACAGAACCCGGCGATTATCGTTCGTTCGACACCAACACCCATTACGATCCCGATTTCAGTATGGAATCGTATGGGTTGTCTGACATGGAGCCGTCTCCGCACCGCCCAACCGCAGCGGCCGATCCGACCCCGCCTCGACCGCTTCCGCCCGAGCCAGAAAGAAGCGGAACCGGCAGCGGGCGCAGAAGTTGTCGCCTCCCGGTGATTGCGATGAGTACGCCCCTGGCCGTACGAACTACAACGACGACGAAACTCTCACTTTGGCCCGATGTTGGGTATATATATCGGAAGATCCGATATTCGCGAACAACCAGTGACAGATCGCGTACTGGGAACGCATCACGGACCTCTACAATTCGGTCAAGCCGCCGACCGCGTACAAGCGCAAGCGTGAGCAACTCCGCAAGCACTGGGATCAAGTCAAGAAGCAAGTGAACTTGTACGCGGCGGAGTTCGAGATGTTCACGCGGTCACAGGTGAGCGGCGAGAGCGCGAGCGACGTGCGCACTAAAGCGATGTTGTCGTACCGGTCGATGTTCGGCGATTTCAAGCACGAGGCCATCTGGGCGCTCTTGAGGGAGAAACAGAAGTTCCAAGGTGGAATTCTGCACACTAGTGCGCCGAAGAGGACGAAGCTCACCGAAGTTGGTGACTACACGAGCAGCGGCAGCGGCAGTCACCCGGTTGACCTCAACCGGACGTACGTGGATGAAGGGAGTTCCGGCACACCGGTGTCCTTCCGGCGTCAAGGCTGCGAAGGCCAAGGGGAAGGCGACCGCGACCTCATCGTCGACCGCTGCAACCCAAGCTCCGGTCCCAGTAGAGCTCCCGACCCAGACGGCCACCGCATTTGAGTCGTTAGCAACAGCGTCGATGGCAAGGACGATGTTGCAGACGCACAAGGCCCTCAAGAAGTGTACCGGCCCCGACGAAGCTGAATATCTCCGGGCGTTACTCGATGAGCTGCGTCGGAAGTTGGGAATTGGTTCGACTTAGTTTTTTTTTTATTAGTTCAATGATGTAACTTTTTTTTATTAAAACTTCGCTGTTTGTTATTTAGACCGTTTTTTATTTACTCGTTACTTGTTATTTGAAAACGATTAAATTAATTAAACAAAATAATAAAATGATGATGTGGCGCGCCATAGGGCGCACCTTAGGGCGCCACACTACAGGTGGGGAGGTAGGAGGATAAAACTGCTGACGTGGCGCGCCATAGGGCGCGCCTTAGGGTTCCCCATTGCTAATGCTCTAATTGTTGTGATTTGTGATTCAATATACTAATAAAATACTACTATAAATTATGAGTAAAAGTATTAATTTTTGTTTTTTTCTAATGGTTAAATAACCTTTATATTTAGTTGTACAAGTGCTCGTTGCTTGTCTTTCCTCTTTGCCTTCATCCCTGCATACACTCTCCGGCGGCTTAAACCGCCGCCGACCTCGCCGTTGTTAAAAATGCTGAGCTCCAAAAATTTATGGGTCAAGGCTAGATCGAAGAAATCGAAAAAATCCCGCGTAACCCATTCCAAGAGGCCGAATTCAGCCGCAAAGAAACAAAAACTTGAATTCAAAAGGCAAGCTACAGGCGTGGCACCGCCGCCGCATTCATTAACGGAAGAGGAAGAATTCGAGCAAACTGAAGAAGGTAAATTCAGCTTGAAAAACTCGGCTCAATCCCACTCTCACGGCGTCCAACCGTTGGGCAACCTCTACTTCAGCTCTTCGCCCACCAATTCAAGGAACACGGGCCTCGGCAATCTCCAAATCCTCACAGATGAGCTCCTTCTCGAGATTCTTGCATTTCTCAGCGGGACCCAATTGGGGGTTTTATCAACTGTGAGCAAATCTTTCTATGTTTTCTGCAATCAAGAGCCTCTTTGGAGGAATCTCGTACTGGATACTTATCAAAATGGGTTCTTGTATAAAGGGACTTGGAAAAACACTTTTGTTAGTTCTTATAAAAGCTCGTTCAAGATTGTTAGCAGTGGGGTTAGAGTTAGGGATTTTTATTCTGATTACTTGTTTCAGAGCTGGCTCTGTGCTAATCTTGAGATGAAACCTGAGTGGATTGAGAGGGATAACATAGTGAGGAGAAGGGGAATTTCTGTTGATGAGTTTATACTGAGCTTTGAGGAGCCGAATAAGCCAGTGTTGTTGGAAGGCTGTCTGGAGAAATGGCCTGCAATGGAGAAATGGGACAGGGAGTATCTGGTTGAAGTTTGTGGTGATGAACAGTTCTTGGTTGGGCCAGTGCAGATGAAGCTCGGGGACTACTTTAGATACTCGGATCAAGTGAAAGAGGAACGGCCGTTGTATCTTTTCGACCCTAAGTTTGCTGAGAAAGTTCCTCAGTTGGGGATGGATTATGGGGTACCTGAATATTTCAGTGAGGATCTTTTTAGTGTTTTGGGAAGTGAGAGACCGGACTATAGATGGATTATTATTGGGCCGGCAGGTTCTGGATCGTCTTTCCACATTGATCCTAACTCGACCTCTGCTTGGAATGCGGTGGTGAGAGGTTCCAAGAAGTGGGTGCTGTTTCCTCCTGATGTGGTGCCGCCTGGGGTGCATCCGAGCCCAGATGGTGCAGAGGTTGCTTGTCCTGTTTCCATAATTGAGTGGTTTATGAACTTCTACAGTGCCACGAAAAGTTGGGAGAAGAGGACCATTGAATGCGTTTGTAAAGCAGGGGAAGTCATATTTGTGCCTAACGGATGGTGGCATCTGGTTATTAATCTCGAAGATTCTGTTGCCATCACGCAAAATTTTGCTAGCGGGTACACACACTTTCCCTCCATCATGTTTCCTTTGTTTTTCGTTGCTACGCCATATATTCATTGATGCTCAATTCATGATTCAATCAGTCTTCCTTGGTGATTAAGTGCTACTTATTACAAGTAGTTATTAGTTGATGGCTTGACAATGTGATGATTTTTCGGTTATGGACTTTCACATGCTGTCATCTTCCTGTATGAGTTTTATAAGAGTATTCTTAAAATCTTTATGTTGCAAGTTCAACTCAACATCCTATGCTTTCTTTTAGAGGTCACTGACATGAAACAAATGCAAAACTTGTGCATCCACAATTACTCATCTAATTTTGATGGCTGTTTAAGCAATAACGAATATAGAAAGTTAGTGATGAAAATTGGAATGATGGATGGTTAACATCTGTTGAAAATTCAAGTTAGTGAGGGAGAGAGAATATACTGTTAAGAAACATGTTGGGCTGCTATAACAAGACCAGAAATCCCAGCATCATCTTGGTTATGCTGCAAAAAGTTGAGATTGTTTTTGTATTGCAGGAGGAATTTGTTGAACGTTTTGGATTTTCTAAAGAGGCCTAATGCAAGCAGTCTTGTGTCGGGAACGAGAGATAGAGTCAATCTTCATGACAAATTTAGGAATGCTATCGACGCAGCTCTACCCGGAACGATAGATGATCTGAAAGTGAAAGCAGAGGAGAAAGAAAAGCAGGCCAAGAAGGTGTCTTTCTGGGAGACTGTTACTGATTCCAAGGTGGGTGCCTTCAAGTTTTCCTTTTAGTTTGAGGTCACAAACACCACTCACATTCTATGTAGAACAAGTTTATTTGTTTTCTTGCAACCACAGACAGACGTGCAACATTAGAGTTGAGAGATTTAAACAATCAGTTCATCCATCATTATTAGTCTTCACTCCACATTCACTATTTATTCTTTTCTTTATTCTTGTTGTAAGCTGTTCATCTTACAAATGTATAGAGCTCGAGCTCGAGCTCGAGTAATGATGACGGATCGAGCTTGAGCTCGATTTGAGCTCGTTAATTGTTGCTGCGCCAAGCGAGCCAGAAAGAAAAGCTCAAGCTGAAATGGAGCCATTAATTCCTTAGCCAGCTTGAACCTGAACCTTAAAAACATATCGACCGCAAAAAGGGAAAGACCTTCTACACGCTGATTTTGGATGTTTAAATTTACCATTTTCAATGACAGAATTTGTATTACAGACAAATGAAATGAAAAATTAACAATGTGTGTGTGTTTTTGTCATTAGCTATTTGTTGTAAAAGTGAAACTGTACTATTGAATGTCGGAAAGGATCACTTCATGCATTGTATACTACATTTCATAATACACTATTAAATAATTGACAAGTGGATCTTATTTTATGGAAAGAAAAGTTGTTTCCATGATAACCGAAAGGGATCACCTCATGCATTGTATACTACATTATATAATACACCATTAAAAAATTGACAAATGAATCTTATTTTATGGAAAGAAAAGTTGTTTCCAATATATCCTCTCCACTTAAGTAAAGAAATTAAACTACACTAAATATAAAAAACGTATTTATTGAAATCAATTTCAGTTAATTATGCTCAATTTTTTTTAAAAAAACAAAGTAATTTCAATCAATTTTATTATCTTGATATTGTGTTTTTTCTATGACTCAAACATGATCGTTTGATACAAGCATATTATATGCAGAAGCTATGTTTATAATAAATAAATTATGAACCTTTAAAATTTTGTATATTAAATATTTTCTTACTTTTTAGTACTACTATTTTCTTTCTTGTTACTTGAAGTTTTTCCAATAATTTTTTTCTTTTTATGATATTTTGATTTTGATTTTTATATTCCTGCTATGTATTTGTACTTATTTCATGATATACAAAAATTACTAATATATGGACTAGTGTTGCTAATACTAATGGTGATGTTATTTTAGCATAAAATACATAAAAATTAATATATATATATATATATATATATATATATATATATATATATATATATATATATATATATATATATATTATTGATATAGCATCTAACAAAATTACGAGGAAATAACCTTTGAAAAGAAACAAGATTAGTTATTAAAATATGTGGAGAATTAGTGAAACTAAAAGATGTGTAGAAATTAAGTGCAAGAAAAAATATTTTGATTTAACTTTTCTTTCTATAAAATGTGATCCAACATTACTTATTTTATTATTAAGATTAAGCATAATTAACTGAAATTGATTTGAATACATACATTTTTTATATTTAGTGTAGTTTAAAATTCTTTACCCAATTGGAAAGGTTATAATGGAAACAACTTTTCTTTCCATAAAATAAGATCCACTTGTCAATTATTTAATAGTGTATTATGAAATGTAGTATACAATGCTAAAATAACATCACCATTAGTATTAGCAACACTAGTCCATATATTAGTAATTTTTGTATATCATGAAATAAGTACAAATAGCAGGAATATAAAAATCAAAATCAAAATATCATAAAAAGAAAAAAAATATTGGAAAAACTTCAAGTAACAAGAAAGAAAATAGTAGTACTAAAAAGTAAGAAAATATTTAATATACAAAATTTTAAAGGTTCATAATTTATTTATTATAAACATAGCTTCTGCATATAATATGCTTGTATCAAACGATCATGTTTGAGTCCTAGAAAAAACACAATATCAATATAATAAAATTGATTGAAATTACTTTGTTTTTTTTAAAAAAATTGAGCATAATTAACTGAAATTGATTTCAATAAATACGTTTTTTATATTTAGTGTAGTTTAATTTCTTTACTTAAGTGGAGAGGATATATTGGAAACAACTTTTCTTTCCATAAAATAAGATTCATTTGTCAATTTTTTAATGGTGTATTATATAATGTAGTATACAATGCATGAGGTGATCCCTTTCGGTTATAATGGAAACAACTTTTCTTTCCATAAAATAAGATCCACTTGTCAATTATTTAATAGTGTATTATGAAATGTAGTATACAATGCATGAGGTGATCCTTTCCGATTGTCGATTATTTAATAGTGTATTATGAAATGTAGTATACAATGCATGAGGTGATCCTTTCCGGATGGCGGGGCTTCAAATTCCCTTCTTTTGTTCAATAAATTATAATGATTTATGTATCACACAAGAGCAGTTTTAAGATTATAATAAAATTAAATAAGTTGAAAAATATCCATTTAGCTTAATTATAAGAAAATAACGAGTATGTTCACTAACTTAGTATATACTCATAAAAGTTAGAGTAATTTTAAGTGAATTTCGATATACTCTTAATACTAAAAAGAGAAAAAAAGTACGTACTAAAAATTAAATGAAACTCATTGCCAATCCAGTTCTCCTGCTTCTTCTTCCCTAATTCACTAGTAAGAAACAACCTTCTCCTTCATTATTCTCCCTCATTCGTTTAGGCAAGTGTCGCTCTGTCCCCATTTTCCGAAGATGATGGCATCGCTATGTGTGTACCTATTGTTGGTTATTTTAGTATAATTAGATTAACTTGATTGATCAATAGTGTCATAATGAGACATCATATAAGTTTGGAAGTGCGGAGCGCACGCTTGTTTGAATTCATTATGATTAGACGGGGATTCGGGGGCAGCGCCCCGAGTAGCAGGGTCCAAGGGGCAGAGCCCCTGGCTGGGGTCGAGCCATGTAGAAAATTCATCAGGAAATATAATTTCTGATTGTCGAAGGACTGATTTGCAATTTTCGAAACTCCTTAAAAAACTGTTAAAATCAGTTAAGAAAAACGAAGAGACGCAATGCTTCGTGAAGACACGCGATGTTTCGTTTCAGGCCTCTTCTTATTGATCTTTTTTGGTTCAAAGTTGGATCGTTAATTAACATACGAAACTTCTAAAACCTGAATTATATCCGATCAAATATTAGTAGAACCACCAAATTGATTTGATCTGAAAGTGTTATCCACGCCTTTCAGTATATTCATTTGTTCACGTTTCAGTAAATCACTAAATCTCCCTTAACACCTTGGGAGGGATATCAGGAAGGAGAATATGTTTGTAAGGGTAATATAGTTTGCATGTTTTAAATTAATACAGTAAAATTTTGTCTTTCACAATTGAACTTGGCTAAAAATTGTTTTGCAGTTCAATCTATATTTTGGATCAACGAAACATGTTGGGTTCATCACATTCATTACACATCATTATTTTTACCAATATACCGGACAATGAGGATCCAGGAATCGAAACTCGTGGGGTCGAATATAGTACAAAAATGATAGTAATAAATAATTATTTAAAAATATATATACTATTATAATGTAAATATTTATTTTGAATGATATATTTAAATATTTTTTAAATAAATACTTTCATGTTTATCAATAATTTTGAAAAAAAATCAATAAATAAAATAAAATAAAAAAATAAAAACATAATTATCTTCCATTAATCAATGGATCTATCTTTTATTATCAGACTGTGTACACAACTAATTCAATAATGGGCCCATATATTTAGCCCATTTAATTAAAAATTTGATTGAATAAAATAAGAATTAAACGTATCTTCTTCAAAATATACGTCTGAACTCTCTGCTCTTTCTGTGTCCATCTCTATCTCCATCTCTCTCATATATTCTATTTTACTCACGTGTTTTCTTTATCTCCCCTTTTATTTACTGCAGAGGCTGAAGGATTGTGGTGAAAGTCCGCAGCTCGCGATCAAGGAGGAGCTCCGTGGGGTCGAAGATGGAGTTGTGCGGGATCTCGGAGGTCCAAGAATGGAGTTTTCGGCTGATAGAAAGCCATGAGTTCCATCTTAAAACCAATTGGTGATAAGAGGAGAGACCCATGAGACTTATATAGTGGATTAAGCTGATGTGAGATATTATTATATTCATTGTCAGGGGCGGAGGGAGGGTGGGGCGAGGCCGGGCCCATGGTCCCCCCACTAATTCTTAAAAAACTTAGGGGTATTTTAGTAATTTCACAATAATTATAATTTATAATAAATATAATACTCCCTCCGTCCCGTGCTACTCGCACGTTTGCTTTTCGACACGGAGATTAAGGAACGAGTGATTAGCAAAGTCAACAATTGCGGCTGTAGGTGATAATTTTTACTAAAAATGGAAAGAGTGCAAATAACTTGGGACGCCCAGAAAGGAAATAAGTGCAAGTAACACGGGACGGAGGGAGTATTAGAGATAGGTTTCAGCAAAATATATATGAATCGTGCCTCTTAATTTAGCGTATTCATTCTGCCGTTCCAATCCAAGTCTGAATTTAGCGTATTCATTCTGCCGTTCCAAGTATGAAATCTGGTAAACTAGAACTAGGTATATTCAAAACTCAAATATAATTCAATTAATTTTTCTACATAGGTTGTTTTTTTGTTTGGCTGCAATAATAATTCAAAGGGGGAGAAAGAAGATAGCTTATGTAATTCAATGGCTACGGACTACGGTGGTTCTGTAGTTGGAATTTTATAACTCCAATTCTTTATTTGATGTGTGTGTTAATAGTTTTGCATACAGAAAATATCAAATATTTTGAACTTAATCAGTGTAGACTATTTTTGTAGGTATATGGATTGTTATTTCAAGAAACTTTCTTCCGTTGATTCTTCATCAGTTGAACCTTCACTTCTTCAACCTCAAGAATTATCGAATGAAGATAAAAGTAAGGTTGATTTAGAGAATCTTCCAAGTGATCCAGGAGAACGACCTGATATAATGAGTTATCCACCAAATTTAATAGAACAAGTTCGCAGAGCTTACTTACTTAAAGGTCCGTGTCAACCACGTAATCATGACCACGTAATCAGGAATCAGTGGTCTTGCTCAAAAGATGGTTTCTACAAGGAAACATGAAGTTTTTCCAATGGTTTATTCATTAGTTAAGTTGTCATTGATCTTACCAGTTGCCACTGCATCAGTAGAAAGAGCCTTTTCAGCAATGAAGATCATCAAGACTTCTCTACGTAATAGCATGGGAGACCAACTATTAAATGATTGCTTAGTTCCTTACATCGAAAAGGATGTGTTTGTTAAAGTTACCAATGAAACTATTATGCAGCGGTTTCAGAAGATGAAGAATAGAAGACAAATGTTATGATGTGATTGCATTTGACTTTTACATTTTGAACCTTATAATTTAATTTATGTAATTTTTTTTGAAGTTTAATTTTGGACCCCCCATTATGAAATCTCTGGCTCCGCACTGTTCATTGTTATGTTTCAATTGCCAACACCCTCCCTCAAACCCTTGAAGGTGAATCTTGGAGGGGTTGGACTTTTTTATGATCGATTGGACAATCGGCCCAATTTTTTTCGATCGGTTGGACCACTGGCCCAAATTTTCAGCCCAGTTATACTGCTGGTCAGTCATTTTTTTTCGGTTTCAGCCCAGATATATTGTTGGGTCAGTTAAATATGACCCACAGTCGGCGACCCGCTCTGATACCATGATAGAAATCCATGGGTTCCATCGTAAAACCAATTGGTTTTGCAGGGATTCTAGGAAAGGTCGGGAAAGGTATGCCCGGGACGGTGATGAATCTGTTCGGGGGTTCCATCCTAAAACCAATTGGTTTTACAGGGATTCTAGGAAAGGTCGGGAAAGGTATGCCCGGGACGGTGATGAATCTGTTCTGAGTCCCGAACCTGCTCTGATACCATCTTAACGATGGTAATCGAGAGACTTGAACAGGTGATACATATTAGAAGCTTTTAGGAGAAGAGTATTGCATTTCTTTTGATATGTGTATGTCTCGGTTCTACCTCCTTATGTAGGAGTGAATTACAATGTATTTTAGGTAAGAGATCAACCTATTCTAGGACAATGTAATACACATTAATTCTATATCAATTACATATCTTTCTCCTCTAATTGTGTCCTTCAATTTTGGTATGTTTGACACTCCCCCTCAAGTTGAGCAATGGTATCTCCAATGCTTAACTTGGCCAACGTTTCCTTGAAGACTTTTGGCAGAACTGCTTTGGCGAGTATGTCCGCGAGTTGTTCTTCAGAACGGACAAACGGAAACTCGATAACACCGCCGTCTAGTTTTTCTCTGATGAAGTGCCGATCCACTTCCATGTGCTTTGTTTTGTCGTGTTGCACTGGGTTTTCTGAGATGCTTATGGCGGCCTTGTTGTCACAAAACCACAAAAAATGTCAGAATTTGACAAAACCAAAACCGAACCCATAGAAAACTTCCAACTATCCAATATGACTTCAAACACAGATCTTGCTGCACAATTTGCAGAATTTGTGAAATGGCAAAACAGCCAACAATCAAAGCCATCAAACCAAAACTAACCAAGCCGAATCTCCCCTAAACCAGAGTTGTTTGGGGAATTCCACCTACAATCCAGGGTAAAGGGAGACAATTGCTCCGTCCGGTCAAATCTGATGGAGCGGGCTATCGGAGGAAAGGGCTTAGCATCTCATATCGATGGAGCTCTCGGCCCTTCCCCAACCGACAACCTCGCTCACCAAAAGATGAAGAGGGCGAGGCAGACCCGAAATGGAGGTCGAAACAACGGAGGCCGAGGAGGCGGGAGAGCAGCGGTAACCGTCGCTCAAGACCGTGCCACCAACACCGAAATTCCGGTGGGTGGCAACAGCGGCGACATCACCAATGACGGCGGCGGAGAAACTAGGACCGAGGAAAGGTCCAAAATCGGACCCTGGTGCTCGACCCCACCAGGGTCCGTCATTGATACCGGATCTATAACAAAAGCACAATTTATACATATTACTATATTAGTGTCGTGTTTGATATGATGCATTAAAATATTTATAATATATAATCTATTGTTGGATAGAGTATATTAAAAGTTAAACTATACATAATTAATAATCGTAAACATAGTAAAAAATCACTAAATTTTATTTAATATTTTTGAATAATTATAAAAAATGTGTTTTATATAATATATTAGTATCACAGTGGTATGTAAATAGAATTTATTTTTAGTTATGGGAACACGCTGTGCATATTCAATTATTGACGCCATAACCATTCCTAGAAAATCACTGTAAGTGGAGAACATTATATCATGTATATATTAAAATAAATTAATTATGTTTGGTTGAGTAGGAAGCCACCATGGTGCTTGTGATAGCTAATCATATTTGTTTAAACTCAGCCTCATTCCATCTCTCTCTAATTCCATGACAATTGTGTGGCCACAATTATACGTAATTCAAGTACGTCCATTTTGCTTGTTTGTTTGGACGCATGACAATTTTCACGCCAAAGTCCATACTCTCTTTCACATCGCAAGACCCAATTTTCAAAATAGCTACCAGACACTTTCCTCCTTTTTAATTGTTCTTGTCCTCTTCATCTTTTTTATTTTTTTCATTACTACATATACATATATATAGATGAAAGGACAACAAAATATACAATTGTAAAGATATTTTTTGTGTTTATATATATATATAGGAGCGTTATTCTCCTATTCATCCCTTAGATCCTTTATTCTTCTTAATATGGGCCGTTAGATCTCATTCATCAACGGTCCAGATGATCTGCATTATTATACTATAATGGTGCATTATTAGTCGGTGTGCATTATTCAACTGGAAATCTGCATTATTACACTATAATGGTGCATTATTAGTCGGTGTGCATTATTCAACTGAAAATCTGCATTATTAAATGACACGTGGCACCAATCTAACCGTCGGATGACAAAATCGTGGGGCTGAGATTAAAAAGAACAAAGAACAAAAGATTCAAAAAGGAAATGAATACATCACTATATGTATGTTAATAGGTCATGTTAGGTTGAGATTTTTTAGCTTAATTGAGAATTGAGATGAATTTTCAGCCACTCATCCATAACATTTTCGAAATGTCAACTGCAAGTAGATTATGTCAACTCGGAGGTATTATCGTCAATAGCCTGCACATCAAATGTCAACAACTTATAGTTGACATTATATGTGTATAGTTGACATGAGACCACTTATTTAATAAAAATGAGTGACTGATAATGCATCTCAGTTCTCAATTAGGCTAAAAAATCTCAATTGATCACAACCTTATGTTAATATTTTCGATTTAATTGAACTCTCGTGCTTTGTCCCAGTGAGATAAAGATAGTGGGTTTCTATTGTGGGAAAACTGATAAAATGTAGATATGAAATGATCTGCTTTCAATTAAATAAACAAGGTAGTTATCAATATGTCTATGCGTTGCATGTCATTGATTGGATGAAATTACTACTAAGTATGATTGGTGAATGTTTACACTTTTGTAAAATAAAACTATAACATCGTGGATATATGTGTCATTGGTTCAGGAATAGGGTACCCATATAAAAAGTTCCATCCTGTAATAAAGTGATCATTTCGGTTGTTGAAGTCTTGAAGATAAATAGTTTAGTTTTCTACTAATGCTTATTTCACTTCAATTTTCAATCTTATTTTTCCTTGAAAAAGTCACAAGCAAAATAAGGGCGGTCCATCTGTTAGTTGCAATTGTTACTACTTACTATAGCGACTATATATATAGGGAGCTGATGAATTGTTAACTTAGCTAATTTATTAATAAAAATATTAAAAATATCAATATGAAAACATTAACATATTAACACAAATTTGTGTTGACATTTAATATAGATATCAACACAAAAACATAAGTATGTCAACTAGATTTGTGTTGACATAGTAATGTTATCGGGTTGACATTTTTTATATGCAGGTCGACAAGTTAGCAAAGTTAACAAATTAAATTAGTTAGCGCGGTCTAATAGGACCTCGTATTTATACGTGTATATACACCAATCTGCTAAATTAAAAACCCTTTTCAAAAATAAAAAACCTATTTAACTTCCCCTCAGTATACTTGAACGCTTCATCAATTAAATAAAAACCATCACATGCAACAATCTTTTTTTTTTCCAAAATACCATGCAAGAATCTTGATATTGTTTATCAAACGTTACAATTGCATAGAGAAAAAAAAAGGTAAATGATTCATTTATTTCCCTACATGGATCATAAATGGATTAGATTTAAGGAGAAAGGAATAGCTAAATGGGGTGAAATGAATAAAAATAAAAATGAAAAGTGAAACGGGAAAGCAATGAAAGAAACAAAAAAAAAACAATAAAAGATAGAAATAAAGAATGTAAAAGATAGTGAAAATAATGTAGTTAATCATCAGGGAATCGTGATAGTGTGAGTTGACGTGGAAGCTGTAGAGAGGCAGTAATAGATTTTTGGCACCACGTGTGTGGTGGCTCAGCCCCACTCCTCCGCCGTCCCTATCACGTGCTTAGGCCGGCACCGCCACTTTTTGACCCGAGACCAACACCATCCCCCTCTCTCTACATTTCTTTTATTCCAACAATTCCACACATATATATTCTATATCCCAAAATTATGGATATTAATTCTCCCTTGTGAAACATTTGGGTTCCAAGTCTATTTTCATTTATATCCTCTTTCTTAAATTCATATAAAATTATGTGTAAAAGATTTTAGTACACATCTAGCTAGGGAAGCAACAATTAAAGTGAAATTTATAAAAAAATATCTTTTCAGAGAATTACATGATTGTGAAATTATGAGGTTAATATTATTTTAACTAGACCTTGAACTAATGCTCTAATAATCAGATGCGAATTTGAATGTTTATATGTATGTGTGTGGCACCTATATACGTATCAAAATTTGATTGAGTTGTGACACAAATTTGACCCAAAGGCATATTTTCGAATTAATTGCGTTTGACAAAAGAATTTGAGGGTGATGAAGGTGGGTGCTAAGATAGATTTAGAGCCTCCACAATGGGGCACCCTAAAGGTACCTTAAAACCCGCCTTATGCACTGCCACATCAGTATTTTATCCTCCTACCCTTCCACCTGCAGTGGGGCGCCCTAATCATTTTCTTTTATTTGAATATTTAAATAACTACAAAAATTGAGAAAAACCTTCATTTCATTTATAAAATTAATCATCTTAATAACTCGAAGAAGCAAATTCTTGTTTCACCGAATTCTAGTTTTTAATCATAATTTTATTTATTCATTTTTCCGATCATACTAATTAAATATAACCTTATTGTGAATAAATTCGTGTAAATAGTTTTAGATTTACACGAATTTATTCACAATAAGGTTATATTTAATTAGTATGATCGGAAAAATGAATACTACCCTTGTAGTCCAATTACACGAAGCTAACAAATAATTAGTAAGGCACTAAGCATTTTTAATAATTAGTTTTCAAAATATCTCAATTAACTTGTAGTCCAATGGTTAGGATACTACCCTTCCAAGCAATAAACCCGGGTTCGCGCTTCGTCCGCGGACTAAGCTTAGGGCGCGGACAACCCATCGTCCGTCGTCCGCGCACCCACAGTGGAGGACGATAGCACGTCCGATGTATAGGACGCGCTATCGTCCGCCCCATCGTGGATGCTCTTATGGTTTATAGTGTTTGAACTTTGAAGAATAGGTGGTTGATGGAGTTGAAAGTCTCTGACAACATTTGGTCACTATGTATAATTATTGCATGTATTAATTGGTAGCCTACTTGAGATTTATCTGAAAATTGACGCATGCTCCCTCCGTCCCGCACTACTCACACCTTTCCTTTTGGGCACGGAGATTAAAGAATAAGTGATAGACAAAGTCAACAATTACGGCTGTAGGTATAAATTGTTACTAAAAATGGAAAAAGTGCAAATAACTTGGGATGCTCAGAAAGGAAATAAGTACAAGTAGTGCGGGGCGGAGGGAGTATTTATTTATGCGATAGCTAGGTCAAATTGGACAAATATCAAATATATATGGTTCTATTAACAATTGATATATATTATATAAATCTCTTGAATGCATTGATGGCGAAATATAGTAAAATATTCATATTGCATTGGTGTTTTTTTAAATAGTTAATATTTGTAATGCTTTTATATATATGTGTCTCTTAAGTTTAGTTGGCATATAAATATAAAATATTTTTAAATTATATGTAATGTATTTAGAAATATATATTAACATTCATAATTAAATAAAAAAAATACTCCACTTAGTTTTTTTTTTCAAAATCGCCCTTTGTGGGCGGGAGGTTTAGGCAGACCTCCAACCTGTAAATAATATCAAAATAAAATGTTTTAACAACATGATCTTCGCCCAAAAGTGACTAGGATCTAAACAAGAACATGAAGAAGCCAAATAGAGGTCCCACAAATCGGGAACCTCTGTGCTATCAAGTGGAAAAAAGCTGACTAAATACCTACGAGTGAGAAACGAAAAATTATCAAAACCAATCACCAAAGAAGCTGGATCAACCCCATCTCTACGTCGGAAACGGAAGTTAGGATATCCCAGCTGGTCCATCCTAACCAGCGCCTGCAGATACCGAGGTGCAGAGATTGGAAAAAAATACTCCACTTAGTTGTTTTTATAGTGTGTGTACAAATTAACTAGGTGAAAGATTAAGATCATTCGTTCTAATTGATGAATTTCTCAAAAATAAACTGCAACAATTGAAAGAAAAATACAGGAAGCGAAAACTAATTCCAAGAACAATAATATTAATCATATATGTGTGCACCCAAATCCCAATTAAATCTCCATCCACTCGCTTTTATGAAACAAAATAATATTATCGAGCTATAACTTTTAGATAAAAAACGAAGTTCAATTGTAAATGTTCGAGATACGTACGTACGCTCTATAAAACATGACAGATTAACATTTGGTTTCATAACTGTTTTCTTTCCATTACTATACTTATAATTTTACATATTTTTTTCTATTTATGCAACATAATAATTATTTTTTTATTTACATTTGATTTTCTATTTTACATCACCAACTATAGTGTTTTAAATCTTTTTTACTTCATAATTATTTTCATCCATCAATTATACTTTAGTAAAAATTAATAAATGTAATTATTTTATTATGGTCGTCATAATTTATAGTAGTATTTTCGTGTATATTTTCTATTTTACATGACATCATCAAATCGAAGAATACCTAACAACTAAGCATAAAATCTTTAGAATGTAAAATGATGGACATTTAAACATCATAAAAAATTTCATCCATTATCCTTATATAACAACTAAAAATATTGATTATTTTGAGTTTTCGATGTCACCGACATCGAAAAATACCCTAAAAAGATTAACACTAGCTTGAGCCCCCATCGTAAAAATCACGGCTTCGCCATTAATCCCGATAATAAGAATGATAATATAAATATGTAATGATATAATAAGTTACGGAATATTTCCTTAAACATTCCTTTTATCCATATAAATAGTAATGGATAGACTCGAGCTTTTGATCAGCAACATGTGGGTCGTTTAGAGTTATTTTTCTTAATTAAGAACCAATAATTTGAGTTACACCTAGCATTCTAGCACATATTATGAATTAAATTTCATTTAAAGCTCGACATGTTTATTAATTAGCTCGACACTTCAAGCTGAGTTTGGTAACAAAATCACAAAAGAACACTATTATTGATGAGTGCAAGAACGATGGGACCATGACGAAGAATAAAATGCTAAAAATTATATGGATAAAGTTGATACCAAAATTAGCAGAAAACAAAAAAAATGGACCATTTAAATATACCGTCGGAATCAAGTGAGAAATTCCATATCTGAAAAGGAAAAAAGGTGTTAGATGATTAAGAAGTATGCTAAGGCGATGCAGATGCCCTAGCATAGAGGCAACCTAAGATGAAAGCATGGCCTCAAATTAAATGTTGTTGCATGTAAGTCTATTACATTGATCAGTCATGATTTCATTAGGCGGCATAGCAACTACCTAATGAGGTCAAACAACATTAATGCTAAAAGTATGATTTATAGAGACACCCCAACCCTACTCCATCTTTATGAAACTTGTCTATATTCCATACACAAATGGAGTCACCACCGGACACTTGTAAGGTGGAGATGGATTCGAGCGATGAACAGAATGAAGACTTATAGAGTTTTTTCGGTTGTCATGATTATCTGTGACTAAAGATCATGTCTAGTTTTGTCTCTTGTTCGGTTGCCCTTTTTTCCTTAAAAGATCATTATGTAACAAGTATCTTGACTCGTGATCTGTAATGTCGAGATTTCATTGTATCTCACGATTATCCATCTCACTTCTATGTCTTAGGAAAAAACCCATTTTGGTTTATAACATATTGCATTTTACTACTATTATCTAGTCTAATGAATCAAACGACACATTAGAGAAACTCGATAGTTAACCGTACAGAAACATGAAAATACAATTAGAGTAGCTAGATGCACTTATTTTTACTGACGAAATGATATTAATATCGACTAAAATTACACATAGTATTAAATTACCAAATTGTAACATGATTTGTAAAAGTGCACATTATTGAAATATACAGTTTGTGTCATTATATGGCACCTGCGAATTGTTCCTTCCATAATGAATGTTTCTTAATTTCGTGAGCATTGAATGAGTTGTGCACTTGATGTGCATTTGTACGGCTCCCAATAAATTGGTGCATCACTTGACTAAACATACTCTTAACAGTTGCCAATTTTGAGAAACCTACCTATAGCATATGCATATATTAGTATATGCTTTGGTCAAATTCCATGTTTCCAATGTGCTTGCATGAGATATCTCAAATAAAAATGTGACCGCGTGATCATTGATTTTCTATGTAAATATAAATGTATATGAAAGTATGCTTTATTAATTTTCTTATGATCTTCTCCTTGAAAAAGAATAAGCACACTGCTTTAAAAAAAGAGGGAACATCATTTTTGGTCCACGAACTTTGCCAAAGTATCATTTTAGGTTTGTGAACTTTGAAAATATCATTTTAGGTCCGTGAACTTTGAGTTAGTATCATTTGAGGTACTTTTTACTATTACCAAGTTTTTTTTGGACGAAAATACCCTCAATACCTTAAAGTGTATATATTTTTAATAAATTTATCATATATTGTAAATATATTTGTCAAATTATTTAATTTTTTATTATTAAAGAAAGTTCTTTATTCAATTTTTAAAAACATTAATATAAAAAATTGAAGAAGCAATTTTACTTGCATGTCACAAAATTAAGTGATAATATTTAAGGTCAAATTATATTTAGAAAATTTGTCAAAAATATATTGTAAAGATATTTATAAAAAAAATATGAATATATGATAAATTTATTAAAAATATATACACTTTAAGGTATTGAGGGTATTTTCATCCAAAAAACTTGAAAATAGTAAAAAGTACCTCAAATGATACTAACTCAAAGTTCACGGACCTAAATGATATTTTCAAAGTACACGGACCTAAAATGATAATTTGGCAAAGTTCGTGGACCAAAAATGATGTTCCCTCTTAAAAAAAAGGACTTCTGAATAGTCAAAATTTGTGAACCACCAAAGTAGCAATTCACAACAGAAATAACAACATAAAGCAACGAAGTAAATGTAAGAGAAAAACAAACACTCGATTGAAAACTACTATATAAGAAAAACAGCGAACGAACACAGGAATATAGAAACCAAGGGACAATAATGCAACACATATCCTGAAGTTATTCATCAAAGGGATTTTATAACCACAAATAGCAAGAAACAAAAAAGACTCACAAAAGTAAACAACAACTAAGTCATAGCCATAAACTACGCATATCGACAATTTATTAGAATTTAAAAGAATGTTGTGTTGCACAAGCTAGCAATGGCTAATTAAGAAATATAAAAGCAAAGTGAATTTAATGAGCTAATTTACCTGAGCGATACTAATATCGATAGCTAATTTAAATGCAACAATCATTTACTAGAATGTAAGCAAGTTAATTAAGAGATCTAGTATGTTCCAAAGCTAGCTAGCATTTTCTCAATTTTACATAAAAAAGAAATATTCGAATTAAATCCCCACTTGTAGCGTAGAGCCGTGCGAAGCCAACACTTGTTCCTTTATGGCCTTATTAATTATCCCAAAGTTTAGGGGCTCACATGCAACTTAACTACTATTCTCAAATTTCTCTCTCACTCATTTCACCCTATATATAACAAAAACCCTCCACATTTATGATCAAACTTCAACAACTCTTCTTTCTCCCTCTAAATATTTTGGCCAACCAATTACAGTATATTGTAAGTCCAACTGTCCTCTCTCACCTACTGTTTTATCTGTATGTATCGTATCATATTGAAAATCACGGAGTCAATTTGTTATTTAATTTGCATGTAAATTTATTTACAGTAAGAAATGGATAAGATGAATAATTCGACGACGAGTCTTATACGGACGAAATCCGACCAGCTGGTGGAGACGATCGCGGCGGCGCTGGGCGCAATCAAATCTCCGGTGTCTTCCGGTGGGGATGCGGCGGCGGACGGCAGCGGAAACCTGTCGCGGATGTCTAGCCGGCGGCTGGCGGCGGCGTCGCCGGGGCGGGGCAGCGGCAGCGTGGGGAGGAACACTCACATTCGGAAGTCGAGGAGCGCTCAGATGAAATTCGACGTGGACGACTTGAACAGCGGCGCCGCCCTGAGCCGCGCCTCCAGCGCCAGCCTTGGCTTCTCGTTCTCCTTCACCGGCTTCACCGTCCCCGCCGACGAGATCGCCGATTCGAAGCCGTTTAGCGACGACGAAATCGGTCAGTCCTCTCTCATACATTTTACATGTGTCACTAACTAAAATTAATTTTGATTAAATTTGGTAGTAGTATTTAAATAATCAATAGATTAAAGAAGGATTAGTGATCGATAACGAACTTGTAATGACATTAACTAAAACCCCAATGCTTCCAAAATGATCTGAATCCACATGGTTTTCCCTCTGCCAAAGGCAACCTATTAGAGCCAAACACTTAAATCTGGTTTTGTGTCAATATTTTCGATCTTTCCCATACGTATATTACTACTATTATTTGGGTAATTAAATATAACTTAATTGATCAATATTTTATGCAAAACGGAACTATAAAGAGAAGCAAGTTAAGTTTCTGACTAACTTAGATCAGTACGTTTGCTAAGATAGATAACTCATCTATCTTAGAGTTATCTGATCTAAAATGACATAAAAAATGTGTGTTTTATCATGTCTTGCAGTATCAGACGAAGCAAGACCTGTGATTCATTCTTTCTTTCTCTCTCTAGATATATTTATGCATGCATGAGTGAAGACAGGTGAGGGGAAAGGCCATGTATGTTCATAAAGAAAAAAGAGGAAGGACACATGCATGAATCATGAATCTAGCCAAACCACTGGTCACGTTAAATTTTCATAATTTGAAGTTATTCATAAAAATAAAAAACTTTTTTTAGAAAAAAATAAAGAATTGGTCCTAAACTACTTTCACAAAAAGCAAAAACAGGTTCTTTTGCTTTAAAGCAAATGGACCTGCATGAAAATGAAACTATTTCTGTCTTCCCCACACTAATTTCGGCAGTTTCCGATGATTCTAAATGACATTTCATCTTCAATTAATTCATATTTATAATTTTTTTTATAAATAATGAGGATGTTATAATGAGGACTCAAATAATTTTTCTTGTTCATGATCATAAAAGAATATGAATATGATGGGACGAAAAATTCTGAATGGTTGAACATGTAGGTACGTAAATGAAGGTGGTAGTCGTAGTCACCCTTAGTGTGTGACAAATGTTGTTGGAAGAAGCACAAATTTTGATTGAGAAATACTCCTACAATAAAATTAGGTATTTAGGATTGGGTGCGGGACACAAAATTCTCCACCAAATCAAATAATTGTACTACTATCTTATCCTATTTATTTATCTATGTACAATTGTAAGGTCCATACTAGTTTGGCCACCTCATGGGGTCCCTTTGCATTGCCAAGGACTCTCAGTACATATCATGTGTACTCAATTTTACGATTTCATATTTTTACAATTTTATTTAATACTAATATAGTTTGTGATAACAAAAATAAATTAGACAATGGCCAGCTCGGCAGATTAACACTAATCAAATAGTAATTACATACTTGTACTTCAAAATCATTTAAATCTTTTTATTGTCTATTAAGCTTATTATATTATTAATCTATAACTGAACTCGTAGCTAATAAAATAATGAAAAATGGTTGCAGCTGAAGATCTTGAGGCAGGCAGGCAAAAGAAGAGACTCCAAACAGAACCCACAATGCCAATCTACCTCAAGGTAATATACACATCATGAAACTCGATAAATCTCTTCTATCGATATAGAGTACACATGTCAAAACACGATTGGTCGCGCCCAGGTAGTTTCTAGAAGGAGCAGCAAATTAATTTGTGATGCCATCTATTTGGATGTTTATCTAGCTATAGACCAATGCAACTCAAATCTTACAATGCAATAGTCACAATTATATGATCTTAGACCTTAGGCCAGAAATAGAATGACGACAACGACGATGATGATGCACTTAGTGTGTGTTGTGTAGGACACCAATTTCTTGCAAAGGCCTTAAACAAGCACATCATATTCTTGTCTCCTAAAAATGTGCAGTTCACAGATGTAACATACAAGGTGATACTGAAAGGCATAACGTCGACGGTGGAGAAAGATATTCTGTATGGGATCAATGGCTGTATTGCTCCAGGGGAAGTTCTAGCCCTGATGGGGCCATCTGGAAGTGGAAAGACTTCATTGCTGAGCCTACTAGGAGGGAGAGTGAGAGAACCCGCCCACGGTGGCTCGATCACTTACAATGATCAACCATATTCCAAGTCCCTAAAGTGCAGGTAACTATCTACTTTAATATGGAATTCATAGCATCAAGCAAGTAATGACATTGGAAATCTCCCAGGATAGGGTTCGTGACTCAAGACGACGTTCTGTTTCCTCATCTCACCGTGAGGGAAACGCTGACTTATGCAGCTCGGTTGAGGCTTCCAAAGACTTTGACGAAAGAGGAAAAAGATCAAAGAGCATCGGATGTTATATACGAACTGGGACTAGAGAGGTATAATTAATTAGGTGGAAAGTTTGTCAGCTATGAGCAAATTTACTAACCTTTCAGTATGTTACCAGCTGCCAAGACACAATGATAGGCGGCTCCTTTGTCCGAGGAGTCTCAGGTGGAGAAAGAAAGCGCGTGTGCATCGGAAATGAGATCATTATCAACCCATCACTCTTGTTCCTTGATGAACCAACCTCAGGCTTGGATTCTACCACTGCTTTGAGGATAGTGGACACATTGCACGACATAGCCGAGGCTGGTAAAACAGTGGTGACGACGATTCACCAGCCATCGAGCAGGCTCTTCCTTAAGTTCGACAAGCTGATTCTTCTGGGCAAAGGGAGTCTGCTATACTTTGGAAAGGTGTCAGAAGCAATGGTTTACTTCTCATCCATAGGATGTTCCCCTCTTATTGCGATGAACCCTGCAGAGTTCATGCTCGACCTTGCAAATGGAAACGTAACAGACATCTCTGTCCCCTCAGAGTTAGAGGACAAAGTGCAAATGGGGAACTCCACAACAGAAACAAAGAGTGGAAAACCAGCTCCAGCAGTTGTGCATGAGGTAATAGATATTCATTCATCCATCATCTCAAAGCCATAACCATAAATTATATGATACGCAACGTTTCATAACGAACAAACTGTATTGCTTCCCTCATATGATACCATTCTTGAGCAGTATCTCGTGGAGGCCTATGAGACAAGGGTAGCTGAAAGTGAGAAGAAGAAACTTAAGAACCCGACCCCCGTTGATGACGAGATTAAGGCCAAAGTATGTTCTGCAAAGAGAGAATGGGGAGCAAGCTGGTTTGAACAATACTCCATACTATTCTGCAGAGGACTTAAAGAACGGAGGCACGACTACTTTAGCTGGTTGAGGGTAACTCAGGTTCTTGCGACCGCAACTATTTTGGGATTGCTATGGTGGCAATCTGGCAGCAATAACCCCAAAGAGCTGCAAGATCAGGTAACCAAACATGTGTCAGAGCCTATCCACATCAAGAGTATATTGTTTATTATTCAAAACGAAGGCATAATGAAATAAGTTGTTATAAGATATAGAGAAAGGAGATTCAAACAAAGATGAGTAGCATGATACTTTTAGTCGAATGAAATGACTGAATCTGGTATGTTCATCAACAAGCTATAGAACAAAAAAACAATCTAAATGCAAAAAACTTTTGCAGGCAGGTTTACTGTTCTTCATTGCCGTGTTTTGGGGATTTTTCCCGGTCTTCACAGCCATCTTTACATTTCCCCAAGAGAGAGCCATGCTGAGCAAGGAACGAGCAGCGGACATGTACAGATTGAGCGCATATTTCGTGGCAAGAACGACAAGCGACCTTCCACTCGACCTTATATTGCCAGTACTTTTCCTCGTGGTTGTATATTTCATGGCAGGGTTACGAATGAATGCTGGTTCATTTTTCCTGACTGTAGTAACAGTTTTTCTCTGCATTGTAGCAGCTCAGGTATGCCCTTTCTCTATTTGTGTGATCGTTATAGCAATTCGAATACATAACGTGGAACATTAACTAATTGCAGGGGCTGGGGCTAGCCATTGGTGCTACACTGATGGATTTAAAGAAGGCGACAACGTTGGCCTCGGTCACAGTGATGACCTTCATGTTGGCTGGAGGATACTTTGTGAAGGTAACCACAAACATTATGAAGTAATTACTCAATGGGGATAGAGTAGGAAAAATATTGATACTATAAACATTTTGCAGAATGTTCCGGTGTTCATATCGTGGCTTCGCTATCTCTCTTTCAATTACCACACCTACAAACTTCTCCTGAAAGTGCAGTACGAGCATATATGTGACACGGTCAATGGGGTCAGAATAGACGACGGTTACAAGGAGGTTGGAGCGCTGGTAGCAATGGTGATAGGCTACAGAATTCTTGCTTACCTATCTTTGAGAAGGATGAAGCTCCAGCCAGGAGCTTAGGGCTTCATATATCCATATTGTTAACGGCTTCGCAACAACTCAGTTTTTTTTTTCAAGGCTTTTGTTGGCTAACAAATCATCTGGCCACAAGACTATTGAAACCCCTGCCTCTAAGAGGCTGCACAACTACGATTTCGCGAGATTAGCATAATCTCATAGCATGGATTTCTATAAGATACTTTTGCAGGATCACTGAAAGACATGTTTCGAGCAAATTCTGACAAGTTCAAGCAGTGCCGTGAAAGTTTTTCACCTTCTTTTCTAAGGCTATGTTTGGTTATTGGATTATATTGAGAAGAACATATAGGATATGGTATTTTTAGTGAAGATGATTGTATATATTGTACTTAATGTTTGGCTACTTTTGCCATTCAAAACCAACACCCAAGATGAGAATCAAAATGTTCCTCATTTTGGGTTCGCTGCAGTATTTCAATCTCATCAATCTACATTGTATAATTAATTTCATAAGTAGACTACTTCAATAGTTTTACTAAAAAAAGTCCAAGGTAAAAGTACCTCAATCCGGTTTCTTCACCACTTTATGGACACGAAGAAAAGGTAGCTAACAACTGCTGATAGTATCTTATTGCTCTTCAAGTCTCAACATTTTTTGCAGACTTTTCATACACAATGAAAATATTTAAGAACGTATTGAAAATATTGCATCATTATGATGTAGTTATACACAATGGAAGCATTATAAGTCGACTAATTATACTAAGAAGAACATAGAATGATTGAAAACATTAGCAAAATCGCGATCGAAACTCAGAAAAATGGAATCATTATTGTCGATACAGATACAACAATGTTGTCGCGAGAAGCCCAGTAAAATATCTCAAGCAAATCTACAAGATCGAAATTTTCACTAATTAAATGCCTATCAAAAACACAAATCCATATAATACCACATCTTGCCTCTTGTTTCCCTAAAGGTCCAAAGCATACTACCACTACAATACAAGCCATAATCATTTTATAATTTTGATGAATTTCTTTAGTATATATGTTGAATGGAAACCACATAAAAGATGTTATATATGTGATGAGGCGATTTAATTAGTCGTCAAATCAGAGGACACCTATTCTTGATATGAATCCAAGCGTAGGCGTCTCTCTTCCGTCCAGCGCATTAAAATGACTGCTCCCTTCCCTCTACTCTGCCATCACTTACGTTCCTGTCATCTTTTTTTCTTCTAAATGAATATTCAAAATTATATGGTTTACAAAAAAATAATAGTACTTTCACTCTTCATCACAAAAAATATGACTAATACAAATAATATCATCTCCACTCTCTATAAGAATTAAGAATCTCCATTCCAATTTCCAACGAACAACAAACTCACTCTCATAAATCATAAAATTAAACCTGTGTCACACTATCTGATTGATCATCTGATTTTAACGATGACGAGGGAGAAGCAGGTCGCCACTCTGCGTCCCTCGTCGTCATCGGTGAGGCTGCTGGCAGAGGTCGTGGGCGGCACCACAGCAGAGTGCGCGGCGGTGTGCTGCTGCTGCCCCTGCGGCCTCATGAACCTTCTCGTGCTCGCCACGTGCAAGGTGCCAGTGGGGCTCTGCCGGAAGGCGCTGAGGCGGAATCGCCGCCGCAGGCTGTTGAAGAAGGGACTGCTGCCGTCGGCCAAGTGCACATCCGACGACAAGGACTTCCAGATTCACCCCGCGCCGTCGAGCGCGGAGGTGATGGAGCTCGATAAGGAGATGTTCGATCAGTTCTATAGCGGCGGATTTTGGAGGAGCTGATTTCTGCCAACGGCTCTGAATGGCGATCATGTTAGTTTTATTTTTGTAGGTTATCTTATTTTGAAATAAAAGGATCCCGACTTAAATGAGATATGTATGGCATCATTTGTTTCCATTTCTTTTTGTTAGTGGATCGGTGTTATTGTGTATGTGTGAGCTGGTTGTTTTTTCGCATGATACACATACTCTCATTTAAAATTTGCGAATATACAAAATGTGGCATGCATTAAAAACATGGATATCGCCTATTAAACCACTTGAATTAAATGTGTTATGAGCGATAACAACGATCAAGCAATGGAGGTTGTAGAAGAGTTTTGAGATAGTACAATCCTAGTTACTTAGGTATCTTTATGGATCGATTTACAGATAAGTACGAATTACTCCCTCCGTCCCTGATTATTCATCTCACTTTGACCGGGGACGGATTTTAAGAAATGTAGTGAAAAGTGAGTTGAAAAAGTTAATGGAATGTGAGTCCTACTTTTATATATTAGTATTATAATAAAATGTGAGTATGAATTAATTAGTGGAATATGTAGTCCATTACCAAAAATTGTAAAAAGTGAAATGGGACAAATTATATGGGACAGACCGAAATGGAAAAATGGGACAAATTATTTGGGACGGAGGGAGGGAGTAGTATATAAATGTTGTGTCTAACAATGCCCATCTGCATAATTATTAGTATATATCGGTTCTTGCTACAATTCAAAAATCAATTCCAGTCATCCACCTAGACTTGCCTAAGGTTTATCCCGGCGGTTAAAACCGAAATAGTAACCGCCGGTTACGGTTCTGAACTAAAACCGTCGATTTTTGAACCATGGTTCGGTTCAGGTTCAAAAAATTTTCGAACTGAAACCATGCCGGAACCGCGAAAAATCGTGAAACACCCTTGCGGTTCGGAACCGTAAAAAGCAGTTGAAAAACCGCCGATTTGGAACCGAAACCGAAACCGTAACCACGAAACACCCTTGCGGTTCGGTTCCTGTTCGACAATTTTCAAAACCGGAACCGGCGGTTCCGAACCGTAACCGCCAGTTCCGGAACCGTGGGCACCTCTAAATCCACCTCCTTGATCTAATGGTTAGAATTACTTACTCCCTCCGTTCCAGTTTAAGAGTCTTATTTTGCCATTTCCGTCTGTCTCAGTTTAAGAGTCCCATTTAGAATTTACCATATTTGGACATAAAATTTAACCTCATTGTTGATGAAATTTACACTCAAATGTCATTATTTCCATAAAAATAAAACAAAACAAAATACTAAACATACAAAAAGTCAAAAGGGTCCCACTTTCTACTACCCTACTTCAATTATTACACACTCCAACAACCACTACTTCACTTCAATTATTACACTTCAACAATTTCTTAAAACCATTGACCTAACTAAATAGATCCCAAAACCATTATTACACTCCTAAACTGGGACGGAGGGAGTATTTGTTAGTCTCTAGAGTTGTTAGTACTATATATATTCAAAAAATATAAGTAGATCCCATTTGATGTGCTTTTTCTTAATGTAAATTTATACTGATGAGGAACTTTGCTTTAGTATATATTTTTATAGGATAAACTAATGAATACCCAAAACAAGACAAAAAGGAGTCATCCATTGCTAAAGAATTTCCTATTGATTAGTACTATATATTATTAAATTAAAGAAGGCATGCTTTTGTAAATACAAATTAATCTTCTTATTAGGTCTCCTTTCGGCAACTGATCGTTTTTTTTCAGAATTAAAGTTGTTATTGTTTGTAAAAGGTAAAAGTTATTCTTTCAATACAAGTATACTATATGTGACAACAAAAATCAATACTTTAGTTGGCATGACGTTTGCAATGTTAATTTAAGAAAAATAATAATGAGAATTTAAGAAGAAAAGAAAATGAAACAAGATTGTGATTGATTAAATAAATAAAATAATATGGGTCTTGTTTCTCGTTTTCCTACATCATATAATGTAGTCCCTTCGTGGACGAAAAATAGTCCATCTGTGAACGATACGAATTTTAATAAAAAAATTGAAATAGTAAGAGAGAAAGAGAAAAGTAGGTAAAATAAAAAAGATATGAAAAAAAATTAAGTGAAATATGGGAGAGAAGAGAAAAAAATGGATAAGGTATGAAAGAGAAGCTTTCCATTCATAAAAATGAGACATTTTTTTGTGAACATTTCAAAATGGCAAAATGAGACTATTTTTTGTGGACGGAGGAGTACTTATTTTTCTTCAAACTTTAGTTACTTTAAATATTAATTATTACTCCACATTATTAAAGTTTCATGCATTCTTATTTTCTAAAATTCTTTAATGATCTAAACATGGATGGAAATGAGATGGGTTGGGATGAAGTGGAGAATTGAGAGTGAATATATACGTCAATGTATATATCCATAATTTATCATGATATTACAAATATATTCGTAAATATATTCATTATATTTGTGATTTCAGAATCAAATTATATATGCATAATCTTGATTATACAAAATAAAAAGTTATTGATGGTGAGAGTGAGTGAGAGAGAAAGCATATGATGGTGGCAAATGGAGTTGAGATTGTCAAAAAGGAACATTTAATTCGGTGTGAAATCTGAATTATTCCAAGGTAGAAATAAACAATCGTTTAGACTAAACCATAGAATTATTGAATTTACCGATAAAGTAGTAGATTTGCAACACCAAATCCAAACCCACAAATCATACATCACATTTAATCAAAATATTTTCCCAATTAATTTAATAAATATAGGATTGCGTGACCTCCATATTTAATTCCTGCTTTTCACGGGTGTTTGAAACCGATGAAACCGATGAATCGGGTAATTACCTGAGTCTTCCCATATGTAAATAACTAATAAAAAATTAAAAATGAAAAATCTATTAAATTTTCTAAAGTTAAAATTCTCCTCATTCATTGAAAATATATTAATTTTTTTTGTTTTGTATGTTAATTAGTATATCCTTCCACCATTTATTGTCTCATTTTGACTTAGCCACGAGTTTTAAGATATTATATGACTTTTTGAAGAAAAATGAGGAAATGAGTAGTGGAATATGCACTTCACTTTTATATATTAATTTTATAATAGAATGTGAGTGTAATAATCTAGGTGAATGGTAAGTTCCACTTACTTAGAATGGAAAAAAAGTAAATAAGACTTTAAATTATGGACACTCTGAAAAAAAAAATGGGACATTTTTTTACGGATGGAGGGAGTATTTCTTTTTATGAACTTAAAAATGCCGACGGAGTCTAGTGAATAACAAAGACGCGATGATGAGAGAGAGGATGTGTAGATGATGGCTATGCAATGGATAAAATAACTGAAGAAAGAAAGGGAGGGAATGATCAACATATGTACCACTGTTAATTAGGAGTAGCAAGTTTATGTTTTTCCATGTATAATAACACATATAGGTTCTTGACTCTTGTTTCCCTAAAGGCCCAAAGCATACTACTTACTACTATTACAATACAACCCATAATTATTTTATAATTTTGATGAATTTCTTTACTTATGTTGAATATAGAAACCACATTACAGATGTTATATCTGTGATGAAACAATTTACTGCTCTCGTAGTTTATTTTCTGTTTACTTTTGACGTTATCGACCTTAGGTGTTTTTGATTTAGTAAATTTAAAGCTATGTTTTCATTTCCAGCTGATGTGCTCTGTCTCATGCATGATGTTTCTGATTTGTTTTCGGTTTCCTTTTCATGTCGCACGTCTTAGCTCAATAATGTCTTGTTATGTTTTGATTTGGTCAGATCTAATGTTTTATGTTTGAAAGTTCTTAAGATGTTTAGATCTAGTAGTTTATGTTTCGTCTCTGCATGAGTATGGGTTAGTTTTGCGTTTACGTAGTCGTAGCTTAGATCTTAGGAGTAGATTTAATTTTATGAGTTGTTATGATGTTTTGTCTTCCATCGCTTTTCAGGTCTGTTCTTTACTCTGTTTTTCATGTTGATTTGGTGAAGGAGATTAAGTGGTTAAAAAGTTTGTACTTTATCGTACACTTTGCAAGGGATTGACAGTCCTCCGTTTATTCTGTTTGTCCATTTATGGGAAGTCCAGTCGAGTTGATCAAGTAGATTAGTTGAGCTTTTATGAGTTGATCAGTTTAGTTAGTTTAAGTTTCTCAAGTCCAGTAGTTTAACTTAACCCACCCCCTAGAAAGCGTGGCAGTCATTCCCACGTCATGTCATGCAAACAAAATGTCAAACGCCTCATCTCTGTGGGATCGATCCTTACTTCCGTATACTAGTTAATAGTATTGTGGGTTAAGGTTTTGAAAACACACTTTTTAGATCTTCGGTTCATCTCACTCAAGTCGAATCTAAGTCGAGTTGATCAACCTGATCTTCCAGTGGATCCACTCACCGGCATTTTGCAGGTAGAAGGCACACGTAAGCCGACTGGATCAGTTTGATGATTTAACTTGAGCAAGCCACAACGATAAAAAATGACGAGAAGAACAAAGACTAGGAAGAAGCGAGTTTCATACATGAGTCATTTTTTAAAAGTTATAAATTTTTAAATTATTTAATAATAAAATAATTAGATTCCAATCACTATAATTATCTTGTTTGATGATCATAACACTAAAAAATTAGATAGTTGTTTTTATAAATTGTAAATATAAAAATAATTTAATAATAAAATAATAGAATATGAATCACTATTACTTTTATTTCTTTTGATAATTATAATTATAAGAAATTAAGTATATATGGAGGTAGTTGTTGTTACAACCTATAATTTAAAAATGATTTAATAATAAAATAATTAGATGTAAATGATTATGGTTATTTCGTTTAATGGTAATACTAATAAATTAAGTACATATGCATGTTGCTATTTTATGTAAGTTATAAATTTTAAAATTATTTAATAATAAAATAATTGAATACGAAATACTATTATTATTTCTTTGGAGGATAACTCTAGGAAATTATATATATATAAATTATGTATATACGTATGCATGTAGTCCTTTTTATGATTTAGAAATTTAAAATTTATATTAAATAATAGTATAATTTAATGCGAATCACTATAATTATTTCATTTGATGATCATAACATTAAAAAATTAAGTAGTATATATGAACATGTGAATGACTATGATAACACTAAGACAATAAGTATATATGTATGCAATCGTTTTTATAACTTAGAAATCTAAGAATTATTTAATAATAAAATAATTAGATGCGAAAAATATTATAGCATTATTTTCGTTGGATGATAACACTGAGAAATTATGTAACTATATAATCATGTAGTTATTTTTAAAGCTTCAAATTTTTAAAAATTTTAAATTATGTGAAACTTCAAATTTTTTAAATTATGTTAATAGTGTAGTAGGAGATGTATTAATTAATGTTTTAGGTGATCCGCTCCGAAAAAATGTAACTACTAGTTGTTCATTTAAAATACGTAATCAAATGTTTCCTTGGTACAAAAATTGATTTTGCTTTTAAAATATACTCAAATATAACTAATTTAATAAAAATATTTTTTAAAAATTAGTATTAAAAATAAAAATACTTTTTTCCTCTGTCTTTCTTATTTTTCGAAATCTATTTCTTAATTTACCAATTGTCTATTTTTTGGTAAGATTCATTGTATGAAAACGATCCTAAGCAAAGTATGCACAAAACGCTGCGTTTCAAGTCGGCAGAGCGGCGTCGTTTTCCTGATTTCACAATTCAATTGACAAAATACTCTCTTTTCATTCTTTCCCTCTTTTTTGTTTATAGAAATTAGAAACTAAATCAATTTAATATAAATAAGAAATCTGATTGAACTGTGAAAGCTGTTGCGTATTGAGGTAGCTGAAGTGAAGAGCCATGTCTAGGACTCTAGTTACGCATTGTAATACCATAAAATATTTAAAAATACGGTTTAGGAATATGTACATTAAAATTAAAAATTAAACGTTTTAAATAATTTTAAAAAAGCCAGCTTTATACGCATTCCGAAGAGTCTTCGTACATATTTTCTGGTGCCCAAGAGTCTTCGGTAATCGGTACGTTTCTCCTCAGCTTCTTCTTCAAGGTTTAATCAGGTAGCCTCTTCGAATTCAGGTGCTTCTGTGTCTAGAGACGATGCTATGTGCTTCTCTATGACCTCTGAATTAATTAAGAATGTCTAACTACTGACAGTCGTGACAACGATGAATTCTATGTGTGTCCATGGATGGAAATTTTAGCAAATGTCCGCGTTCATTTGGATGATGGGTGTCTTGTTGGACCGAGTGGCTCAACTATGCTAAAAAGGGAGGGATTTGATCTTGTGAAGGTATCCTCTTTGTGGAGTAAAGAAGGTCACTCCAGGTTCGCAATAATTGAGTAATCCTCAGTGGCTCGGAGATGCCTTCTCTTATATATGGTAATCAAGAGTTAGGCGAGGATAATTCATAGAGAAAGTCATAGAGAAAGCTGTTGGAGGAGAAGATGATTCTCTTATTTCAAGTGTTTGTATGTCTCGGTCCTTTCCTGCTTATGTAGGAGAGAATACAAAGTAAATTAGGTAAGGATCAATCCTATTCTAGGACAATGTATTAAACATTAATTCTATATCAATTACAAATCTTCCTCCTGTAATTATGCTTCTTGATTTTGGTATGTTTGACACTCCCCCTCAAGTTGAGCAATGGTATCCCCAATGCTTAACTTGGCTAATGTTTCCTGAAAAACCTTCGGCAGAACTGCTTTGGTTAGTATGTCTGCGAGTTGTTCTTCCGAACGGACAAACGGGAACTCGATAATGCCACCGTCCAGCTTTTCTTTGATGAAGTGCCTATCAACTTCCACGTGCTTCGTTCTGTCGTGTTGCACTGGGTTTTCTGAGATGCTAATGGCGGCCTTGTAGTCACAGAATAGTCGACTCTTCCGAGCAGGTGGGAACCCGATTTCTGTGAGCAACCTCCGTAGCCAGAGGATTTCCATGAGTCCACTCTTCATTCCACGGAATTCAGCTTCGGCACTAGATAGTGCTACAACCTTTTGTTTCTTACTTCTCCAAGTCACCAAGTTTCCCCCTATGAAGGTAAAGTAGCCTCCCGTAGATTTTCTATCTACCGGGTTGCTTGCCCAGTCGGCATCGGTGTATCCATCAATCTCCAAGTCTTCTTTCTTTGCCAGAAACACCCCATATCCTATAGTTCCTTTCAGATAACGCACGATCCTTAATGCAGCTTCCATGTGATTAGCTTGAGGTCGGTGCATGAACTGACTTACGATGCCCACGGCGTATGCAATGTCGGGCCTGGTATGTGAGAGATAGATGAGTTTTCCGACAAGCCGTTGGTACCTGTCTCTGTCTGCGAGCTCTGCTCCGTCCTCTATCTTCAAACCATGGTTAGGAACCATTGGAGTGTCTGCGGGCTTACATTCAAGGAGACCTGTTTCAGTCAACAGATCTAGAACATACTTTTTCTGTCTTAGGAATATTCCGTGTTTGGATCTCAACACTTCGATCCCCAAGAAGTATTTCAGTGCTCCTAGATCTTTCATCGCGAACTCTTTGAACAGATTTTCTTTCAACCTTAGGATTTCTTCAACGTCATCCCCCGTAATAATCATATCATCAACGTAGATAATAAGGCAGGTTACCTTGTTGTCCCTTCTTTTTGTGAAGAGTGTATGATCAGACTGGCTTTGTTGAAATCCGTGTTTGAGCATAGCTTGGCAGAATCTGCCAAACCAGACCCGTGGAGACTGCTTCAACCCGTACAAAGTCTTCCGTAGTCGGCATACTTCTCCGTCTCCAAACTCTCTAGAAAATCCTGGTGGGACCTCCATGTATACTTCCTTGTTCTCTTCTAGCTCTCCATGGAGGAAGGCGTTAGTTACATCGAACTGGTGTAGATTCCAGTCTTTGCATGCCGCTACAGATAGCAGTGTTCGCACAGTCTCCATTTTAGCTACAGGAGAGAAGGTCTCCTCATAATCTACCCCATAGACTTGGGTGTAGCCTTTCGCCACGAGTCTCGCCTTGTATCTCTCGATTGACCCATCTGCTCGTCGTTTTATGGTAAATATCCACCGACATCCAACTAGCTTCTTTCCCTTTGGCAACGTACATTTCTCCCATGTGCCATTCTTTACTAGGGCATCTATCTCTTTCTTCATGGCTTCTCTCCAGTGCTTATGTTTGTTTGCCTCCTCAAATGTTTGTGGGATGTCTTCTTCCTCATACAATGCAATTTCGAAAGCCCGGGCCATTTCTGATAGGTGGCTCTGCGCAATATTCGATACTGCGTATTTTGCCTTTCTCCCTTTCCAGTCTGGTGAGTATCGTCGAGGAGGTACTCCTCTTGTTCTCCTCGGGGGCAATTCGTTTGTGTCTTCATTCCTTCCACTAGTTCCACATTCCTCATGATTGTCCCTGTCCAGGTTAGCACTATCCGACGGTACATTATCATGAACTGAATTAGTTACCTCAGGAATCGAAGACGGGTTCGACGGTTGGTTAGTTTCACCTTGCTCGTCGTTCTGTATTACGGGATCTGACAGCCCGGCGGTGTCGCTAGCTTCCTCAGGTGGACCAACGTCTGTGACAGGACTTGGCATTGGCTCTCCCCCTGTCTGTGGTTCCCCAGTTGGTTCTTCCCCTAAGTTGTGGCGTTGTACATCTGGTAGCCAATCTAGAAGGTCATTGTTTGGACTATTGTCTAAGGATGGTGTCTCCCCCTGACCGCTAGATTGTGCATAGAAGTACTCCCCTTCCACAAAATCACAATTCATGGTTGTGTGTATCTTGCGGGTTTTTGGGTCATAGCATCGATATCCTTTCTGATTTTTTCCATAGCCAAGAAAGACACATTTGAGGGCGCAGGGATCAAATTTAGAACGTTCGTGTTTAGGGATATGGACAAAGACCGAGCAGCCAAAGACTTTAGGTTCAAGGGATAGTGATGATGGGATATCGAAGTGTTGGGAAAAAAGGTCTAATGGAGTTTTGAATTTTAGTATGCCTGTGGGTAAACGGTTGATGAGGTAGACAGCGGTAGCTACAGCTTCTGGCCAGAAAGATTTTGGTATTTTGGAATCAATTAGGAGAGCCCGAGTAATTTCTAGGATGTAACGGTTTTTCCTTTCGGCTACCCCATTTTGCTCTGGATTGTAAGCGCACGAGGTTTGATGGACTAGTCCTTTTACCCTAAAGAACTCTTGCATCTTATTGTTGACAAATTCCCCCCATTGTCTGACCTAAGTGTCTGGATAGTGCATTTATACTGGGTTTGAATAAGGTTATAAAAATCTACAAACTTATCAAACACACCATTTTTATGCTTCACAAAATAGATCCATGTCATGCGGGAATAGTCATCAATAAAAAGCACGAAATAGCGAAAACCTTGCCCCCCCGTGATAGGTGCAGGACCCCACACATCAGAATGAACTAAAGCAAAAGGAGATTGCACTCTCGTATTGTTTAATTTGAACGAATGTCTATGGTTTTTAGCCAACACACAAGTTTCACAATGAAAAGAGTTTAATGATCTAGCTAGTGTAGGAAAAAGAAGACGAAAATATCCCAAAGATGGGTGCCCTAACCGACGATGCCAAAGCCAAGCCTGTCTGTCTGTCGGTCCGGGAGTCAGCATCATGGCAGCACTCTGTTGGGCTATCTCGTCCACATAATACAAGCCGCTTCGCTCAGTGCCACGCCCAACTATCATCCCCGTCTTGATATCCTGTAACATGCAGAATTTAGGTTGCATTAGTAATTTGCAGTTCAACTCTCTAGTCACATGACTAATAGATAATAACTTATGGGATAAAGACGGGACAAAAAGACAATTAGAGAGGCATAGAGTCGGTGAAATTTGTATTGTGCCTGCCCCCATAACTTTTGCTAGGTCCCCACTGGCAGTTTGGACATAGGATTTTTTGGAATTGGCTATAGTGACAAAATCTGAGGCTTCAAACGATATCGTATCTGTAGCCCCACAGTCAAAAATCCAGTGGGTATCTTTTGGGCCAGATATAGATGTGGAGGAGCAGGCAAGGGCTTCGAAGGAGTTCCGACAAGGTATGGCTGGTATTATATGGGAGGATTGTGGTGCAATATGCAAGGTTTTTGCAATTGGGGGGTCACTTTGAAGAGGTTTAGACTTTTGGGGTGAGTTAGGAGTTTTCGTTTTCGGTGGGGGTCTAATTGTAGATTTGGACAAATTTGGGGTTGAGAGTGAATGGTATTTTCAGTTCGGGGGTTAATTTGTGATAATGGAAAAATATGGGGTGGAAACTGGGGATAAGTATGTGAGAGGGGTGGGTTACGGGTTTTATGATTTTCGGGGGTTGGTTTGCAGATTTTGTAATCTGGTTCATATTTGGGGCTCGATTGGGCCGAATGAGGAACCCTAGCCGCCTCACCCCCTTTGCCTGTAGGAACCCTAGCCATCTCTCCGGTTGACTTCTCGCCGAGACCGCCGGCAATCTCACCGGCACACCCACCAATTCTTGATTGGTTACCTTCTGACCATGTTCTTGCCATGGATGCAGATGCAATTGAGGACTTCTCCTCGGTTCTGATTTCGCCATTGTTGTCGGTGACGTTGCTGCCGCCGCCGCCACCCGTCGATTTCTCGGCGTAGGAGGCGCGGTCGTGTGCAATAGCTGCCGAGGCTCTCCCTCCTCTGCCTCCGCCGGTCCGGCCTCCATTCTGGGCTTGCCTTGCCTTCTTCATCTCTTACCACCATTCTGGGAACCCATGGATGTGAAAACAGGTTTCTTTGGTGTGTTTCTTCCCCCCGCAATGACTGCACGATAACTTGCTCTTATCTTCTTCCTTATGATAGTTAGGGTTTCTTGACTGATATTGGTGGTGTTGTGCGAATTGTGGGGCGGGTGCTCGATTTCGATCGATCATCGCGAGCCCTGTTCCAATTCCAGACGCTTCTTTGGCTTCTGGGTTGAGTAATTTCTCGTTTACTGATTCTCGTCTGACTAATCCATATGCCTTTCTTGCTGTTGGAATTGGATCCATGTTGAGTATTTCTCTCTTGATCTTGCTGTATTTGAGGTCATCTAGTGCCCACACGAACTGGTACAGACGGTGTCGTTGCGTGTTCTGGTTGTACTTTTCGATACTCGACGGAGTATCCATGGGATTGGGATCTCTGGTATCAATTGATATCCAGAGGTCCTGAAGCCTCTGCCATAGACTCTCTAATGACGATTCACCTTGTTTGATGGTATACGCTTGTCTATGCAGGTCCGAGATCTGAAATTGATCGGCGCCGCTTCCGTACGTCGTGGCTAGACTGTCCCACAAGTCATATGCCGTTTCGTATTGAGATACCTCATTGATGAGGCTGGCGTCGATATTATTTATGATCCAGTTGAAGCAGCAATCATCCCGCTGCTGCCATCGATCATAGTTGGGGTCCGTCGGACGAAGGGGGTCTGTAACTCCATTTATGTGAGATGCCAGACCCTTCCCGCGGATCCCTCGGCTCATCAGTTTAGCCCACAACGGGTAGTTGTCTCCGTTGAGCTTTTCTGCTAGGCGCACCTCGCCTAGTGATTCAACGGATGAAGGTGGTGGGTTTTGGTGTTTCTGAGACATGCTTAGTCTCATGAACTCAGCGAATTGTTCGGCTGAGAGGGTTATGGCTGAACTGTTTTTTGGTGGAGTATTGGATCCTGAATCTGACATTTTTGGCTGTTTTTTTTTTTTTTTTTTTTTTTTGTGCAGGTTTCAAAGGGTCGGGAAAGGTACTCGGGACTATGATGATAATTTTCTGAGTCCCAATCCCTATACAACCTGCTCTGATACCAATTGGTGATAGGAGGAGGGGCTCATGAGACTTATATACTAGTTTCAGTTTTCTCTTGACACCGATGTGGGACAGTTATATGTTATATTTTTAGTTTCAATTGCCAACACCCTCCCTCAAACCCTTCAAGGTGAACCTTGGAGGGGTTGGACTTTTTTTCTAATCGATTGGACAATCGGTCCAATTTTTTTCGATCGGTTGGGACCACTTGGCCCAAATTTTCAGCCCAGTTATACTGCTGGGTCAGTCATTTTTTTTCGGTTTCAGCCCAGATATACTGTTGGGTCAGTTAAATATGACCCACAGTCGGCGACCCGCTCTGATACCATCTTATATATGGTAATCAAGAGTTAGGCGAGGATAATTCATAGAGAAAGTCATAGAGAAAGCTGTTGGAGGAGAAGATGATTCTCTTATTTCAAGTGTTTGTATATCTCGGTCCTTTCCTGCTTATGTAGGAGAGAATACAAAGTAAATTAGGTAAGGATCAATCCTATTCTAGGACAATGTATTAAACATTAATTCTATATCAATTACAAATCTTCCTCCTGTAATTATGCTTCTTGATTTTGGTATGTTTGACACCTTCAAGTTCGAGAAGGCTTATGAGGGTCGACATCAAGGAAAGAGAGATTACTTGCAGGATGGAAAGAATATGGAGAAGCTATATAGTTGGATGGCTCGAAATGATGATCACGGCACATACAATATTATTGGTAGATATCTAAGGAAAAAGGGGTGATCTGAAGACCATATGTGAAACCGAGGAGAAGATAAAGAATAGCAAACTAGTAAGCCAATTGGAAAACAGATTAGATATACAGAAAAGGACAATATGAACCGAGCTTTCAATGAAGGTATATTCATTTTATGGTGTTGATTATAGTTCTCTATCAATATATTTCTCTCTGTTCTTGTCTCTTTTTTTTTCTCGGGAATATCATATGTTTTAGTCTTGAAATAAAGCTTGTGTTAATCTGACTTTTGCAACATCTATTAGAAAGAAGAAAAGTGCATGAAATTGCCTGTGGTCATCTAAAAAAGGTTCTCCAAGAACATGATAGACTTACCATGCAATTGGAACTTCAGAGGAAGAAGCTGGAGGAGAAGGAGCAAGAGTTGGGAGAAAATGAGAATTCATGGCTCTACCCTGAGAAGAATCAGGTAATGGACCATCCTCCATGTCACATTAATGCGATCATGGTTAAGTATATAGAATTGTCAAGATTTTCTAGATCTGACTATTTACAGCAAAATAAATGATAATGCTTCATTTTTTAAATGTAGAATGCAATAGCAACCTTGAAATTAAAGAGGGCAGATGAAAAGATGTTACTCTTGGAAGAAGAACATGAGGTGCTGCTCTTTATAACTTGAGCAATTGAACATATGGTCTTCAGATCCTTTTTTCCTTAGATAGCTACCAATAATATTGTCTGTGTCTTGATCATCCTTTCGAGCCATCCAACCGTATAGCTTCTCAATATTCTTTCCATCCCGCAAGTAGTCCCTCTTTCCTTGATGTCGACCTTCATAAGCCTTCACGAACTTGAAGGCATCAGCTAGTCCGAGCCACTGAGGATTAAACTCTATTATTGCGAACCTGGAGTGACCTTCTTTACTCCACAAAGGGGATACCTTCACGGGATCAAACCTCTTCCTTTTTAGCATATCCTTAAGAGTTGAGCCACTCGGTCCAACAAGACGCCCATCATCCAAATGAATGGGGACATTTGCTAAAATTCACATCCATGGACACACATAGAATTCATCGTTGTCACGACTCTCCTTCTGATGAGTTAGATATGTATGGCATCATTTTCCCTTTGTTCCAATATTTTTTTGTTAGTGGATCATTGCTATCGTGTATATGTGAGGTGCTTGTTTTTTCTGTTAGAAGAGACTTTTTACTACATTATTCTCATTTTTATTTTATTATATATACATTTTAACTATTTGTTATGATTTTTTCAAAATGATTATAAAAAAAGAGAAAAGATAAATGTACATAAATTGTACATGTACATAATATTCTTAAATTTTTAAATGTAATTGAATTTAATTAAAAAATAACTTTGTTATTTATTGTATTAGTATGTAGCAATAAAAAAGAAGTGATATAGAAAATTTATGTCAAATCGTAACATGATTTTGAGCTTGATTTGAAGTGATTGTACAATATTCAGTAAAAAAATATTTTTTTTCTTAAATTTACAAATATTAAAGTTAAAAGTTTATTTTATTTTTTGAAGTGTTATAAAATGATTAGTATATGAAATTTATTTTAAATTGGGTAAATTGCTTCAAAAGTCATGAACTTTGCCAAAAGTGTGGTTTTTCCCCATCAACTTTAAAAGTTGCATGAAAAGTCATGAACTTTATCGGGTGTTGCAAATTTCCCGTCCGACCCGACCCGGTAAATTTCCGGCGCAAACTAATCCTACATGGCTTGCCGGAGGTGTGACATGACATATTTTTCCGGCGGTACATAAAACAGCGTTGTTTTGCACTGTTAAAAAAGACGTCATTTTATACAGATTTAATTAAATTAAACCAAATTTCGAGATTTAGGGCTCGATTGAATTAAACGACCACACAATTTAGGGCTCGCGATTCCCACTCCCGTTAGCAATTCCCGATCTGTGACGCTGACTCAACTTATTTTAACACAAGAAAATCCCGCAAGTGTACGGGGCTAGTGTAGCACAAAGCAAGCAAGAGTATCGTATCCCACAGAGACAAAATGTATAAACTCAAGTACCACGGACCGATTTTAACTACTATCTAGACGATTCAAAGGTTTGGTTGATTCTTGGAAAAACAATTAAACATAAACAAGTTAAAAGCACGCAACAAAGGACAGGTTTCAAATAAGAGAACGAGGTAGAGCTTTGGATCCGACTACAATACCCACAATGTAAACAACTCAACAACTTTGATTACCCGTTAAAGTCTCTAGGATTAGAAGGACAATCACTATTCTAGGCTAAGCCCCCTCTCTAGTGCACTCAACCCGTCGATTAACTATTAGTATTAAAGTCTCCTTCTATACTTCACAATTAACTCCTATACTCAAAAGATTCAAGTCCTCACTCTAGAATTCCTTCTCTCGAATGCAAATTATCTAGGTGTTGTTCATTCTTTTATTAATCATAATTAGGTATCTCTCGATTACTCAAAACTAGGTCAATATATCCAATTGGTAGCTAGGCAATTGAATTGAAAGGCACAAGAATGAAACAAAATAATCACAAGAGCATAGGTAATCAAAAGCTATTGAATCAATCACAAGTATTCATTGTAGTCTTCACCAAAACTCTACAAATGATTTAGCTACTCATATTCAACTCAAAAACATAAGAATAAACCGTAGTCATTGAATAAAACATGAAAACCAATGAAAATACTCCCAAGGGTGGATTGAACGGAAATTCGTCTTCGTCTTCAATCTTGTTGAGGATTGGGACGCCTTTCCTCTCAATTCCACTCTCCAAACCTTCAAAAGCTGATATGGGGCGTGTATGGTCTCCTGAGGTCGAAAACCTAGGTCTCCTTTTATACCCGGGGCGGAAATATCCAATCTCGCAGAACACATCGCCCGGCCGGGCGATTTTAAGTCGCCAAAACGCCCGATCGGGCGAACTTTCTGGAGTTCGCAACCAAAACGCCCTACCGGGTGTTTTCCCCTTAAAAATCGCCAGGTCGGGCGTTTTCTCTGGAATCCTCCGAAAGCATTGTCTTCGTCTTCGAAATGGCTTCACGTGAGTATCTTGCACGCCCCCATCGGAGTCCGGATGAGAGAGTTATGGCTATTATACGAAGGTCGTGCATTGAAGCGCGCCCGGTCAGGCGATTCTTCCTTCAAGCTCGTTTTCAAGTCATTTTCACCTGTTTTAGCTCCAAACACTCGACAAACTCGTCAAAACACTTATGTAGTGGATAATGGATGTAGACTCAAGTAGTATGCTACAAAAACACTGAAATGTTCACATTAAACATCCAAAATACTTGCTAAACCACGAGTTTATCACGCCGCCAACGGAAAATATGCCACCTCACGCCTCCAGCAAGCCATGTAGGATTAGTTTACGCCGGAAATTTACCGGGTCGGGTTGGATGGGAAATTTGCAACACCCGGTAAAGTTCATGACTTTTCATGCAACTTTTAAAGTTGATGGGAAAAACCGCACTTTTGACAAATCGATTTTTTTTCCGCATGTTGACTTTACAGGATTTAGGGGAGAGAGTAAAATTTTGTGTCTAACAATACCTATCTGCATGGATTATTACATCGGTTCTTGCTACAATTCAAAAATCAATTCCAGTAATCCACCTTCTTGATCTAATGGTTAGGATTAGTTTTTTTTTTTTTTTTTTTTAGGATTAGTTATTTGTTAGTCTATGAGGAGTTGTTAGTACTATAATCCTTACTATATATATATTCAACAAATCTAAGTAGATCCCATTTGATGTGCTTTTTCATAATGTAAATTTACTGACAAGCAACTTTGCTTTAGCATACTTATTTTTTATAGGATAAAGAATACCCAAAACAAGACAAAAAGGAGTCATCCATTGCTAAAGAAATTCCTATTGATTAGTAGTATTAAATTAAAGAAGGCATGCTTTTGTAAAAACAAATTAATCTTAATTAGGTCTCCTTTTAGCAACGGATCGTTTTTTTTTCAGAATTAAAGTTATTGTTTGTTAAAGGTAAAAGTTATTCTTTCAAAACAAGTACTACTATACTATAGGGAGCATTAAGGTTCTAATGCCCCAAAGTCTTAAATACAACACTAATTTAATCCATTGGATCTAGTAATCTAATGGCCATGATTTAAGCATGTGATGCTACATTATATTAGCATTTTCGTACATTAAAGGGTATTCTTGGTATGTTGACATTAGACGGTCCATTCTTAAAACCTGCATCTACTAAAAATCAGGGATTTAATTCCAACAACGATTCATTTAATCTCCTACTCTCTCTCTCACCATTACTTCCACCTTCTCTCCTCCCTCATCAATCGGTTTTTCTCCAAAAACCCTAATCGCCACCCCATTCACCATCACTTCGTTCTTCTCTCATCTCGATGCGTTTTCACGGTGAAGGCAACGAATAATCGGACGATTTCCGAACAACAGCAAGTTTTCCGTTTGTTCATCTCGACGACGACGGTGAATCGCCCGATTACCTAAACCTCTGTATACCGTTTGATAGGTATGGACTGAAACCAAAACTTTTATTCTATTTCAATTCGATTCTAGACTTGAGGAACCAGTTTTCCTCATGTTTTCGTACATTATTTCATACCAACTTTTATGTATACTGTAATCAAATGTTCTTGAGGGTTTGTCACTTACTCGGATGGAGATTCAGAGAATAATTGTAGTTGATTTGTTATCCAGATGTAGCGTCGTTTTAATTCTGTAAAGGCCGGAAGTAACACATTTTCCCTAGGGTTTAGTAGTCCATGGGGCTAGGGTGTAGTATCCACACATTCACATACTGTAAATATGAGATATTCTGATTTTATGCCGTACATGTTGGTACATCATGTTGGTTGATCTTTACATCATGTTTGAATACATTATTCATGCATTTATGTACATTAATTCAAACTAATTTGGTACACCAAATGATGCTGCCATGACACACTGTTTTCTGTTTAATATGTTGATGGGCAATGCTATGTTATGTTTTTTTCACTATGATAGAGGTGTTCAACAAGTTTGTAAGCTGTGGTATATTATATATTCTCTGGTGTACATTGGCCAATTTGATTTTTACATTTCCTACAGTTGATTGTCTACATTATTACTCGATGTACTTTTTATGATGTTTCTTATAGTCTAATCCCCTCAATCCCAATGTTTTTGAATAGGTTCGAAGCGGCAATGAAATCTTGTGGATGAGGACTTTGAGGAAGAGATGTCCACTGCATCAGGATAAAACTTGCGCACCATGTTCACAGACCTATGCGACGTGGCATTGGAAAGAAAGGCCGTAAAATTCAACTTTGAGAGGTGGTTCGAAGAATTTGGTTTATGAAACATTTAGCAGTATGTATTGTAGTCAGGGATTTCATTAGTTTTTGTTGGATTATGTTTTGCGACACAATGTGGTTGTCAGTACATTGGTTTTTATGTTTGTGTTGGATGAAAGATTGATGTTTTGGCGATAAGTTGTGTTGTTTGGTTATTAACCTGCTATCGATATGCGTGAATCTGTACTTAATGTTCAATTGTTATCGATGTACGTGACCATGTACTTAATCTACACATATTAATGATGTACGTGAACCTGTACTTAATGTACACTTATTAACGATGTACGTGAACCTATACTTAATGTACAGTATTGATACTCTTATTATCGATGTTATGAACCTGGACTTAATATACATTATCATATATGTATCGTACATTACTTACAGTATGTGAATGTGTGGATACTACACCCTAGACCCATGGACTACTAAACCCGAGGAAAAAGGTGTTAACTTCCTGCCTTTACAGGACTAAAACGATGCTACATTCTGGATAACAAATGCTACATTAAGGTGTCATATACATTATAACACATATATCATACATTACTTACAGTATGTGAATGTGTGGATACTACACCCTAGCCCATGGACTACTAAACCCTAGGGAAAATGTGTTAACTTTCGGCCTTTACAGAACTAAAACGACGCTACATTCTGGATAACAAATGCTATATAATAACACATATATTGTACATTACTTACAGTATATGAATGTGTGGATACTACACCCTAGCCCTAGTGACTACTAAACCCTAAGGAAAATGTGTTAACTTTCGGCCTTTACAGAACTAAAACGACGCTACATTTTGGATAACAAATGCTACATTATGGTGTCATGTACATTATAACACATATATCGTACATTACTTATAGTATGTGAATGTGTAGATACTACACCCTAGCCTCATGGACTACTAAACCCTAGGGAAAAGGTGTTAACTTCCTGCCTTTACAGAACTAAAACGACGCTACATTCTGGATAACAAATGCTACATTATGGTGCCATATACATTATAACACATGTATCGTACATTACTTACAGTATGTTAATGTGTGCATACTACACCCTAGCCCCATGGACTACTAAACCCTAGGGAAAAGGTGTTAACTTCCGGCCTTTACAGAACTAAAACTACGCTATATTCTGGATAACAAATGCTACTTTATGGTGTCATATACATTATAACAGATGTATCGTACAATACTTACAGTATGTGAATGCGTGGATACTACAACCTAGATGACTGGATTGCTAAACCCAAAAGGTATGGTTCCAACTTTCTTGGATCGACTGATATGAGAACCGTGAATTTAGGTGTTGATTAATAATTCAAAACATTAAAACTTATATTACTATATCTGTACATTATTCACGGTTAAGCATGTACATTAAACGCAATTACTGGTACATTATTTCGTGAAACACATACATTATTTACCATTTGGGCACGTACATTATTAAACATTATGCGTACATTATTTACCATTTGGACTGTGCATTATTACACATTACACGTACATTATTTACCATTCGGAAGGTACATTATTTGCATTTACGCGTACATCATTGACTGGAAGCATCCCTAAACAAAAATTAAATACTTTCTTCCATCGTTGATAACACCGGAAGATATGACAGAATAAAAAACGACCTAATACTCAAACTGAAACCGGTGATGAAGAACTAATACTAGAAACACTTCAATCTAAAAGTCGGCGCAGAGCTTCAGAATCACGGTGTCTATAGATTTACATTAATTACCTTCTTCCATCGTGGTGAACCGCGGAGTACTCCTCCATAATTACGGACGGCCTAATACTACAACTGACGAAAAACTTCAATCCTAAAGTCAGCGCAGGGCTTCAGAATTGTATTTCTTGATTGTGTGATATTGACGCACAAACAAATCCGTAGGAATAAATTTTTGCGTGAATCATGGATAACTGCTGAATTTAGTTTCTACCTTTCTTACCATTTTCTAATTATTTTAATGAATAAACTAATTATAATTGGAGTGAAGATAAACCGTTAGATTTACAAAATAAAGAATGTGATTTGTTTTATGTTTAAATAATATTTAGTGTAATGATATGAATACCCTAATACCCCGTACTATATGTTACAATAAAAAACCAATACCTTAGTCGGCATGACGTTTGGAATGTTAATTTAAGAAAAACAATGATGACATTGATGAGAATTTAAGAAGAAAAGTAAATGAAAACAAGACGATCACATTAGTATATTTTTTGAGCCAAACATGATTGTGATTGATTAAATAAATTAAATAAGATGGTCTTGTTTCTCGTTTTCCTACATCATATAATGATCTTTTTCTCACATTCTTTAGGGATATTGGTCTCTAAAATCATAAATTTTGGACAAAATTTAGTATTTTCCAAGAACTTTAAAATTAGTATAGAATATCACAAATTTTGCAGTTGTTTGGTATTTCCCACGGCATGTCTATCACAATATTTGACTAACTTACTAAGTTTTTTTATCATACTTGACACAGTTAAATCAATTTACTTTTTTATGTGACATTTTATTCTACTTGTGAATTTAAAGAGTGATTTAATGTATCATAAAACGTATTACGGTTGCCTACGTAAAATAAGATTTTGATAAAAATATTATATGGGCCATTTTGGGAAATACCAAACAAAATATAAAGTTTGTGATATTTTAGACTAATTTTTAAAAGTTTATGAAAAAAGACTAAATTTTGGCTAAAGTTTATAATTTAAGGAACTAATATCTGAATTATTAACGGGTGATTTAGCAGGAAAAGTATATAGTACTACCTCCGTCCCCCAAAATTCGTCCCGGTTTGACCGGGCACGGGTTTTAAGGAATGTAATGGAAAGTGGATTGAAAAAGTTAGTGGAATGTGGGCTTGACTTTTATATATTAGTTTTATAATAAAATGTGAGTAGGAATGAGTTAGTGGAATGTGGGGTCCACTACCAAAAATGGTAAAAGTGAAATGGGACAAATTTTGGGGGACGGACGAAAAAGGAAAGTTGGGACAAATTTTCAGGGACGGAGGGAGTACTTATTTTTCTTCAAACTTGAGTTACTTTAAATTATTACTCCACATTATTCAAGTTTCATATAGTCTTCTTTTCTAAAATTCTTTAATGATCTAAGAGCATCCACAATAGCGCCCGTCCCGGCGGTCGTTCGGCCGGCGTGCCGGAGTTCCGTGCGGGACGTCCGCCATTGTGCAGCGGTGACGCGGATACGGACGTCCGCTGCGGACACCGGAGTTCCGTGGCGTTCACGGGACATCCGTCGCAATATCCTTGCGGACGTCCGCCATTGCGTTGACTCCATGGACGTCCGCGCGAACGTGCCGATTATTTTATTATTTTATTTTTGAAAATTCTATAAATAAAGTGAAATTGCATTAACTAAGTATGTTTTTTTTTAAATAAAGTGGTTGCAATTTCTGTGTCGAAATTTTAATTCCGTAAATTGTTTAATTTGGTGAATTTGTGAATTTTTATTATTGTGGGAAGTCCATCGGGATATCATTGGGGATGTCCGCCACTGTGGAGTGGGATGTCCTTATGACGTGACAGTGCAGTGGGAAGTACCAATGACGTGTCAGGAGGTGTTTTGGGATGTCCGTAAGGATGTCCGTCAAGACATCCGCACCACTGTGGATGCAGAAGTTGGAATGATTTAATGGGCAAAGTGGAGGTGGAATGCCTCGCTTTTATCAAAAGATTACTCCATATTAAAAGTACTAGTATTAAAAAAGGAAAACAAGTCATATTTCTCCTCCCTCTGCACAAAACAGATTCACGGCCATCGTCGCCCCAGCAGTCGCTCCAGATTCGTGCGTTTTTGACAACACTGGAAGCACTCAAAATTCGGCTTCATCATCCAGACCTGTAGTGGGCCGAGGATCATCAAATGATAATAGGTACTATATATAATTTGAATGATTTTTTTGTATTAACTATTAACCTTTGACTGACTGTATATAAGTCCACTTTCTTAGAAACTATGCAAGCCAATCGTCCTTGCCAAATCAAGACATAGCCGAACCATCGGAGTTTGCTGGAAATCTCGATTCAGTTCTATGTCAATGAAGTATGAGTTTGCTTTAGTTTTAATAACTATGTTTGCTTCTTGTGTCAACCTAGTTTTGAGGTTTAAGCCTTTTGAGTTCTGAGTGTTGTCACTTCAATTATTTTTTAGATACAAGGAGTCCATTTCAAAAAGTACAAAGGAATGGAAGGAGGAGCTGTTTTCTCGTAGGTCTTCCATGGCAGATATTGGTTCTGAAGTCAGGAAGGAGGTGAATGCTGGAATTGCCACGGTGTCCCGCATGATGGACCGTCTTGAAAGTTCTTCGGCCACTGGATCAAGCAACATTAGTAGGGATACTCCCAATGATACATCATTGAATGGAAAGGACTCTGCTTCTCTGTTGCTGCAAGTTCAGTATCAAGTTAAGTTTATAATATGGCTAGGGGTGTCCATTTCATCTTTATGGTTGACCCTGACACAAAGCCACATTTATACATCATTTCACGATTTACTTTAGTGCATTATGTTATGATTGGCTTAGTTTAACTGCTATATCTTGTGTGTGTTCGTAGTTCACTTATTTATTGTTGTTCGATGTGCTTAATTAATCTTGTAAATTAATGTAGATATTTGGTGACCTCAAAACTCTTTTACAAGGTGAAATGTGGATCTTTCTTATTTCCCTCCCTTTAATGAAAGATTGTTGATGCTTGGGGAAATCATTTGCATGGCAGCATTTGAGAAATCATAAGTGTGACAGTATAAGCTGAACTAGGTAGTGGCATTAATTGGAGTGGGTCAAGGAGAGGCATGCTTACATCTTTAGCTTTTGTATTCACTTTTTCTTTGCATTTTAGTATCAGCAAAATTATTTATATTAGCATATATCTGAGACGTGTTCTTATCGTACAAGGATCAAACAATGTGCATTTTTTACAAACATTGTGTACCATCATTATAAATACTCACAAGTTGAGAAGAACCATCCATTAGAGCATACATAATTGCGCCCGTCCCGGCGGACGTCCGGCCGGCGTAACGGAGTTCCACGCGGAACGTCCGCCATTGCGCAGCGGTGACGCGGATACGGACGTCCGCTTTTGACACCGGAGTTTCGCGGCCTTCCCGGGACGTCCGTCGCGACGTCCTTGCGGATGTCCGCCATTGCGTTGACCCCACGAATGTCCGCGCGGACGCCCGATTATTTTATATATATTTTTTGAAAATTCTATAAATACGGCTCGTTGAACTTCATTTCATTCGCACCACTTGTATTAACGATTATCTCTCTCTCTCTACGTTTCTTTTATATATCCAGAATGACTGGTAGTGGTAGTGGCTTTGGTGCGGGCGGTAGCGGTGCGGGTGGTAGTGGTGGGGGTATGATGACATAATGAGGGGAATTCATGCACGTGTGCGGGAGGCAGCGGAGAGGGAGATACAGGCGGCCTTGGCTCCGGCGGTACCTCGACCCATCCATGGTCGATCTATAGTACCCCGGGACCACCTCGCTGCACACCGTCGGTTGTACGAGGATTACTTCACTCCCGAGCCACGATTTGGGGAGAACATGTTCCGGCGACGTTTTAGGATGCATCGTCCGCTCTTTCTGCGTATCGTGGGCGCTTTAGAGCGTCGATACGAGTATTTCAGGATAAGGGAGGATGCGGTTGGTAAACCCGGCCACAGGCCCATACAGAAGTGCACTGTCGCAATCAGGCAGCTGGCATACGGAGGTGCGGCCGACATGTTCGATGAGTACCTCCACATCGGCGAGACGACTGGCCGCGATTGTCTGAAGTATTTTTGTGAGGGCGTTAGGGAGATATTCGGGGATAGGTATCTTTGGAAGCCTACCCCCGAAGATTGTCAGGCTCTGCTGGATATGCACGGGACTCAGCATGGGTTTCCGGGGATGCTAGGCAGCATAGATTGTATGCATTGGGAGTGGAAGAACTGCCCCACTGCCTGGAAAGGGGTGTACACTACCGGTTTCAAGGGCAAGAATCCCACGATGATCCTTGAAGCGGTAGCTGACTACCGGCTGTGGATTTGGCATGCGTATTTTGGAGTAGCCGGGTCGAACAACGACATCAATGTCCTCCAGTCGTCGCCCCTTTTCAACGACCAGTGTATGGGCGTCGGTCCGGCCATTATTTTCGTCGCCAACGACAACCAACACAACATGGGCTATTATTTGGCTGATGGGATATACCCTATGTGGCCCGTCTTTGTGAAGACGATCAGATGCCCAACAGAAGAAAAGAAGGTATATTTTTCGGGTCGTCAGGAGGCAGCGCGCAAGGATGTGGAGCGGGCATTTGGTGTGCTCCAGGCTCGATGGGCGGCAGTGAAGGGTCCATCACGGCTGTGGTATGCTGACAGCATCGCCGATATGATTTACGCATGTATTATCATGCATAACATGATTGTCGAAGATGAAGGTCCAGCACTGACGGATTTGGCCAATGATGATACTGATGTTGCGGGTCCAAGCCATGGCGTGGCCACCGGCAATGTACGTATGGGGATACCCCATGACGAGGTCGAGCGAGTCCGTGCATTTGCCGACATGCGCCAAAAACAAGCTCATATTCGACTCCAAAACGATATAATTGAAGAAGTATGGCAGCGGAGGGGTCGTCGTTGATGGAATTTGTATTTATTGAAGTGTACTTTTTTTAGTTTTTTTTGTTGAAATGTACCTTTCTTTTTTTTATTTAATGAAAATTTTATTCTGTAATAGTGGCGAAATTTTAATTCCGTAAATTGTTTAATTTGGTGAATTTGTGAATTTTTATTATTTTGGGAAATCCGTCAGGATGTCCTTGGGGATGTCTGTCACTGTGCAGTGGGAAGTCCTTATGACGTGACAATGCAGTGGGATGTCCTTATAACGTGGCATGAGGTGTTTTTGAGATGTCCGCGGGGATGTCCGCCGGAACATCCGCACCACTGTGGATGCTCTTATATGTGAAAGTGAAGATTTTGCATAGGCCTACTTTTCAGAACTGTTAGGGTGATAAAGTTCCTCTGACACCATGAAACTGATCTGATAACATTTAGTGATCTAAATGGCCTACATTTAGAACTGCTAGGGTAATAAAGCTCCTCTGACACCATGAAACTGAACCAATGCTTTTCAGTAGATTTAAATGGCTTTTTCTTGTTGATCTCCATTTTGTCTGTGGTTAAACTGCTTTTCACCTTTCATTTACTCTTTTGCATGATATCTAGATCCACAAATGTCTCACACACACTAGGTAGCAGTGTTGTTAGGGTCGCGGGGCGCACCGGGTCGATGAGATGAAAATTCGGGTCGCGAGTCGACGAATCGATGGGGTCGAGAGATCCACAAATCTAGGCTAATTTTTTTGCCTTTTAATATTAAATAAATTAAATAAATTGCTCTAATGTTTATAATATATCAAATAATATAAATGTAGACGCAATTCATGTGAATAGAGATAAAGTGGAAAATAGAAATGATCAAAATATCAAAACAATTCATAAGTCATAACACAATAAATAGTAAATGAAACTATTGTTTGAATATATCAAAACAAAGGAATATATGAAGGGTGGCAGCAAAAGATATTTGAATTGTTTATTTGTTTAGGGCATGTTTGATAGCCCAGAAAATCCAAGAAACAAGCTCATTTACTTGTTTTTTCCATGCTTTGATACACTTTCAACTTTTGTAAGAAAGCCCGCAAAATACGTCGGCCCGACAAGGGCCCAAGAGTGTATACCAACTTATCTCTGGAAAGTTATCTCCCTTTCAACCGTAGTTTATTTTCCACTCCATCAAGAAATAAAATTGCCTTCCAAAATTAGCCCTCCTTGACTTTGATGCTCACGCTCAAACTCTTTCTTCCATCTTCTTTCTCTCTTTCTCATTTGGGCAGATTCACAGCAAACATCACACGATTTCTTTTCGAACACCACACGATTTTCTCTTCCCGTCAATCCATCTTCTCTTCCCGTTTTCTCTCAGATTTTCGAACACCACACGATTGTAACAAATCAATTTCTTTTTTTACGCGAATTTATCTCATTAAAATTGGCCTCTTGTTTTGTGCAGCCCTATTTGGAAGATTTACACACAATCGAAGGATTCTTCTTCGTTGAAGAACTCTATTTCGGTCCATTGGTGAAATTATAGCCACTGCAGGTAAACCCTAATTTCATGACTTCAATTTGTGATTTCTCCAAATACAGTCCGTCCAGGCACGACATTCATTATAAAATGGTCAAACCATTATGTTTTGTATTTTCTTATTCTTTCTGGTTTTTGTTTGTTAATTGGCAGAGATTTATTTTAGCAGTACTTGGGTTTTTTTGGCATGAATTGAGTTTGGGTAATTTAATTGGCAGGCATTTCCAAGTGTTGTGTTGCTTTATAATTATGAGTGAAAGTTCATTGTCCGACGAAGAAATCGTCTTGCATTGAAGACATACTACAAAAGCACAACACACGGACCGTGATCATTATCCGTGAATTCTTGAAACTGACTAATGGTTCTAAGTGGATTAAAAAGAACCAGGCACGGCGTTTATTTCGCCGTCTGACCCGCATACCTACCCAGGTCAATCGTCTTACTAGATTGACAGGTGTTAGTGATAGGGACTGCATAAATAATCTACGCATGGACCGAAATTGTTTCGGGAGACTATGTATTCTTCTTAGAGAAGGAGCTGGGTTGGTAGATGGATCATTTGTTAAAGTAGAGGAACAAGTGGCTTTATTTTTATGTGTTTTATCACATCACAAAAAGAACCGGGTGGTTAGTTTTGATTTTTTAAGGTCTGGTCAAACAGTTTCATACTATGTCCATGTTGTCCTCCGAGCCATCATACTGGTGCATAAAATGTTTATAGCTAAGCCAACTTCGGTACCTGACAACAGTGTTGACCCTAGGTGGAAGTGGTTTAAGCCATCATTTTATCCATTTGAAACTATCATTTTATCCTGTCAAAGTATCATTTTATGATGCAAAAGTATCATTTTATCATCCAAAAATCTAAAACTATCATTATGAAACAAAAGTATCATTTTATCATTTGAAACTATCATTTTATCCCCTCAAAGTATCATTTTATGATGCAAAAGTATCATTTTATCATCAAAAAATCTAAAACTATCATTATTAAACAAAAGTATCATTTTATCCATTTGAAACTATCATTTTATCCCGTCAAAGTATCATTTTATGATGCAAAAGTATCATTTTATCATCCAAAAATCTAAAACTATCATTATGAAACAAACATATCATTTTATCATTTGAAACTATCATTTTATCCCCTCAAAGTATCATTTTATGATGCAAAAGTATTATTTTATCATCCAAAAATCTAAAACTATCATTATTAAACAAAAGTATCATTTTATCCATTTGAAACTATCATTTTATCCCGTCAAAGTATCATTTTATGATGCAAAAGTATCATTTTATCATCCAAAAATCTAAAACTATCATTATGAAACAAACATATCATTTTATCCCCTCAAAGTATCATTTTATGATGCAAAAGTATCATTTTATCATAAAAAAATCTAAAACTATCATTATTAAATAAAAGTATCATTTTATCCATTTGAAAGTATCATTTTATCCCCTCAAAGTATCATTTTATGATGCAAAAGTATCATTTTATCATAAAAAAATCTAAAACTATCGTTATTAAACAAAAGTATCATTTTATCCATTTGAAACTATCATTTTATCCCCTCAAAGTATCATTTTATGATGCAAAAGTATCATTTTATCATCAAAAAATCTAAAACTATCATTATTAAACAAAAGGATCATTTTCTCATTTGAAACTATCATTTTATCCCCTCAAAGTATCATTTTATGAGCATCAAATACAAACCAAGGCCGAAGCCCAATGTTTTAAGCTCATACATTTGAGCATCAGTAGAAACTAGACAAAATATAATAAGTGCGATTATAGTTCTATGCACATAAGGAGGATTAGATATCATCTCCTACAAAATAGCTAAGTCAAAAGATGAAGCAAATAACCACACGAATTAACGGTGGATCTTCTCCAATGCACGAAGGACATAAGTGTGGTGAAAAGCTTCAGGAAGGCTATTGAACAAGTCCAAATGTTCGACTTTGCTGAGGATGAATTCAGCGGCGTCGATTTGTTGCCCAAGAATAATGCCTTGAATATTACCTAGCATGCCAAACACTTTCTTTCTTGCCTTGCTAGCATCGAACTCAAACCCAATCCTACCAGCCAACTTATCAAGCCTAGCGTTGGTTTCATCCTGCCCTTTAGCAAGCAATTCAAGCATAGCATCAGCCCTATCAACGAGTTTGCGCTTGTTACCTGTTTTCTTTGGACATTTTTTTCCAGTGTCACCGTTTGACTGTGCGGGAAGCTGAGTTCCGGTGTCACTGTCTCCCGTACTCTGATCTGGTATTTCTCCTGAGCCCATGGTGTTAACTGGTATTCCTTGTGAGTTCGTGGTGTTATCCGTATTAGTTCCAGAATGGCCGTCAGCACTAGCTTCAAACTCAGCCTCCTGACTCTCATTACCCACGTTGAGATGTGAGCGCACACCATGGTAAAGCTCCTGCAAATCCCGACCAGAAGATCCCGTTGCACGATCCTTACCAAAAATCTCTTTCCATTCATCAAACAGAGGCCACGACTTGAAACGCATGTAGCGTGCATTGTTATCTAGCTACAACACCATTAAACACCCATCACAAATCAAACACAGTCGCTCTTACAAAAAACAGGTGTAAACATAAGTAAAAGTCAATAATAGTAAGAAGCACACCCTAACAATTTGCTCCCATTGGTCGTTATCACAATCAATCTTGTGATCGCCCTTGTAATTGAAGCCAACGCCGCTTCGATTGAGCATGTTAACCAGAGAGGAGTAGTTTTTTTTTCCATTGCTGGAGCTTGGAGCTGATATGGGGGTTGCCTTAATGTCGCTGTTCGGGCATTCACTCTTGATGATTTTCTCAATCCGAGCTAGATACCCACCACGAAAGCCGTTATCTGATTTCCACTTGTTTACAACAAGGTCTTTTAGTGCTAACATCAAGGCCTCTTCCTCACGAGTAGACCAGCTGCGTCGAGTCCGATCTGTCTTCGGCCTGCGACCAGCCCTTTCCCCAATTTGGGAATCTATTCAGACAAAAGCATATGAATGTGGGTAGGGTATTCTATAACTAACAACACAAGATTTGGTAAGGCAAAATAACTCACCTTCAACCATTTGAGACGTGTTCCAATTGCCAGATTCTCCCATAGTGAGCAAATCTGCTAAGTAATAAGGAAAGACACATTCTTAGAACAAAAAATCATTGGTTCTCGATGGGTATCCTCATTAAAACTCAAATATCTTGATTTCAAGCAAGATATTGTTAATAACTTGGGATAAAATCAAACTTTGAGGGAATTTCATTGAAGCATACCTGAGTCTTCGAGCTGCTGCTGCTGGGAGGAAGAAATGAGGAGGAAATTATATATTCTAGGGTTAGAGTGGTATGTTGGAGAAAAGTGGTAAAGATGGAGGGCAATAATGTCTGCACAAGGGAGTATGTGGTGTTTCTGGCCATTTCTAAGCACTAAAAAACGCATCTTATTTTGTATCAAAGCAAAACCGAGAAACCCACTTTCTCAATAATTTGGTTTATTTTCTCAATATTTTGATTTATTTTCTCATTTTGTTTCTTTTCTTGGACTTTCCTACTCATGTTATCAAACATGCCCTTAGGAGTGAAGAGGCTGAATTCTAAAGTGTAGAAAATAGGTTTGAAAAGTTTGATGTGGTGCATGCATATATATAGAGAATTGTGATTGAGAGAGTCAGAAAACATGTAAGAGATTTGAGAAAATCAGAGATAGAATGTGTTTAGGGCGACCGTGTATCTCGATCAACCCACCCATGTTGGGGCGGTGATGGTCTCGACCCGGGCGACCCGAGCGACATTTTGACAACAATGGTTGGTAGTCAGTTCTGTCAATTAAAGTGTTGATTTTGGTAGAATGTGAAATGTATGTTTACTATTTTCTATTGAATACGAGTGTTGCCTAGATTCTTAGCATTGTAGATGTTGCAATATTTATGGATCAGCAAGAGCAGCAGGGATGCAGCCCCTGAGCAGTGGTCCCCTTGAAATTCCCAAACAAATCTAGGAGTGTTTTAATAATTATATCACCCAACACATCGATCATAGTGTCTCGTGTATCGTTTTCCCTGGACAGTGGATAACGATCTCCGTACACTTGGTAACAGAATGTTACCTAAGCTATAGATACTTGTTACTTATCCCTTGCAGGAGTTATAAATTCTACCATCACATGTCTTGCAAAGTTTGGATGAAGACTTCTCTCCTGATTTCATTAAAACCCAGTGATTTAGAAAATGATTTGTTTTTTGCTTCTGTTACTGTACAGTATTCCTTTTGCTTTAAGTGCAATTCACATGCAATATTTGATATAATGCATGCTCTACCTTTAAATTTAATCGAAAAGAGAATGTGGATGTACTGACATTGCTTCCTAAGCTTGGATTGAGCTACTAAAAAATAAAAGAACATGGATTTAAGTTTATGATCACTGGTAAAGTTTAGTTGTCGCTCGGTTTTTTAAGAGACATGTTGGTACTTATAATCTGGCATGTTTATGACATATAACCTTGGTGCTTTGTTTAGTCATTCCTGTTTAAGAAAGTTTTGGTAGTAGAGATGGTTGATCCTTATTTTGCAATTAATTTCAGGTATATGATCCAAATATGACATGGTGAGGATGAGATAGTGAAGGCTAGAGTTTCGGTATAATCGTTGTTTGATTTACCATAATCCAACAGAAAACGAAGGCTGCTTCTTAAATTTGGCTTACCATAATAATATCTGTATCTGCTTGTAATTGCAATTGCCAACAGCAGTGTGGCTTTGGGAGTTAGATTTTGGCAGAGATAGTGTAGTGGATGCTTTCTTGATTCTCCATTTGAATTAATAATGCATTGAACTTGCAAAACTTTCACTAATAAACCTGTCTTCTTTTCAAGTAAAAGTGTTCTTGGGTCATAAATAGCAACTATAGAGTATATATTTACTGTTTAATTAGTTTCCATCATGATATGGATATCTTCCCAATTTGATTACGTCAATAAAGCACTTGGATTGCTACATTAATTTAAATATTTTATTGAGCTAGTCAACTTTTCCAACTCCCAAAATTTGACCAACTGCACTTCTGTAGTAATAGCATCCGACAAATGAACCATATTTTTATGGATTTTATTTTCTTGATTTTTTTTCGCGTACACAACTTTTGTCGGTGGGAGATATTTGTAAAAAAAGAAAAAAACCAGAGCAGGTCCCAGTAGCAGCACCAATATCCAATGAATGAATTAAATAAAAGAATAGATATTTGTAAATGACATATGTATATTCTAGATTATCATGTTTTTATGGGCTTGGGCTAATGTAATTCCTTCCGTACCGAGTGGGGCTATTTTTGTTGGTGGAACCAATAAATTAGGTTGGGCCTTATTAATATTGACTCTCAAATGAATTTGTGGTTAAAAATCACAGACATAAATATCTATTGATGACTTTTAGGTTAAGCTTTTCGTACAGAATTGTTCTGCCTCGAATAGCTCCCACTTGTTATGCATAGTGAAATTTAACTAAGATGATTATAAGTAGTTTGTGATTTTTTGTTGTTTTTGGGATAAAAAAAACATCGAATTACCGTCAATTGAAGGTAATTTAATTTTTTTCAATTTTCTTGAGTTTTAGTAGTATATTCTTTAGATGAATATCTAGCACTATATACGAAAGTTGTGAAGATAAATAGAATATTAAAACTAACCCAACAACTTTTGTATCCATTCGCATACATGAAAAAAAAAATCAAGTTGCACTCAAATGGAGAATTAATTTGATTTGAGCAAATTTGACTGATGTGTTCCAATTTCAAATGAGTATATACTCTAAAAACTAACCAAGATATCGTCGGTTTAAACGAGAAATTGAAATTTAAAATTCTTATTTTCGAGTTTGTAAATTTGAAAGATGTATAAATTTGGCCTTCAATTCCAACATTTCCTTAAATTCCAACATTTTAAAAGGGTCAGACTTAAGAGTCCAGCATTTGAATCTTTGAATTCAATGTGTTTGCATTGCAGTTCTATATCAAAATGCTAAAGCGCTTGAATAATTTTAGCTTTAACTATCTAAAACTTTCTTTTTAATTATTTTTTTTAATGTTTTTATGGACTTGTGTTATGTAAATATAAAGTTATTCTTAAATTTTCTTCAAAGCCTTTAGCTCGAATACAGTTGTTCCATGTAAATGCGGCCGATTATAGCATACTAAGGTCTACTAATTTATGAGAAATTAAGAAATAACATCATATTCTCATAAAAGATTAAAAAAATTACTCTAAAAAAAGAGTTAATTTATAGTCTGATTGAAGCAAAAGAGGTCGTGAAAATGAGTCTAATTAGTTGCATGTGTGTTTTAAAGACAATAAAGGCATGGGAATAATTATGATGACCCACATGTATATTATATACTACAAACATATTTTTTATAAATATAATTCATATATCGAATTATAAAATGCATATATCGGCACCGACAGCCACGGGTTGTACTTTATCACTAATCTTATATTGTGGTTCGTATTTTAATTAAACTATTATTAATATTATTACATGTGGGCATTATTGAGCAATCAAGTCCTCGAATTAGCCCTCTCACTAAAATGGAAAAAAGGAAAAGAAGTCTTCGCATCGAAGTCCAGATATGAGAACTACTGATAATAAAAAGAAGTAATTTTGCTGTCCCAAGCTTTAAGAGCATCCACAACCGTGCTCTTGCCAGCGGCACGGTTGTGGGCCCGACCCCACTTTTTCTGCCTGCTCTCTGGCAAGAGCACAACACCCACAACTGTGCTCTTCCGCAAGGACGAGCACAATTAATTTAAAATTCAATTACACAAAAACATTTCCATAATACTAAAATTCATTAAAAAACCACAATAAATATTACAAATTACAAATAAAATAAAAAAGACATAATTAAAATCATAAAAATTAAAATTACATAATTAAAATCCTAAAAATTGAAAATTACATAATTAAAATACTAAAAATTACATAATTAAAATCCTAAAAATTAAAAATTACACAATTATTGGCTAATATTACCCGAGGAAGTCTACGCATCCGGCGGCACCAACCCCAATTGTTTTTGGAGACCCAATATCATGGTCTCGTGCGTTTAAAGTTGCGTGGGGGTCATAGATGACCTATCAGCCATATTGAGTTGGGCCAAAAGGGCCCACAACGAGTTGTTCAGGGGTGGAGTGTCACGACCGACCATACTAGGGGTGTTACAAACGAGGCGATCGTGACCAAGGGACAAACATTAAGAATAACATTTAAGGATAACAGTTCATAAGAAATGCTCAATTAGCTTAAAAGAATAGTATAGCAGCGGAAATAAGGTTTCAAAGAGAGTCAAGGATGACGCCTATGTATGAAGACACAACGCATCCAAATTCCCTATGCCGACTCAACATCCACCGCAACATCCCGCTCAACCTGCACATATGGAAAACACATGCAGGGCTGAGTACTTGTTGTACTCAATGGGCTCATGCCAAAAACATTTTCATAAAAACAGTTATGTCATCCATACCAGTGATCTCGAGTTTTATGTAGTTAAGAAATATCACGAGAACACAAAAATATTTCAAAGTCTGGCCAGACAATCAATCTCCCCACTTTCTCATCAATCATTCAATCACATTCTCTTTCCATAGTGCGACGAAAGTGTGGCCACACTATTCGCCCACGAGACCGGCCGACTAGCAAGGACGGCTCACGATCCCACTTGTGTACACAGCCTGATAGGGTTTGCGGCCCTACTCAGACCCGAATTCGTTTCATTCATTCATTACAGCCATATAGCCTAACGGAGCAAGCTCAGACGAACTAGGCATCAGGCAACAATCTCATAAACAAAACATCATAGCATGACATAACACTTTAAACCACCCTTATTTCTCCATAATCATACTTTGAAAAAGCGTAAAAGAGTTTAGTAAAAGAAAGTCCACCTCGTTCTCTTAGCAATTCACACCCCAACTTAGCAACTCTCGATCCTCGAGTTCACGAGTACACAACACCCTTGTCAATGACAACACAAGTCAGCCTCACACAACATCATCTTACCATGCATGTCCTATCGCTTCTCTCTCATCGTTTTCCTCAATTTCCCAAACCCAACATACGTCACAAAGGTGTAAGACACGCGTAACACATTTCAACTGATCACAAGTGATTTCAACATTTAAACACGTTTCTTGGACATACATGCATCATATAACACTTTTAAATCTTGAAACTAGGTGTCATTTTAATAAGGCAGAAAACTGGCAGAATTGCGCGACCGTTTTGTAAAAATTACTATAAAATCACCCAACCTCAAAAGATGCTAAATTTTTGGTCACAATACAGAGGACACATTCACGTTCATCCATGAAAATTTTCATATCGAAATCACGCCATTTAGTCAGTCATTTCACATATTGAACTCTCTGGTCAGAACATATAATTTCTGACAGTATTGCGCAGTAAAATTCAAAATTTCACCAAAAATTCATCCTTCCTCATATGACGCTAAAATTTGGTCACAACACATTAGATACATTCAAGTTCACCCAGTTAAAATTTCACACTGAAATCATATCATTTGGTCAGTCAAAATATTTATGCAACTCTCTGATCGGAACATAAAATTCTAGCAGCACTGCGCAGTTTATTTGAAAAATTCACCGTAAATTCATACAATGTCTAATAAGGCTGAAATTTTCACAAGACTCAGAAGACACTTCAAATTTTCATCTAGTTCAAGAATCACATTGATCGGAGGTCATTTGGTCGGTCAAACAGATTTCGAAACATTCTGGCCGAGAACACATGTTACTGGCAGAATTTCGCAGTCAACTTCAAACATTTTTCAAAAATTCATTTTTCGACAAAAAGGGCTGAAATTTATACGAGACACAGAAAACAACTTGAAGTTTACTCAGTAAAAATTTCATAGACAAATTCGTTCGTTTGATGGGTCAAATACAGATCATAAGTCACTGGTCGTGCATCACAGATTTCTGGTTCAAGTTCGAAAATAGGGTTTTTAAAACTTCCACAACACAAACACCGATTTTTCATGCTCGATAACACATAATCATGCTTACACGTTCCTCATACACATATTTGCACATAAACTCATATTATTCACCAAATATTTCAATCCAACACACATGATTTCAATCAACAGCGCAAAATCAAACAAGTTCTTACGAAACACACTTTCCCTCCGTTAAACTTGCGATCTATCAAATCTACACCCTCTACATGCATGTAGGACTCAAGAACATGGTCAAAACGGGTAGGATGATAGAAAGTGAACAATATACCTTCTTGAATCAAGAAAAACGAACGGTAGAAACAAACGTTGACACGATTCGTCCCTCTCCCTTCACCGCTGCCACGAATCCGCCGTCGCGGATCCGCCGCCATCGGCTCCTCCTCTCTCTTCTCTCTCTCGGATTCTCGATTTCGAAAGAAATGAAATGAAATGAAAGGAGGTTGTATTTATAGAAAATATTTTCATAAAAGACAAAAATTCACGTCTTTTCGTTTCGATGTGACGCGTAATTAATGCAGCGTTGAAAAACGTGCCTGATGTGACGCGATTCTTATCCAATTGGAAAACGTGCCTGATGTGACGCGATTCTTATCCAACTTTTCGTCTCGATTTGTTGTCGAAAGTGTATTTGATACGTGGTTTATTCTTTCGTGTAGGTAACGATTTAACGGGTCGTTACATTCTACCCACCTTAACAGAAATTTCGTCCCGAAATTTGATCGTCTTACATAAACAACTCGGGGTACTTTTCTTTAATTCCATCTTCTAACTCCCACGTGGCTTCCTTGGAACCATGGTGTTTCCAACACTTTCACGAATGCTATCGACTTGTTTCGCAACTCTTGTATCTTCCGATCTAGGATTGCCTCTGACCTTTCCTCATAGCTCATGTCGGGGTTTAGGATCACTTTTTCTTGACGAATCACATGCTTGGGGTCAAACACGTACATTCCCAAACTGGGAGGTAACGCCAAACTGTACGCTACAGGACCTACTTCATCGATAAACTCGTACGGTCCTACAAAGCGCGATTTCAACTTGCCCTACATTCCAAACCTCACAACTTCTTTCGTCGGGGATACTTTTAAGAACACTTTGTCACCAACGTCGAATTTGATTTCCGTTCGACGCACGTCAGCATACGACTTTTGCCTATCTTGAGCTTCCTTGATCCTTGCGCGGATTTGATGCACAATTTCGGTCATTTCCTTTATAGCGTTGGGTCTTAACATCTTCCTCTCGCCAACTTCATCCCAATATAGTGGGGATTGACACTTCCTGCTATATAAAGCTTCATACGGAGCCATATCGATCGTCGCTTGGTAGCTATTGTTGTAGGCGAATTCAACCAACGGCAGAACAGTTTCCCAACTTTTCCCTCAATCTAAGACATCGGCTCGTAGCATATCTTCAAGCTTTTGAATCGTCCTCTCTGACTGTCCATCCGATTGCGGGTGATAAGCAGTTCTGAAGTTCAATTGCGTGCCCAAATCTCGTTGCAAACTCATCCAAAACTTTGTTGTGAACTTCGTATCGCGGTCGGACACAAAAGTCTTTGGCACTCCATGCAAACGTACAATCTCACTCACGTACATTTTAGCTAATTTTTCCGATCCATAGGAAATCTTTAATCGGTAAGAAGTGCGCGCTTTTAGTCAGTCGATCGATAATCACCCAAATCGCAGTGTTGCCCTTATGTGACTTTTGCAAACTCATCACGAAGTCCATGGCTATATGCTCCCACTTCCATTCGGGAATTTCGAGTGGTTGCAACTTCTCATATGGCCGCTGGTGTAAGGCATTCACTTGTTGGCACGCTAGACATCGTTCCACATGTGACGCTACGTCTCCTTTCATCCCATTCCACCAAAAACGTTGCTTCAAATCTCGATACATCTTCGTACTTCCTAGGTGAACAGTATAAGGCGTATCGTGCACTTCACTTATAATCTCATCTTTTAGCGCCTCATCGCTCGGCACACACAATCGTCCATCGTACGTCAAAACATTATCCGCCTCATCATGATAATGATCGAGCTTCTCGGCTCTCACCTTCACACGTAATTCTTCCAACTTCTCATCACGTCGTTGGGCTTCTATGAGCTTGGTTCTCAAATCTGACTCAATCACTAGCGTCGCTATTCTTTCTCCTACTGTCTTGGGCGCTTTTACTATTTCCAACTGCATCTTATCGAACTCACGGATAAATGCTTCCTCCTGAGTTAGCAACAAAGCCAATTGAGGCTGGTCCTTCTTACTCAAAGCATTTGCCACTACGTTCGCCATGCCCGGATGATAGTGAATACCACGTCATAGTCTTTCACGACTTCTAACCAACGTCATTGTCGCTTGTTTAGCTCCTTCTGCTCGAGTACTTGAGACTCTTATGATCCTTATAAATCTCACATCACACTCCATAGAGATGGTGTCTCCAAATTTTCAGTGCGTGCACTACTGCTGCTAGTTCCAAATCATGAGTCGGAAAATTCAGCTCATTCGGTCTCAACTGTCGGGAAGCATATGCTATCACCTTCCCATCTTGCAGTAACACGCATCCAAGTCCTACTTTTGATGTATCAGTAGAGACGGCGAAGTCCTTGTTGGCTGCCGGCACCGTTAGAACAAGTGTTGTGGTCAACTTTTATTTCAATCGTTGGAAACTCGCCTCGCATTCCGGCGTCCAAACCTCTTTGATTCCTTTCTTCAACAATTGTGTCATTGGTCTCGCGATTTTAGAGAATCCCTCGATGAAGCATCGGTAGTATCCCGCCAATCCCAAGAAACTGCGGATTTCACTCGGCGTTTTCTGCGATTTCAAATTTTGCATAGTCTAAACCTTTGCGGGGTCTACTTGAATCTCATTTGCCGTCACGATATGACCAAGAAAGTTCACTCGAGTCAACTAAAATTCATATTTACTAAACTTGCCATAAAGCTTCTCCCTTCGTAACGTTTCCAACACAGTTTGCAGATGCCCTCCATGTTCCTCCTCGTTCTTCGAGTATACTAAAACATCGTCGAAGAAGACTAACACGAACTTGTCAAGATACTCGTGGAAAACTCGGTTCATCAAGTCCATGAAGACGGCCGGGGCGTTGGTCAGCCTAAATGGCATCACTACGAATTCATAATGGCCATAACGAGTGCGAAAAGCAGTTTTAAGTACATCCTCTCGTCGGACCTTTAGTTGATGATATCCCGACCTCAAGTCCATTTTTTTTTTGAAAATATGCCCGCTCCTCGAAGTTGGTCAAACAAATAATCAATCCTCGGCAGTGGGTACTTATTCTTCAGGTCATCTTGTCGAGCTCACGGTAATCGATGCACATTCTCACCGTTTCATCCTTTTTTCTTTACGAACAACACCGGCGCTCCCCACGGTGTCACACTAGGTCGGATAAAACCTAAGTCTAACAATTTTGCAACTGAATCTTCAACTCTGCCAACTCTTTAGGGGCCATTCGGTATGACGCCTTCGATACTGGCGCAGGCCCTGGTTCCAAATCAATAGTGAACTCTAATTGTCTGTCGGTTGGCGGTCCAGACAAAGCTTCTGTAAAACACATCGAGAAAATCTAGTACTACTGCCACTTCTTCCACTCTCAATTCATTCCTTTCCTCTCCGTTCAAGTACACAAGATACGCCGGACGCCCTTTCCTTATCATCATGGTTGCTTGCAATGCGGAGATTATAGAGGTTTGTCGATTTAAAGAAATCCCTTACAAAAAAATAGTCGGCTCGTCGCCAGGGGTTTGAAAAGAAATTTGCCTCTGGCTGGTGCATCACTTTTACGCATGTCTGAGTATAGAAACTTATTCCCCCGTGTGCATTCGAAAAGCTCAACCCCTCCCTTTTCTCCAAGTCTAGTATCAAGAACTCGAAAATTGATCATGCAGTCTTACTTGGATATGAACTGAATTCAAAATTGTAGCAACACTGCTGAAGGTGTCTTAATCAGAAAGGTTGTAGAATTAATCAAGAAAACAAGAACAACACTTCTAGTTCGACTCTTTTAGATCTCATCACCAACTTGCAGAAATTGGTTTGAAAAAGTAAGGCAGGGTCTAAGTTTCATTGATCTTGATCATGTTCATTCTGGAAATTAAGGTTTCAAATAAACTCATAAAGGTTGAGACTTTACTTCTGACGAGAGCTCGAAAGAATATGAGATAGGCCTTGAAAACAGGATGAAACTGAATCAGGTCTCAAATTACATAGTAGGCTGCCAAATAAGATATTTCAATTGTCAAATCAAATTTGCAAAATCAATGAATGATGGTTCACACATGTCATGACACGAGATGATCAATCGTGGGAGGATTTAGAAGCATAGATAAATGTCATGAGGTAGCACTGATCATGGTTCGACGACATCATGTTATTGAATAATGATGCCACATCAATGGATTCACAGGGTTGCAACCAACGTGAAGTGAACTTTTTTTAGGAAGATCGGCTAGATCAACCACGTTAAGGAAAAAGAGACACAATAGCCTTAACTTGGTGTTGCAGAAAAAAAATCATTGAGCATGAAACAATATGTGTAGTGAAACTGAGCTAAAAAAAATTTCACTTCTGCAAGGAAGAACTTGCCGCATGCATAGTTACGAAATAAAAAGGTGTACAAAAGTTCCAAGAAGAATATTCCATCCTTTGAAGAAACATGTTTGGGAATGGGATCGTACTGAAAGTCATAACTGCAAACAACTTTAGAAATGAAGCTCAAAGGCGGAAGTTCATAAAGTCAAAATATTGTCCTTACAAAAGATGAATCAAAGAAGACTACTAATCAAGATGTCCAAAGTTACAAAGACAAGCACAAATTTTCAAGAACTGAAAAATGAGTCATGACATGACATAGGAAAAAGAAATAATGAGCATTACTTGCAAGGTTTGAGTCAAACAGAGTCTTAAATTGAACAGGGCTCCCCGTTAATCGAAAGAACGTAGAAAGAATTTCTTAGGATCCAAGTAAGTACTGCTGATTAAAATCATTCATTATAGCCACGAGGGTCACACTCTCTCGTTCATCTTTCTGAGGCCGAACATGGTAACATCGTTCTACGAAATTGCGGATTCCAAGTTGAGATTCATCGTGTCGTTACAACTAATAACAGTAGTCGAAAGCCATATCTTCATATATTCCTTGCGCGTGATAATCGTCATTTTCTTAAAACGTTGTAGTTATACTCGCGCTCTCAACATGCTATAACGGTCGTTTTCGCCGAATCGCCACTTTTGACCGAAGATCGGATTTATCTACTAGATCGCAGGTATGATCTCTACATCCGTTGTAGGATCATTTCGCATCTCTTCTTGCCTCGAACATTTTCTCGTTTGGAACATCTCTTCAATTTGCACTTCTTCTTTTCTTAAACTCTTTATCATATGCTACGTCCTTTCGCATTCTTCTTGTTCTCGTCATTCAGGGAAAAACGATTCTGAATTTGTAATCATTCGATAAAGTTCGAGTTCACACCACATATTTCCATTTGTCCTATCACTCGGAAAAGTGATATTGCAGTTGTCAACAACTAAATTCGATATTATTCAATCTAACATACTTCTTAGGCACTCTATGTTCGCATACAAAGTTCATAGCGTCATTCCAAGAAATAGAAAAATTTCATGGTCCACTGGTCTCCATCCTCTATCTCGATACTCTAGTCTCATATCTCGATAATTTGGAAATTTCGCCCCACTTTTCATTCTCGTTCGTTTTCATTGCTCGGGAAAACAATAGGTGAGTTTTCAAATTAGAACTACGGTCCGCGTGGTCAACTAGGTCTACATCTTCGGCACTCTAAGTTCACGACACATTTCATCATCTCGTAGATAGCAAAATATCACAACAAGTACTATAACACACGACATTTTCACATCTCAAAGCAAAACACTTTCACACTTCTCATTATTATTTAAAACTTTTGAAATAAAATTTTCTTCAGACTCTCACACTTTCATCAAAATTTTCACATCTCACTTTCAACTTTAGAGTAAAAGTTTTGACTCAAAACTCAAAACATACTTGAACATCCACTTTCATCACTCGTATAAAACACTCCATAGAATAACGCTTCATACTTCGCACCTCATAACATATATAACATCACACTTCCATAGCTAAATTTTCCAATCGAAAAGGAATTTTTTTTTATAATTTTTTTTTTTTTTCAAATTTTTTTTTTTATTTTTTATTTTTAACAACTTTCCATAACATAAACATTTTTTCCTCAATCAAACTCTACTAGACAACGAGTCATTAATATTACAAAACATCAACCACAAAATCCTTTTTCCATTTTTTTTTTCTACATATCAAACCATGCAAATCTTTCAAAACTTATAACACATTTGTATTCCAAACAAAACACTCATGCACTTCACATATATGTTTGAAACAACATTCTTAGATTACTCATTTATTTTCTAAAAATTTTAACATTCTCAAAACAACTCATCAACTTTCGTCATTCATGTAAAACACTCCATCATCCTATGTTGACATGCTCACGTCGTAGTACTTTCACACATATAAAACATACTTAGTCATCATACTAGTCTTGCTCATGCTCCATATAATCACATCATAACAATATCATGATCAACATACCACACGTGCTTAAATTTTCATGTCAATCGTACTCATATTCCACATAATCATATCATCAAAATTCAGCTTCACGTATAACATTCATTCACATGCGTACACTTGCCAAAACATCCTCATCATATCATCATCAATTTCATACATCTATCTCACATTCTTTCAACAACTTAAAACATACCTCACTTTCTTTGGTTGAGCGTGATGCTTTGGATGTTGAGCCTTCATGACACTCCAGTTTAAGGTTTACTATTCTAGACTTAAGGTGAAAGAAGACTCTCGGACCAGAGCGAAAGAACGAAGCTCTGATACCACTCTGTCACGACCGACCATACTAGGGGTGTTACAAACGAGGCGATCGTGACCAAGGGACAAACATTAAGAATAACATTTAAGGATAACAGTTCATAAGAAATGCTCAATTAGCTTAAAAGAATAGTATTTTAGTTCAAAAATATATATAGCAGCGGAAATAAGGTTTCAAAGAGAGTCAAGGATGACGCCTATGTATGAAGACACAACGCATCCAAATTCCCTATGCCGACTCAACATCCACCGTAACATCCCGCTCAACCTGCACATATGGAAAACACATGCAGGGCTGAGTACTTGTTGTACTCAATGGGCTCATGCCAAAAACATTTTCATAAAAACAGTTATGTCATCCATACCAGTGATCTCGAGTTTTATGTAGTTAAGAAATATCACGAGAACACAAAAATATTTCAAAGTCTGGCCAGACAATCAATCTCCCCACTTTCTCATCAATCATTCAATCACATTCTCTTTCCATAGTGCGACGAAAGTGTGGCCACACTATTCGCCCACGAGACCGGCCGACTAGCAAGGACGGCTCACGATCCCACTTGTGTACACAGCCTGATAGGGTTTGCGGCCCTACTCAGACCCGAATTCGTTTCATTCATTCATTACAGCCATATAGCCTAACGGAGCAAGCTCAGACGAACTAGGCATCAGGCAACAATCTCATAAACAAAACATCATAGCATGACATAACACTTTAAACCACCCTTATTTCTCCATAATCATACTTTGAAAAAGCGTAAAAGAGTTTAGTAAAAGAAAGTCCACCTCGTTCTCTTAGCAATTCACACCCCAACTTAGCAACTCTCGATCCTCGAGTTCACGAGTACACAACACCCTTGTCAATGACAACACAAGTCAGCCTCACACAACATCATCTTACCATGCATGTCCTATCGCTTCTCTCTCATCGTTTTCCTCAATTTCCCAAACCCAACATACGTCACAAAGGTGTAAGACACGCGTAACACATTTCAACTGATCACAAGTGATTTCAACATTTAAACACGTTTCTTGGACATACATGCATCATATAACACTTTTAAATCTTGAAACTAGGTGTCATTTTAATAAGGCAGAAAACTGGCAGAATTGCGCGACCGTTTTGTAAAAATTACTATAAAATCACCCAACCTCAAAAGATGCTAAATTTTTGGTCACAATACAGAGGACACATTCACGTTCATCCATGAAAATTTTCATATCGAAATCACGCCATTTAGTCAGTCATTTCACATATTGAACTCTCTGGTCAGAACATATAATTTCTGACAGTATTGCGCAGTAAACTTAAAAAATTCACCAAAAATTCATCCTTCCTCATATGACGCTAAAATTTGGTCACAACACATTAGATACATTCAAGTTCACCCAGTTAAAATTTCACACTGAAATCATATCATTTGGTCAGTCAAAATATTTATGCAACTCTCTGATCGGAACATAAAATTCTAGCAGCACTGCGCAGTTTATTTGAAAAATTCACCGTAAATTCATACGATGTCCAATAAGGCTGAAATTTTCACAAGACTCAGAAGACACTTCAAATTTTCATCTAGTTCAAGAATCACATCGATCGGAGGTCATTTGGTCGGTCAAACAGATTTCGAAACATTCTGGCCGAGAACACATGTTACTGGCAGAATTTCGCAGTCAACTTCAAACATTTTTCAAAAATTCATTTTTCGACAAAAAGTTCTGAAATTTATACGAGACACAGAAAACAACTTGAAGTTTACTCAGTAAAAATTTCATAGACAAATTCGTTCGTTTGATGGGTCAAATACAGATCATAAGTCACTGGTCGTGCATCACAGATTTCTGGTTCAAGTTCGAAAATAGGGTTTTTAAAACTTCCACAACACAAACACCGATTTTTCATGCTCGATAACACATAATCATGCTTACACGTTCCTCATACACATATTTGCACATAAACTCATATTATTCACCAAATATTTCAATCCAACACACATGATTTCAATCAACAGCGTAAAATCAAACAAGTTCTTACGAAACACACTTTCCCTCCGTTAAACTTGCGATCTATCAAACCTACACCCTCTACATGCATGTAGGACTCAAGAACATGGTCAAAACGGGTAGGATGATAGAAAGTGAACAATATACCTTCTTGAATCAAGAAAAACGAACGGTAGAAACAAACGTTGACACGATTCGTCCCTCTCCCTTCACCGCTGGCACGAATCCGCCGTCGCGGATCCGCCGCCATCGGCTCCTCCTCTCTCTTCTCTCTCTCGGATTCTCGATTTCGAAAGAAATGAAATGAAATGAAAGGAGGTTGTATTTATAGAAAATATTTTCATAAAAGACAAAAATTCACGTCTTTTCGTTTCGATGTGACGCGTAATTAATGCAGCGTTGAAAAACGTGCCTGATGTGACGCGATTCTTATCCAATTGGAAAACGTGCCTGATGTGACGCGATTCTTATCCAACTTTTCGTCTCGATTTGTTGTCGAAAGTGTATTTGATACGTGGTTTATTCTTTCGTGTAGGTAACGATTTAACGGGTCGTTACATGGAGGTAGCCACCCCGGAACGCCCGAATCTTGGGTGAGAGGAGGGGCCGAATAGTCCGTTTCCGGACTAGGAAACGGTTGTGAACCGAACCATTCGGAGTTCCAACCGTGGGAGCTGCTTGGGTTATCGTCGTGACCGGACATAGTGGTGTTGTAGGGTGTGAGAGAATGAAGATGAAAATGGATATGAGAGATTGAAGATGAGAATGGAGATGAGAGAATGATGATGAGAATTGTGTAGTTTGATGTGAATTTTTGGGAGTGAAATTGGGGGTATTTATAGATGAAAGTGTGTATTTTTGGGGTAAAAAAAATTAAAAAAAATTAAAAAGTGGGAAAAAACGGTTATAAACGGATATAATTTTTTTGGGAGGTGAAATTTTTTTTTTATTTTTTATCGATTTTTTAATTAAAAACCGATTTTTTTAAAAAAAATAATAATTTAAACACAACGGCTATGCCGTTGACGAATGAGGGCGTGCCACGTCAGCTGCTCGCTGGCAGGCGCTGCTCGATGCATCGAGCAGCGCCGTGCCAGCGGCGCGAGCGTAGCGGCGGCGGGTGGCGTCCGTGCCAGCGGCGCGGACCGCCGTGGCGACGGACGCCACCGTTGTGGATGCTCTAACCCTTTATGTCAATTGTTCTCTTTAGATCGAATATTGGTCACTTAATGTCAATTGTTCACTTTGGAGTAATTAATTGGGCAACTTAATGATATTAACCAAAATAAAATGCTACTAATAAATAGTTATAGGAAACAAAATCCGAGTAATAAATAATTTGAAAAAGTGAAGCAGCTCATAGCCTCATTCTAAAACAGCAGAATTATTTAAAGATAATAATAACCTTTTTGTTTGCAATTTACAAGAGGGTGTAATTATCTAAATAAGACAATAGGAACCATATTGTTCTTTTGTGCAAGGTTGAGAACAAATTGTCGGTTAAGAAATAATATTTTTTTAATAATTAATTCGATTGTTCGAACGGATTGTCAAAAAAATAATATATTATGACTTTCCTCACTTTCATATAAGTGAAAATTTTAAAGTCTTTATAATCAAATAAATTTAATGATGACACTCTTAATCACAAAATGAACTGATTATAGATGTTGTAAAGAATGATTAGCTTGTATAGACTGCATCGGTACTTAGTATTTAACAGACATATACTGTGTTATTAAAAGTTAAAATACAACTCTCTATATAGAAAAACTAAGAAATTGGTGCATCTAGTTCAATAGGTTTTTCTTAGAATATAAGACCCCTCTACATACTTCCCTTTTTTTTCTTCCCAATGATTTTCCATTGTTATAATTATTGAACTTCTTAACTAATTATACAAAACTTGTGTAATTATGAGTACAGAATATACTATAAAAGATCCCCAAATAAATTAAAAACAAGAACATATGCCCCCGTAACAAACATCATTTACCAATTTATAAATAAATGATTGATCAAACAACCACTCTTCTTTCATTGACTATACTCAACTCTCACTTTAAAAAACCAAATGTACATCATTAATATATAAATATATGATTAAAGTCTCCATACCTGTCGGTCATATTTGCTGAGATAGTTTTTTTTTTAAGAAAAAGGATTAATATATCCTCATAAATCGGATTTATTGCAGGAAAGAAAAATGTCTGACCAAGTACATTATTAGTTTAGAACACTTAATTAATTCTTATCAAATGTAACTTGATTAAGAACACTTTATTCGTATCAATTGTATTTTTTTTGCTTGCGTAGGTAAAATGCCTTCTATAATACAACCCAAATTAAAGTAGGATGATTTAAAAGTTGTAATGTGCGTGATGATGTCAAAAGATTTTCCAATTAGGAGAGAAGTCACTATTAAATGTGAATGTCGCACCAACCAAACGCATCTACTTACACGGACCAAAACACAGCAATAATTAGCATAGAAGTAAGAAACAATTATGCTCCTATCTTAGGACTTGTTATTGCAGAGATAAAATATTATGGTTATAGTTACAAGAACCTAATCACTTTTGTCTGTATATACATGTACACTCTTAATAAAATTGATTTTAAAAATAAAAACCCAAATAATATTGTATGTAGTTTACTTAACATACCAATAAATAAGTTATACTAGTACTCCATTAATTTCGTGACAATATTAGCAATTTGATTGGTAATATAAGCACAATAGACCAGTATCTTTTAGAGGTTTGACAAAACTCATGGAAATAAGATGATTCAAACTTTCATTTATGATATATTGATTGAAAACAAAACATCTTAGTAAGTGAGCTATACTTCTTTATGATCTGATCAGAGACGATCTGATCAGAGACGAACGCACATGTAGTATATTTTTTGTATTTATATAATATTATTGAATTTTCAGTTGTTTATAAAGATTTTGTACAAAAGCTCCTGTTAGAAAAATATACTATGTATTAAAATTATTGTTCGAAATTTAGAATATATAGCCCATACCAGTACAATAAGCTTTTACTTTTAATTCCACTACTATTATTAGATTCATATATTTTTTAAAAGAGGGAACATCATTTTAGGTACACGAACTTTGCCAAAGTATCATTTTAGGTCCGTGAACTTTGAAAATATCATTTTAGGTACACGAACTTTGAGTTAGTATCATTTGAGGTCCTTTTTACTATTTCCATATTTTTTTGGACGAAAATACTCTCAATACAATTCATTTATTCCTAATACAATTCATTTATACTCATTTTTCCTACTAAATGTTATTTTTTTGGCACCATTATTTTTTCTTTTCGTTCTTCTCACAATATATTTATAAATGTTATTCATTCATGAAGTATACTCAGTTATTTAATTGATCTCTATGTGTCAAATTTATATATTACAGTAAAAATTAATTAAGAACATCAATCATGCAATTAATATACAAAATGTTTTACAGAAAGGTATGCATAATTACGTTATGTGAGGTAGTAATTATGAAAATATAAGTACAATATTATACAGCAGTTTATTGCGTGGGAATTACAGAAAAATGAGTTTGTGACAAGTATGGAGTTTATGGATTAATATTACAGCAATTTATTGCGTGGAATTGCAGCAATTTATTTATATAAGCAGAAGATTCGTACACCGAAATATGTAGAAATTACACCATGAATTGACATATAGATTAATTTTGGTATTATCGAATTGTGATGAAGAAAATATACGGATTGTGAGGAAAAATGAGTATAAATGAATTGTATTAGGAATAAATGAATTGTATTGAGGGTATTTTCGTCCAAAAAAATTGGAAATAGTAAAAAGAACCTCAAATGATACTAACTCAAAGTTCGTGTACCTAAAATGATATTTTCAAAGTTCACGGACCTAAAATGATATTTTGGCAAAGTTCGTGTACCTAAAATGATGTTCCCTCTTTTTAAAAAATTGATAAATCCATTAAATATTGGTTGATTTAACCCAAAATAAATGGCTGGTAGTATGTCCAAATATATCAATTTGAATCCGTTGACATTTTACGTGATCATTAATTAATTAAAAGACCAAAGTTATACGCACTGCTGTTACTCTGTAGACGTAAATGAACATGTTTTATTCCTTTACCATTTAAACATGATATATTTTCGTCACTAGTAGTATAAATTAAGTTTTTCATTCCATCTCAAAACTTTGCGAATAAAACTAAAAAATATTTTCGCGAACTCAAATAATAATACGCATATAACTACTTAACATTTTGTACCAATGATCTACACTTCATATTTTAAAGGCGTTATTCATAAAATAAAATTTTATTGAAAATAATAAAATAATTGTATTGAATTAAAAAGAATATGACACAAATATTTAAGGTGAAGTAACGTATGAACTAAAGATAGTTGATTAAGTTTTCTATTTTAGGTTAATCTCTTTCAATGCCACTGAAAAAATAAAAAACAATTTTCTAGTATAGCAAAACAGAACATTTTAATTATTAAGTTGTCGTCAATTGCCTAAATTAGTTATTCTTTCCAAATACACTTATTATTCATTCCTTTCTATTTCCATGGAAAAATGGTGCACTTTTCTCTCAGTTCCTTATCAATTAAATAGCGTAAGTGAAACATCATAAGGGCATCCGTAATGGGGAGGACGATAGGCCGCCCGATGCCTCGGGCACGCCATCATCCGCCCACTGTGGGTGCTTGGCCGATGCCGGATGCATCGTCCGCGCCCTATAGATCGTCCGCGGACAATAGGGTATCGTCCGCCCATTGTGGGCGACGCGGACGATGCAACGCGTTTTCATTTTTTTTTCGAATTTTTGTCTATTTGAACCTCGTTTGTCATTCTATTTTTCATACGAACATTTCTCTCATCTCTCACATTCCATACGAATATTTCGATAATCTCTCACAAACAAAAATGAACCACGACGACGACTGGAGTACCTCGGAGGGCGTTAGTCGGACCTTGACGCAAGCCTTATTCGATGCCAATTTTAATTCGTATTGTAATGTATTAATTTTAAATGAAATGAAGGTTTTTTTTAAATTTTTGTAGTTATTTAAATATTCAAATAAAGAAAATGCTTAGGGCGGTCTTTAGGGTGGCTTATAGGGCGACCACTGCAGTTGGAATGGTAGGAGGATAAAATGCTGACATTGCGGTGCATAAGGCGGGCTTTAGGGCATCCCATAGGGCGACCCATTGCTAATGCTCTAAGAGAGGTTTTATATGTCAATTTTGCAATTATTTTCAACTTTGAAAACTGTTTCGCTCTCCCTTTCATAATACATCATGTTTTTTTTGTTTTGCATGACTTTCGTACCCAAAATAGTTGGTTTTTTACATTTTCATTATCAAATGTTGTTTAGTTTTTCCCTCAATTTATAATGAGTTAATTATACAGGTAACTCTTTACGCAAATCTTACATAAGTTTTCAATCATATTTAATTAAAACACCAATTTTCAATCTTTTGTACTCTTAACCTTAAATTTTAAACGCAAGACATATATGATTAGATATGTGATGTAATGCTTTATGCTTGGTAGAGGCGTAGAGCTAGCAAATCTTGTGGGTTAAAATATTACCGGATCAACTTAACCCAATAAATACAATTTTATACAAAGAATAAAAATAATCGGGTTCACTCTACCTAATTTTAAAGTATAAGTTGTAAAAAAAATAACTAAAATAATAAGTGACTTCACAATTAATCTCTGAAAAATGAGGTTTGTAACTTTAGGTTACTGAAGTAGGAAAAATCATGTTTTCGTAGCCACTTCATATGGGATTTTTCCCGTCCAGATCCCCGAAAAATTACATTTCACAAGCACTTTAAGGACCTAAAAGTTGCAAACCCTTTTTTCAGGGACTAATTATGAAGTTACTCTTTTTTTAATGGGTTACCTGATTCCAATTCAAAGTTATCGGATTCGTAACAGGTCGACTCGATAAGGTTAGAATCCAATATGACTTATACTCAACCCCACTAATTTAATCTCAACAAAAATTACTAGCTATCTGTTACTAAAAAAATCATAGAGTTCCTTGTCCTCATATCTAATCTTATCTTTTTTTTTGCTACAGTAACTATATAAGTTAATTATTCTCGACGTGTATCAATACTCCCATTTCGAATCTTGTAACAACACATGCATAAACCAGACAAAGTCAAAGGCAATCGGCATTTAAAAGGCCGTGGGATAATTAAACCAAAATGAATTTTGAACATTAATTCAACAGTAAAAATAACTACTACTATGAGTCAATTACTTTCAATCCATATGATTTTAAGCATTTAGCTATCCATACCAGATAAACTAAATCATTAAAAACAAAGTAAAACATGTTCAATCTAACAAAAATTAGAAAAATATCGCTGGATTTAATATTGGCTCTGCTTGATCTACATTGAATTCCCGCTAAATTGTTATTCTTCTCCAAATGTAAAAACACAAAACACAAACTATGTGTACAAAAATCACAAATACTTATATAGTGGGAGGAAGTTCAATACGATTTGGGCTTAGAAAAATCCTAAATTGGACCTAAGCATTACAATCCCATATTGGAGCACGAGACATTCGTTTGGAAGGTGGCCTTGTGGCTCGCAATAAAGTCCCAACCTTCTCTCGTTGGTTGTTTCCATATCACCACATGGCTAGTGTCGGAGGCGGGTGACATCATACGAGTCGCGCGGTCCTCGTCAATCCTCGATATCGCCAACACCACACGGGTTGGGCGGCACTGCTTTGCTCATGTGCGTGTTGTGCAATCCTCCTAATTTTCTATGAAGAATAGATTAGTTACTAGAGTCGCCCAAATTTTTGTTATGTTAAAAGTAGAGCTTTATTTTTTTCATCATCTTTACTTAAAGCTAAGAGCATCCACATCGGCGAGTAAGGACGCGTCCGTCAGTCCGTGCCAGCGGCATGGAGACGCTGTCCGCCGCTGCGCTCGCGCCGCTGGCACGGCGGTGCTCGATGCATCGAGCACGGCCGTGCCAGCGAGCAGACGACGTGGCGCATTCTGATTGGCCAACGGCATATCCATTGGAAAATTATTTTTTTAATTTTTTTAACTCGAAAATAATACAAAAAAATTTCACAATCCCAAAAAAATGGCCGTTTTTTGTCCATTTTTCTGTATTTTTTTTTTATTTTTTTTCCCCAAAATCATCTATAAATACACACATTCATCATCCGTTTTTCACATCAAATCATCTCTCATTCATATTTTTCATACAACTTATCTACACCTTCATCTCTCACTCAAAACCTCAAATGGATTTCACCCATCTCATTGCGGAAGAGGAGCGCGAAGAACAAGTATACTACGAACAACATCATGCCGCTTATGAAGCATATGTCGCAGCGAATACCCCTGCCCCTCCTCCTCAACCAACTATATCAACTCGCCGCTACATTCATCGTGACCGGGAGGGAGCCCACGAAAGGCTCATTGCCGACTATTTTTCCGACCAGCCACAGTTTCCGGAATATTACTTTAGGCGTCGTTTTCGCATGTCAAAGCGCTTGTTTATGCGTATTATCAACACATTGTCCGCCCGTGTTGAATACTTCCAAACAGGTCCAGATGCAGCCGGTCGGCAAAGTATCTCGGCGTTGTAGAAGTGTACGTGTGCCATCCGACAACTCGCTACTGGGCAAACGGTCGACCTCTTCGATGAGTATTTGCATGTCGGTGAGTCCACTGGAATCCTATGTCTTAAAATTTTTTGTGAGGGCGTTCGTTCAGCTTTCGGTGATAAATTCCTTCGGCACCACCGATGATTGCCAACGGTTGCTTCGTCTTCACGAAACAGTCCATGACTTTCCCGGTATGCTTGGCAGCATTGACTACATGCATTGGAGGTGGAAGAATTGTCCGACTGCTTGGAGGGGGCAACACTTAAGCGGCCACAAAGGCGGCGGTCCAACACTTATCTTGAAGCGGTCGCCGACTACCGCCTATGGATTTGGCATGCATATTTCGGTGTTGCCGGATCCAACAACGACTTGAACGTACTCTATTCTTCACCCCTCTCAATGATGTGTTGAATGGTGTAGCACCGGCGATCGACTTCACTGTGAACGGAAATGTATACCACATGGGTTACTATCTCACTGATGGTATCTACCCAAGGTGGTCGACTTTCGTGAAGACGCTCAGCAACCCGCAAGACCCGAGACAGGTTCTTTTTGCGCAGCATCAAGAGTCCGCGCGGAAAGACGTCGAAAGAGCCTTTGGGGTCCTTCAAGCCCGATTCAACATTGTGAAGGCCCCGTCTCGACTGTGGTACGTGAAAAATATCGCCGACATCATGTACACGTGTATTATCTTACACAATATGATTATAGCCGACGAGGATGAAGCCGAGGGCGGCTAGCTTTTACGACGATGATGAAGCCGGAAGCTCAAGCGCGAGGTCTCCCCCACGCCGAGGTGTGCATACGACGGTGGGTGAGAGGATCGAAACAAGGCACACAATGCGCGATACCCGAACCCACGTTGAGCTACAAGAAGACCTAATCAAACACATTTGGGCGAAATTCGGCCACGAGTAGTGGTTTTTTTAATTTTAGGAGTTGAATTATGTATTTTTTATTGATTAGGAGTTTAATTATGTAATTTTTATTTTTTATGATTTTAATTATGTATTTTTTATTTTTAGGATTTTAATTATGTAATTTTTAATTTTTAATGTATTTTGTAATATTATTCCGGGTATTTTTAATGTATTTTAATTTTGTGAAAATGTTTTTATTTAAATTGAATAATGGAATGATGGGACCCTTGTGTTCGTCCTTGCGGAAGAGCACGGATGTGGGTGTTGTGCTCTTGCCTAAGAACAGGCAAAAAAAGTGGGTCCGGGCCCACATCCGTGCTCGTTGGCAAGAGCACGGACGTGGATGCTCTAAATTAACAATAGTTCTAAATTTGAAGTTAGTAGTAGCTACGTAAATAAGTTTATGCTTAGACAAATTTTTAATAAGTAGGATATATTGTCGGATTTTGTTATTTGGCACTGTATACCCCTCCCGCCGTGTGGACCCTTCTCCAGCCTGTTGTTCATTTCCAACTTTGTACCTAAAAATTTACCAATGTTGGTTACACAATTAAAATTAAAATTAAAATTAAAATTAAAATTAAAATTAAAATTAAAATTAAAATTAAAATTAAAATTAAAATTAAAATTAAAATTAAAATTAAAATTAAAATTAAAATTAAAATTAAAATTAAAATTAAAATTAAAATTAAAATTAAAATTAAAATTAAAATTAAAATTAAAATTAAAATTAAAATTAAAATTAATAATAATAGTGTACATTATTCCATTTTTATCTGCTTTGTCAAGTTAATTTTACCTTTCGCTCTCAAGCACACTCTCCTACATCTTATTTTATCAATACAAATAAATATAGAAAATAGTAGTTAATGTGTATTACCCACTATAGTATTTTCTACCCTAAACCATTAACCAAAAATGCATCTTATTTTATCAATACAAATAATAATAGAAAATAGTAATTAATGTGTATTATCCTCTATAGTATTTTCTACCCTAAAACCATTAACCACAAATGTATTTGATATTACTATCACACTTTAATATTACAATCATGTTCGTTGGCATCAATAAATTACACATATTTAATAAATATTTGGAAAAGATTCGAAAATCGATTTGATATTTTTGATATAGAAAGCATAAGAAAAAAGATGGATATACTACTAATTTCCGAACTGTTTCCTTCGTTTCTTCTTAAGAGTATCCACAATGGCGGCGAGCGGACCGGCTAGCCGATTCCCGGCGCTGGCCGGTCCGCTCGCCGAACCATTGTAGTAAGCGAGCGCCAAATCGGCGAGAAAAACGGCGAGCGCACGCCGATTCCCGGGCGCTGGCCGATGTGCTCGCCGATCGGCTGACCGCCGTTGCAGGCTCCCCATCGGCGAGCGATCGGCCAACCGATTTTTTATTTTTTTAAATTTAATTTTTGAAACACTATATATACGCGATTTGCACGTCATTTTCATTCGCACCACTTGTTTTAACGAGTTTTCTCTCTATCTTAATTTCTGTACAAGAGCAACAACGCGAAATGGAGCACAACAACGAGTCTACTCCAGTGACGAGCGGGTCTCAAACTCCCACGGTACCCGTGGGAAGTGGATGGGGTCCGATGGCAGGGTACTACAACATGTAGCCTTGGCAGCAGATGATGCCCGGGATGGCATCCGGGGGTAGTATGCCGGGATGGCAGGGGATGCAGAGTGGACCGGCGATGCCGGGCGGGCAGGGGGTACCCAGGATGCAACCCGGGATGCAGATGATGCCGGGGTGGCAGCCGGGGATGCAGGGGACGCCGGGGGGGACAGCGTCTATCGCCCCAGTTTTGATTTTTTGACTGCTTCTTCGCACACATCGACCCCATCGGAGACGCTGTTCACTGGATGTGATACTTTCTCCTTAGAGGAGTTGGGGATAGATCTCGGGGATGCGGACACTCCCGTTCAAACGGTGGGAGTAGGGCGGGGTCGGGGCGCGCCAAAGAAGAAGAAGGGCAAGGGCAAGAGGGTGGTCGGCGAGTCATCGTAGCCGGCTGATGATGAGAGCCAGGCACGGAGGAAGTGGACGGATGCGAAGAACGTCGCGCTGTCCAAGGCGTGGGTGAGTGTTTGCGATGATCCCCTCGCCTCGAACAATCAGAGGATCGTCAACTTATGGGCTAAAATAGCAGCAGCCTACAAGACATTTTACCCAGAAGGGAGGCCACGCAGCGGGGAGGAGTGTCGGAAGGGGTGGGACCGAATCAGGGCTGCGGTCTCCCGATTTTCGGGCTTGTACACCAATGCCCTTCGCATGCAGACCAGTGGCCAAACTGACGAGGATTGCAGGAGGAAAGCGGAGAAAGCCTTCCCTATGCCCGGGCTTTATAAGGAGTTCACCTACTGGAACTGCTATGATGTGCTGATGGACTTCGAGAAGTTTCGGGCAGATGTCGATGCTAGCTGGCCGAAGAAGCAGCGACTGAACTATACCGGTGATTACAGCGGCGGCAGCAGTGACGGTTCCCACGACCTCCCCAAGGATGTTCAGGAGTTCCCGTCCCCTCCCGCGTTTACTCGCCGCACTCGCCCGGTTGATCAAAGGCAGGCGCAACGGGCTCGCCAGGGGTCCCAGGAGGTCCAGTCGGCATCCCTCCATGTTGGCAGGTCGACAACCGAGCTCGCCTTCTTTGCGCGTCAACAAACGCGGGCTCAGATGTACAAGATCTTAGCTGACTGGAAGACGACAACTGACCCCGAGGAGAAGAGTTTTTTTCACTCAATGCTCGTGAGTATGCGTGCCGATTTGAATGCCGCCGCAGCACAGTTGGGGGGCTCAGACGCGTGCTTAGATGCCGCAGATTTGGGGGTCCCGGATAGCGGCGACGGCGAGGAGTGAGGCGGTGGCGGGGGGGGCTTGTGTGTGGAGGAGGAGTTTTTTTAAAATTAATGTAAATTTTTTTAAATTAATGTAATTTTTTTAATTAATGTACTTTTTAAAATTTTAATATTATTATTGAATTTTCCCGTATCTGTGTCGTAAATTTAATTCCGTATTTTGTGTGATTGTTAATTATTTATTTTTTATAATTTTGTTTATTGTGGCTAGGCTATGGCTGACCTATTGCTTGTCCTGTTGCTTGTTATGATGATGTGACAGGAAGAATTTTTAGTGCTGATGACGTGGCAAGTGAGGTTTGTGGCTAGTCTATGTCTAAGCTATTAGAGATACTCTAATATTCCACCAAACAACATAGCACTATTAAGTAATTAACCAAACCTACGCTACATATTCTCTCTCACTGTTTTCTCCCAAACAAGAGAGAGAGAGAGAGAGAGCAACAGACTTTTACTTATTACTCTAGACCGACAAATCCCCAAACATGGATTCTCAGATCTATGGCCTCTCTCTCGCCTTCCTCGCTCTTCTCGCCACCACCGCCTCCGCATTGCCGGCCAAACCAGCAAACTCCGCCGCTCAGATCAATTCCAATTCAGTCCTCGTAGCTCTCCTCGATTCGCATTACACCGAGCTCTCGGAGCTCGTCGAGAAGGCGCTCCTGCTTCAAACGCTCGAAGACGCCGTCGCCAATCACAACATTTCCATATTCGCCCCCAGAAATGAGGCGTTGCAGCGGGATTTGGACCCCGAATTCAAGCAATTTCTGCTGGAGCCTCGGAATCTCAAGTCTCTCCAAAATCTCCTTCTCTTCCACATGATTCCCACCCGCATTCACTCCAATCACTGGAGGAAGAAGCCAGTTCACCACTCCAGCCTCTGCCGCGACGCCGCCGGCGAATTGATTCCAATCCACGAGAAAAACGGAGAGATAATCGTCGGCACGGCTAGGGTTATCAAATCCGACGACATCGTCCGCCCCGACGGAATCATCCACGGCATTGAGAAGCTCCTAATCCCCAAATCCGTCCAGCACGAGTTCAATTCGCGCCGCAGCCTCCGCGCAACCTCCGCCGTGATTCCGGAGGGAGCACCGGAGGTCGATCCGCGGACTCACCGCCTGAAGAAATCCGCACCGCCCGCCCCCGCCGGCGCCCCTCCCGCCCTCCCTATCTACGACGCCCTAGCTCCCGGCCCCTCCCTCGCCCCTGCCCCCGCTCCTGGACCCGGCGGCCCGCACCACCACTTCGACGGCGAGAGCCAGGTGAAGGACTTCATTCAAACCCTCCTGCATTACGGCGGCTACAACGAGATGGCGGATATCCTAGTCAATCTGACGTCGCTCGCCACCGAGATGGGGCGGCTGGTCTCAGAGGGGTACGTGCTGACGGTGCTGGCGCCGAACGATGAGGCAATGGCGAAGCTGACGACGGACCAGCTGAGCGAGCCGGGGGCGCCGGAGCAGATTATGTATTATCACCTGATTCCAGAGTACCAGACGGAGGAGAGTATGTACAACTCCGTGAGGAGATTTGGGAAGGTGAAATACGACACGTTGAGACTGCCGCATAAGGTGGTGGCGGAGGAGGCCGACGGCTCGGTGAAATTCGGCCACGGCGAGAGCTCCGCTTACCTCTTCGACCCCGATATTTACACCGATGGCAGAATCTCCGTTCAGGGCATCGACGGCGTTCTCTTCCCCGTGGAGGAGACCGTCGCCCCCAAAGCCGCTCCTCTCGCCAAGATTGTTTCCAAACCAAGAAGAGGTATGTTCATTTAATTTTTTTTTACTTCAAATTCGTTTATCCCTGAATTTAGAAATTGGTTTTGTCAAGAATTGATTGGTGAAATTAGAGGGTTATTACTACTACTATTAGATTGTTTTTCCAGTGGGAAAATTGAGGTGGGCTCCGGCGAATTTTAGTTGCTGAACTTGTACGCACGTTTATCCCTTTTTTCTCTTGATAATTAATCACAATTAATTTTACTCAACTGGTGGTTAATAATAGGTCACTGATATTCTACATTTTAATTAAATCAAGTCGAGACTAGGGCGTAAAACATCATAATTAAACAATTAACCTCTAATTCACGAGATTGGCATCATATGGTGTCCTATTAGGCAGGCTGTTACAATCACATTAGTGAGTGCTTCTCCATTAATTAAACAATTAACCTCTAACCCATATTTTAGTTCACTAGAATTGTAAGTAAGAATAAAATATTTTAGAGAATGTTACTACTACTAGCCTCGGGGTTAAAAGTAAATACTAACGAAATTAATTAGGTGGTGATATTTGTGGGTGGAAAATGGGGATGGGAAGTATCTAGTGGTGTCGGGAACACGGTGGAGCCTCATGAATGGGCAGTGATGAAATTGACCATCACCAAAGCACAGTGGATCATAGCTGTGGTTTTCTATATATAATTTTTTCCTTCATTCTAAAAAAGCTTTAATTGTAGAGTTGAGACCAGCCTGTAATTGACTAATAGTGCCACCTTTTTATTCATCGCCTGTCTTATTCGTTTTTCTTTTTGTGACATATTATAAATATTCACAATCACAGGTGTGATTATATATACTTCCCCTTCTTTCTCTATAGAAACACTCTGTATTTTAGTTGATTAGTCTGCTATATTCATTTATGTTAAGTCCACTATTTAATTAGCTGGAATGACAATATTGTTGTTATTCTCCAAAGAAAAATAATTGGAGACATGTGGTGTGATTTATTACAACTATTTGATTGTTGTAATATGGTTTCATAATTGGTTGAACTGCCTAACAGATGAAATAATAATGTGCAGGGAAGCTGCTAGAATTGGGATGCAGGATGCTTGGGTCTGTTGGGCAGAATCATCACTTCTCTACCTGTCATTAAATTTCATACTACTATCATAAAAAAATATATGGAAAATTAAAGGATAGAAATCCACAATGATGCAAAAAGGTGAGAGTTGCAGAAACTTTTAATAAAATTTAATTTATTTTCTTGTAATCTTTGTTAATAGGTAAGTAACATATTTTTTCATTATAATTACCAGGATGGTGAATGCACATGAGCAGAAGATAGAAATCCAGAGTGTGCTTGTTCATCAGAGAACCCCACACTTTCAATTTTTTTGCTTTCCTTTTTGGTTTTTGCCCTTGTAATTTTGGTATAATTACTGTAATTACATACCCATTTTTTTATTTGTATTTAAGTAAGCTTGGTCCGCCGACAGCAAGTGTATGCACAAATATATAGGAGTGGAGTATTTTTTTTTATAAAGAGGGGAGGGGGGTTGCCTCTGTTTAAAGAATGCCATGAAAATCTTGTGGTGAGACCAACTTTTACTTTCACTTTTAATAATGGACATTTTTTGTTGTCCTTTTGTGAATGGAAAGAACCTTCCCTTTCATAACTCACTTTATTTCTAGCACAAGCAATTTCGCTTTTCTTCAATGAATTTTGTGCTCCTACAATTTAATTTGGACTTTGAATGGAAATCATAATTTGTTGTAAAGCTGTAATCAATACTTGTTAAGGATGAAGTTCCTTAACTCGTAGATTTTGCGTCGAAAGTCGCGGGAGCTTTTGCCCGTCGATCAATCCGGCGTCAAAATTATGATTTTGTGCGTTTTGCACGTTTGAAAGGAAAGAGAGTAAGAGAAAATAAAATAGAAAGATAATTGATATTTCTTGAATGAATGGGAAGAATACAATGCCTCCTATTTATAAGACTATCCTGACTTAGAGAACAAGAAAATAAAGATCCTAATAATATATGGGAAATATATGCTAAATCAATATTAAACTAAATAAGAGAGATTTGGGGATATTCGTAGAGATATTCTCGTATCAACTCCCCCTCTGTTAAAATCCACCTTGTCCTCAAGGTGGAAACCACGACAAAACGAAGAGTGTCGTGACTAGAAGCTTTGGCGAGGTATCCCCACCCGGATCAAATGTATGCAAATCCTCAAGAATTGCACAAAGTTGATGAAGTGCAAGGACACCCACAGAAGTCCCGAGCTTAAGAACATACTTTTGTGGATGATAACACATCTGAATTGTTGTTGTTTCCCAGCCATCAAATGCTTCAATCTTTTTACAATCACGAGCAAAGTGTCGCGAAATACTCCCTCCTGGATCAAACGTACACGACCGTTGCTTTGCACTTACTCGACTAGGAGAAAGCGAAGCAATAATTCCTAGGGAAGTCTCGCCCACCTTTCGGCATTCAACAAACCCAATATCAATCCAAATATGATGATGCACCGCTAAAGCATTGATAGCACCTTCATCAACTCCGTGAATACCTACGATCACACGCATTCTCGGTCGTCGTGGACAATACATCACCATTGCCTTAACGCCATAACTACAGAACGTCTCACAGAAATCCAATCCCACCGAAATGCACTCTAGTGCTTCACGTTGAGCTTGGAAACAAAACTCCTGTATAGTCATACCCTGTGATGAAGCTTTTAGAAATCCATTCGTTTCCTCATGGTCTAACAAAACCCCTTCCACTCCAACTTGATCACATTTAGGTAGTCGATCAATTGTAGTATTTGGACAAGATTCTACTGCTTCATCATTATTAACGGCAATTAATTCCATTGAGGCATACCCGAAATTGGAGTCGCACGATAGAGATATTGAGGCTGGTGGAGGCGGGCTAGCAACGACAACAGGCAGCGAGCTTCTAGATGGAACGTGATGGAGATCGGCTGGGGCGGCGGTCGTCATCTGTGGTAGGGGACACGATACTGGCTCCGTGTCCATGACGCTGGGTGTAAGGTCTAGTGGAGGTCGTATCGCGGCGTGTGGATCACCCAGGAAACGTTCACGTGAATCCATCTGAGACCCCAATTCCCTGACAATAGCAGTCAAATGCTCGAGCTGTGAAGCCAAGTCAGCCACTGTTAGGCTCGGTTCAGACTCCGCCGTCACTGGATCACGTGGCATGTCGAGAGGCTCCATATGGCCGACATCATTAGTCGTTGGGAGACATTGCCAATCCGGTTGATCGGAAGGTTGCGGATATAACAACGACAGTTGATCATAGGTCGAAGAACTCTGCTGCGTGCGCACCCATGGCGGGTCCCAGCAAGTGGGCTGTCTGAGCGTGGTGTGGTGTGGCTGCTGAGGCGGTTGATAAGGCTGAGAGTATCCCTGCTGCGTGCACAACCTTGGCGGGTCCCAACAAGAGGGCGGTGGTGGCGAGTACGAATTTGGCTCGTAGGACGATGGTTGCCGATACGCAGTTTCCTGGCGCAGCCATGGCGGGTCCCAGGAAGTGGGTTGACGGGCATGGTAGGGATGGTGTTGTGGGTGGAGTCTCCCATCCTGTGGATATGGATATGATGGTTGTTGATCTAACGCTCTGTTCGGATGAAGCAGGGGTTGAGATACGGGCTGCCATGAGTGGTAATCCGCCTGCCGGAGTTGATATCTGGTGTAGCTGTACGACATGTAGACAACGATTCGGAGGAAGAGATCACGATGAAAGCACCAATTGTTAAGGATGAAGTTCCTTAACTCGTAGATTTTGCGTCGAAAGTCGCGGGAGCTTTTGCCCGTCGATCAATCCGGCGTCAAAATTATGATTTTGTGCGTTTTGCACGTTTGAAAGGAAAGAGAGTAAGAGAAAATAAAATAGAAAGATAATTGATATTTCTTGAATGAATGGGAAGAATACAATGCCTCCTATTTATAAGACTATCCTGACTTAGAGAACAAGAAAATAAAGATCCTAATAATATATGGGAAATATATGCTAAATCAATATTAAACTAAATAAGAGAGATTTGGGGATATTCGTAGAGATATTCTCGTATCAATACTCCTATATATTTTGGTGAACTATAACTATCAAGTGTAAGTGAAACATTGATAAGGTGAGATGCATTCACATCAGATCTTTGTGATCGGAAAATTGAAAATGTTTCTCCTTTTCACAATAAGTAGTAAGGATTTTCATTTGAACCCTTCCCTATTTTATTTTTGTTTGCATATTTTGATGGAGCTGTAATAACCAATGATTATACTAAACCTTTGGTGACGTTTACGATTAAGAATTATCCTATACGTCGATTAAAATTGTATCGGTTCATATGTTCTTACTCACTGTGAGCTGAATAATTGGAACTTTTAAAAATGTTATGCCCTTGAATATTTTGAACTAACTTACTTGAACAAATATGACACGATAAATATAAAAATACTCATTTAAGCATGTATCTAATAAATCATGAATATTAAACGCACTCTTAGTAATAATGCAATTGAGTTTATGGCATAAAACTAAAAACACAATCGAATCTCACTATGCAAAATTCCGCAATTACTGTACTCTAAAGTTAATCGTGATTTATTAAGACCGATCAATTAATAAAAAATCCAAAGTTGGAGTTGGCCTAAGATCATGGTCTCCCAACTCTTCTTCCACACCCTTCATTCTATATTTCCTAATAACTCGATCCGATCCGATCTGAATCACTACAAATTTTAATTACATCTATATTTATGCTACATTGACCTCACCATCTTCACCAATTCAATACTACTAACCTACATTTTATGTAACCTAAAACGCAATATAACTTATATATGTAAATATATGACTAAAGTCTCAAAATGGTCCTTAACATATTGCGTTTTTTTTTTATTTTGGTCCAAAACATTATCTTTTGAATTATTCGTTCCCTCACATTTGAAATCGGATCACATTTGGTCCATTTTGGACGGTTCCGTCAAATATTTGACGGTTTTAATTACCGGGTCACAAATCTGTCACTAATTGGGAGAAACTGGTCCGTCACAAAATCCTTCACTAATCCGTCACAAATCCGTCACTAAATTCTTTTAAATTGTTTTATCTCCTTATAAAATATTGTCTTTTGACAATATTCAAAACAATATTATTTCATCAAAATAAATATTTACTTTAGTGAAATCATATAAGTTAAAACGTAAAAGACGATATTTTAAATAAACAATTGGAATGGCTAATTAAGACGAATATAGTATGATGAGAATTACATATGAAATGTTGTCAAAAGACAATATTTTATAAGGAGATAAAACAATTTAAATGAATTAGTGACGGATTTGTGACGGGTTAGTGACGGATTTTGTGACGGATCAGTTTCTCCCGATTAGTGACGGATTTGTGACCCGGTAATTAAAACCGTCAAATATTTGACGGAACCGTCCAAAATGGACAAAATGTGATCCGATTTCAAATATGAGGGATCGAATAATTCAAAAAATAATGTTTTGGACCAAAATAAAAATTAAGGACCATTTTGGGACTTTAGTCGTAAATATATACATGCACTCAAATTAAGTGGGAAAGATATTACAAGTAACGCACAAGGCCACAGGTGGAATTTAAGTTACCATGGAACCTTCGCTAGAATAAATAGTGGTTGGTTGTTGCATTCATTAAAATAATAATGTTTCGTGTCTGAAAAAGACAGCTAAGTGGTAGATGCTTATAAGGTTTTCACAAAAGAGTAAGATGCTGCTGCGTCTTTGACAGATGGGAGGAGACATCATATCTAACTCATATGGTTGCATTTTTCAAATCCGTTTCTTTCAACAAACCCTCGTTGCCTTTCATTCAATTTTTCATAAGGATATTTACTACATAGCAAATTCAACCACTTTGGTCTTATCTCAACGTCAAGACTCAAGAGTTTAAATAGTTCATGTTTTCGAATTAATTCTATACGTGGATGAAAAAAAGTTATACTACTACTTTAATTGAGTGAGACTATAATTTCCATTTCCGACCAATACTTCCACTATAATTCTCTACTTATTCACAGTCTTCTTCTTCTTCAAACATCGGTCATGTTATCTTGTACTCCAACCAAAGCTCACCAAATTTGCATCTGTGGAAATTATTTTTTCCTTATCAATTATCAGCAAACACTTGATAAATAGAAATTCTTTACGCAAATTAATAATATAATATTATGATATACTAATGAAATCAAATGGACTATCACAGGATTAATCAAATTACGCTTGTGAACCCATGGGACTTTTCAAGTGAAAATGAGGCACGAGATGAGAGAGTTCCATGTAAATTTTTAGTACTCCATGTTTTTTTAACATGTGACTTAACGTGTCAAGATTTCTCGTTGCAGCTAATCAAATATTAACAAATTAATTGCAATGCCTGCGCTAATTCAAAGACTCCTATTACACTATTCAAATTAAATTATTTAAATATATTTTACACTTTCACTATCAACAAATTAACATGATTCATGATTTAGAGGAATAGAGTTTATTGACATGTAAGTTACACTAATGCTCTGAAAATGGTAGGATTGGAATTTTTCTAGCTATATTTGATAAAATAAATACTAACATTTATCATTAATATATGGAGTAGTAGTTTTAATTATTTATTGCTAGATTTTTTGAAAAATAAGTTATGGGCTATATATTAACTAAGAGTGGGCTTAAATGAAATAATGTGAGAAAATGAAAAGAGAAAGCCCAGATTGTAAAGCCCAAGAAAATTCTACATCTATAACATCGGACATCCCATTCCCATGTCGTTTGCACTCAATCTCAAACCCCTCCAATCCATAGCTGAAACACAAGCTAAACGATGATATTGAGGAATCTCTCTCCGTCAAAGCTCAGACAGCTTCTCTCTCCATTTTCTGTCACTGCTTATACACACACCAGACCTGTATCTAACTCCTCATTCAATTCATTAATCATCGACCCTTCGCCCTCTTTCCCGCTTCCCCAAAACCCTGCTAAAACCCCACCTTTTCTATTTTTTTCGAACCCATTTTCTTCACAATCCGGAAAGAACAAATCTTTCTCTAATTCACTACTAACCCGCGATGGAAATTACGAGGAAGCCACTGAACAAGCCTTCGCCATTTGCCCTGGCTGCGGTATCCAAATGCAGGATTTTGATCCCAAGCAACCTGGGCACTCCGTCAAGCCCTCTGCGAAGGGCCAAAACTATAAGAAATTTAAAAAAATGACTCCGATTTTGGACGAATCGGAAATATCGGACTCCCTTAAACGAGGAATCGCAAATGAGATACTGGAAGTTGATAGAATTGATAGTTTTGAAACAGCAGACAACGTGTTCGATGAAACGCCTGACAGAAGTGAGAAGGAAAGAGCTAGCCAGAAGCCTGTTGTTTGCTCTAGGTGCCACAGCTTGAGGCATTATCAGAAGGTGAAGGATCCTGGTGTGGAGAATTTGTTGCCAGAATTTGATTTTGATCACACCGTTGGTAGGAGGTTAATGTCGATTAGCGGGGCGAGAACTGTAGTTTTACTGGTGGTGGATGCTGCTGATTTTGATGGCTCGTTTCCAAGAAAAGTAGCAAATTTGGTGTCTAACACAATTGATGAGAATGCAAGATCTTGGAAGGAAGGGAAATCCGGCAATATACCGAGGATTGTATTAGTAGTGACCAAGATTGATCTTTTACCTAGCAGCATTTCCCCAACTAGGCTCGAGCATTGGGTTCGTACACAAGCAAGGGAAGGTGGGGCGGGAAGGCTCACGAGTGTGCATTTGGTGAGTGCTGTGAGGGATTGGGGGTTGAAGACTTTGGTTGATGATGTGGTTACCTTTGCTGGCCCAAGAGGGCACGTGTGGGCTGTGGGTGCTCAGAATGCTGGGAAGAGCACGTTGATTAACGCGATAGGGAAGTGTGTGGGGACGAAGGCGACTCATGTCACGGAGGCATCAGTGCCTGGGACTACCTTAGGGATTGTGAGGATTGAGGGAGTTCTTCCTGGGAAGGCCAGGTTGTTTGATACGCCTGGGCTTCTGCACCCTCATCAGATTTCGACCAGGTTGAATGCAGAGGAGCAGAAGCTTTGTCGTATAGACAAGGAGTTGAAGCCGAGGACATATAGGATCAAGGTTAGAAATGTTCCTTTGGGAGGGTGTTGAAGTTTATATTTCAATGTTGATTGCTCTGATTTATTCTGAATCTATATCTGTGTGTTTGTTCAATCTTTTTGAAAAATCTACTTTTTCTGAATTCTGGCTTTGTTTTGCTCTTTTGCCCTAATGTTTTGCTTGATTGTTGAATACTAGTAAATTGGAGATTGGAAAAAAAAGCCGTAACATTGCCATTTTGTATAAACTAGTGGTCAATGTTTAAGAATTATAATGATCCATGTGTATGTTAATAACTGGACTTTTTAGTATAAAAGATTAGAAAATGTTTCCAAAATTATTGTTTTTAAAAACATTCACTGTGACATGTTTATTCTTGAACTTCTCTTGGCTGATTTTGAAGAGGAAATAGTGCTCTTGTGTTGGAGTGTGGTCTTCTCATTATGATTTATTATTGATACTTATCCTGAAATGTTTCCTGAATTGTTTCAGGCAGGATATTCAATTCATATCGGTGGGCTGTTCAGGTTGGATGTCGAAGAAGCCTCAGCAGATTCAATCTATGTTACGGTATGGGCTTCATCTTTGATTCCTTTGCATATGGGGAGGACGGAGAATGTAAGCTCGATGTTGGAAGAACACTTTGGCCGTCAGTTGCAGGTATACTTACACGCTATAGCTTGTGATATAATCTTATGGGAACTGTAAAAGGTCTTCTTTTTTTGTGAATTACTGAATGCTTATGAATATCTATCAAGCAGTCCGTGTCTCCAGCATTTATCCAAATGCAATAATTGTTGTTAACTTTGTATCTATAAAATGTTGTTGTAACTTGTCCTTTTTCAGCCTCCGATTGGGGAGGGGAGAGTGGAGAAGCTCGGAAAATGGGTGAAAAAGGAAATCCAAGTCTGTGGGGAGAGCTGGGATTCGAGTTCCGTTGACATTGCTGCTGCTGGCCTTGGTTGGTTTGCTGTTGGGCTCAAGGGAGAAGCGGCATTGGCCGTGTGGACATACGATGGGGTTGAAGTGACAGCGAGAAATGCTTTGCTTCCTCAAAGGGCAAAGAATTTTGAAGTTGCAGGATTCACAGTGTCGGAGATTGTGTCCGAAGCTGATCGAGCTAGGAGTAAGCAAAGCCCGAAGAAGAAGAAGAAGAGCAGCAGCCTGAAAAACGCAGCTTCAACGGCTTCCTCTGTGTCGGATGATGGTGAAGATTCAAGTTCATATTCGTCGTCGTCTTCTGGTGAAGATCTGAATTCAGATGATTCAGCTGCAGTTTCCAAGTCTAGATGTTGAATGGGATATAAACTATACAAGGAAAAAGTTCTCATAAACAGAGGGAGGCTAGAGATTATTCAGTAAACTATATTTTCAAGCTTTTTCATAATATAGTTTGAGAAAAAACTAGAATGGTTATAAATATAAACGTTTAATACAAATAAAGACATACTCCTACATTACAAAACATGCAAAGATGAGCTCATAAGTATATGATCACCATATCAGATTGATAATCAACAGAGGACTGAGTGTGGTGTAGAATGAGCAAGTTGTAGATATAAAAATTGTGATAATAAAGTGTATCCAACTGATATTTGTAACTCAAACTTTGAACATCCAACAAAGTGCCAGTATTCACAACAAAATGTACTTCCACCATAAACAAAAAAAAAGGAAGAAACAATAACATATGGAGTGGTATAATGGAAGTAAGTATACATGAGATGAGAGTGAATGTTGATATGTTCAACCTTCAACCTGCAGTTGAGCAGGCATTATCGCCCTCGACAACAAACTCTTCGACAAAGGACTCTTTTCCACCTTATCTTTACTCGCCAAGGGCGACCTCGGTGATCTGCACGGACTACCACACTCACTCCCACTCCCACTCCCCTTCTGCCTCCCCAGCTTCGGAGACTTTGGCCGTGTAGTCGGTATCTGCACAAACATAATCAATAATTAACCACTTCTCATACCAAATTACAAAACATGTCACTAAATATATGTATACCTTCTTGAGCTCCACTTTAGGTGGAGGCTCTTTGTAGAAACTTGGCATTGGAGTAGCTCTGAATGTCAGGCTCTTCCTCAGTTGCTTTATCTCCGCCTCTTGATTTTCCTGCTCATCGTCCAATCATACATGAAACTCAGTCACTCACTACACAGATCAATATATATATATATATATATATATATCACTACCTTGGATTTTGCTTGCATATCATTCTTCTCCACTTCCATTGCTTGAACTTTCTGTTCTATCTTGGAGAAAAACTGATGATCACAATAAAAAATAAAAAAAAGTGAACATCCAATCTTTACTCAACCATAAATAATATATTGGATTAATTTCAACCTCTTTTCTTCTCTCAGCACGCTCTTCCGATCTGAAGGAGAATGTCAGATTCCTAAATACACAACAAACACAGAGTCAGAATCTAATTTGATCGAAAACAAGCAAGCCATCATCTTACTCATCAGAAACAGAGTGGCGAGACAGCTTGACTCCCGGGAAGGGCTTCTTCGGGAGAGAGTTGGTCCTTGTACGCGTAGACGAAGCCTGGGAAACTCGGGACTCCACCTTGGAGCTATTCTTCTGAGACAGCCTAACATCGGAGTCAGTGGGGTAAATCTCTATACTCCTTTTCATTATGTCTGAGTGGCGGCTCGGGAACGTCAGGCTCTGGCTCAAGCTCGCCTTTCCCAGCGCCGCAGATACTCTCGATGAAGAGCCCCATTCCTTCTTCGTTAATGGCTCCTTCTTCTCAACTCGGTTGTTTCTACTCCTCATCTCTTTCGGTTTCCTCGTCTCAGCGCTTGATCCTATGCTCTCGCGCTTCTCGATCCTGTCATCTTCAACTCCAGCGCCGTTGCCGGACTCCATTTCTGAGGGGGGCTGAATTTTACAAGCAAGTTTGGAAATTTACAAGTGTGGGATTGGAGAAGATTTATTAACCATTTAAGGGTGTGATGACAGAATATTACCTGTTTTGGGGTTTTGGTGGGACGGATTTCGAGCTGTGATTTCTTGTCTGAAGTCGAAAATTTAAGAATGTGGATCTGTATCAACCGGAAACGGTTTCACAGTATTTTTTGAGGAGAATTTGTGTGCATTGATGGAGGAGTTGAATTTTCTTAAGAAAATTGATGGGATGCAAAAGGACTAAACTGCCACCAGATTAACTAATTTTTAACTACCTTCCTTTCAAAGAATCAAACTTTACCTCTTCCAATTCTTTAAATAGCAGCAGGGCTGTACTGTACTTCTAAAAACTCTTTTTAAAATAATATCAGCCGTTGGATTCTTTAATCGCACCATTCAAAATTAGGCTTTTAATTTAATAAATTTTCGCATATAAGAATAAAGGTGTAACATGCAATTTTTGTTTACATTGAATAATTGCGTCACGACAATGTATCATCTCTATTACACATAAACTCATATACTATTTCATTATATTTGCAAAACTTCAGCTTACATGCTACGTATTCAGTTATTTATAGATCCTATTTTTCACTACTAAATTTATTTGCATTTAATTTATGCATATAAACATTATACAATTTGTACGAATTTGCATCAAGGATATAATAAGTCTGCCTCATATACACATTTAATTATAATTTTTGCATTATTATTACTACTTAATATGTGCATTATATGTTGTGCATAGTTGTATCACACAAATCTATAAACTGGCTCCTTAATAATCAGAAATAAAGTGTTCAATTTTGAACATATAATACTCTGACTAATATACCCCTCCAATGCAAATTCATAAACATAAAGATGCAACCCAGGGTTAAGAAATTTGGACAATACAGAAGAGTGATGATATTTGCTCCCCATAAGTAATATACACAAATTGCTAAATTTAATTACATAAAACAGAAATTGTGGAATAAAAGTGTGAATTTTGAAATGTCGATATTTTATGAGAAAATAATCTACTAGCCTATCTATGATTAACTTGAAGTCTGCTCTTGGCTGATTTGATCCTTATCCTATTTATTACTCTATGTGTTTCAAAATTACTTCCACTCTGACCACAGTATAGTGACTTAATCAATTTTAAATTATATTTTATATGTTATTCAAATATGTTGATGGGCACTGTTGAAATAAATTACACAAGAAAAAGAGATATTCTAAAATACATGTGGAGCACACAGAGACAATATTTTTAATCTAACTTCAGCCAGCAAATATTGGAATGATTAAACAATTTCCCAAGCATGATTAGAAAACTTGGACTTTTTCGAATGAAAATTATTCTCCACTGTGTGTGATTTTAAGTGTATATTGGACTTTTCTAATCAAAATTATTCTCCCTGATCTCAATGAGTGTATTTTTTGTTGTATTGTATATATATCTTGTGTGAGATAGTCAAATGGTATCAAAATTTTAATCATTTAAAATACTAAGTTTGTTATGTTTTTCCACATTCATTAATGTAATGACATTACTAATTGGAATCCTACTTATTGACAGATATACAAATGATGGAGACTTTACACTATTTGGGATAGAAATCAACTTAATTAAGAAACCAATTTGAAAATTGCAAGTCACAACTTTGGCTTTGGGTTGCGTAAATTCTTCCAAAAATCCAATCAAGCAACATTTTCTTATTAATTATCTCGCTGTATACAATTAATTAGTTCGATCGTGAATTGACGTTTGATACTATTTGTGTCACTACATATCTAATAGGATAAATATCTTGTTTAATCAGTATTTATTTGTTTATTCAATTTATTCGGGTTGTCTTTGTTGTCATTCAAAACATTAAACATGGTTTTTGACATGTTGCATATTGTATTCTTTCTTCAATAACTATTTCAGTCTATATATTACATATATTTTTTTGTTGCTTATTGTTAAACAAATATTTGTATTGAATTTATGAGAGAAGGTGCCAAAAACGGAGTTGACTAGGCAACGGCGATGGGGAAAGGTTATGTTGGGATTGGAACAACAGAATGTGTGTGTTGTAGTGACGTCTTGGTATCTTTGCACATGTCTTTGAAACGAGATATATCTTCCATATCTCCCATAATTTAGCAATTAATATCTTTATCTTCCATATCTCCCATAATTTAGTAATTAATATCTTTATAGTATATTTTGCTTAGTTGGTTAAGATTAGATTAGATTTATTTGTTGAGGATTCCACATTATAAATATGTGGGAATATGTCATAATCATCATTCATGAAATAGAATATTATTCACGCAGCTTTTCTCGTCTTCTTCAATATCAAACCCTAGTTCTTGTCATTATTGATCGTCGGGCAAAGATTCCCGCGACTTCACGCAGGAACCCTAATTCTTATCGTGTACAATCGACGGGCAAACGATTCCCGCGACCTCACGGAGGAGTTAATCCGATGTTAAGGAGATTATCCTTAACAACTGGCGTTTTCATTGATGAACTCAAAATTGCATGGCGAATCGGGCTGGATATCGATCGGAGCCGCTCGGCGGTTCGATCGCAGGAGCCACCCGCAGGCTGGAGGCATCTTCGTCGTCGACCGGAGCATTAGATCCGACAGCCTTGGCCTTCGAGCAAGTACTAGCATCACTGGCCCGCGTCGAAGTGAGGCTAGACGCGGCTGAGAGGCACCTAATCCAGATTGGCCTGGAGGGACACCGGATCCGCCGCGGCATCGACCGATCAGGAATGCAGCGACAACTGTTGCTCATCAACACCAATTATGGTTTGGTGGCCAACATTCCCGTGGCCACCATCGATCACCCCTACCGGATAATCTGGCGTGGGAGCGTTACGGCAGCGGCGGAGAAGGGAGTCGTGGTCGACTGCCGACTGCGTGGGACCGCTACGGGGTCAGCGCGGGGATGACTCACGGCAGACAGACGACGGCGTTGGACAATCCCGCACATAGATGGGACAATCGGGCCTGGAGACACGTGCCGCCGTCGGAGAATGAATGGGGCTGGCGAGAAGGGGAACCCTATTCTGATATGCAGCGTTTTGATCAGCGGCGTCAGGATCAGCCACCGCCACCGACAAGGCCCGATCCGCAGCCGCCCTATTCTGATTGGGCGAGGGAGAGGACCGCGTGGGATAATCCCGACCACAGACATGAAATTCACGCTGGGCGACAATCGACGACGTGGGGCAGCCCTTGGGCACGCCACGACGGTGGGGGTTATTCCGAACCGCACCGTTACGACCATTATCGTTCAGACAGACCACGTTACGAGAAGATGATACCCCCGTGCTTCGACGGGTCTGATGCAGTCAATTGGATATCGCGCGTGCCGGTGGTGGTTGGCGGCAATCCCCCAAATCGGGTTGTTTCAGACGATGAGAGATCGGATCCTGGTAGATACAGGAGGATTGGATTTTTTGGTGATAAAATTGGTGGGTGTGATAAGAAGGAGTTTGAGATGGCATTGCAGGATCGTATTATGGAAGAAACTAAAGATAAAAAGAATGCTGTAGAAGCTTACGTTTATGACATGCGAAACAAGCTTCATGACAAATATCACGAGTTCGTGACAGAATCAGATAGAGAGCAGCTTATTTCTAGACTCCAGGAGGTGGAAGATTGGTTGTATGAGGATGGCGAGGACGAAACAAAAGGAGTTTATATTGCTAAGCTGGATGAGCTCAAGAAGCAAGTTGATCCCATCGAGGAGCGCTTCAAGGAGCATTCCGAGAGAGGAACTGTGATCAACCAGCTTATTTATTGCATCAACAGTTACAGGATGCAGCAAGGTCGAACGATTCCAAGTGTGATCACACTGACCTGGCCGAGAAACAAAAGGTTTTGAGTGATTGTGTTGAAGCTGAAGCTTGGCTTAGAGAGAAGCAGCAGCACCAGGATACACTCCCAAAGTACACGACTCCCGTTCTCTTGTCTGCTGAAGTTAGGAAGAAGGCTGAGTCTCTTGACAGGTCGTGTAGGCCGATCATGATGAAGCCAAAGCCAGCGGCAAAACCATTCACTCCCGAGCCAGTGCCGACAGAGAGGGGAATGGAAGTGGTTAGTGATGAAGAAGACGATGAGGATAAGATATGGGAGGAAGAGCAAGTTAGGAAAGGGTTGGGGAAGTGGCCGGATGATGGTGTTGGAATTCAAGGAGCAGGTTCTCCTGTGGGCGGTTTAAGTAGGTTGCCACCTAGTGGAATGCATCACCCTACCCAAAATGTGGATGGTAGAAGTTGCTATAACAATGTTGGAGGGGTAAGTTTTGACATGTTTGGCCAAGATGTGAATCTGCGGAAATGGATGGATATTACTAGAAGATCAGAAGCTCGGCGAGTCAAAGCTGATTCAAAGAGGAAATTGGCCATGGAACGTGCTAGTTCTCGTTGTTGCGTAGCGATTTCCACCTTGAGGACAAGGTGGATTTCAACCGTGGGGGAGTTGATACGAGACATATCTTCCATATCTCCCATAATTTAGTAATTAATATCTTTATCTTCCATATCTCCCATAATTTAGTAATTAATATCTTTATCTTCCATATCTCCCATAATTTAGTAATTAATATCTTTATAGTATATTTTGCTTAGTTGGTTAAGATTAGATTAGATTTATTTGTTGAGGATTCCACATTATAAATATGTGGGAATATGTCATAATCATCATTCATGAAATAGAATTTTATTCACGCAGCTTTTCTCGTCTTCTTCAATATCAAACCCTAGTTCTTGTCGTTGTTGATCGTCGGGCAAAGATTCCCGCGACTTCACGGAGGAACCCTAATTCTTATCGTGTGCGATCGACGGGCAAACGATTCCCGCGACCTCACGGAGGAGTTAATCCGACGTTAAGGAGATTATCCTTAACATGCCCATATCCAAAACACACAATTTGTTGCCCTCCATCATTGTTTTTGTGTCTTGCACTTTTAATAATAATCATAATTATAACTTTTTTTTGTAGTATGTAATATATGGTCGGATGATTAGTGAGTTACGTTAAGATTACAATGCTAATACTATTGAATATGAGCTTCTTAAACAAATTCATAACCCGTTTCATCTTCTAGTGTAATGATCCGATATACGTAACCGTGCTCTTAAACAGATTGATTGTCATTTTCTATAATATGAATATCTTAATAATTCATTCTATGTTCCACTTACAAAGCTAACAATCATACAATCTTGAGCCTCAATGGAACGTGACCGTGAATTCTATGCTGCATTATTTTGCTCACAAACTATGTTATTAAATAAAAAGTTATTTTATAATTCAATAATATATCATTATGCACAAATAGTATTATGTACTCCCTCCCCTCCGTCCCTTAAATTTTGTCACACTTTAACTGGGCACGGATTTTAAGAAATGTAATGAAAAGTGAGTTGAAAAAGCTAGTGCAGAGTGAATCCTACTTTTAAATATTAGTAGTTTTATAATAAAATGTGAGCTAGAATGAGTTAGTGGAATATGGGTCCACTCCAAAAATAGTAAAAGGTAAAATGTAACAAATTTTATGTGACGGATGTAAATAAAAAATTGTGACAAAATTTAAGGTACGGAAGGAGTAAAATTTATAACAATTGACCGTCATGGGCTTAAGAACACAATTATGGGCTAAAGGTAAGTGAAAAATAATATGGAGTACTACTAATTTTCCCAACCACACCTTTTTAAGTTTTAGAACATAAAAGTAGTCTCCTCTTAAGATTTTAGCTTATTTATGTTGAAATTTTAAACATATGCTTCCTTCTTTCGTCCTTATTTGTCACTAGTGAATCTGAATCAATTTTAAGATATGTAAATAAAAAATGTAGTGGAATGTGCAACTTTTATTTTTATATCCTTATATATTAGTTGGAATAATAAAATATAAATAAAATGAATTAGTGTAAAATAACATTTAATATTAAAAAAATAATAATAAATAAATGTTATAAATATTGATAGACCTATCAAAAAGAAAATCCACGATAAGTATTGACGGACTGAGAGAGTAATTCATAAAACTCATACTACTCCTTATAGTAGACGACACTACCTAAAGGTAGGGTAGTAACTGATCCAACTCTACTCTCTACATGTAATAAAATATGGCTTCGAACAAAAATTCATAGTTTTATGACTCATAAATCAATTTGAATTGTGAATACTATTACTCCCTCTCCCTCCGTCCCTGAAAATTTGTCACTTATTTTCATTTTCGTCCGCCACTCAAAATTTGTCACCTTCCACTTTTACCATTTTTGATAGTGGACCTCATATTTCATTAACTCATTCTCAATCACATTTTATTATAAAACTAATATATAAAAATAGGATCCATGTGCCATTAATTTTTTCAACCCACTTTCTATTATATTTCTTAAAACCTCTGTCGGATCAAATGTTGACAAATTAGGGAAAACGGAGAGAGTAATTAAATACCTACAATCGCAAATATACATATACAAACGTGGTTGACGTGGCGTTTAGGAGCAGCTTGATTGGTCGGTTTCTAGATGGTGTTATTGACCATCCTCGTTAAATGCAAAGAAACAGCGGACACGGATTGGTGATATTTGAGCTAACAATTTGATAGTCACATCAATTTCAACATTTAGGATGGATGGCTCCACAATCCACATCAACAAACAGGTTGTGTGGTTGTGATCGTGATGTGATACATTTTACTCCTATTAAATACTCCCTCCGTGTGCATCCACAATGGGGCGCCCTATAGTCCACCCTATAAGGCGTCCTATGCTCTGCAATATCAACATTTCATCCTTCTATCCTTCTACATGCAGTGAGATGTTCTATAGTCCGTCCTATAGTCCGCCCTAAGCATTTTATTTATTTGAATATTTAAAACACTACAAAAATTGGAAAAAAAAACTTAATTTCATTTTCAAACATTACACTACGAAATAAAAAACTACAAATTCTCAACGGCGGTTACGGTCTCAAACTTCTTCAATCATGTCGTTCATGAGCTGAGCATGGTCTTGTTGGTTGCACATTGAGTCGTGTCTAGATAGAACCTCATTGAAACCATCGGTAATCCTCGAACGTGGGGTGGGGCCGTTGTGCTGGAGCTAGATCCACCTTCATCATCGCCCCAATCGGTGACTCTTCCACCTTCGTGTTCGACTATCATGTTATGCAAGATGATGCACGCATACATGATATTGGAGATGACGTCATTGTACCAGAATCGTGTCGGACCCTTCACTATTGCCCATCGTGCTTGGAGCACACCAAATGCCCGCTTCACATCCTTCCGCGCAGCCTCCTGCTTTTGCGCGATTAAAACTCTCTTCTCACCCATTGGACAGCTGATCGTCTTCAAAAAAACAGGCCACATCGGGTATATGCCATCGGCTAAGTAGTACCCCATATGATATGGGCGCCCGTTAGCAGTGAAGTCGATGGCTGGGTCGTTGCCATTGCATTGCTCGGTGAAGAGGTTGGATGAGTTGAGGACGTTGATGTCGTTGTTCGACCCCGCTACACCGAAGTAAGCATGCCAGATCCAGAGCCGATGGTCAGCGGCGGCTTCGAGGATCATCGTCGGGCGACTGCCCTTGTATCCACTGGTAAATTGGCCTCTCCACGCCGTCGGGCAATTATTCCACTCCCAGTGCATACAATCAATGCTCCCTAGCATTCTAGGAAAGCCGTGTGCTGTCTCGTGCATCTTCATCATGGCCTGGCAATCCTCAGCAGTCGGCTTTCGCAAATAGGTGTTGCTATAAGCCTCCACAACTCCCCTACAAAAATTCTTCAGGCACTTGCGGCTAGTTGTCTCCCCGACGAGTAGGTACTCGTCGAACATGTCCGTCGTGGTGCCGTAGGCCAACTGCCGGAGCGCAACCGTGCACTTCTGCAACGGCATAAGTCCGGGTCTGCCGATGCCATCTTCCCGATACTGGAAGTATTCATCACGTGCCTCCAACATTTGGACAATGCTGAGAAAAAGATCTCGTCGCATTCTAAAACGGCGGTGAAAAACCGTCGGGCCCCGCCGTGGTTGCTCGTCAAAATAGTCTGCGAACAGACGTTGATGAGCTACGTCGTGCTCGCGGCGGACAAACGTCCGACGTCGAATCGGACGTGGGATCTGCACCGCCTGGGCCTGCTCCGCCGCTTCGCGCTCCATTTCGGTCAAGCATTCCACCTCAGCCTCATGAACGCAATCGAATAAGGCCCGAGTAATGCCCTCCGAGGTACTCCAGTCGTCGTCGGGTCTAATTTTTTTTAGTGAGAAAGATTGGGAGTGAAATATTGGTGTGTGGGAAAAGTGAGAGATGAGAGAGAATTATTGGTGTGGGAAATGGAAGAGAAATGGGGGTTTAAATAGATAAAAATTTCAAATTTTTTTTATAAAAAATAGGAAAACGTGTTGCATCGTCCGCGGTATCGTCCGCATGACTCATAGTCGGGCGGACGATACCGCGGACGATGCGTGTTCCGACGCCATCGTCCGCATGGCTACAGTGGCGGACGATAGCCCGCCCGATGCATCGGGCGGACTATCGTCCGCCCCACTGTGGATGCTCTAAGAGTCCGATTTTGCTATTTCCGTCCGCCCCAATTTAAGAGTCCCATTTAGAATTTACCATATTTGGACATAAAATTTAACTTCATTGTTGATGAAACTTACACTCAAATGTCATTACTTTGATAAAAATAAAACAAAGTAAAATACTAAACATACAAAACGGTCTCACTTTCCACTACCTCACTTTAATTATTAAACACTCCAACAACCACTACCTCACTTCAATTATTACACACTCTAACAATTTCTTGAAACTCGTGCCCTAACTAAATTGTTGTCCTAAATTGGGACTGATGGAGTATTACACTTTGATTCAATACAAATTTTAAGAAATAGAGTAAAATAAAAGTTGGTTGAAAAAATTAGTAAAATAGGAATCATACTTTTATATACTACTAATTTTATAATAAAATATGAGTTAGAATGAATTAGTAGAGTAAATGGTCCATTTCCAAAAGTAGTAAAAAGTAAGTGTGATAAGTATTAATGGTTAGATAAAAAAGAAACTAGTGACAAGTAATAACGAACGAAAACAATATTAGGCTTGCCATTTGCATTTTTATTCTCTCTTCGTTCTACTTTCATATTTATATGAAACACTATCATCACTCACTCTTGTACGATATTATGATTATCTAATTTTCTCCATAATCTTTTATAAATCTAGAATATATTGTTTAATTTTATATTTTTTTTTATAGATGATTAGGATTTGAATGATAAATAATAAAATTCCAAAAATTCTCAATTATCACACTTAGACCATTTTTATTTTATTTTATTTCATTTATGTACGTATAATTTAGTTAAGCTTCCTAGGCGCAAAACAATATGGCTTAGGCATTCAAGTCATCACATTTATGTTATAATGTATGATTATGTCGTAATGCATTGACAAATCAAATTTTACACGTGTGCAACAATTTAGTATCGTATTTTCCTGAAAAAATCATAAGATAGTTAAATTTTTTTGAAGTTTTGTGATTTGCCATTCAAATTTACAAATTTAAAAATATAAGGAATAAAATAGAATTTGACCAAATTTCATAATTTACATACAAATAACTCTTGATTATACTTAAAATTATGATCTTTAATTATAACTTATACATACCCTACACTCAAGTACTATAGGTTAGTTGAAAATAAAACGTCAAATCAATTGAGTTGCATTTTGTCGCTAAAATTATTGCTACTATCATTCCATACATAACTAGATCACTAGATTGAGGGGTCAATTAAAATATCTTACAAAATGGACGTATGATATTTGCGATAAGGTTAGAGCCATATCAAATTCGCGATGGGATGTTTGAAGAGTTATGTGTGTGAGAGAGAGAATAGAGGGGAATGCATGTGTAACATGAGAACAAATCCACGAAATTCAATAATTATAGAGAGGGAAGTTGGTTATGATAAAATATATGTCGCTTGCGAAGACTATGGCTTAATTCGATTAGGAGAAGCACATGTAATGTTATTTAACATCCAAATAGATATTTGTCTTGTTGCTCTTCAAAGAGTATCCTAGGCAATCACAAACATTTGTTGTCTTTTCTCTTTGTATTTCTCTCACTTGAATATTTCATTGGATTTTGATCCATGCTCTATCGTAGTCAACTTTGTTTAGTGCATAGCCAACCTATCTCTTCTTATCAATCACAAAAATAGAACTCAAAATGTGGCTTCTCACATTGTAATCAGTTTTGGGCCCAAAAAAGCCCACCACTTATCCATATTCTACTAAGATGATGACTTAATTCCTAGGGTCTACTCGTTGCATAGTTTTTTTGTCATTTTTATTGTAAAATACTATGCTAATAATTGTAAAAACATTTAACACGTCAACTTTTAATTGTTTGATTTTTTTCCCATAAACTGAAATCGCTTCAAAATCGATTGTCACCTATATAAATAAAAAATGACATGGCAAAAAATTGTACTAATATTTTTTTTATAAAAATGATCCTATTTAAGATATTCAACTAATAATCTCAACATAAGATCAATAATACAGTTCAATGGGTGTATAGACCAGTAGATCAGAGTTAGCTCGGACTCATATCTCCACTTTCATTTATATAAATTACTTAACTCTTTGCTGGTCTATTCATTAATTGCTAGCTAGCTTCATACTCTATTTCGCTTAAATACTTTTTTTTTCTGAATGTGGACTAAAATTTGGATGTTGAGGGAATTTGAGTTGACATTATTTAAGCATTGTCGAGAAGGGAAGATTGCAGAGAAAGTACGTCCTAGATCTATTGGCAGAGACTGGTCTACTTGAGTGTAAATCGGCAGAAACCCCAATTATACTGAACCATGCATTGAAGATTGAAGAGGGAGGAAGTTGACTGATCGGGGAAAGTACCAACGCTTGGTTGGTAAGTTGATCTACCTTGCACATACTAGGACAGACATAGCCTATGCGGTTGGGGTGGTAAGCCAATTCATGCACCAACCCCAAGAAAGTCGCATGGAGACAACATTGATGATTGTGTGTTATTTGAAGGGCACAATCGGATATGGGATATTCCTTGAGAAAAAAGAACATTTAGAGATTGATGGATACACAGATGCTGATTGGGCAAGCAATCCAAATAATAGAAGATCTATAGCAGGATACTTTACTTTTCTTGGAAGAAACCTAGTGACGTGGAGAAGTAAAAAATAGAAGGTGGTAGCTTTGTCAAGTGTCGAGACTGAATTTCGTGGAGTAAAAAGTGGCATAACGGAAATCTTATGGCTATGAAGGTTACTTTCATATATGAGTTTTTAACCTACCCAAAGCAGACGACTGTACTGCGACAACAAGACAACAATCAGTATCTCCGGAAATCCAGTTCAACATGATCGAACCAAGCATGTTGAGGTCGATCGTCACTTCATCAAGGAGAAACTAGATGAGGGAGTTATTGAGCTCCCATTCGTCAAGTCCGAACAACAACTGGCAGACATCTTGACCATGGCAGTCAATACCAAATTCTTCAAGGAAGTTCTGGGCGTGTTGAACATCGGAGATGTCGTTGCTCAACTTGAGGGGAGTGTCAAGAAGGGAAGATTGCATAGAATAATTTAAGCCGGGAAAGTATCACAATTAACATATAATTGATATGTAATTGATCCAATTAGGAATAAACAGGCTTCAATATTAACTTTCTGCTGATGAAAACAGGGAAACCATATCTTGAGCATCAAGATCAATGTCCTCATCCTTACTCTCTGTATCTATAACATCACTTTCTCTTAGACACAACAACAACCACACATCAATGTATATAACTAACTGCATGTGAAGTTCTAAGCGAAGAAACATGTCAAGCATGAAACAGCAACAACTCAGAAGGGATAAAAACAAAATGCAAAACTAGTCACTTGGCTTCAAAAAAGCATCGACAGTCCATAATCGATGGTCTTCAAAGGCGGATCCTTGTACTCATTAACAAACAGGAAGTTCTTAGGCTTGTGATCTCGATTCATCACACCCAGAGAATGACAGATCCAAAGATCTATGAACTGAATCCTATTTATCTCCCATATTTTTAGTTAGAGTATTTCACATTCTAGCTCAATCAAATTGCTGAAAATTGACTTGATGCTTGTCATTACAGCATGATTCACAAATTCGAGAGAAGATACTGGACTTTTTCATATTTAAAAAAAAATTAAGTAGGGATTTCTAATGTATGTGCAGGTTAATAGAGAATTTTTTTTATAGTAATTTCCAATATGAACACTGCGTCCAACATGGAACTTGTGATTGGCTGGAAAACACCCTTTTTGTTGTTGCGATATTCTATTTTCATAGATTTCTTGAAATGCTTTCGTACGAAGTTTTGTTAAAGTATCTATAACTACTTCTGGTTTTTTATAATGTTCCCCTCTTGAGAGCCAGCTATTCTTCGCAATCTATGCATTGATGTTGGACTTGTTTCCCATCTGTTTGATCAATTCTTTTGATGCATGTTAACGAAATGATCAAGTGATGATTTGTTTAACAACATACAAAACTTACTGAAATGAAGAAAACGATTGGGAAAAATAGTTGAGAGGTGTTAGTATATGATCAAAAGATTTGAAACTGCAAGATTTATTGTATAACATAAACTACCAAATGCCTAGTTTGATGTATCAGTTTCACACATCTCTTGCCAAGCCGGAAAGATCAACTTCTCCATTGGGAATAGCTTCTTTTGGAGGGGAATTCTCAATAGGAATACTGTGTCTCTCAGATGGGGGAAACTCTTTATCGAATCCGCCTGGGATACCAATTGAACTGAAGAAATCATTTTTCACCTCTTCAGCAGCTTCAAAAAATCTGTTCATGCTACCAAATAAGCTGCGTTCAATAGCCTCAATGTCACTGCGTAGCCCAGGGAAAGGAATCGATTCAGGTTCTATGGACTTGAATGAAAATGAACCTTTAACCATTTGGTCTGTGACATCTTCCTCAGTGTACTCTTTGTTAGACTCTACCATCTCTGTGGGCCTGTGCAAAAGCACCAAATGCAATCAGCCAACAACTGAATGGCAGTAGGAAGTGTAACCCATACCTCTACAGATATCATATATCATCGTCGATGTAATTAGGTGAAAAATATACATAAAATGTGATGTGAGCTTCAACAGTTCAATTGAGCATCATACTTAACCAAATCTTAACATAAAAACTATCCAAGTTGCAATGCAACAAATGCAACTTTGAGATATCTTAATAGAATAATGATTAATCTACCAATTGTAAGAAAATCAATCAATCACTCTTTGGAGAAATTGTTACTTTTTTAATAAAATGAGTTCTCTTTACTCTTGGCACTAGAGCTAGAGAAATCTGTGAAAAGGTAATTTAAAATTTGAACCTTAGATCTGAATCAGAACACTATATTGCAAAAGGAATGCTATGGGACAAGAATCAATCTCCAAAAGCTTGTCAGTTTTCTCCCTTTTTCCCTATGATTTTCTGTTACTCTGCTGCTAATATGGACATAGTGTACTATGAGATCTAATCAGTGTTGTCAAAATGTCGTTCGGGTCGCTCGGGTCGCTCGGGTCGCCTGGGTCGATACCATCACCGCCCCAACATGGGTGGGTTGATCGAGATACTGGGTCGCCTGGGTCGAGTGGGTCGCCTGGGTCGAGTGAGTCGCCTGGGTCGCCCTAAACACATGCTATCTCTGATTTCTCAAATCTCTAACATGTTTTCTGACTCTCTCAATCACAATTCTCTATATATATGCATGCACCACATCAAACTTTTCAAACCTAGTTTCTACACTTTAGAATTCGGCCTCTTCACTCCTAAACAATAAACAATTCAAAGATCTTTTGCTGCCACCCTTCATATATTCCTTTGTTTTGATATTTTCAGACAATGGTTTCAATTATTTATTGTGTTATGACTTATTAATTGTTTTGATATTTTGATAATTTCTATTGTCCATTTTATCTCTATTCACATGAATTGCGTCTACATTTATATTATTTGATATATTATAAACTTTAGAGCAATATATTTATTTTATTTAATATTAAAAGGCAAAAAAATTAACCTAGCTTTGTGGGTCTCTCGACCCCGTCGACTCGTCGACCCGCGACCCGAATTTTCACCTCATCGACCCGGTGCGCCCCTCGACCCTAACAACACTGGATCTAATTCCATTGTCTAAGACTCTAAATTTATAGAGTTTGATTTTAAAGGAATCATTTCTAACATTGTTATGATCTTTGATTACCATTTTCCACTTGCTTACCTCCCAACCCCTGCCATCACATCCTCCTCATCCTTGCACAATGACTTCAAATTTTCAATATTTGTTTACACTTTGAACCAACCCTACAGAAGTTCTCTTAGGTAATTGTAACTACTCAATCATGAAGTAATTTTTATTGACAATGCTCATGAAAAACACTGTACTGCCCCATCAAGCATATATTACCTCAGAAATAAAACTCTGGCCAAACTCAAGAGTCCTTCTTCTCTAAGGTTCAGCGCAGTGCAGTAAATCTAACACCAGTTCTTCTCTATTATTCAAATTCTATGGAGACTTTTTCAATCTTTCAGAGTAGCAAACCTTAATGAGTGACCTCATAAGTTCCTATAATCATGCTTACGAACATGGATAAACATACAATATTTCAAGCTGCCAAGGGATAATATACAGAAATTTAACACCCTAGTTTTTGAAAAAAAGGAATTAACAACCTAGAACAGTTTGCACAAAATCGAATCCGCGATTAGCTGAAATTAATTACCTTCCAACGCAGTCCTTGAAAATCTGTTCGGTCTTCTCGCATTTGCGCACGAATTTTCCAGGCTCGATTTCCTCGGTGCGGCACTGCGATCTCACCACCTTCCGCGTGGCGCAGCGGTCGCTATCATCACCGCCGCCAGAGGAGCGGTGGAACTGGCTGACGTCGCCGGAGGAAGAGGAATTGTAGCCGAAATCGCCGTTCTTCGATAGCCAACCCATCGTTGATGATTGCCTAAATTGTTGCAGGTTGCGAGGGTTTTTCACTTTTTTTGTGATAGCGTGATCTACAAAAAATGATTTCAATTTTGTTTGTGGACATCACATCTGTTTGCAAAGGCGGTCGTGTGATTATTTTAATACTTTTCTCTATTTTTTTACATGTTGAAAAAAGTCGGTATTTTTTTAAATGAATAAATTCTAATTAACCATATTTAAGTTTAGTTAATTAAGTACTCCCTCCGTGCCGGCATTAGTAATCAATATGTTGGATATCACGTTTAACGGAATTCTCAAATTTATACATTTTTTGGTTATTAAATAACACATCAACTATTTAATCGATTAAATATAAACTTTGTTACTTGAAGTGATGTAATACATGTAAAAATCATAAAGATGAAAGATTGACAATCTCAAAGGGAATAATCCAATTTTTATTCTGATAAACACTTGAATTTAGAAAATGGGAAGCAAAAAAAGAAAGATGTTTTCATTTTGATTGATCTATTTCCTCCATATATACATCATCTGATTCTGAGTAATGGTAAATGAAGGGCAAAGCAGCAAAATCTATGTTTTTCATTTTTAGTTACATTTTCAAGATTGTGATTCATGGATGGTTGCAATTGCAAAGCGCGGTTCTTAGAATTAGATATCTCTACTTTGCTCTCACTTGTCTCCCTTCTCAACCTGAAAATAATTTCAAAAAAATGCTCATAAAAAGTTTAATCATTTATTGATAGAAAATGATTATGATTATGATACCTGGAAGCATGATTCTCCAAAATGATGGTTGGTTCAACTGAAGTGGAGCTTCCACTGATTTGATCATTCTCTAAATTAGTTTCACTTCTCTGCTGCTTGTTGAATATGGCAATCACATTTTCTAATGTTAGCAGAGCCTTCGCTACCTCCCCACTGATACGAACCTCCTTCCTCGTTTCGTCTCTACAACCTTCTGTTGTTTCGTCTTTACAGCCTTCTTCCTCGCCACCACTGCAGTAACCATCACTTGTGCAATATGCTGATTTCAAGCTGCAATCATCCATCATTTCGCCTCCTTCGGATTTTTCAACCTCGTTTCTCTTTGCTTCTGAGTCCACGGCATTGTCATCTTCTTCTCTACTTTGCATACCAAATGTGCTCTTCTTCTCATCTCCTGCAACTGCTGAGTTATAAGGATCAAGAGCCTGACGGATACGAGCATAAAGTGGATCCTTCAAAGCCTCGCAGAACTTCTGATCGCCTTTAGAAACTGAAGCAACTTCCTGTGATGTCTCAATAAAGCAAGTGTAAGATGGTTGGGCATTCTTGCATAATCCAAAATGCTCTACCTTTTTGTAGAGATTGAAACCACTGCCTGCAAGCTGCCTTGAGACGAAGTTGAGGAACGAGGGAGGAACAAAGTCTAGTTTGATATCCATGTTTGCTATCGTCCTGTACCAATGCGACAACTTCAGATTTTGTCGAACTAGAAGCTTACTTATAAAAGTCACTCCAAACATTAGGTATAAACATACCGGAAGTAACTCCTCTCTGCAGTCACCTTCTGCAATGCAAACCCTCCCACCACATCTATCCTCACCAATTCCTCTGCATTAGGTATCCCATCTCTCGTGAATCCATGACTATGTCTGTTTATTGTCTCTGAGTCGGAGATCTGCTTAATAGATTCACATTATCTTTATCATCTCGGGTAGTTAAGGTAGCTTTGGGTCAATGGAAAATACAACAAGATTTCATGGTTTACCGAGTTGAGGAGCACCACCATTAGATCGTCCTGGAAGTACTCGAACGCAAAATAATGAATCACGGCCTCTCTGCTTGATAGTGGCCATGAAACCTTCATCCTTTCTTCCACGTAAACAAGTTAATATATAGGCTTGCAGTCGGATCAAGCAGTAAGGAAGTTCGTGTGAGCATTGTTACCTCACTAGTGATATCTGTTCGCCAGGTCCAACTCTCTGCAGACAACGCGAGGAAATGACTTTGAAACTCGGAATGGCAGTTTGAGGCCACCTTGCAGAGCGGAAAAATAAAATGCTAGTTTAGTTCTACATTCTATCGTTTATACATACATGCATAAATAGTCGAATGCATTAAGTTACCATTTGCTGTAGAGGCCAGACTCCCATGAAATACACATACCTGTTACAAATGGAAAACTTGGTCAAAAAATAGCTACAATGAATAAAACAGAATCAGATATCCAAGAAATGGAACATATGAAACTTCTCACAAACATCAAGTGGCCCATCCACGTAGCCCTCGACAAGCAGTGTGTGAAGTGGAGTTCCTTCAGGTCCTTCCCGATACATGACCCTAAATTCTTCAGTGTCATGTTTTACCTACAAAGTGAAGAGAAGAATCAGTGCCTAACATAATAAACTTCACAAAACGAGGCAAAATTGGATGATGGCAGTTGAAGCATATTGGTAGCAAGCTTACTTTCCAGGAAGAATTCGATCTGTCAGAATCAGCAGTACTCCTCAACATGCCAAGAAAATTGGACAACTCATTGCTTCTCCTCTCAATCACATTCTCAATGCATCCTGCAAAGCGCGTTTTTACTCTCCATGCTAAGTAGTACTAGAATGTTAGATACATTCAAGGAAACTGCAAAAATAGGTAACCTTCAAGCTGGAGATCTGAATATTGCAAGATTTGATTCCTCACTAGAGTTTGAAGCTTTTCGTGGTTTGTCAAATCGGGCGAGGCTAGTGTTGTGTCCATCTTGCTTCTGTAATCTGATATAGTACCTTTCCCATCCATATTAGCATTCCAAGAAATGAAAGATTATTTTATATGGAGTGAAACGCGGTGGAGGCTGGAATGAAGGCTGCCGCTGGAGAATGATCAGCAAACAAGCAGAAAACAGTATTGAGACTGAAGAAAACAAAAGGAAAGAACAGACTAAGCCTCAAAGAACAGCTATAGATAAGTATTGACAATTATCCTAATTAATCCACAGATGATAGTATCATTTTTCCTCTAAATCTTTTGGACCAGTGTCATTCATCATTTTTCCTCTTAATCTTTTGGACCAATGCCATTCAACTGATGTAATAGTAACACAGACACAAATATATATGGTGATGTAGAGTGCAATATGAGACAATTCCATGGAAGCTTTTGTGAAAACACACAATTTGCATACAGATTTTGAGGTGTGTGTGCATTGTTACAAAAGTACATTTCTTCTACGGATCAAATCATCCAAGCTGTGTGAATGTTGCCAAAAATTACATCTTTATAACAAAAATTCACACAGAAACTTAGCCCACAATCTCAAATGCACTCTTATTACAACTTCACCCACAAACACACACACGAATCAAAACCAAATGCATCAGGAAATGGTCTTACATTTCTGTAGCTTGAAACAAAACCCAGTTGGTATTTGGAGTTCAACAAAATCTAGGATTTGATTTTGACAGAAAAGAGTTGCAGATCTCAAAACAAAAAGGGAGGAGACAACTTCAGCTGATTGGGGCCCTTTTTCTTGAACGTAACGAAATTCAACAATGCTGCATTTTTTCACTCCTCCAAAATCCAAGAAATAAAACAAAGCCAAACATATAAAAATATTCAGCCGTGTGTGTGGTGTGTGCGTGTCATTCTGTTTAGCCATATATAAGAAAGAAATTAATTAGTTGGTGAGGATGTAGAATTACCGGCCCCAAATCATAATCACTAATCAAGTCGTCGCACTTAGCAATAAATGCATTCATTGTTTTAGTCCCATATATTCTTCATGGCTAACCACTTCAGAGTTGAAGTTGTAATTGCATAATTAAGACATTCCGACTTGGTTAAAGCATGTCGACTGCTCTTCTTTTTTAATTCAAGGTCAACTTAATCCCAGTATTGTTCCAGCTGTTTAGAGAAAGGAACAAAATTGTTGTACTTGTAGCAATGCTGATAGCTCTTTTTATCTTTCTTGTTTTTCTTTTTATGTGCATAAACAGTGACTAATAAATATCCATATGTGGGCTACGTCAGTTGTAAATGTAGCAAAGCCAACCGACCCTCTAAAATGATATCATCACGAATACGCAAAGTAGGGAAGGAAGGTTATCATCGATCTCGATCGGGCCAACCCCAACAGGTTCGAACTAGTCCGAAGTTGTCGGGTCATTCAGGTTATAATTTTGCAGATTGTAAATTTTCACCCTAACTTTATAAAGGTTAATTGCCTAAAAAATCACAATGTTTGGTCAAGTTCTGGTTTGTCCTATGATTTTCCAGCCAAATTCGACGCTGAATTGGTGCACACATGTAAAATGTTGGTGATGCCAATGAATAGTGATTTAAATAAGTACTATTATGTATAATTTTGTCAAGCTAATTGAGTCAATTGAATTGATATTTCTAATCGCAAGCATATTAATTGGTTCTTATATTATAAACTGGAGCTTAATTTCATGGCAACATTTTAGTTCAATTTAACAAATATTATATATATCGCTTGTAATTGTCTCCATTATTCACTCAATAGTTCGAGTAAAAAGTATCGATGAACTAAAATTGCAGTGTAGTACCAAAGCTGATTTAGTATTAAAGGATTGAATGAATGAAGCTAGCTAATGTATTTATTGAGAAGAAATTATAAGTGTTGTTAAATTAGCTTTAAACTAAAATTTTCACCTACAATTAGTTAAGAATTTGACTTCAGCTACTAAGTAAAGTCGCCATGATATTCAAAATTTAGGCTATATTATTTAACAACCACCCTTAAATGGTTAGGCGTCGTATTAGGTCTGGTTCCATTTTTAAAAAGGAAAATAACTAACAATAACAATACTGGGTATTTGTCACAATAATATATCCACATAATGATGTATTTTACCCTATGATAGTGGCGTATTAGGTCTAGTTCCATTTTCAAATAGACAAATAACTACTAATAACAATACTGGGTATATGTCACAATAATGTATCCACATAATAATGTATTTTACCCTATGATAGTATATTCATTTATGGTGACCATAAATCATACACAAATAAATACTCCTATGTTGATTCAAAATTCCTTAAGGGTGATAGTTTTTCTATTGATCCTTATTCCTTTTTAAAAAACAAATACTCGCCTAAAACAGTTACTACTACTACTACTTACTAGTACTTTTTAATTAAACTTTGTTTTGTTGTAGACAATTTCTTCCACATACTTGTGTAAATATTCAATACATACCAAAAGTAGGTGAAGCAATACAAAAAGTGGATTTAAAAACTATTTAGAAAAAAACAGTTGAAATAGTTGTGGCAGAATTGGACAGCTCACTCATTTCATATTTGAAAGCACATTAAAAACAAGCATCTCACCTCATCCAAAAAAATTCAACCATTTGCTGCGTCTAGTTGTATTCTAGTATGACATTATTAGCCACCACCTGTCTTCAAATTTTGATTGCAGAAAAATGCAGCAGCAGAAAGCAGATGATCAACTTGAATTTGGAGCAGTTTGACTTGTGAACTAATATTCAGCTGATTCTTGGCTTCGGGATCTGTTCTTGCGATCCCAAACGGGAGTGGTCTCGATGAGTGTATGAGGAACGAGGCGCTTCTCTCTTTTAGTAAGCTTGCGGAAGTTGTGCACCTTCAACTTAGCTATCTCCGCCTCCTCGTCTGCAGTTATCTCCCTTACCACCACGGTCAGCCGACACCTTGCTCTCTCTCTTATGCCAGATCTACCCTTAGCATGGTATGATACCCTCTTCAGATGGGTTCCCTTGCCAACAAATGCCTCCGCTGCATAATGAGCAAATAAGAAGCAGTGCGGTGGAGTGAAGAACTTGAAACACAAGAGAAAACATGAATATTACCAACAAGAAGGCGGTCAGCATCAAGTCCGTGATTGTGTGTTGCATTGGCGCGAACTGAATGTATAACCTGGTATACAGTTTTAGCCGCTCTCTTCACCGTCACTTGCAACTGCAACAGCGCGTCTTCAACACGCATTCCACGGACCAATGCAGCCACCAAATTTAACTTCTTAGGACTCTGAAACACACCAACATGAACATAAGGTAAAGATCCACAAAATTGCATTTAAAAACGGAAACATCACTTCAATACCTATACAGGTTCCTTGTCTACAATTCCTAGATTCCCACTTATGGCTAGGTCAATAACTCCATATGAAAAAAAAATTATAAACAACTTTATTTATTAAAAAAAGGCATCCAGTTAGCAAGAATGCTGTAAGCTAACATAGCTTGATGCTCGTTATTTGTCAACAAAACAGTTATATTAGTTAGCTTTAGTTCCAAGCAGTTGACAATTTAATCTACGACCTGGAAGTTACAAGGGACTGTTAACACCTGAATTCCGAAGAATAAATCAAGTAATTAAACTGCAAGGCAGTATAGTACAGTGCAAGAATCCATGTTCAAATTAGAATCAAAATCTTCAGTTCACATATAAGAACTTTGGAATGAAAAATAGCTAGCCTCTATATGACTCAATACTAAATTTTCAAACACTAATTAAAGGCAAAACTTATTAACACCTCCGAAAATGAAAATCAAACCAAAGAGTAATAGCTAATTTATTTACCAATTTAGATAAACAAATAACCATTTCATACTGATACTACTCTAAATGTAAACAAAGTCCAGGAAATTAATCAAAAAATTTGAAATCCAAAACAATATGGTCCAGGATTTCTATGATCTAGGTTTGCAATTGCTCGGAAACAGGTGGAGGAGGAGGCTTTACCATCTTTATTCCCTTCAAAACTGCTTGAACCTTTTCTGCTTTAGAAATGGCCCTTTGAGTTTCAGTATTTCCAGTTCCAGTACTTGATGGTAGAGCTGGTATTAAGGGTGAAGATGTAGGAGTTCCTTCGGCAGCGAGCAAGCTCCTTGAACTACTGAATCCCTGTTAAAAGGAAGTCAAGTTACCAACAAGGATAAAGTAAGTATAGAGTGGTGGATTGCTAACTAGCCATTTGAAGAATACGAACCAAGAAACATATTAAAAACAGTTACATTACAAGTTAATAATCAATTTAGGACCCATTCACTTCAGGATTTCGAGGGATATATCATCAGTTCATCACAGTTATGAGTGGGATGAATAGTCCAAATGCCTTCCCAAAACTGTTAAATTTATGGTCTTTACAATTTTAACTAAAGATACTTATTACGTAGCACTAAATTATTCACATAAAGTAAGGATGGGATCATTCATATAAGATAATTCAACAATATACATGTCATCCCATTCCCACCCCATCCCATCCAAAAAAGAGTGTGTATCTTAAAAGATACCGGAAAACAAATGGAGTAATATGACTACTTGGTTTTATAAGATTCCTTCAAGTAAAACGAAAGTGTTCTTAAAAATGTTATCAATTCTCTAATAAACACTGAAACTTGTTAAACAATAGAATGTAGAATTCTCTTACAGAAACATTTAGAACAAAAAGCAGGCATTGTAAGTTACCAATTTCTGGGTATATAGAGACGGTGATGTTGAGACAGGTGAAAACAATGAGTTCCGGAGGCTAGTCAAGGAGGGAAGTGCACCTGAGAAGGTTAGATATGAAGAAATTTAATAAACTTAATGGACAGCTTAGAAGATTATTTTTGTTAAATTAAACCGCTACTATCACGCTGCAATTGAATTCATCAATAGGTGTGTGTGGATGCCTATTACCAGACACACGTGAATCCTTTGCTTGACTGAAAGTGCTGAATGAAGCACCGCGGCTGCATTCATATCTCTTTGCAACCTGACGTACTAGCGACTGCAGATGCCGCTGCCAACCCGCCATAATCTAGGTAAACAGACTCTCTACAATCAAGACTTCCCCACTAGAAATATCAAATTACCTACAAAATAAAGATTTACAACAAATGTCAAAAAAACCCTAAATCAGAATCAAAAGCAGTTAACTAAGAACTATCAGAACATGAAATCAATTTCAACTATCAACGAAGAAAGTAACAAGCATTCCACAATGGATAACCTATCTACGAGAAGTATCATTTTCCAATAAAATGGACAAATAGCATTTCATCGAACACCTTGCAACATTTTAAAGCGAAATGGATAAGTGATGAAAACCGAGAAATTAGAGAAATAGAGGAATACAGCTAAACCATTACTGTGAATTAAAATTTGAGAAGAGAGATCGATGAGGAATTTGAAAAGAAAAAAAAAAAGAGCAGAACCTGTACGTGCCGGAGAGAAATGTGGAGAAGACGATACGAAAAGTTTCTGGTTAATCTGTAGTGTTTTGAGAGTTGGGCCTCCAAAATGAATTGGGCCTTTAGAATTCAGTTTCAGAAAATTTGCATAATCATTAAACAAGTATTTATAGTTTTAACATTCGTTTGAATTTATGATCATTTTATTTTTTATTTTGCCATTTTCAAATTTTGATGTCACGAAATTCTATCTATCACATAGTCATCAAAACATGCACTACAAGATACTATTGAATATCAATTTGATAGTACTTATATTTGTTGCAGTTAAAGTTTTTTTTTGTTTCTATTGAGACATGTATATTTTATGGGCTAAGTCTTTTAGTATAATTTTATAGTAAGTCAAAAAATAAAATCACTAAATTGCATAACACAAAATATTATACTACATGTTTTAAGAAATGTGAAAAAAATAATCACACAAAATGATAATGTGTGGGTGACAGTATTTATCGGATAAAGTTGTGACAAAATATGATGTGTATTGTAATCTTACTCTCTGTGTGGAATAACAAATAAAATTATATGGTATAGGAAAAGGATTAACAAAAGTATAATAGTAATAATAAAAATTTACATATCATATATACACATTAAGTATTAAAAATCCAACCACATGCTCGACAACTAAATCATATGATGAAAGTTGTGTGACGTGTTCCTTATACTTTAAAGATATGAGTATTTTTATTCCTAATAAAAGATAGGGTTACATAAATTATAATGCATTTTGTCAAATAAATACCTAAATATTAGTATATACTATTTTTTAAATAATTATTATTTAAAAATATTATTTATATTGTTAATTATTCAGTGTGTCCAACTCCATGAGCTATAATCATGGATCTGTCATTGTAACTTGTCACGACCGCACTTTGCTAAGGATAGCAAAGTCGGGAGACCGTGACTAGGGATGGGGAATAAGAGGAGGGGAGTAGAAAGGGGATAATAATGACTGAATATTCACTCAGAAATAAAGGGAAACAACTTCAAATTAACTCTTAATCACTAAAATTTGAATGGAAATCTTACTTTTCAAAATGTAAAACCTTAGTCATCAATAGATATTTATCAGAGTATGGAAGACCAGTCGATGCAATACAGCGAAATGAACACGGTCACATCTATGGAGACATGCACCTCAGAGAGCCTCTACTTAAAATAAAAAGAAGATCATAACTCTGCTGCTCAGCATTCTCCACCATCACTGCTCAACCTGCACATTTAGAAATATATGCAGGGGTGAGTACAAAGATACTCAGAGAACACATTGCCGAAATATACACATATACGTTGAAAATATTGTCATGCCATCAGAGTAACACTCGAGATTTTTCTCTTAAAAGGCCCGAGCTTACTGAATTCTTTGTGAGCTAAAGTTCGACTGATCAGTCTAAGTTCTTTCTGTACTTCTGTCATATCTGAACACCAAGTGCCGTGGAAATGGTGCTCTCCCACGATCACCATCTTTCCAACCGGGGAGGTGGAGGATAGCTACGTGGCTTGAGGGGGAAGGAGAGTAATCAAGCAGGAAGAAGGTGGAGGAAAGCTATCGCAACATATGTAAAGAGGGACCACCTTTAGGCTCCAAGAAGAAATTATTTTTGTGATTTGGGTTTTCCAAGAATGGGCTCCAAAATGATATAATTTTTCTTTTTAATTTAGGCCAGCGAGAAATAAATTCTTTTATTTCTATTATGCTTTATTTCTTGAATTTAAATTCATTACATTAAATTTACAATTAGTACTTTAGTGGCATGCTAAGTACTAAACATAAATTAGACTCCTCTCGATCGATTGCAAACATCTAATACTCCTTTAATTTTCAAAAGGAATGAAGATTAAACAAAAATAATAATAATTCGGATACACATTTGACGTCTTTTCAAGATCAACTAAAAAGATAGAAAAGACTCGGTATGTTACATAACTAGAAGTCATTCATGCAAACCCACTAGGGTTATTGGACTATTCGGGTTACAAATTTTCAGCTCTGCCCTTACTTTATCCCTCTTTTATTTTATTCTCTCTACTTTTCTCTCTTTCCTACTTTATTATCTTTTCACTTAATATATTTAATATCTCTTTCTTAATCTTTGTATCAAAATGAAGTGACTCTACTATTATGGAACAGATGGGTGTATTACCAAAACAGCAAAACAATCACAAAATAGTGAAAAAGTTCTTTCAATGATATTACATCAAAAGTCATAGTCGCGTGGAGATATTTTTATACAATATACTAGTAAAATAGACTTTCAATGATATTACATCAAATGTTAATTAGACCCACTTAAAAATATTTTTAAAGAGTAAAGAACGCATTTGATAATATTTAGAGACTAAATTTGTAGTAATGGAGAATTAATAAGTCAATTGGATTTGGGAATAAAATTGGGTGACAATCACGCGAAACATTGCCGACCAGGGTGCGCTCAACAACTATCACGAGAGCATAATCCTATCTATATTTCCTTTCATCTTTACTTTCTCCAAAACGGTGAATATTTGTTACTGAAAAACCAAAAAAGGTTGGTTAATGCTCCACTTTGTTTGTTTCATCATTTTTCCCCAAAGAAGAGTGACTCATAAGCTGTTTGCATATTTATATGATGTGGACTTTTGTCTGCCTGTAGTCTCCTTGTACGTAAACGGTAAAACAACCTGATTTCTACTGATTTTGGTGATAACTTTTTACATTATTAATTCTTAGTATGATTTGGTAGCTTTGCTCAACCTACTGCTTATCATTTTTAAGATTCTTGATTGGGATAGATTGATTTATTGATATGCTAAACGTTTCCAAAACACTAATATTGGAGTGCTTGTGTTAACTGTTAAGGGATAATTTCTCTTAACAAGATTCCGGTGTGACGATTGCAATCGGCAGAGGGATAAAAGGTAGTTGTGGGAGCTTTGCCCATCGATCAAACCAAGAACAATACAGAATTGAAATAAAAGCTTAAAAATATAATAAGGATAATTATATTTCTGGATTAATTGAGAAGGATACATGACTTAATGAACAAGGAAAAGATATGTTAAACTAATAATATATGAAATAATAGAGATATGAGGATATTTTATAGATATATCCATATCAGCTTGCCTTCTATATAGTATAGGGCAGTTTGCTGCTACAACAAAACTAGTTATATTTTAAACCTGTACATAACTTTATTTGGAAGCTCAAAGCTTTGATACATTTGTGTCATTATTTTTATATGATGACAGTATTAAATTTTCTGATGATTCGTGTATTCATGTATGCAGATCTCTGGGCTTTCGTTGGAAGGATTTGTCATTGGCTATCCTTTCGACACACAAGAGCAACCCAGATGTGTGTTGCCTTCATCTTGCACATCATGATTACCTTAATTTTCACGCACTTAATATTTCATTTCAAATGTGCAAATTTTGCAGTTACCAGTGGTTAAATCGGTCCGACCAGTTAAACCGTGAACCAATAGCTTTGTCAGTTCACTTACCGGTTCGATTTTTAAAACATTGGTCAGAGTGTTATCAGCAGAGTGTTATCAGCAGATAGGAGTGGCAAAACAACGCCAGTTTTAGCTCATCAGTGTCACACATCACTCCTTTTATCGTGCGTGGTAAACGAGTCGTCCGAGCCTTGTGGTTTGCAGACAACTGTACGTGGAAATATAGTCACTCACATAGCATATCAATGTTGTTTGATTTGTGTGCATTCACAGAAAATACACTTAGCTTGTGATATCTCAAATCAATTGGACAATGAGTAGTTGAAATGTTTGGTTTGTGGATGCAAATATGGTCAATTGAATCCAGCTCATTGTTGCATCATTCTTATCTGGGTCTCCATTTCCTTAATCCTAGTTTGAGTAAGGACATAGGATTTGAAAATTGAGTAAACTGGATTTTTTTTTGTATTTTAGTGCATGTCGCCAGATGATTATATTAATAGAAATGATTATCTTATGAAGATGACTGCTCAATCTTAGCACTAAGCGGATTAAACAAAGTATGTTCAGCTACATATATTTGTAGTTATATCATGGGATGACTCAGGTTTTATATTATCTTTTTTAAAATATGATTTCATGTATCTTTAGGAAAGATTTTAGCTAGTCCATGCTATTAGTTATGCTTTTGTTTATGTCCATCAAAATTAATCTCATAAACGAAAATTAGAAAGTTATTCCTAATTTATTTCTCGCATTTTATTTTTCACTCTATTTTACTTTATTCATTTTTATTTTATTCTCTCTTATATTTTACCAATTTCATTAAATCGTGCCATCCACCAATAATTTTTTTTTTATAGATGAAAGAGTATGTATTAATCGTGGTTTCCACATAATTTCCAAATTTATCAATAAAAATCAAAATCTCATGTGAATTCAACATTTTCCATTCGTGGTCACTTTCTTTTCTTGTCAATTTTATGGTTGGATGGGAGCAATTAATATACAAAAGACAAACAAAAAGGATTTTCCAGTTCCCCAGACTGGGGCTAAAACGTCAAATGCACGATGCGTTGAAATTTTCATGATAACGAGTACAAGAAATAAGAATATATTTATAATTTAATTAATAAAATAACGTTATTATGATCTATGGCTAACTATTTCTAAATTGTTAACTACAACTAATTAGGCCATCTGCAATGGGGCGGACGATGGCACGCCCGATGGCGCGCATCGTCCGCGCCCGCCATCGTCCGCCCCATTGCGGGTGCGTGACATAGGCCGCGGACGATCGTCGCGCCCTATACTAATGTCACGACCGCAGTTAGCTAAGGATAGCATAACCCGGGAATTCGCGACTAAGGAGGGATTATAAGAAGCGGGGATAGAATTTAGGGGAAATTAAAGCCAAAGCAAAACGAGACGCACATAATAACTTAAATACGGAAATACTTATAACCAAAATACACTCGATCATGTAGAATCGGGTGACCGTTCATACAAGTTCTGATTATCAGAGTAAAGAGTAAGATAGACACTGCCTCTTAACCGGCACAGCGGAAACGAAAGAACGCGGTCCATGTATGGAGACATGAACCTCCGAGAGTTTTGTTCATAGTTATCTACTAGATTACTCTCCACAGCTCTTATCCCTTCCCCTTTCCACGACTCAACCTGCACGTTTAGAAAAAAAATGCAGGGCTGAGTACAAAAAGTACTCAGTGAACATAATGCCGAAAATTACAAATATACATTTGAAAATATTGTCAAGCCATCATCGCAGTAATACTCGGGGTTTTATTGAAAAGACCCAAGCTTACTAAAATATTCACTTTGGGCCCTTTTTCCTGTACTTAGCCATATCTGATCACCTTGTGCCGTCGAGATGGTGTTCTCGCACGGTCACCTTACATGCATGTGCCGGGAAGGTGGCCACCTTCCTCGGTCACCTGCTCTGCCCAACATGACAGAGGGAGCTTGTGTACACTAGTCCGAGCGGGGACACCACCCTCACTGGGACCCGAATTCGACTTGTATCATCATTCATAATTCACTTGGCCGTAGCCAACAGATAGGCATCATACACAAAACATTTATGGCATGACAACATCATTAAAATCACGAACATGTGTTCTTGTTTTCATAAAATACGGTTTGTATTTTAGTATAAGAAAGCTCACCTTGATCGCTTAGTTTTCTTATCTTGAATTCTTACTCCGACCTTACTTGCGGAGATAACCTTTTTGAAAACAAACAACGTACCAATAAGACTCGAGAAATTCACATACTTATAGGAATGCATGCCCCTACTTTATTTCTTTTATCATTTGCTCACCGTTAGAAAATTTTAGAAACTTGCATATTAATTAAATTGGGAAATTTAATTAATAGCACTTCATTATTAATATTATTACTACTACTACTACTACGAAATTTCTAAACTTACATTATTTGAACTTACATTATTTATTACTAGTTCGTTTGCTAGTTAGATTCCAACCAAAATTTGATATTCTATACTTTACTAATTACTCCTAAAAAAAATAAAACAATTTGGGTCACAACTATTTATTTTAGCTTACTTAACCATTTCATTCTTAGGCCCGGAATAAATTAATTTCGGAATGGACCTCAAATCAATATGCATTACAGCCCCAAGGTCGCTGAATCGGCTCGGAGGCTCCACGTTCCTCGCCGGCCTTGTCCTCGCGATGGATACTTCCTCCCTTGCTACACTCTGCTCCTCGACCGGCTCTTCCCGAGGCTGTAGGTCTGCCGGAGTCGTTTCCTACTCCATGCTCGGCTCATGCCGAGGTTGCAGCTCGGCTGGGACCATGCTCGGCTCTTGCCGAGGTTGTAGCTCGGCTGGGACCATGCTCGGTTCCGGCCGAGGTTTCAGCTCGGCTGGGACCATGCTCGGCTCTTGCCGAGGTTGTAGCTCGGCTGGGACCATGCTCGGCTCTGGCCGAGGTTTCAGCTTGGCTGGGACCATGCTCGGCTCTGGCCGAGGTTTCAGCTCGGCTGGAACCATGCTCGGCTCTGGCCGAGGTTTCAGCTCGGCTGGGATTGCATCCGACAGCCCTCCCTTCCCTTCCAGCGTCGTTGCCGTTGCGACCCTCATCCCCTCCCCCTTTTTTTTTTTTATTTAAGTTTTAAATACCTTTATGATAAAAGACTTTGTTAATTTCATTCCAAGATTTCCCAGATTCATGGAACGAAAAGAAAGGATGGGTTTTTGGAGCGTGGGCTGTCATTGTTGACGACGGAGCGCCTAGCTCGCTGCCGGAAGTTCCTCACGGCAGATTTACTGATTGGCTCAAGATGAGTTTCTATATTTATTTTAGAGGTCAACATAGAATTGTTATAAGAGTCACATGCTTTTGGTGTTGTCTAAAGCATCATTAAAAGTCCTATGTTATGTCTATCATTCAATAGCTTGGGGAAAATTCTGGTTTTGGCATGCTACTTGTATGTGTTGGGTGAATTTTGGAGTCCCGGATGTAATATGTGGAAATAAAGGTTACCTAGCATGTTTCCATTTTCATTCTTACTATAATCTGATGTATATGCATAAAAAAAAACTTGGAATTACCTTTTATGTGGGGGAAAAAGAGGTGGTGTTGGATTGGTGACTTGATTCTACAAGTGTGTGTAAATCTTCCTCCTTAGGCTCTGTCCGATGTGGAATTGAAGTAGGAAGAGGAAATAGTATGTGGGGTTTGTGAAGGAATTAAGTGGGGTTGGGAAGGGGTGATTAGGATATGTGATGGTAACGTTTTTCTGGTGAAAGAAAGTGAGGAAATATACTAATCTATAGAAGATGGCAATAAAAGATGGCCACGTAAGCGGTAAATATTCTTGGAGAGAAAGTTCACCATTTGTCAGAGAATGAGAATTTTTTTTTCCATACTTCATTAATGCATTCATAAATGCAGCATTTATTACTTTTACTACTCATCAAGTAACATTAAATGCATTGTCATGCCCTTCTCGGATAAGCTATCAGAGAATATATTAATTAATTATTATTATATATATATATATATATATATCCTTTTTTTTTTTTTTAATCATTTCATTTGGTGTAGGTACAAACGGCGCAAGCTCGGGGCTCGGATTTAATCGCAGTAAAAGTTACTTATATAAGTAATTTAGCTAATAATATTGTTTCTAATAATATCGGCTTAGCGGGTCGTTACATACTACCCCTCTTAAAAGAAATTTCGTCCCGAAATTTAGGATGTGTTTAAACAAAAAGCTCGGGATATTTCTCCTTCATTTTCTCTTCTAGCTCCCATGTTGCTTCTTCCTGTCCGTGGTTTTTCCACAAAACCTTCACTGTAGTAATCGACTTGTTCCGAAGCTGTTGCACCTTTCGGTCTAGTATTTCTATCGGCTTTTCTTCGTAGCTCAGGTCAGGTTCTAAAGCGATTTCCTCGTGACGAATGACATGCTTCGGGTCGAACACGTACCTCCGAAGTTGGGAGACGTGGAATACGTGGTGCACATTACAAAAATTGGGTGGTAAAGCCAAACGATATGCTACCGGGCCCACTTCTTCCAGAATTTCATAGGGTCCAATAAACCGTGGTTTCAGCTTTCCTCTGAGTCCAAATCTGGTTATCCCTTTGGAAGGAGATACTTTCAAAAAGACTTTCTCTCCGATGTTAAATTTCAAATCCGTTCGACGCTCATCGGCGTAGGATTTTTGTCGGTCTTGCGCTTCCTTGATTCGACTCCGGATTCGTCTCACGATTTCAATCATCTCCGCCACGGATTCTGGGCCTAATACCTTCCTCTCCCCTACTTCGTCCCAATAGAGTGGAGACCGACATTTTCTTCCATATAGTGCCTCATAAGGTGCCATGCCGATGGTGGCTTGATAACTATTATTATAGGCAAACTCTATCAGATGCAAGATGGATTCCCAATTTTCTCCTCTATCGAGTACGACGGCCCTCAACATATCTTCTAGAGTTTGAATTGTCCTCTCGGATTGTCCGTCGGTCTGGGGGTGGAATGCGGTGCTGAAATTTAATCTCGTACCCATTTCCCTTTGCATGCTTTGCCAGAATCTGGATGTAAACTTCGAGTCTCGGTCTGACGTGATTGTCACAGGTACTCCATGCAGACGCACAATTTCCCTTACGTATAACTGTGCTAGCTTCTCGGATCCATACGTGATGGGAATAGGGATGAAATGAGCACTTTTCGTGAGTCGATCAACAATTACCCAAATGGCAGTATTTCCACGCTTGGATCTGGGCAGGCCTGTCACGAAATCCATGGCGATATGTTCCCATTTCCACTGGGGAATTTCCAAGGGTTGTAATTTTCCGTAAGGTCGTTGGTGCAATGCCTTGACTCGCTGGCAAGTTAAACATCTCTCGACAAACATTGCGATGCTTCTTTTCATGCCGTCCCACCAAAATTTTCTTTTTAGATCCTGGTACATTTTTGTGCTTCCCGGATGGGCGGTATACGGAGTGTCATGTGCCTCGATTAATATTTCATTCCTAAGGTCCGGGTTGGCTGGTACACACAGTCTTCCTTCAAAAGTGAGGGCATTGTCCGCCTCTTCCCTATAATTGCTTTGCTCACCGGCTCGCACTTTCATTCGTATTTTCTCCAGAGCTTCGTCGTGTCTTTGGGCGTCAACTATTCGTTTTCTCAGGTCGGGCTGCAGCACCAAAGTTGCGATTTTAGCTTCCACCGTTTCCGGTGCTTGTATTATTTCTATTCTCATCTTGGCGAATTCTTGTATTAGTATTCCCTCCCTGGTGGCTAGACAAGCTTGTGATTGGGACTTTCGACTCAGTGCGTCAGCTACCACATTTGCCTTGCCAGGATGGTAGTTTATGGTGCAATCGTAATCCTTCACCAACTCAAGCCATCTTCTCTGTCGCATGTTTAGATCCTTTTGTTCGAAGAAGTATTTTAGACTCTTGTGGTCAGTGAAAATCTCACATCTAACCCCATATAGGTGGTGTCTCCAAATTTTCAGTGCATGCACTACGGCTGCTAATTCCAGATCGTGAGTGGGGTAGTTCAGTTCGTGGGGTCGGAGTTGTCTCGACGCATAAGCTATCACCTTCCCGTTCTGCATTAGAACGCACCCGAGTCCATTTTTCGAAGCATCTGTGTAGACCACGTAATTTGTTCCTGGTTCTGGCACGGCTAACACGGGGGCGGTGGTTAATTTCTCTTTTAGCAGTTGGAAGCTAGCTTCGCATTCAGGGGTCCACACAAACTTGATGCCCTTTTTGAGTTGTTGCGTCATTGGCCTGGCAATCTTTGAGAACCCTTCGATGAATCTTCTGTAGTAGCCAGCCAGTCCTAGAAAACTCCGAATTTCGTTCGGGTTGGTTGGTGATTTCCAGTTTTGTACGGCCTCTACCTTTGCTGGATCTACCCGAATTCCTTCTGCCGTTACTATGTGTCCAAGAAAATTAACCTCATTGAGCCAAAACTCGCACTTGCTGAATTTAGCATAAAGTCTCTCGGTCCTCAACGTTTCGAGGATAGTTCTTAGATGCTCAGCGTGTTCCGATCTATTCCTCGAGTAGATGAGGACGTCGTCTATGAAGACCAGGACGAATTTGTCGAGATATGGGTGAAATATGCGATTCATCAAATCCATGAACACCGCAGGGGCATTGGTCAATCCAAAAGGCATTACTACGAACTCATAGTGACCGTACCTGGTGCGAAAAGCTGTCTTGGGTACATCTTCGGACCGGATCTTCAGTTGGTGGTACCCGGACCTTAAGTCAATCTTAGAAAATATACTGGCCCCCTTAAGCTGGTCAAATAAATCATCTATCCTTGGCAATGGGTATTTATTCTTGAGTGTCACCTTGTTCAATTCTCGGTAGTCTATGCACATCCTCAACGTTCCATCCTTCTTCTTGACAAAAAGTACAGGAGCTCCCCATGGTGACACGCTGGGTCTGATAAAACCCAGGTCTAAAAGTTCTTGCAGTTGTAGTTTCAGTTCTCCCAGTTCCTTTGGGGCCATTCGGTATGGCGCCTTTGAAATTGGCGCGGCTCCTGGTTCCAAATCGATGGTGAATTCCAGTCGTCTGTCTGGGGGTAACCCGGGCAGCGTGTCAGGAAATACGTCCGGAAATTCACGTACAATATCCACATCCTCAATCTTCTTTTCTTCATTATGTTCTTCGCTTAAGTAGACGAGGTAGGCGGGACACCCTTTTCTCACCAGCGCGGCTGCTTGTAGGACCGAAATTATGGATTTGCGCTTGTTCATAGTGATTCCATGGAGTTCAACTTGCCCTTCTCCTGGAGTTTGAAAGGAAATATGTCTTTCACTGCACTTGATGGTGGCGTGGTTCTTGGCCAACCATTCCATTCCTAGTATAATATCGACATCTTCCATTTTCATGACCCCCAAATTATTAGCAATAACCTTACGTTCTCCGAGCGTGATTTCTAGATTCGAGCACTTTTGTGTGATTTCTATAACTCCTCCTACTGGTGAGGACACCGTTACTCTAGGTTCGGCTGGTTCTGGTGTGAGTTCTAAAGTGCTTACACACGAGGTTGATATGAAGGAGTGCGAGGCACCAGTATCAAACAATAGGACAATAGGTACGTTCAGTAGAGTGCCCATACCTGCCAAATTCCCATGGTTGTTGTTCTGTTGGTTTCGTCCCAATGCATATGCCCTAGCTTGAGTGGAGAGGCTCGGTCGTTGTGGATGCGGGGTCTGGTGGTTCTGGGTGTCTGCATGTAGAGCCCGTAAGTGTTGACGTTGTGCTGGCTGGTTAGTTGGTGCACTCCTTCTCTGGGGTCCATTTTGACAGTTCCTGGCGATATGGCCATACCTTCCACAAGTAAAACAAATCATTTCTCCGGCCCTGCAGATTCCGCTGTGGGGCTTGTTACATTTGGGACAAAGATTGGGCCTTGGTTGAGTGATTCCTGTGGGGTTAAAGATAGGCTGCCTTGCAAAGTTTTGTGGGCGGGGTGGTCCATGCCATGGCTTCTTTTGTCCCCACTGGTTCTGGTTTCCTTCCCACTTCCTTTTGTCCCTTGGGGCCTGGGACGAGGTCTGCAGTGACATATTTGTAGGGTTTGGTGCAGGTCTTTCTTTAGGCAATGCAGCTTCAATGTCTAAGGCCAGTTTTAGAGCTTCGGTATATGGTAGTCCGCCACGGCTAGCCAATGCTACTCTTATTTCGTGCCTCAAGCCAGTACAAAATTTCTCGGACATCTTTTCATCCGTATCTACTTGATCAGCTCCGTACCTGGACAGGTCAAAGAAGGCGCGATCATATTCTGTCACTGACATTCGTCCCTGTTTCAAGTTGTAAAACTCTGTTTCTTTTTGCTTTTTATAGCTCTTAGGGATGTACTTGTCAAAGATTCCTGTCTTGAACTGTTCCCAGGTTAGGTCCTCTAGCTGCTGCGGGGGCATTATCTTTTTGCGAGCCTCCCACCAATAATCTGCTGACCCTGTCAGTTGGAGTGAGGCACAAATCAAGCGCTCATCATCTGTGCATTGCAGTAAGTCAAACAGGCGCTCTAGTGCACGTATCCACAATTCCGCTTCAGCGGGGTCGCCTTTTCCGTCAAATGTTGGCGGCTTCTTTTTCAGAAAGGTGTTAATGACAGTCCTATCCACTGTCGGGGCAAGTGGAGGCGAAAGTGATCGAGGTGGAGATGGTGGCGGAGGGTTTACGTGTTGTCTTTCGGGCTCAGGGTGCGGCCTTCTACCACGTCCTCTTCCTCTTCCTCGGGGTCGCCCAGCTATCCTTGGCGGCATTTTCTATTGATAAAACACTTCCCTATAAGTTACTATGGTTGGAAAGATTTTAAAGATTAGGAGAGTAGAGAACTTCAATTTATTCAAACAATCATTATCAAATTCTGCTAGAGACAGAAAGTAAAACATGTATATATATACATATAAAGTTTATGTACAGGGAAAAAAATTGCCTCCACGGAGGACTTTCGTACAACCATTCTTGGTGTCGCAAAATATCACATCTGTTACTAAACAGATGTTAGTCAAAATAGGTCAAGCCACAGAACACTCACATGAATGTTTCTGTGATGTCAAAATACTATAGCTAGTCAAAACATAAACCAGAACGGTCTCATAACGGATCCGTTTCTGGAGTACACACATATATACAAAGGTGACATCCCTATCTAGTCAACGATCAGGCTGATGTCTCAGTGGCACTCGCACCGGTCCCCGGGTCCTCCTCACCTTCCTCTGGCTCCTCCTCGTCCGAACTCTCATCAAGGCGAATAGCTGACTCAATAGTGCTACCCGGAGGATGTGGTCCACTGGTCACAGTTCCCCAATGGCGTATAGCCCATGCGACGGGTCCACGCTCTAGTGATATAGGCTCGTGGCGACTCGGAATAGTACGACTCGTCGCTCCTGGCAATGCGTCGGGAGATGCCTCAGAGGGAATGGGCAATGGCTGTAGGCGACTGGTACCTACTATGATCTTCTGCTCAACTGACTCATCCCCGTCTGAAAGAGTGGCGGGGGCCTTGCCCCTCCTACACCTCTCGGCTGCTGCAGCTCGTAACTCTCTCGCCTCGGTGCCTTCCGACCCTACTCCCTCTAGGCTCGGTACGGGGTCGGGGCTGACTAGGTAGAGATCCTCCTCATCTCCCAAAGGGAAACGAGATGGTCCAGCCTCAAACTCTCCGCGAGTCCGACGCCTCGGTGGAGAGGGCAGAGGTGGGAGAATCAGGTCGGGCTGCTGAATGACCGGCTCGGGCTGAAGGTCCGCTGGCTGCGGGACCCCTGGGTCTCCTACCGGGGCTAGATCGCCCGGCCGCATATATGGTCCCCTCGGTGCCTGACCATGTAGGATAAAACACGAGTGGATCTCCCCGATGAACTCGGGAAAATCACCAAAAGAGTCGAAGAAAGGGGCTACAGAAAATATATAATCACGGGATCGATCGATGGCAAAGCCTACCCAATCCGAGGGTAGAAGTCTGATAAGTCGCTGTATCCCGTCATAGTGAGTCACTCCAAAGGGGTGCGCTCTCTCCCATAGCCACCTAAACTGTGCTAGAGATATCCCAAGATCCTCTCCTACGAGTATCACAAATGTGACGTACTCAAGGAGAATATCCTCGACTGTAGGATAGACCATCTGCAAAAGAACCTATATCGATCAGCCTCCCCCCCCTCGTATCGCGGTACGTAAATATGCATATAAAACATAAAAAAAAGTAAACGTGATGTGATGCGGATGCTTGATCATTCCTACGAGTCGTATCCAACTATGTTATAATTGGGTACTAGAAGCAGTCCTAAAAGTCACTTCTACGTCCCATCATGCATGTTCACTATAGTTCGAATTACTTGTTATAATGTTTCTGGTATTGTTGCCCAGCTCAGGAAAGAGTTGGCAAATTAACAATTGCTGTTCTGTCAGGGCTATGTATACAAAAAGGAAAAAAATTTTTTTTTTTTTCTATACATAAGTCAGTAAAAATTATACACACTTGCTTTTAAAACAAAATATACTCACTTACCGCTGCTTTGGTTGAGCGTGTTGGGGGTAGGTGCTGGGAGTCTCTTTTGTTAATCGAAAAGCCCAGCGAATCAATGCTAGACCAAGGATTATATGAAAAAGACTCTCGGGTTCAAAGCGAGAAAGAACGCTCTGATACCACTCTGTCACGACCGCAGTTAGCTAAGGATAGCATAACCCGGGAATTCGCGACTAAGGAGGGATTATAAGAAGCGGGGATAGAATTTAGGGGAAATTAAAGCCAAAGCAAAACGAGACGCACATAATAACTTAAATACGGAAATACTTATAACCAAAATACACTCGATCATGTAGAATCGGGTGACCGTTCATACAAGTTCTGATTATCAGAGTAAAGAGTAAGATAGACACTGCCTCTTAACCGGCACAGCGGAAACGAAAGAACGCGGTCCATGTATGGAGACATGAACCTCCGAGAGTTTTGTTCATAGTTATCTACTAGATTACTCTCCACAGCTCTTATCCCTTCCCCTTTCCACGACTCAACCTGCACGTTTAGAAAAAAAAATGCAGGGCTGAGTACAAAAAGTACTCAGTGAACATAATGCCGAAAATTACAAATATACATTTGAAAATATTGTCAAGCCATCATCGCAGTAATACTCGGGGTTTTATTGAAAAGACCCAAGCTTACTAAAATATTCACTTTGGGCCCTTTTTCCTGTACTTAGCCATATCTGATCACCTTGTGCCGTCGAGATGGTGTTCTCGCACGGTCACCTTACATGCATGTGCCGGGAAGGTGGCCACCTTCCTCGGTCACCTGCTCTGCCCAACATGACAGAGGGAGCTTGTGTACACTAGTCCGAGCGGGGACACCACCCTCACTGGGACCCGAATTCGACTTGTATCATCATTCATAATTCACTTGGCCGTAGCCAACAGATAGGCATCATACACAAAACATTTATGGCATGACAACATCATTAAAATCACGAACATGTGTTCTTGTTTTCATAAAATACGGTTTGTATTTTAGTATAAGAAAGCTCACCTTGATCGCTTAGTTTTCTTATCTTGAATTCTTACTCCGACCTTACTTGCGGAGATAACCTTTTTGAAAACAAACAACGTACCAATAAGACTCGAGAAATTCACATACTTATAGGAATGCATGCCCCTACTTTATTTCTTTTATCATTTGCTCACCGTTAGAAAATTTTAGAAACTTGCATATTAATTAAATTGGGAAATTTAATTAATAGCACTTCATTATTAATATTATTACTACTACTACTACTACGAAATTTCTAAACTTACATTATTTGAACTTACATTATTTATTACTAGTTCGTTTGCTAGTTAGATTCCAACCAAAATTTGATATTCTATACTTTACTAATTACTCCTAAAAAAAATAAAACAATTTGGGTCACAACTATTTATTTTAGCTTACTTAACCATTTCATTCTTAGGCCCGGAATAAATTAATTTCGGAATGGACCTCAAATCAATATGCATTACAGCCCCAAGGTCGCTGAATCGGCTCGGAGGCTCCACGTTCCTCGCCGGCCTTGTCCTCGCGATGGATACTTCCTCCCTTGCTACACTCTGCTCCTCGACCGGCTCTTCCCGAGGCTGTAGGTCTGCCGGAGTCGTTTCCTACTCCATGCTCGGCTCATGCCGAGGTTGCAGCTCGGCTGGGACCATGCTCGGCTCTTGCCGAGGTTGTAGCTCGGCTGGGACCATGCTCGGCTCTGGCCGAGGTTTCAGCTTGGCTGGGACCATGCTCGGCTCTGGCCGAGGTTTCAGCTCGGCTGGAACCATGCTCGGCTCTGGCCGAGGTTTCAGCTCGGCTGGGATTGCATCCGACAGCCCTCCCTTCCCTTCCAGCGTCGTTGCCGTTGCGACCCTCATCCCCTCCCCCTTTTTTTTTTTTTATTTAAGTTTTAAATACCTTTATGATAAAAGACTTTGTTAATTTCATTCCAAGATTTCCCAGATTCATGGAACGAAAAGAAAGGATGGGTTTTTGGAGCGTGGGCTGTCATTGTTGACGACGGAGCGCCTAGCTCGCTGCCGGAAGTTCCTCACGGCAGATTTACTGATTGGCTCAAGATGAGTTTCTATATTTATTTTAGAGGTCAACATAGAATTGTTATAAGAGTCACATGCTTTTGGTGTTGTCTAAAGCATCATTAAAAGTCCTATGTTATGTCTATCATTCAATAGCTTGGGGAAAATTCTGGTTTTGGCATGCTACTTGTATGTGTTGGGTGAATTTTGGAGTCCCGGATGTAATATGTGGAAATAAAGGTTACCTAGCATGTTTCCATTTTCATTCTTACTATAATCTGATGTATATGCATAAAAAAAAACTTGGAATTACCTTTTATGTGGGGGAAAAAGAGGTGGTGTTGGATTGGTGACTTGATTCTACAAGTGTGTGTAAATCTTCCTCCTTAGGCTCTGTCCGATGTGGAATTGAAGTAGGAAGAGGAAATAGTATGTGGGGTTTGTGAAGGAATTAAGTGGGGTTGGGAAGGGGTGATTAGGATATGTGATGGTAACGTTTTTCTGGTGAAAGAAAGTGAGGAAATATACTAATCTATAGAAGATGGCAATAAAAGATGGCCACGTAAGCGGTAAATATTCTTGGAGAGAAAGTTCACCATTTGTCAGAGAATGAGAATTTTTTTTTCCATACTTCATTAATGCATTCATAAATGCAGCATTTATTACTTTTACTACTCATCAAGTAACATTAAATGCATTGTCATGCCCTTCTCGGATAAGCTATCAGAGAATATATTAATTAATTATTATTATATATATATATATATATATATCCTTTTTTTTTTTTTTTAATCATTTCATTTGGTGTAGGTACAAACGGCGCAAGCTCGGGGCTCGGATTTAATCGCAGTAAAAGTTACTTATATAAGTAATTTAGCTAATAATATTGTTTCTAATAATATCGGCTTAGCGGGTCGTTACAACTAAGGGCGCAGAGTATAGCGCGAACGATGCCCATCGTCCGCCTCATTGCGGCCTACGCGAACGATGGCCGCGGACAATAGGCCATCGTCCGCGCCATCGTCCGGCCCACTGTGGGCTACGCGGAAGATCGACGCGGACGATGGCACGCGGTTTCGTTTTTTATAAATAGAGTTCATCCGATTTCACCCGGTTGACCTCAACCGGACGTACGTGGATGAAGGGAGTTCCGGCACACCGGTGTCCTCCCGGCGTCTTCCCGGCGTCAAGGCTGTGAAGGCCAAGGGGAAGGCGGCCGTGACCTCATCCTCGACCGCTGCAATCCCATCTCCGTTCCCGGAAACGCTCCCGACCCAGACGACCACCGCGTTTGAGTCGTTGGCAACAGCGTCGATGGCGAGGACGTTATTGCAGACGCACAAGGCCCTCAAGAAGTGTACCGACCACCGACGAAGCCGAATATCTCCGGGCGTTAATCAATGAGCTGCGTCGGAAGTTGGGAATTGCACCGACTTAGTTGTTTTTTTATTGTAAGTTGAATGGTGTAACTTTTTTTTATTAATGCGTCGCCATTTTTTATTTAGACGTTTTTTATTTACTCGTTACTTGTTATTTGAAAACATTTAAATTAATTAAACAAAATAATAAAATGATGATGTGGCGCGCGCACCACTACAGGTGGGGGGAGGAGGATAAAACTGATGGCGTGGCGCGCCTTAGGGCGCCCCACTGCTGATGCCCTTAGAGACCGTAAGATCTTTAGAAATCTAGTGGTTCATAATTTGTCATGTGTAATTTCGTTTTTTTATTATTTAAATTTAAAAAGATGAGAAAAACTATCAAATTTAAGATTTTGGATTAGAATGTCAATATGATGTCTTGAATATGTCAACAAAGTTTCGAATTGACATTTTATGCATATTATGTTGACATATTATGATAGCTACATTGACACTAAACTGATTGGAAAAAATACGAAAATTGATTTTGTTTTTAAATTTTGACCTCAAAATATATGCAAGTGAGATCTCGTTAAAACCCTTATAAAATTATCTTTAATTGGATATATGTTGTGTGCAAAAATAATTTAAATTGTGATATTATATGCATTTAAAGTTTTGTGATTTTTTTAAAAGTTAGTTATAACTAATTTGATATTAATTGACATTAATACCCTTATTTATATTTTTTTGTATAATGTATGAATATTCCGAGTTGAATGATCATGGCTTTTGATTTAAGAATCTAATGCATATCACTTAGTTGTACTTAACAATTTAAAAAGGAGTTAGCAATTTAATACACCCGTTATTGCATCTATGGGAGAACCATCTTTGAAATAATTGAGATAAAACGTTTTAGATCATCACTACCTCACTAGGATCACACATTCACATTTCTTTCAAACTTTAAATCAAATAATTGAGATAAAACGTTTTAGATCATCACTACCTCAGTAGGGTCACACATTCACATTTCTTTCAAACTTTAAATAATATAGCAAATATCTACAACTCATACTCTATATCATAGTACTATCTTAATTCGATTTTTGTATTTCTATCTTTTTTGTACTATTATTCTCTAACTAATAGTACTCACTTCATCCCATAATAGATGTCACACTTTCCTTTTTAGTTTGTCCCACAAAAGATGTCATATTTTCTTTTACAGAAAAAAACTCCCTCCCACATTAATATAAATAAAATATTTTATCTCTCCACATAACACACAAAACAACATCTCCTAAAATCTTGTGTCAATTCTCAAGTGTGCCATTTATTATGAGACGGAAGGAGTAGTATACTCTAACATCCATGTTTATTGATTCAGGGGACATTTTAAGAAACATGAACAATAACTATTAGAAAAAATTAGTAGAATTTAAATCTCACTTTTATACATTTAGTTTATAATAAAATATGAACGTACATTTAGTTTATAATAAAACGTGAGGGTAATAATTAAACAAAGTGCGTGGTTCACTTACCCAAAACGAAAAAAAAGTAATATGGGTAATTTATTATTGATCATATTTGGAACTAATTAATAAAATGTGAGGGTAATAATTAAACAAAGCGCGTGGTTCACTTACCCAAAACGAAAAAAGTAATATGGGTAATTTATTATTGATCATATTTGGAACTAAACAAAACGAAAAATCCCCCCTCCCCACCCACCCAACGGTGTGATCTAGATGACCTGCCGCTGGACGCACCGCACCATTATCCACAACTAGTCTCCAATCATTTGGCCAGTCTTGTACTGGGTCCAGCCCCGCACTCACCTCCCGCAAAGGGTCAGGATCGGCCCACACAGTCAATCCACGTGCTCTGATCCCATTAACGATATATTGCGGTAGTGGTGTTTTATGGCCGGACATAATATGACTAAATACTACTCGTATTCTTTGCATTAAATCTTGGACAATAAATAACAATTAGTACAAAATTTGTGATGAATATGCATGTTCACATCTGAAGGTTCTACGCTGAAACCATTGATTATTGCTAAGAACATCCGCAGCGGTGAGTGGACACCCGTCCTTCCGTCCGTGCCAGCGGCGTAGCACCACCTGCTTGCCGCTACGCTCTTGTCGCTGGCGCGACGCTGCTCGATGCATCGAGCACGTCCGTGCCAGCGAGCAGCTGACGTGGTGCGTTCTGATTGGCTAACGGTATTTCCGTTGGAAATTCATTTTTTTTAAAAAAAATCAAAAATAATACCAAAAATTTAAAAATATATATATATTTTCAGATTCCCAAAAATATGGCCGTTTTTTTACCGTTTTTCTGGAATTTTTTTGATTTTTTTGATTTTTTTATTCCCAAAATCATCTATAAATACACACATTTATCATCCATTTTTCACATCAAATCATCTCTTATTCATCTCTCATTCAAATTTTTCATACAACTTATCTAAATCTCCATCTCTCACTCAAACCCTCTCAAATGGATTTCACCAATCTCATTGCGGAAGCGGAGCGCGAAGAACACGAATACTATGAACAATATCGTGCCGCCTATAAAGCCTATGTCACCGCGAATACACCCGCCCCTCCTCCTCGACCAACTAGATCAACTCGCCGCTACATCTATCGTGACCGGGAGGGAGTCAACGAAAGGCTCGTTGCCGACTATTTTTCCGACCAGCCGCGGTTTCCGGAAGATTACTTTCGGCGCCGTTTTCCCATGTCAAAACTCTTGTTTATGCGTATTGTCAGCACATTATCCGCCCGTGTTGAATACTTTCAAACAAGTACAGACGCAACCGGTCGGCAAAGTCTTTCGGCGTTGCAGAAGTGTACGTGTGCCATCCAACAACTTGCTACTAAGCAAACGGATGACCTCTTCGACGAGTATTTGCATGTCGGTGAGTCAACTGAAAACATTTGCCTTAAAAATTTTTGCGTCGACGTTCGTTCAGCTTTCGGTGAGGAATTCCTTCGGGCAACCTGTCACGACCGCATTTTCTAAGGATAGAAAACACGGTTGATGGCGACTAGGGGAGGATTAAAGAAGCGGGGAAGAAAGGGGAAAACACAAATCGACCATAGCTCGAAACAAATGGGAATAGCTCGAAATAAAATCAGAGTTTTGAACAAAATAGACTTGAGTCTTTTAAGATGCACAACGGAAGCAAATGAACGCGGTTCCATGTATGAAGACATGAACCTCCGAGAGTCAAAATCTGACTGAATTAAATGTCTTGTCTCAATAGCACTTCCTCCACCACTTCGCTACTCAACCTGCACATTTAGAAATATATGCAGGGCTGAGTACAAAAAGTACTCAGTGAACACATTGCCAAAAATTACACATATACATTTGAAAATATTGTCAAGCCATCATCACAGTAACACTCGGGGTGTTGTTGAAAAGACCCGAGCTTACTAAAAATATCACATTGGACTACAGTCCCTTTTTCCTGTACTTAGCCATATCTGATCACATTGTGCCGTTGAGATGGTGTTCTCACACGGTCACCTTCTCTGCCCAACATGTCAGAGGTTTCCATGTGCCGGGAAGGTGGCCACCTTCCTCGGTCACCTTCTCTGCCGTTCACGGTCAGAGGTTCCCAGTAGGGACACCACCCTACCAGGACTCAAAATCGAATCGATTCACATATATCATCATTCATAAGTCACTTGGCCTTAGCCAAACAGATAGGCATCATACACAAAACATTTATGGCAAGACAACATCGTTTGCATAAATAACAAATATAACTTCACATTTTCACATTTTCATCCACATTAGTATGTAGGATAGAAAAGTTCACCTCGTGCGTTTAAATTCCACAGCTTGAATTTATTTACACCTTCCATCACTTGCTCGTAGAGATAGCCTTTAACTTTGAAAGTAATGACATATACTTAATCAGACTCAAGGAAAACATATACTTAAAATGCATGCATCCTATATGTGTTTTTCGTTTTATTCTTTGTTCTTTCTTAGAGACATTATAAAATTCTTTTACAGTAATTAAATCAGAGATGCATTAAGTACTTACTTTCCGTTTTTCAATTTACGTGTCGCCTGATGCCGCACGTTCCGAAAATCCTACACCCTCGGGCCCCATTATACTCTTGGCTGAAGTCGCAATTAATTACATCTTGGGACTTAATCAACCGGTAATTATTAAATTACTCCAATCAGTTCTTATTTTTTTCCAGCCCAACACGAATATTTAAATCTTTCAACGCAAACTATTTTTTTTTTGCTCAAAACATTTCTCGGCTCATTCTATCGATCAACAAATATGGTCCAAGTCCTTCCATTACTTAATTTGACAAAGGAGTCCAACAATTAAACAAGAGCAGCATATATTCACACCCAAAATCACATCTTCTTTCCTAACTCGGTGCCCTCCCCCAAAATTTCTCCTCCTACTCTTCCAGCGGCGCCTCTATCGGTTTCGCGGCGGCCGCGGCGTCGCCACCGGCTGCATCTTGCGCTCCTCTCCGTCCAAAATCTCCCTCACCTCTCTTCTATCTAAAATAGGAAATCTCAATTCAAGGGACCCAACCCCTCTCTTTCTTCTCACTTCGACCTGCAACCGTCGTCTTTCTGATGTGCCGCCAACGGCCAGTGCTCGACTTGTGGGCTGTGGCTATCGCCTGTCACTGCTGCAGCACTGTCGTTCACCTCGTCCGTGCTCGGCCTCTCCTCTCATGACGGCGTGGAATTCCCATCGCCGACGTGACGTTTTCCCCAGCCCTACCGTCGCTGTCCTTTTGCTGGTCGTGCGGCGATGCCGACCCAACCCGCATGTCTACTCATCCCAATCTCAAAGCTAAGTTATTTTACTACCTCTTCGTATTCTACATGGTTCCAAAGGCCTCAATTTGCGATTGTGTTCAAGAATTAAAGTTTATGTTACGCTCAAAAATTAATCTTGATACTACTATTGGTTTAAGATAGTGCTTTATTTGTGATATTCCAATTTGATGAAAAGGAGTTAAAAGAATTGTTGGTTGTATGTTTACGAAGGTCACTATTTTAGTATGAAATTTGTATGTTTAATGGCAATATATGAATCTGGTGTGGGGAAAAAGTTACCTGCTTGCTGATAATCATGCTTGCTTTGTTGCTCAAGGTTGTCTGCGAAAGTGATTGTAGATTGTACATGAGGTGGAAACTTTAGGATTAAATTTATGGTAGTTAAGCAGGAGGTGGAGCAGAGTATTCAAGCAGGAGGTGGAGCACAACGGTGGATTTGAAAAGATTGGCGGTGGATACTTTGGGCTCCAAGAAAGGAATTATTTTAGTGAATTGGGTTTTTCAAGAATGGGCTCCGAGCTGAAGTATTTTTTTTTTCTTAATTTGAGCCCACGATGGTTTTAAGTTAAGCCCACTATGCTTTATTTCTTAGATTTAAATTCTTTTCATCAAATTTGACAATTAATACTTTGATGCATAATTTAAGATTCCTCTTGATTTGTTGTGAACATTAAATACTCTTTCGATTAGCTACCCATTCAATGTCCTTTTAAGATCACCTAAGAAGATAAGAAAAGTCGGGATGTTACATTCTACCCACCTTACAAAAAATTTCGTCCCGAAATTTGGGATTAATTGGGCAGCACAGAGAGCTAATGTTATTGTTCTCGTTTCTTTGATGATTTCATAAGCTCCAATAAATCGTGGCCTTAACGTACCCTTGAACAAATACCTTTTCTTGTACTTTATTTGTCAACTCAGATCGGCAAGCATCAGCTTAAGATTTGGTGTCAGTTTGTGCTTCCTTGATCCTAACACGTATTCTCTGTATGACATCAACATTTCATTTATCGCGTTTCGTGTTAACATTTATCTTTCACCAACTTCGTGTCAGGACCTCATTGGTAGGTTATACAAATAAGTTTTTCAAGAAGCGTGGAAACTATAATGGCCTCTTCACCTCCACTCAAGATAAGAAAAGAAAAAAAAACTGCAATGGTCTTAACCATACTCTTAGAATTCAAAATTTTTTTCTTATTAGGAGGTTCCTAGATGGAAGAAGTTGAAAAGAAGAAAAAAAAAGGATATAATGATAGTAGATTTCCATAATTAGTGCCGACAACATAATCTCCAGGGTTTGTTAAATTTAAAAGTCCTAAGTATCATTCGATGACATCTTTAACATAGCAATTGAATGATTTGTCGCCAGTGGATATGAAAAGCAAGAAATTGCTGAAATGATGAGGAATTTAATCCTCGTGAAACGAAGCCAAATCAATAAATTCTCGAAGTTTATAGGTAATTTAAGGGGACAACTCATAAAGAAGACAACTAGTGTAAACTAGTTAAGGAAGGAAACAAACTGCTAGATTTAAACTTGGAGCTGTAGAGAAGCTTGAAGCATGAGAAACGTATTGTAGTGGAATTGAGAAGGGGGACTACTCTTGCAATAAAAGAGTTTGCCATCAATTCGTGTTTTTAAAAGAAAAAGACGAACATGTGAATTAAAGGTCTTGAAAAATAATATATCAAGCTTGAAAGAGAACAATCATCTTACAAATATGATCATTCTAAAGGCCATAAGTTATACAGGTCTCGGGATAGAATATGGTAGTAGGAATGCATCGGATTAAAATATTACTTCACCCCAAATGAATCAAGGGGAAAGCAACAGTCAATCAAGGGTGTCCAAAAATATGAGGGTAGGTTATTTTATGTAAACTGGAGATGGGTCACAAATTGAAACTAGAAAAAAGTGGTGACTGCTTATGGACATGAGTCATTTCAAATGAATCAAGTGAACAGGTATGATAAATGCACCAAGTCAAGATGGCACCCGGAAAAATTTTCGGGCAAAGGTGCAAATAGTTGATCGAAAATTCTTTAGGGAATGAGCAAACAAATAGCACTCTCACCTTGAAGGAAAATTATGTGTAACGGACAACAATGAGCTTAGAAATAAAATCATGAGTTAGACACACTATAAACTTTACACCACCCACCCTAGAAGAATCAAGATTTACCCATGGTACGATTGAGAAATCTAGTGGGATGGTACGAAGCATCCCTATTCTTGGAAAAAGGTGTAACAAAGGACTTTGTGGCATGTTTGCCCAAACTCAATTTAAGAATTATTGTTATGTGGGTAATCATTGATTATCACATCAAATTGAGATCCAGGATCACCTCGAGACTTTGAAAAGCTTTCAGAAGGAACTAGGCACTATACTAAATTTTAACACAACATTTCACTCAGAAACAGACAAACAATCAGAAAGAACACTTCAAACCTAGAGGTTATGCTAAGAGCAATCATGTATGGTAGAGGAAACAGTCGGGAATCTGTCTTGCCCCTTGGAAAATAAAAACTCGCATACAACAACAGTAATCAGGCGACCATTTATTCGGCACTATACGTGGCACTATATTGGAAGAAGTACAATTCACCACTTTGCTAGGCAGAGGTAAAAATTGTTGGCTAAAATCATTCTCGTAATAAACAAGGGCATTCATCGTCTTTTGTCTCTTTTGAGCCTGATAAAGAAAATCTTCGGAACTTACTTCACAACTATGTCTGACGACCATAGTTGAAAATCGTGGCTCCATAGTGGTCTTGGCATGTCATAACGATCATTCTTGAAACACATTATTTTTCTTTTTATTACGCAAGACTAAATTTCTTTAACTAGATCGAAATCATATTCTCTGACCATGTACGGATACATCATTCAATTGAATTGAAGATATTATCTTTTGTTATGACTAGATTGTCAACAAGGATTGTGATCAACCCAGGTTATTTACTTTTATTAGGACATAGAAGAGATATACCTAGTTCCTGTCATTTTGTGAAAATATCGTTCATTCCTAGCTCAAACGTTTTTCTCATGATTAACTTTTATTTAGATCGCTTACTTTTCTCATCCTAGCTCGGGAAAGCGAGAAATGTTTATAATTTGTTCGTCTATGTTCGAGTCCATACTATGTTCTTAGAGGGAACGTATAGCTTAATATTCTTAGTTCTTGGAAATACCTTACATGCAATGTGATTCATGAATTTACTCGAAAAGGCATATTCTTTCAAAAAAAAAATCCTTTAACTTTTCATAATCGAGAAAAAAAAATTCCCTTTTTGTAATAATTTGCACAGTTCACTACATCTACTTAAAAGAAAATGATACGTTTTCCCTTCATCATTTAAAGTCTTTACTCGATAAAAATGTATCAACTATTTCCTCAAAGCCTTTACTTGATAAAGAAACATCATCTCCTTTCTCAAAATTCCCAAACTCTTTCTTGAATGAAACAAATTACTCTTTTCTTTATAACTCACACTTTCAACTATTTCTTTCGAGTCTCTACTCGATAAAACTCGTCACCTCTTTCTCTAAAATCTCATACTTTCATTCGTTCAATTGAAATATCTGAACAAGTTACTTTCTCCTTTCAAACTTTCTGACCATCTCTACTTTGCTTTTAAAAGAAAGAAAAGTTTACCTTTTTCCACGTTGAGCGCGATGGGTGGGAGTGCTGAGTGTTTGTTGGCCAAATAAATATAGTCTAGTCAAACAAGTCTAGACTGATAACTAAAAGGAAACTCTCAGGTTTAGAGCGAGAAAGAATGCTCTGATACCACTCTGTCACGACCGCATTTTCTAAGGATAGAAAACACGGTTGATGGCGACTAGGGGAGGATTAAAGAAGCGGGGAAGAAAGGGGAAAACACAAATCGACCATAGCTCGAAACAAATGGGAATAGCTCGAAATAAAATCAGAGTTTTGAACAAAATAGACTTGAGTCTTTTAAGATGCACAACGGAAGCAAATGAACGCGGTTCCATGTATGAAGACATGAACCTCCGAGAGTCAAAATCTGACTGAATTAAATGTCTTGTCTCAATAGCACTTCCTCCACCACTTCGCTACTCAACCTGCACATTTAGAAATATATGCAGGGCTGAGTACAAAAAGTACTCAGTGAACACATTGCCAAAAATTACACATATACATTTGAAAATATTGTCAAGCCATCATCACAGTAACACTCGGGGTGTTGTTGAAAAGACCCGAGCTTACTAAAAATATCACATTGGACTACAGTCCCTTTTTCCTGTACTTAGCCATATCTGATCACATTGTGCCGTTGAGATGGTGTTCTCACACGGTCACCTTCTCTGCCCAACATGTCAGAGGTTTCCATGTGCCGGGAAGGTGGCCACCTTCCTCGGTCACCTTCTCTGCCGTTCACGGTCAGAGGTTCCCAGTAGGGACACCACCCTACCAGGACTCAAAATCGAATCGATTCACATATATCATCATTCATAAGTCACTTGGCCTTAGCCAAACAGATAGGCATCATACACAAAACATTTATGGCAAGACAACATCGTTTGCATAAATAACAAATATAACTTCACATTTTCACATTTTCATCCACATTAGTATGTAGGATAGAAAAGTTCACCTCGTGCGTTTAAATTCCACAGCTTGAATTTATTTACACCTTCCATCACTTGCTCGTAGAGATAGCCTTTAACTTTGAAAGTAATGACATATACTTAATCAGACTCAAGGAAAACATATACTTAAAATGCATGCATCCTATATGTGTTTTTCGTTTTATTCTTTGTTCTTTCTTAGAGACATTATAAAATTCTTTTACAGTAATTAAATCAGAGATGCATTAAGTACTTACTTTCCGTTTTTCAATTTACGTGTCGCCTGATGCCGCACGTTCCGAAAATCCTACACCCTCGGGCCCCATTATACTCTTGGCTGAAGTCGCAATTAATTACATCTTGGGACTTAATCAACCGGTAATTATTAAATTACTCCAATCAGTTCTTATTTTTTTCCAGCCCAACACGAATATTTAAATCTTTCAACGCAAACTATTTTTTTTTTGCTCAAAACATTTCTCGGCTCATTCTATCGATCAACAAATATGGTCCAAGTCCTTCCATTACTTAATTTGACAAAGGAGTCCAACAATTAAACAAGAGCAGCATATATTCACACCCAAAATCACATCTTCTTTCCTAACTCGGTGCCCTCCCCCAAAATTTCTCCTCCTACTCTTCCAGCGGCGCCTCTATCGGTTTCGCGGCGGCCGCGGCGTCGCCACCGGCTGCATCTTGCGCTCCTCTCCGTCCAAAATCTCCCTCACCTCTCTTCTATCTAAAATAGGAAATCTCAATTCAAGGGACCCAACCCCTCTCTTTCTTCTCACTTCGACCTGCAACCGTCGTCTTTCTGATGTGCCGCCAACGGCCAGTGCTCGACTTGTGGGCTGTGGCTATCGCCTGTCACTGCTGCAGCACTGTCGTTCACCTCGTCCGTGCTCGGCCTCTCCTCTCATGACGGCGTGGAATTCCCATCGCCGACGTGACGTTTTCCCCAGCCCTACCGTCGCTGTCCTTTTGCTGGTCGTGCGGCGATGCCGACCCAACCCGCATGTCTACTCATCCCAATCTCAAAGCTAAGTTATTTTACTACCTCTTCGTATTCTACATGGTTCCAAAGGCCTCAATTTGCGATTGTGTTCAAGAATTAAAGTTTATGTTACGCTCAAAAATTAATCTTGATACTACTATTGGTTTAAGATAGTGCTTTATTTGTGATATTCCAATTTGATGAAAAGGAGTTAAAAGAATTGTTGGTTGTATGTTTACGAAGGTCACTATTTTAGTATGAAATTTGTATGTTTAATGGCAATATATGAATCTGGTGTGGGGAAAAAGTTACCTGCTTGCTGATAATCATGCTTGCTTTGTTGCTCAAGGTTGTCTGCGAAAGTGATTGTAGATTGTACATGAGGTGGAAACTTTAGGATTAAATTTATGGTAGTTAAGCAGGAGGTGGAGCAGAGTATTCAAGCAGGAGGTGGAGCACAACGGTGGATTTGAAAAGATTGGCGGTGGATACTTTGGGCTCCAAGAAAGGAATTATTTTAGTGAATTGGGTTTTTCAAGAATGGGCTCCGAGCTGAAGTATTTTTTTTTTCTTAATTTGAGCCCACGATGGTTTTAAGTTAAGCCCACTATGCTTTATTTCTTAGATTTAAATTCTTTTCATCAAATTTGACAATTAATACTTTGATGCATAATTTAAGATTCCTCTTGATTTGTTGTGAACATTAAATACTCTTTCGATTAGCTACCCATTCAATGTCCTTTTAAGATCACCTAAGAAGATAAGAAAAGTCGGGATGTTACATTCTACCCACCTTACAAAAAATTTCGTCCCGAAATTTGGGATTAATTGGGCAGCACAGAGAGCTAATGTTATTGTTCTCGTTTCTTTGATGATTTCATAAGCTCCAATAAATCGTGGCCTTAACGTACCCTTGAACAAATACCTTTTCTTGTACTTTATTTGTCAACTCAGATCGGCAAGCATCAGCTTAAGATTTGGTGTCAGTTTGTGCTTCCTTGATCCTAACACGTATTCTCTGTATGACATCAACATTTCATTTATCGCGTTTCGTGTTAACATTTATCTTTCACCAACTTCGTGTCAGGACCTCATTGGTAGGTTATACAAATAAGTTTTTCAAGAAGCGTGGAAACTATAATGGCCTCTTCACCTCCACTCAAGATAAGAAAAGAAAAAAAAACTGCAATGGTCTTAACCATACTCTTAGAATTCAAAATTTTTTTCTTATTAGGAGGTTCCTAGATGGAAGAAGTTGAAAAGAAGAAAAAAAAAAGGATATAATGATAGTAGATTTCCATAATTAGTGCCGACAACATAATCTCCAGGGTTTGTTAAATTTAAAAGTCCTAAGTATCATTCGATGACATCTTTAACATAGCAATTGAATGATTTGTCGCCAGTGGATATGAAAAGCAAGAAATTGCTGAAATGATGAGGAATTTAATCCTCGTGAAACGAAGCCAAATCAATAAATTCTCGAAGTTTATAGGTAATTTAAGGGGACAACTCATAAAGAAGACAACTAGTGTAAACTAGTTAAGGAAGGAAACAAACTGCTAGATTTAAACTTGGAGCTGTAGAGAAGCTTGAAGCATGAGAAACGTATTGTAGTGGAATTGAGAAGGGGGACTACTCTTGCAATAAAAGAGTTTGCCATCAATTCGTGTTTTTAAAAGAAAAAGACGAACATGTGAATTAAAGGTCTTGAAAAATAATATATCAAGCTTGAAAGAGAACAATCATCTTACAAATATGATCATTCTAAAGGCCATAAGTTATACAGGTCTCGGGATAGAATATGGTAGTAGGAATGCATCGGATTAAGCTTGGTATTGCCGGATCCAACAACGACTTGAACGTGCTCTATTCTTCACCACTCTTCAATGATGTTTTGAATGGTGTAGCACCGTCGATCGACCTCACCGTTAACGGAAATGCATACCACATGAGTTACTATCTCGCCGATGGTATCTACCCAAGGTGGTCGACTTTCGTGAAGACGCTCAGCAACCCGCAAGACCCGAGACATGTTCTTTTTGCGCAGCGTAAAGAGTCCGCTCGGAAAGACGTTGAAAGAGTTTTTGGGGTCATTCAAGCCCGATTCAACATTGTGAATGCCCCGTCTTGGTTGTGGTAAGTGAAAAATATCGCCGACATCATGTACACGTGTATTATCTTGCACAACATGATTATAGCTGACGAAGGACCGATGGCGGCTGGCTTTTACGACGAGGATGAAGCCGGAAGCTCAACCGCGAGGTCTCCCCCACGCAGAGGTGTGCATACGACGGTGGGCGAGAGGATCGAAACAAGGAACACAATGCGCGATACCCGAGCCCACACTGAGCTACAAGAAGACCTAATCAAACACATTTGGACGAAATTCGGCCATGAGTAGTGGGTTTTTTTTTTAATTTTATGAATTTAATTATGTCATTTTTAATTTTTAGAATTTTAATTATGTATTTTTTAATTTTTAGAATTTTAATTATGTAATTTTTAATTTTTTTGTAATTTGTAATAGTATTCCGAATATTTTTAATGCATTTTAATTTTGTGGAAATGCTTTTATTTAAATTGAATAATAGAATGGTGGGACCCTTGAGTTTGTCCTTGCGGAAGAGCATAAGAGTGGGTGTTGTGCTCTTACCTAAGAGCAGAGAGTAAAAGTGGGTCCGGGCCCACATCCGTACTCGTTGGCAAGAGCACGGACGAGGATGCCCCAATGCCCAAATGTCGTATTCTCTCAACGGCAGAAATTTTCACTCGTCACCCTCTACCACATATTTTAATTATCCCCACTTCCCACCATTTCAAGCAATATATACTTGTATATTTCGTATATCTATAGAAAGAGATTTGAGAAAATAATTTTCACGTGAAAGTCAATTGTCCAGCTTTCCAGTCACAATATTCATGCTAAGGCATGGTAATCAAAACTAGCAACTTGCTAGCTAATAATTAAATATTTTGAGTTATCATTTTGCTTCCTCACAACAACCCCGATTTAGGCCATCCACAACGCTGTTCCTATACCGTTCCTATACCGTTCCTTAAACCACTATTTGAGGGCCCCACTGTACTTTTTTACTCCATTCCTTAACTAAGGAACGGAACCTGCAACCCTCCGTTCCTTAACCGTTCCTTAACCGTTCCTTAAATTACTATTCATTCTATTTCAATTTTTATTTTTATTTCCAACTAAATTAAATTAAATAAACACACTTTATTAAAAAACAAACATACTTTATTAAAAAACAAACATACTTTATTAAAAAACACACAATATTAAAAAAAATTACAACTTAAACTTAAAAAAATTAAAAAAAACACACAATTCAAATCCTAAAAAAATAAAAAACACACAATAAAAAACACACAATTAAACGTGGGAAAATAAAAAAACTACTCCGCCGGCGAATCATCCTCCGGAGGCGGTCGAGGTTTAGGGGGAGGGGGAAGACCAAGTAGTCCTGCCATATGCACAATTCCGTTCCACCAGGCCGTGTATTGGGCGTACGAGAAGCGGGAAGTGTCCGCCATTGTGGCGGTTATGTACGCCACCATAAGTGTGTTCGAGCCTCCTTGTGAGCCCGATCCCGAGGCCGACTGGCTTGATTCTCCTCGGCCCTTCCTCGCTCTAGCCGCTTTCGCCGCCTTCGTCCCTTGCGGACGACGGCGCCCACGGCTAGATCCCTCGTACTCGGCGGCCGTAACCCCAACCTCCTGCGTGCCACGATCACTGGGCGCATCGGTGTCACCAGACGAGTACTGGCCGCTCGTCGTGTGCTTCGTCCGCTCTGAGGTTGATCCCGAGCTGGAGCGGACACCACCGGCCCACCTTTCCTCGTCCTTGACGAGCTGCCAAATATCAACATATTTGAACTGTACACCGGTGTCCTGGTGGAAGGCGCGCATAGCCGCCCTCAGTATGTCGGCGCCCGAAGCTCCGCTTTGGTAGTGCGCCGCTTCGGTGGAGTAGATCCCGCAGAATTTTTTGACCTGTAAATCGACTCGGCCAAAGTGAGCACGAAGCATTGTATATTTGCGCTTCCGGGCCCCTTTCGGCTTAGTCTCGTGGTAGACATCACGGACCTTTTCCCAGAAGCACTTGGCGGCTTGTTGGTTGCCGACGATGGGATCATATGAGACGGTGAGCCAGGCGGTGTACACCGCCTTTGTTTCTTCGTTGGTGTAGGGATGCCGGCCCAGATCCTCCGGCTCCTCCTCCTCATCCTCCTCGGGTGCCTCAGACGCAGCCCTGTAGCTTCCACCGCCTCGGCCTCCTCCCTGAGTGGGTTCAACGGGGATATCCTCCCGAATCTGGGACAAACCCTGGGAAAGCCGCGAGCCGGAGCCTCGAGCGTAGGCATCCACATCGAAAGTGGGTGGTTGGTACCCACCCGGCGTCGCCGACCCCTGCGTGCCCGGCGTCGATGACCCAGAACCACCAAGTGTGTTGTACATGGTCTCCCAATCGCCGAACGCGTTGAGATCCCACCCTCCGGCGCCGCCACCACCGTAATTGCCGTCGCCGGACATTTTTTGAAGAGATAGAATATGAAAATTGGAGAGAAATTGATGTTGATGTAGGAAGAATAGATGTGTAGTTGTGTATAAAATGAATGAATTAGGTGTATTTATAGAATAAGAAAATAAAAATAAAAATTAAAAAAATTAAGAAAAAGTTAAAAAAAACGGTAATGTTACCGTTTAAAAAAAAAAAAAATTTTAAAAATTCGATTTTTATAAAAAAAAAATAATTATTGCGTCATTGCTGACGTGTCCCACTCGCGGGCCGGCGAGTGGGAAGCACGCACGCACGGGGATCGCCCACGTCGCCCAGGCGCGTGGCGGCTTGTTCCGTGCCGCGTTACGTGCCGTCGGCACCCGGCACGGAATGGGAACGGGACGGGAGCGGAATGCAGCGCCGCAACGCGTTCCGCGGCGAAACCGTTCCGGCGGAACGGCACGCGGAACGCCGGCGGCACGCGTTGCGGGTGCTCTTAACGCTCAACCTTTTTCTCAGAAATTTACATTATATATATGAATAGGGTTGACATGATTTTACAAAGGAAAAGTATAATACTCCATTAATTTAGATTGATAATATATGATTTTACGATAATCTTACTGCAATAAATTAGTATGACCTTTAGTATTTTATGATCTTAATTTTATCATTTCTTGATTTATGCCTGCTTTGTAATATTCGAGAGTATGATGGAGAAAGAGTATAAACTCGTGATTTATTTTTTATTTGCCCCTAACCAAATTACGTACTTATAGACATTGACAGAAACCCTTTCATATTTTATTCTGTCCGTTCATAAGTTTTCTGCCCATCAACTTGACTTCGAAGAGTACTTAAAATAAATCACATGAGTCAAAAATTTGACTACCAAGTTAACGGCAAAATCTACTATACGGAGCGATATATCCAAAAATTTAGTCAGATTTAAATTTCCATAAAATAAAAGGTGTTTTATAATTGAATACTTATACGGAATTGATAGTGACTGCCACAAAAATTAACTAAATTTTTTAATTAACCTTTCATTTTCAAGTAGGGGCCCGGGGGTATTTCATCTTTACAAAAAAAACGTTAACATGTGCTCGATTTAAAAAATTAAACATTCAATTAGTACATGCCATATTGATGTGAAAAATAAATAAATAAACACCGACCCATTATGGTCACGCCTCATTCTCAAATTTGACACTTTTCACTCGTGGTCATAGATGATCTGAAAAATGATGAACAAATGAAGGTATGATGCAGCATGTGGAAACACCATCACAAAAAAATATTGACAATTGTAGATACATGCTCTCTCGATCCCTGAAAGTTTGTCTCATTTTTTCTATTTCTGTCCGTCTCACAAAATTTATCTTATTTCACATTAGGGATGTCAATTTAGCCCGAAACCCGTGGGCTGGCCCGAATAGCCCGCCAAATTTATAGGGTTAGGGCTGAAAATTTTCAGCCCGATAAAATTACAGCCCGATTAGCCCGCACCCGATTAACCCGCAACCCGTTAGGGCCAGACCCGAAAACCCGATGGGCTGGCCCGGAAACCCGATAAAATTTCTATTGTTCTATTTGTTTTACTCTAATTCGATACTTCATTGATTATTTTATATTACAGATTACTGAAAAAATAAATTTACATTTCATATATTAAATATATAAATTATATATTACATTTTTTATTAATATAATAATAGATAAATGAATTAGAAACTTCAAATTCACTAAAAGAAATATTTAAATTACTAAACATGCTTTAAAATTTCTTGATGTTTATGTTTTATTTGCATAAATCTCAAATATTAGTATTTGATCATATTTATATTTGAGTTTAAGCATATATCTCAAATTTATCATAATTAAATATTTTACATTTTATAAATATAACTAATTTTCATCATTATTTATTGGATTGATCGCATGTTAATTTTATCGGTAGCAACCCGATTAACCCGATGGGCTAGCCCGAAACCCGAGCTTTCAGGGTTAGGGTTGAACTTTTATAACCCGAAAAAATCACAACCCGATTAGCCCGCACCCGATTGACCCGCAACCCGAATAGGGTTGGCCCGAAACCCGGTGGGCTGACCCGATTGACATCCCTATTTCACATTTTACCATTTCTTTTATAGTGGACCTCATATTTCACTAATTCATTCCTACTCATATTTACTAATATATAAAAGTAGGACTCATATTCCACTAATAACTTTTTCAACTCACTTTTCATTATATTTTTTAAAATTCATGCTGGTCAAAATGAGAGAAAATTTAAAAGCTGGAGGGAGTATATTTAGCGCATCTAGTGAAACCTTAATCTTAAAGCAATAGTGTGAGCTTTGATCAGCCTTTGTTTAATCCATATCCTAATTCTACTTTTATTGAATTGAATTCCACTTGCAAGCCTTTCTTATGGTTGATCTTAATGATAATTTTCAATTTCTCTCTCTCTCTTGTTAAAAAACAAAATATTTAATTTTTCTTACTCTTTGGCTTATATATTTTGTGATTTGTTGAATTGATAATAGTAGTAGTTCTCAATTCTCATTGAATTCGCGAATTTGAGTAGTAAATTTTTTACCCAATAAAGAGTCTAATGTATGTACTTACTAAATTTTTGATTAACCTGCGAATTTAATGATAAAGTGATTATCCATTGATAATAAACTTATTACAACAAATTAGATAATGATGAGCCGATGACGCCACAAATGACGTAACAATTATTCGGCGATAATACCATACACATTACGTTGATCCCCAAATAATGCATATCTAATTGCAATGTATTTGTGTAATCTACGAGTCTTGTTATACTAAAGAAATATTGCACGTAATTAAATATGACAATGGCACGTATTCATGATTTAGTCCCCAAACTAATTATATTCATTATTAGCCCTCTCAAATTGACTCATCTTGCTTTTCCTTTAAGCACCAGCTTAAATCATGATTAGTACATGGAATTATATTTCAACACACATCAAAAAGTTAAGCCGCTTTGGAACAACCGCCAGCATAAATCATATAAAAGTTAGAAATTTTCACTTTGTCGTGTTCATAAAATACTATTACCCCTAAACATATCATATACACCAGATATTTAATTAATATATTATTTTAACCAAAAATTGAATAAATGCACAAGATATACATAATCAGATTGTTTAGTTCACAAATTACATAATTAAATGATAGATTTGGAGAGATGTAGCCCTAAAATCGAGGCTGGATTTACCCAAACTATCTCAACAAACCAACGAATCAAGATTTTCGTTGACCCGATTTTTCAACAAAGTCAACTTCCAGATTTTCACGCCGTCTCTCTCTCTCTCCAAAACACGGTTGATACTCATAGAGTCCCACACGAACTTCATATTCTCTCTCTATCTTTGAAAGCCAGCGAAATAACGGCATATTCCTTTCCTCTCTCTCAGACACTTTTAAACCCTTTTAGAGAGAAATCATCAAATTGGAATAAACAAGGCTTTATTTTGTTCATCTGCATTTGCAATTGCCGTCTGAAACAAAACAACCCATCTACATTAACTTGAATCCTTCCCTTAATCCATAAAGTACTAGCCTTTCCTTCGATTGATTCTCCCAATATTGACCCAATCCCTTTTTTTTTGAGCGATGGTGGTGAAGTTAATGAGCTGGAGGCCATGGCCGCCTCTTATTTCGAGGAAATTCCGAGTGAGGCTGAGCGTGAAGAGCCTCGAGTGCGGGGATTTGGCGCATGAGGATAATAATGGTGGGCTCGCGGTTGAGATCAGGTGGAAGGGGCACAAGTTTTCGCTGGGCTCCTTCAGGAGGAGTGTGAGGAGGAACTGTACTAGGGAGGAGATGGTGAAGAGGGTTGATGGCCCCAACGGCGCCGTTTTGGTGGAGTGGGAAGAAGAGTTCCACACCGTTTGCACCCTCTCTGGGAATAAGGAGGATGTGTTTAATCCTTGGGAAATCAGTTTCAATGTTTTGCACGTGAGTTGATTCTTGTTCTTCCCCCCCCATTTTGTTCTTCAATTCAAGATTTTTAGGTTTCCGATTTTGTCTTCTTGAATTTCTAAGACTTTTCTTTTGAAGATAATTTGGTTTAGTGACTTGCCCTTATGATTACAATTTGTGATAAATTAGGTAGAGAGAGGGATTGGGTACTGATTTGACAATATATGATTTTTTAGGTTATCTAAAATTTTATTATTGTAGGGATTTGTTAGTTTACCTTGACTGGTTCAGTTTTTGCAAGTCTAGTTGGAAGGTATTGAAAACTTAGATGATATTTTTGCAAGTCAAACAGACTTATGTATGTGTGGTGTAAGGGGCTTGGCACAAGTAACTTTAACTGTGGATCATAATTGGTTGAGATATTGGATTTCCTACTGTTGGACTGGATGGATTTATTTAGAATTTTAGACTACAAATTCTGGTTCTGGCATTATTAACTCAATTTTCTTTGGTGTTTTTCTAAGTGATTATGAACTTTTACCTCTTTTAGTGGGATCTTCGTTAACTCAATTTTCTGTGGCGTTTTTCTAAGTGGTTATGAATTGTTGCCTCTTTTGGTTGTATTCAAGTGGGCTGTTTTCTGTTTAAAGTCTTATCATGTACTCTGATGGTTAAAATCGGTTAGCCTGAATCTTTCAAGTCATTTAAGATGAAATGCTATTTGGATCAATGAATTTTTACTAAATATAGACTACATACCAACATCAAAGAATAGAGTTTTCAATTTCAATTTGCCCTTTTTGACAATTAGTCGTAATTTTCATTGTTGGTCAAAGTTTAAGTTTTACAATTTTCTAGGAATCCTTGGATATTTTTGGCTATGCTCATTGTTATAGAGAAGCATAATTTATGACTTTTGTTGTGTATCAGGGCCTGAGTCAAGGAATGAAAAATAAAATATCAATTGTGGGTTCAGCATCCTTGAACCTTGCTGAATATGCTTCCAAGACTGAGGAGAATGTTGAAGTGAAGCTTCCTTTAACTGTTTCCGGCATTCTGGTTGAGAGTCATCCAATACTCTGTGTAAGTTACTGTACTAATTATATTATGACCATAAAGATGTGCATATCTTCTCTTGATTAATTTTTCGGTTCACAGATTAGTGATGATAAAACTTTTACCTGTCTTGCAGTTATCTTTCAGCTTGCTGGAGCTTTTAGACGCACAAGAAGCAGCCGCTGTGGTGCAAAGCCCCGTAAAGTCTCTTCCGTCTCCTTCACCATCCGGAGAAACTTGTGCTACGGAAAAAGACGAGGTTTCTGCTCTTAAAGCTGGTCTGAGGAAGGTAAAAATATTCACAGACTACGTTTCAACTCATAGGGCTAAGAAGGCCTGCCGAGAGGAGGGGGGCAGTGAGGAAATGAGCTCTGCAAAGAGTGAGGAGGGTGAATATGCTTACTCTTTCGATTCAGATTCACTTGATGAATATGTGGAAGGAGAATCTAATGAAGCAAAGGAGGATACTTCTGTTAGGAAATCATTTAGCTATGGTACATTGGCTGTTGCCAATTATGCAGGTTCTTCGTTTTATTCAAGTGCTAGAATCAATAATGAGGGTGAGGGTTGGGTTTACTACAGCAACAGACGTAAATCAGATGTTGGCTGCTCTCGTGTAGATGATCTTGCATCAAATAACCCTGAGCAGATGTCCTTTCAGAACTCTAAACGTAGTATTTTGTCATGGAGAAAGAGGAAACTTAGTTTCAGATCTCCTAAAGCTAAAGGAGAGCCGTTACTTAAGAAGTCTTATGCGGAAGATGGTGGTGATGATATAGACTTCGATCGCAGGCAGCTCAGTTCTGACGAAGGCACCTCCTTAGGGGTAAGAAATCTTTTACTTTCCTTTTCATCTTAACAAAAGCTATAAGTTCTTCACTTTATTATGTATAACAAAAAATGATTATAGGATCTTTTCTGTGTTCTTCCTATTTTGATAATTTGCAATTCTGATTAGTTGTTGAATATCTTGTGATGACATGATAATATGCGGCTTTCGAATTAAAAACTTGTCATACAGCACCTTATTACTGCAACACCAATCATAGTTGGATTTAAAAGACACAATCTGTCTCTGACACTCTTGTGCAGAAAAATACAAAATTTTCAGCAGAAGTGACAAGCTTATCCATTTTTTGCAGTGGTATAGAACTGATAAAGAGTCAACTACAAATCAGACATCAGTTTCTGAGTTTGGTGATGACAGTTTCGCTGTTGGCACATGGGAGCAAAAAGAAATAACAAGCCGGGATGGTCATTTGAAGATCCAAACCGAGGTGTTCTTTGCTTCGATAGATCAAAGAAGCGAAAGGGCTGCCGGAGAAAGCGCGTGCACAGCACTAGTTGCTGTTATTGCTGATTGGTTGCACAACAGTAACAACCTCATGCCCATCAAGTCACAGTTTGACTCTTTAATCAGAGATGGCTCGTTGGAATGGAGAAACCTCTGTGAGAAGGAAACTTATAGGGAGCGGTTCCCTGATAAGCACTTTGATCTGGAGACGGTCATCGAAGCTCAAATCCGTCGTCTTTGTTTAGTTCACGAGAAGTCATTCATTGGGTTCTTCCATCCCGAGGAGGGGAATTTCGATTTTCTGCACGGTGCTATGTCATTTGATAGTATTTGGGATGAAATCACTGCCTCTTCGGAGAGCAATGGAGACTCCCCTATTTTCATTGTCAGCTGGAATGATCACTTCTTCATCCTCAAGGTTGACAGCGATGCTTACTACATAATTGACACATTAGGGGAGCGGCTGCATGAGGGGTGCAACCAGGCGTACATACTGAAATTCGACTCGAACACTACCATCTGTAAACTGCCAAGTACCATTCAATCATCAGAAGAAAAACCTGATGTGAATGCACAACCAATCAACTCTGAAGAAGGTACCCTAGTGACAGTAGACACGGAAGCAGTAGTGAGGGACAAGCAAGGACAGGAAGAAGAGGTCGTCTGTCAAGGTAAAGAGTCGTGCAAAGAATACATAAAGAGTTTCTTGGCAGCGATCCCGATCAGGGAACTGCAGGCAGATATGAGGAAAGGTTTGTCCTTGTCGACACCTCTCCATCACCGGCTGCAGATAGAGTTTCACTTCACTCAGGCCGAGGAGCAGTCGGCATCCTCGTTCCTCCAATGGATGTCCTGACTTGCAGCGCGACAGAAGAAGTTTGCTAGAAAACTGGTAAACTGTGATTATGGCTAACTTTATTTTTTCTTTTAGAAGTATAGTTTTGGGGGTGAATTGGCAGCAAAAGAGCATCCATTTCATCATTTTTGTTTAAGCGAGTCAGGTCCTTAATCTTTTATTTTTTCAGGTCTAGGATGTAAAAGTGTAACCATCTTTGCTAGGCATCTTTTTTGTTTATAATTAATGATGCTTCTCCTTTCAATTTTATTAGAGATACTTCCTGTAAAACAAGTGTTTCTGCATCTTAATTTGGTTAAGCTAATCTCTTAGCATCTTCTTTTGTAGTAGTAGTTCCTAATTTTTGTGTTGTCATTTTAACAATTTATTCTAAAGTCTTTATTTTTAGACTGAACTACAAAAATGGTCCCTGGACTATGGGTTTATTTCGCGCATAGTCCCTGGACTTTAAAAATATTTCCAATAGTCCATGAACTTATGGTTTATTTCAAAATTGGTCCTTTTGACTTTTTTTATTCGAAAATGCCCTTTTGGGCCGTTGGGCAATTTTGTCTTTGCACACTTTTAACCTTTTCAATCTGATATTATTTAAATGATGTACTAAATCTGATATTATTTTAAAATTATCCGTCTTTCATTTTATTTTATTTTCTTAAATATTAGATTAAATTTTATAAAATTAAATTTATAATTTGATTTTTAAATATCAATAAATTATTTTAATTAAAATTATATTCTTTCTTGACTCACAGCTATATATATATAGAAATAAAATTATGTAGCCAGCTCACACAAAACTCTTTTATAATAAAATAAATTAATTAATAATTTTAATTAAAAATAATTTATTGCTATTTAAAAATCTAAATTTTAAATTTAATTTTATAAAATTGAATTTGATATTTAAAAAATAAAATAAAATGAAGGATATCAAAGGAAAGAAAAGATAATTTCGAAATAATATCAAATTTAGTATATCATTGAAATAATATCAAATTAAAAAAGTTAAAAGTGTGAAAAGACAAAATTGCCCAGAAGGGCATTTTCGGGTTAAAAAAGTCAAAATGATCAATTTCGAAATAAATTTTTAGTCTAGAGACTACTGGAGATATTTTTAAAGTTTAAGGACTATAGACGAGATAAATTTATAATTCAGAGACATTTTTGTAGTTCACTCTTACTTTTATATCGGAAGGTGTGGCCATCTTTTTCACCTCGTACTTGGGTATCTAATATTGTGGCTTTATTTGCTAGGTGTCACAATTCCTTGTGATGATGGCACCTTGTGCACAATTAGTAGACAAGATTTGTGCAATTTATAACCCATGATAAGTATTGGGGCATAGCAATGATGGCACGATGTTTTACAATTGTTCTTATAAACTATTTGGTAAATAGAGGTAAAGAAATGACAAAGCTCATGGCATCTTTCTTTAACCGAGTACGGTTTCATTGGCTTGTTCAAATTAATAAAATAACGAATGTAAAGAAATCTTTGAACATTCTTACTATTTAAGCTTTTTAAGATGAATAAAATTGAGAATATTAGAATAAAAAGTTATGAATGTACGTTACAGATATAGGAATATTTAAATAAATGTTCTTCATGCATGCCAAGAAATGAAGAAAATACGCAGCGTTTTATACGGTAATAATCAATTAATGGTTACTATTATATATATACATGAAACAATAATATTTTATTATCTCTGAAATTGATTTCCACATAAAAAGTGACAAAAGCTCGTGGCATCTTTCTTCGCACTTACGCCATCCACAATAGCGCCTAGCGCACCGCTTAGTCGAGCGCCGGCCCTAGGCGGTGCGCTAGGCGATCTATTGCAACTGCCCAGCCATTTTCGGAATTAAAAACCGCCTAGCGCTCGGCGGTTCCGTGGCGCTAGGCCGTGCGCTGGGCGATCCGCTCGGCACTATTGTAGCATCCGGATCGCCTAGCACACCGCCTAGCGCGATTTTTTTTTGAAACACTATATATACGCGTCAGATACGTCATTTTCATTCGCACCACTTGTTTTAACGAGTACTCTCTCTATCTTAATTTCTGTACAAGATCAACACCACTTGGTGGGGATGCTGAGGAGTACGAGTGTATAATGAATGAAGCGCTAGAGGCCTATACGAACCGTGAGATTGATCAATGGATGCAGAGGGCCCTGCAGCCGACGGTACCTCGACCTCGCCCAGTGGTACACCGCCGAGCGGTGATTGATCGTGATCACGTAGCTGCACATCAACGCCTGTACGAAGACTACTTCGCACAGGAGCCGCGGTTCAACGCCAACCTTTTCAGGCGCTGTTTTAGGATGATCAGGTCCCTGTTTATGCGTATTGTTAATGCTTTGGAGCAACGATATCTGTATTTCCGCTTCAGGCACGATGCGTCTGGCAGACCCGGCCACACACCTATTCAAAAGTGCACTGCGGCAATCCGGCAGTTGGCCTACGGAGGCGCGGCAGACATGTGAGACGAGTACCTCCACATCGTTGAGACGACTGCCCTGGAATGTATGAAGTATTTCTGTCAGGGCGTGATTGAAATATTCAGTGATCAGTACCTTCGAAGCCCTACCCCCGAAGACTGCCGGGATCTTTTGCGGATGCACAGGGAACAACATGGGTTCCCGGGGATATTAGGCAACATAGATTGTATGCATTGGGAGTGGAAGAACTGTCCCGCTTCCTGGAAGGGGTTCTACACGACCGGCTACAAGGGAAAGAATCTCACGATGATCCTCGAGGCCGTAGCTGATTACCGGCTGTGGATTTGACATGCGTATTTTGGGATAGACGGTTCGAACAACGACCTCAACGTCCTCAACTCGTCGCCACTTTTCAACGAGCAGTGTCAGGGTGTCGGTCCGGCCATCAGTTTTGTCGCCAACGGCAACCGACATGATATGGGTTACTACTTGGCGGATGGGATATACCCTAGGTGGCCCGTCTTTGTGAAGACGATCCGATGCGCATCAGATGAGAGGAAGGCCTACTTTGCGGCATGGCAGGAGTCGGTGCGCAAGGACGTGGAGCGCGCATTTGGTGTGCTCCAGTCTCGATGGGCGGCAGTTAAGGGGCCAACGCGTTTGTGGCATGTCGAATGCATTGCTGATATAATATACGCCTGTATTATCATGCACAACATGATTGTCGAAGATGAAGGTGTACAACTGACTATTGAGCCAACGATGATAATGAAGCCGGTCCAAGCCACGGCGTGGCTGCCCCCAACTTACGGAGTGGGGTACCTCACGATGAAGACGGCCGCCTCCAAGCACATGCCGACATGCGCCAAACGGAGGCTCATATTCGACTCCAAAAGGATTTAATTGAAGAGTTATGGGCGCGGAGGACTGCACGGCAGTAGTTTTTTTTTATTAATTATGTAATTTTTTTTATTAATGTACTTTTTAAATTTTAATAATATTATTGAATTTTCTCGTATATGTCTCGTAAATTAAATTGCGTATTTTGTGTGATTGTTAATTATTTGTTTTATATAATTTTGAGTGATGTGGCTATTGATGTGGCTGGGCTATTTATGATGTCGCTAGGCTATGGCCGGGCTATTTATGATGTGGCAGGAGGATTTTTAGTGTTGATGATGTGGCAGTAGGAGTTTGTGGCTAGGCTATGGCTTGGCTATTGATGGGTTATTCCTATTGTGGATGGCCTTATCATTTGCTTCACTCTTATTACAGGTACAAGTACTACTGTACTACCTATTATTTACTTCCCCGTCCGCAGTCCACGAACATGAGTCTATTATTTTTCTGCACGAATTTTACAAAATGTTAAGAAAAATGAGAAAAGAAAGGTAATTGAATATGTGTCTCACTTATATATATTGGTTTTAAATGAAATGCGAGTGGATTGAGTTAGTGGAATAAGTGACTTATTTACCATTTATAGTAATTATGAATCGGGTCTTATTCGCGGATGGATCAAAATGAAAAAACAGAACTCATATTCACGCACGGAGGGAGTACTTTTATAGCGCGTATATATTGGTGTATCCATGTTTGTATATACATATTCAATTTTAAAATTAATTATAATTAATAAATTTTACTATTATAAACTGGTGGATGTAATGTGCATTCATGTAATACACATGTACTAATAATCAAATCGACAATCTTATACTCTTTTAGTTCATGAAGTCTCATTTTATTATATTGATATAGCCAATAGATATTTCATTATGATTTTTGATAGTATATAGTATTAATTTTAATTAATTCGTTGACTTCAGGTTGTCTGGCTGCTGAGAGAAAAACAAACTCACGTGATTTGAAAACTCCATGTGATAAAAAAGATCCAATTGCAAGTATGCAAGACAAGTGTTGGTCCCAATTTTGTTGCTGCATGTCGTGGCACTGACAAGAGTAATACTGTTTGTTCTTGTACTTATTATTAAGTAAATATAAATGGGATGAGCCCTAAAAATGAATAAAACTTACCCGTCTTATTATGGAGCATCTATGTTGTTATTTTGTGTTATTTCTATTTACAAATGGACTCTTGGAATAAGAGCATCCACGTAGGGGCGACCTAAAGCCCGCTCTATACACCGTCACGTCAGCATTTTATCCTCCTGCTCTTCCACCTGTAGTGGGGCGCCATAAGCATTTTCTTCTATTTGAATACTTAAATAACTACAAAAATTGAGAAAACCCTTCATTTCATTTATAAAATTAATACATTACAATACGGATTAAAAAAAAATACGCAAACTCAGCGACGGCGGTTACAGGCCCACACTTCTTCAACCATGTCATTCTGAGCTGCGCATGGTCGTGTTGGTTGCGCATTGAGGCCTGTCTAGATAGAACATCATTGAAGCCCATCGGTAATCCTCGAGCGGGGGGCTCGGTCGCCATGCTGGAGGAGCTAGATGCACTTTCGTCATCGGTCCAATCGGTGATGCTCCCACCTTCATGTTCGACTATCATATTGTGCAAGCTTATGACACATACATGACATCAGCGAGGACTTCCTTGAACTAGAGACGGCCCCGACCCTTTCACTATTGCCCACCGTGCTTGGAGCACACCAAATGTCCGCTCCACATCCTTCCGCGCCGCCTCCTGCTTTTGAGCAAATAAAACTCTCTTCTCACCAATTGGGTAGTTGATCGTCTTCAGAAAAACAGGCCACCTTGGGTATATTCCGTCGGCCAAGTAGTACCACATGTGGTATTGGCGCCTGTTGGCGGTGAACTCGATGGCCGGGCCGTTGCAGTTGCATTACTCGGTGAAGAGGGTGGATTCTCGTTGAGGACGTTGATGTCGTTGTCGACCCGACTACACCAAAGTAAGCATGCCAGATCCAGAGCTGATGGTCAGCGACGGCTTCGAGGATCATCGTCGGGTGGCTACCCTTGTATCCACTAGTGAATTGGCGTCTCCACGCCGTCGGACAATTCTTCCACGCCCAGTGCATACAGTCGATGCTCCCTAGCATCCCAAGAAAGTCGTGCGCCGTCTCGTGCATTCTCATTGGGCCCTGGCAATCTACAGCTGTCGGCTTTCGCAAATATGTGTCGCTGTTGGCCTCCACAACTCCCCTACAAAATCTCTTCAGGAACTCGCGGCCTGTTGTATCCCTGACGTGGAGGTACTCGTCGAACATGTCAGCGCTGGTACCGTAGGCCAACTGACGGAGTGCAACTGTGCACTTTTGCAACGACGTAAGTCCGGGTCTGCCGATGCCATCTTCTCGATACTGGAATTATTCATCACGTGACTGTAACGTCTGGACAATGCTGAGAAAAAGGTAACGAGACATTCTAAAACGGCGGCGGAAAACAGTCTGGCCCCACCGTGGTTGCTCGGCAAAATAGTCTGTACGTAGACGTTCGTGAGCTGCGGCGTGGTCGCGTCGTACAAACGTCCGACGTCGAATAGGGCTGAGGATCTGCTCCGCCGCCGCCGCCGCCGCCTCCTCGCATGCATTATGGCTAAGCATTCCGCCATTGCGTCGAGCACGGTTGCATTTAAGGCTCGAGTCAAGGTCGGACTATCGTCCTCTGAGGAACTCCGGTCGTCGTCGTGGTTCATTTTGGTTTGGGAGATATGGAGAAACGTGAGAGATGAGAGAAATGCGAGATGCGAGAAATGTTCGTATGAAAAATAGAATGACAATCGAGGTTTAAATAGACAAATTTCGAATTAAAAAACAAAAAATAAAAACGCGTTGCATCGTCCGCGGACTAAGCATAGGGCGCGGACGACTCATCGTCCGCCCCACTGTGAATGGCCTAACAAACTCACCATTTGCCTTATTCATATGATCATATCTCAACAAACCTCTTCCTAATTTTATTTTTGTTAGGATGTTATTCAACTCTTACTCATCATCTTATGGTTTGAACCTTTTATTTATTAAAAAAAATAATTTATAATATAGTATTGACTTATATGATGGAAGGTGTGACATCTTTTTTTACCTCGTACTCTAGGTGTCTAATCTTGTGGCTTTATTTGCTAGCTAGGTGTCATAGTTTCTTGTGATAAGTATTGGGACACATAACAATGATGGAATGATGATGTTTCACAATTGTTCTTGTAAACTACTCCTTGGTAAATAGAGGGTGCAAAATTGATCTATACACGTAACTTAAACATACAGTAACTTAATCTTACATTGCGTTATTAACCATACACCAAATAAAAGATCTTACGGAGATGGAAGTGATTTTAATCTATATTTTATTTCCATAAAATGAAAAGAATAGTTGAAAATGAAAAAATATATAGAACTGTCAGTTCAGTTGGACCGATCCAGGGGATAACAATCTATTTATTGAATCTATCCACATTTTGGAAAAACATTTGTTTGCCATTTTTATATTGATAGTGACACGATTATAAAAAATTGAATTGTATTTTTTTTATTGTTCAGTCTTTTTTTTATAGGTAATCTTTTATTATATTTAACTTTGAAAAAAAAATTTATACTTTATTCTTTATTTAAATAGCTAGAGCTTCAAAAACAAGTTCAGACACTTACATTCTGTTTGATTGGCCTTTTTTGGCTCAGAAAATGTCTGACCTGTGCGTTTTTTCTTACTCGCGACACGCGCAAATCACCTGGTCAGGTGTTTCTGGTTAAAAAAACACCCGGGTCGCGCGTTTTTTCACTACAATGCGCAGTCTTTGTAAAACAACTATATATTCTTCTACCAGATTTCGATTAAGGCATGCGAGGTATCCACGTGAAGCTCTATCGAAAATGAATGCAATGGTGGTCTAGTAGAAGTGTTTGAAATTATTCTTGGCAAACTGATTATTGTTTAGATTCAGACCATGTTTCTTTCTCCGCTTTCTCTTAGAGCTCTGTCTTTTGTCCTATAATATACATAAAAATGAACCCATTTTCACTTCAAAAAGTGTAAAATAATATAATAAATGTGATTCACATCAACAGTCAAGTAAAACATTAACTAGCGATATTAATTACTTCCTCCGTCTCACAATAGGAGTCACATTTGGTGTGGACATAAGTTATAAGAAATGTAAAAAATAGTGGGTTGAAAAGTTAGTGGTATATAAGGTCCACTTTTTTATAGAGTATTAATTTTATAATATAATTTGAGTGAAGTGACTTATTGGAATGTGAGACCTACTTACCATTTATGGTGAAAGTGAAATTATGATTCATATTATGTAACGAACGGAAATGACAAAATGTGACTCTTATTATAGGACGAAGAAAGTATATTACTTTTCATGAATCCCTAAATTAGTATAATTAGATTTTATGTATTTATGTAAATATTCACATTTGAGTCTATGATTACCCATTCTTTCTTTTAAAAAAGCAAATTCATTTTCAGAACGCATCTATTACTTCTTCTTTTCCTATTACTTATTACTCAAATGATACATTTGAGTAATAATTTCTTATCTCTTATCTTTTATTTTTCGTCCACCATTTAAAGAATCATTTTGCCATTTTGAATTATCCACGATTTAAATAATCATTTAATTTATTCCATTTTTAATATACGGACCCAACATTCCATTCACATTTTTTTACTCAAATTAATACTAAAAGTGAGACCTACATTCTACTAACTTTTTATATTCATTTTTTTCACAAAGTCAAATAATTTCTTAAATCTGTGTTGTGTCAAAGTGACTCTTTAATCGTGGAAGAAAGGGAGTATCCACAATGGTTTTCGCCCAGCCACAGCCCAGCCACAAACTCCTCCTGTCACATCATCAGCACTAAAAATCCTCCTGTCACATCATCAGAACAAGCAAATAGCCCAGCAATAGCCTGGCCACATCACTCCTAATTATATAAAACAAATAATAATTGACAATCACACAAAATACAGAATTAAATTTACGACACAGATACGGAAAAATTCAATAATATTATTTAAATAAAAAAAAGTACATTGAAAAAAATACATTAATTTAAAAAAAGTACATTAATTTAAAAAAATTACATTATTTAAAAAAAACCCGACCTCCGCCTCACTCCTCGTCTCCGTCGCCACCGTCGCCGCCGGTACCCCCCCTCCCCGTGCCGCGGTGGCCTTCAAATCGTCACGCATGCTCACGGGCAATGCGTGAAGAAAGCTCTTCTCCTCGGGGTCCTTTGTCGCCTTCCAATCGGCTAAGATCTTGACCATCTGAGCACGCATTTGTTGACGCGCGAAGAATTTGAGATCCTCTGTCTACTGGCCAAGGGGGGATGCCGACTGGACTTCCCGGGACCCCCCGGATCCCCCCTCGCCTCCCGTTGCGCCGCCTTTGACCAATCGGGCGAGTTCGGCGAGCGAACGATGGAGGGGACGAGAGCTCCTGATCACCCTCGGGGAGGTCGTGGGAACCGCCGCTGCTGCCGCTGTAATCACCGGTATAGTTCAGTCGTTGCTTATTCGGCCAGCCAGCGTCAACACATGCCCGAAACTTCTCAGAGTCGTTCAGCACCTCATAGCAGTTCCAGTAGGTGAACTCCTTATACAACCCGGGCTGGGGGAAGGCTTTCTCCGCTATCCTCCTGCAGTCATCCTCCGTTTGGCCACTGCTCTGCATGCGGAGGGCGTTGGCGTACAAGCCCGAAAATCGGGAGACCCCAGCCCTGATTCGGTCCCACGCCTTCCGGCACTCCTCCTCGATGCGCGGCCTCCCCTTCGGGCAAAATGCCTTATAGGCTGCTGCTATTTTGGCCCACATGTTGACGATCCTCTGATTGTTCGAAGTGAGGGGATCATCGCAAACACTCACCCACGCCTTGGACAGCGCGACGTTCTCCGCATCCGTCCACTTCCTCCGTACCGAGCAGTCGTCCTCACCCGGCTGCGACGACTCGCCGACCCTCTTGCCTTTCCCCTTGCCCTTCTTCTTTGGGGCCCCGACCCCGCCCTACTCCCCCCGTTTGAACTGGAGTTTCCGGAACACCGAGAAGATCAAACCCCAACTCCTCTAAGGAGAAAGTCTCATATGCGTGAACTGCGTTGGGGTCGACATGTGCGAAGAAGCAGTCGAAAAATCAAAACTGGGGCGATAGACGTTGTCCCCCCTCCCGGCGTTCCTTGCTTCGCCGGTACCCCCCCGACGTCCCCTGCATCGCCGGTACCCCCCGGCATCGTCTGCATCCCGGGTGCCCACCCTGACATACTCCCCCCGGCTGCCATCCCGGGCATCATCTGCTGCCACGGGTACATGTTGTAGTACCCGGGCATCGGACCCCATACACCTCCCACGGGTACCGGGAGAGTTTGAGACCCGCTCGTCATTGGAGTACCTTCGTTGTTGTTCTCCATTTCACGTTGTTGATCTTGTACATAAATTAAGATAGAGAGAGTACTCGTTAAAAACAAGTGGTGCGAATGAAAATGACTTGCAAAGGGCGTATATATAGTGTTTCGAAAAAAAAATTCACTCACCGGTCCGGAGCCTGCAATGGCGGCGAGCGCATCGGCCAGCGCTCGCGGATCGGCGTGCGCTCGCCGATTTTTTCGCCGAAATGGAGCTCGCAGGTTACAATGGTTCGGCGAGCGAACCAGCGAGCGCCAGAGATCGGCTAGCCGGTCCGCTCGCCGCCATTGTGGATGCTCTTACTCCATCTCTTAGTATCTCTTATCGACTCTGTAATGGTGGACGAAAGTGGTATCTCTTAGTATCTCTCTTTAATGGTGGACGATAGAGAGTATCTCTTATCTCTTAGTATCTCTTATCTCATGATTCTCATCTATATATTACATATATAGGAATATTTAAATAAATGTTCTTAATTCTTATTGCATGCCAAGAAACGAATAAAATATCAATTACTGTTCACTCTTATATATATATAGGTGTGTGATAAAATACTAAGTTTTTACAGTAATAACTAATAACTAAATATTAATTTTGTATGTTAAAAATATCAACACAAAGACATAAATTTATCAATCTTTCTTGTGTTGATAAATTATGTCTTTGTATTGATATTTAAATTTACATGTTGTATTGGTATAATTATATTTTTGTGTTGATAATTTTAATACACATAATTGAAAGTTATTAGTTATTACTGTAAATTAGTTAGCACACTAACGCAACCCTATATATATATATATATATATATAGTAGTGATCTAGGGCAAAAGCCCATTAACCACATAACTAGAGAACAAATCACAGCCACAAGATCAAGAAAATCAAGGGCCAGTATTAATACATATAATTTTCAAATTTAAAGGAGAAATTAGTTCTCTCTATCACAAATTTACTTCACAATAACAAGGTGGGGTATAATTGTCATTGCACAGAAAAATTAGATTATGTAAATTTGTACTTCATTTAAAAGTTAACTTCACGGACATGAAGCGAGCGGATCTGATCAAGGAGATCGCGGCGGAGTTCGAGCTGATCGTGAACCGGTTGTCGGAGACGGAGGTGGCGACAGTGGCGTCGGTGGTGGAGCTGGAGCCGCAGCATCTGGCGGAGATCGCGAAGCGCGTGCAGAAGCTGACCGGGGCGAAGAATGTGAAGCTGAAGACGGTGATCGACAAGTCGCTGCTCGCCAGAATCATCATCCGGTATGGGAATTCCGGTTCGAAATTGAGTTTAATTACTCTTAGGTTGATGAATGTTGTATGGGAATTCAAGAATTATTGAATAATTCAGAGCTCTGTTCATCAAAGCCAGAATTTGCTCGAGCAAAGCCGGCGATCGGTTTTAGCTATAAATATGGCAAAATTGAGCTACGGAAATTCTTGTGATAATAGTAATTGAAGTTCATCATCTTCTAATTCGGCTAAATTTTCATTCTTAATTATTTATTTGATCAGAGAGAAATTTATAAATGCTGATGCTAGAAGGTGTTTGATCACTTGACCAGCTGGATTTTAAGCAGATGATAAGCTATTGCTCCTTTGAAGTTACTTATGTAGAGAAATTTGGTGATCCTTGTTGCTTTTTTCTTCGTCTCTTGTTTAATGTTGTTTGTTGTAATAACATAATGCTAAGAGTGATATATTTTGTAAACAAGAATGAAGTAAAATCACAGTAAGAGTGATGTGTTTTGTGAACAAGAGTGAAGTAAAATCACAGTAAGAGTGATCTTCACTCTTGTTTACAAAACACAACACTCTTATTCTGATTTTACTTCACTCTTGTTCACAAAACACATCACTCTTATTCTAATTTTACTTCACTCATGTTCACGAAACACGTCACTCTTACTGTGATTTTACTTCACTCTTGTTGACAAAACGCATCACTCTTATTCTGATTTTACTTTACTCTTGTTCACAAAACACATCACTCTTATTGTGATTTTACTTCACTCTTGTTTACAAAACACATCACTCTTATTCTGATTTTACTTCACTCTTGTTGACAAAACGCATCACTCTTATTCTGATTTTACTTCACTCTTGTTCACAAAACACATCACTCTTATTTTACTTCACTCGTGTTCACAAAACACATCACTCTTACTCTGATTTTTTTTCTTTTAAAAGGAGGATCGACGATGGTTCCCCATCTACCCCCCGAAGTGACTCGGACCCCCGGCCTAACGGTCGGAGGTGAAGCGTCTTACCACCGAGCTGCGCTTCGTTGTCGGGATGGGAAGGAACGAGTCAGCCAACCTTTCCCCAAGCACGGGTCCAGACCAGTTAACTGTATCAACCCAATTAAGGGTACCAAGTTAACCTATCTCCCCCAGTGCCTGGATCCAGGCCAGGACTCAAGAACTCCATAGGGGAAATTAATCCCCAAGTTGCGCCTCCCAGGGGTCGAACTCGTGACCTCTAGCATGGCGCGGTATCCTTGCCTCCCTCCTCAACCACTTGAGCTAGAGGGCTTGGATTCACTCTCACTCTGATTTTACTTCACTCTTGTTCACAAAATACATCCCTCTTATTCTGATTTTACTTCACTCTTGTTCACAAAACACATCACTCTTATTCTGATTTTACTTCACTCTTGTTTACAAAACACATCACTCGTACTCTGATTTTACTTCACTCTTGTTTACAAAATACAACACTCTTATTCTGATTTTACTTCATTCTTGTTCACAAAACACATCACTCTTACTGTGATTTTACTCCACTCTTGTTCACAAAACACATCACTCTTACTGTGATTTTACTTCATTCTTGTTTACAAAATACATCACTCTTAGCATTATGTTACTACAACAAACAACATTAAACAAGAGACGAAGAAAAAAGCAACAAGGATCACCAAATTTCTCTACCTAAATAACTTCAAAGGAGCAATAGGTTATCATCTGCTTAAAATCCAGCTGGTCAATTGATCAAACACCTTCTAGCATCAGCATTTACAAATTTCTCTCTGATCAAATAAATAATTAAGAATGAAAATTTAGCCGAATTAGAAGAGGATGAACTTCAATTACTATTATTTCAAGAATTTCCGTAGCTCAATTTCGCCATATTTACAGCTGAAACCGATCGCCGGCTTTGCTCGGGCAAATTCTAGCTTTGATAAACAGAGCTCTGAATTCTTCAATACTTCTTGAATTCACATACAACATTCATCAACCTAAGAGTAATTAAACTCAATTTCGAGCCGGAATTCCCATATCGGATGATGATTCCGGCAAGCAGCGACTTATCGATCACCGTCTTCAGCTTCACATTCTTCGCCCCGGTCAGCTTCTGCACGCGCTTCGCGATCTCCGCCAGATGCTGCGGCTCCAGCTCCACTACCGACGCCACTGTCGCCACCTCCGTCTCCGACAGCCGATTCGCGATCAGCTCGAACTCCGCCGTGATCTCCTTGATCAGATCCACTTGCTTCATGTCCGTGAAGTTAACTTTTAAATGAAGTAAAAATTTACATAATCTAATTTTTCTGTGCAATGACAATTATACCCCACCTTGTTATTGTGAAGTAAATTTGTGATAGAGAGAACTAATTTCTCCTTTAAATTTGAAAATTATATGTATTAATACTAGCCCTTGATTTTCTTGATCTTGTGGCTGTGATTTGTTCTCTAGTTATGTGGTTAATGAGCTCTTGCCCTAGATCACTACTCTCTCTATATATATTTTGGTGTGTATCGCCCAAGTTTATACATATTCAATTTTATTAGTAGATTTTAACAATAATTAATATAATTAAACTCTATACTGTAAATTGGTGGATGTAATATGCATTCCTGTAATACACATGTTTTTTTGCCTCTACTAGTAAAAAAATTTACAGTCTTGTACTTTGTTCGTTCATGTTGGAAGTCTCATTTTATTATATACTATATCCAATTGATATTTCATTATAATTTTTTATAAGTGAGATGTATATTTTATTCATGTTGCAGTCATTTATTCCACTCATAACATGTTTAATTAATTTATTAGAATGTATTAATATTAATTTTATTTATTCGTTGACCGCAGGTTCTTTGGGAGAAACATGCTCAAGGGATTTTGGTGCTCCTTGTAGTAAAAAAGATCCATTTATATGTTTAGATATATGCAAGAAAAATGTTGGTCCCAATTTTGTTGCTGCATGTGTTGGCGACATAGAAACTTTTTGTTCTTGTACTTATGGTTGTTAAGAACATATAAATGTGATAAGCCCTACAAATGAATAAAATTTACCTTCTTATTTTGGTGCTCAAGGGATATATGCAGTTTTTTTTTAATTCTATTTATCACGAAATGCCAAAATTTTATTGACAAATAATGGGATACAAATAAAGCATTTCACAAATGTGGCCAATTACAGACTGAAAGGGAAATACATAATTTATTCAGTTTGATTCGATTTTATTTTATTGGATACCTCAATCATTTTGAATACACATTAAAATTTTTATATGGAGTATTTTCATGTTTTTCGTACCCAAATAAATAACTAATGATTTAAGCATCAAAATTTAACTAATAACTTATAAAATTAAACCATCGTCTGGGTTTAACAACTCATTTCAATTCAATCTTGTACAATAAGATCAAAATCAAATTTAAGAGCATTCCAGCAATCTTGTTTTAGTTAATCTGTGGGAGCTATGGAAGATGAAAGAGAGGCGCTGACTCTCGTGGCAAGAAAGCCCAGTTTCTCGCTGCCCACTGCTTGCCCCAATTGTCTCCCTGTTTACATTTATCTTAAATTTGCCAACATCCCATTCACGTTGGAATTCAATCTCATTCATCCTGATTCTGGTATTTCATTCTTTTTTTAATCGTATCAAAACTTTTTCTTTTTAATTTTAATTTCTGCTGTCGATTTTCCTTTTATCAAGTAATTGCTGGTTCATGTTTTTGGTTTAATATACTCTCACACCTTCTTTTGTTTATAATTTCTCTGCAAAAATGAACCTTCTCCTGTGTGCTTTGTTTTAAAAGGATCAAATAGTTATTCTTCAGGTTTCTCGTTACATGATTGGTTGCTTTTGGATTATGAATTTGTGGATTTATTGTGTTTGCCTTTTTTAGTTATTCTGCAATGAGCTTCTTATTTGCAAGATTACGGTTGATTGTGTTTGAACATTGCTATTTTTGCTGTCCGAAAACAGTTGTTAGACTGAACACTATATGTTTAGAATCTCTTTTAAAAGAAAATGAATCTAAGGCCTCCAGCTAAATGGTTCTAAACATAGATCGATGAAATAATTCTCAAGCAATCAGATATTTCCAAGTTAAGTAGATTTTTGTGAAAGGGAAATACTAGCTTTCTCTGCGTGATTCATTTAAAGGTGTATAATGCTACCATACGTAGTCGAATTCGAATATCAGCAGGTGAATATTCATTATTCCATAGCTAAGTTATTTAATTTTTTGGTTTAGAAAAGCTTTAGATGATTACCATGGTAATTGGTATTGCAGAGGAACTTGTGAAATTTTATTATGTAAAATGTGGATCTTGATATTAACTTTTGACAAAAAAACTTCTTTTTTGTTGGTGGGGCCATTAACTTTCAATATATGCATTAATCTTGCTATTAGTAACACCAAACATGATATTTTGGTTTTTGCTGTTTATACACTGAAAATCATTATATTTTTTTTGTAAGTATGCGTCTCTGGCCCTCTGCTGCTACTTTTAGCTGCCCTGTAGTCTCTGTATCTCAAATAATGGATATGCATTGTATCCCTACCAGATCAGATACCATTTGTTGAGTCTGGTGATTATGTTGCTTATAACAATGAGAACGGTGGGGTCCTTCAGAAATTAAAGGAAGATGGCATTGTTGACTTGGATGCTGAGGTCAGTAGTATACCTGAATGGGTATCATTTAAGGCGATGGTTAGTCATGGCTTGCTGATGCAGTCTTGTATGAACTATGGGTGAGTTCCGATGGCAAGTCAGCTCACAAGATTTATTACTCTGATCTCCCTTGGCCAATTGGAAAGATTTTGTACTATAAGCAAGTTTATGCAGTGAAACAACTGCTTGGGATAACATCAGAGAATGCAGAAAGGAGGGAAGAAGAGGTATTTCTGTTTAGACATATTTCTCATCTAGTTTTTTTTGGTGTCTACTGTCTAGTTATGTAAGATTGTCTAGCCTACAAGGTGAAACAACTACTTGTGCTGTTTTTATGTGCAGATATATAGAGAGTAACTATGGCATATAGTGCTTTGTCAGCTAGATTGGGGGAACATACCTTTTTCTTCGAAGAAAGGCAATTTCCTTTGCTCTGTGTAAACCTGACTTGCTGCTACGTTTTCTTGTTTTATAGTACTATTTGGTAAATGCTGCCTAACACAATGTTTCTGATTCAAGCCAACAAGTTTGGATGCAGTTTTTCTTGGGCATGCTCTGTTTACTCTTCTTGCTTTACCTGTGAGTACTTCTAATGGTTATATTTGAATCATCATTGTAAGTGGAGACTTCCTTTCTGAAGTGAGTTTTGAATCCAGTACAATGAAATTTAAAACAGAATAAGCAAATATTCCTCATTAATTAGTTCAACACTTCCAAAGTTCGACAAAAAAATGTTAGCCATGATCAATTCCAAAGTTGGACAAAAAAATGTTAGAGATGATCAAGACGTAAAAATTTGTTTTGGTAATTATATATTTAAATTTTGAGTTGCAAATTTCAACACAAAAATTTTCTTATTTTTGGTTGTGAATTTGTTATGCTAAAAGTATAATTATTCACACAAAATACTAGTAAAAATTTGATAAGTGCCTCGATCGTTCTAATCCGACGGATAAAAATCGTCAGCCATCTGATCAGGTTCCCTTAATAAAAGTTGATCTCATTTCTCAACGAAACTATACAACATGATAGTAAGTATTAAGCAACCACCATTAATCACATTGTCAAACCCTAGTTTTTTGCAGCAACGGCGTGATGGAGTTGGGCGGCGGCGGCAACGAATAATAGCGCTTGCATGACTGATTCATGCGCGTCATCCTTGATTCCAATTTTATCGAATGTCCCCGAACAGACTTGCTCCCAACTTGTTTGCACCGGAACAGCGCCTCCGAAACCATCTGCACTGGATTAAGTGAGACAATTTGTTTGATCTGATGTGGATTTTAGTTAATTACATGATGGTTACATTAACCCTATTCTAAATATATTTTGCAAAAGATAAATTAACAAGATTGCAGTCAAAAGCCACATCCAATTCACAAAATTTTGAATTGTAAATAATCTCAACAAATTGAGTTATTACGTAGTACATATAATTACTATTGTAATATGACAGTAATTTATAAAAAAGAATGGGGTGTATACAAAGGGAAGTTGATCAATTGCTAACTCATCATTTAATTACTAACTACAACTAATTAAAGATTATATGATTTTAAAAATCCTGTGGTCTATAATTTGACATGTGTAATTTCGTTTTTCATTTTTTAATATTAAAAAGATAATAGCAACTATCAAATATAGGGTTTAGAAACACAATGTCAAGATAGTGTATGAAATACATCAACACAAAGACATGACAATGTCAATACAATTTCATATTGACATTGTACAAGCATTGTATTGACATATTATATTATGTGTGGTGTATTGATATTAAGCTGTTAACGAAATATATGAAAATTTTTGAAAAAAAATTTCAAATTTTGACATCGGAACATATGCAAGTGAGATCTCGTTAGAATCCTTATGAAATTATCTTTAATTTGATATATGTTGTGTGAAAAAATAATTTAAATCGAGAAAGTTATATGCATTTTAAAATTATGTGATGGGGTATTTTTTAAAAGTTAGTTACAACTAATTTATTGTAAATTTGACCTTAATACCCTTATTGGCGTTTTTTTATTGTATTAACATTCTGGGGCTGATGATCTAGGCCCTTGATTTGAATATCTAATGGCTATTATTTAATTATAGTTAGTAATTAAATATAGAGTTAGCAATATAACACTCCGCTAATTAAGGTATGCACTAATTAATAATTTTATCATATTATTTTATAAAAAGAAAGGACAAAAAGAAGATAAAAAAAACATGATCCGCTAGAAATGCATATTAGTTGCGCCGAGAAAAATCAAACAATTCCTACATGGTTAAATATTAAATTAAAACATGTTAGTAAACGATCTGCATTGTAATATTTCAAACTTAGATTCAACTTCTATAACATGAAATATAAGGGCATATGATATATCAATGATGCGTCGATTATTTGCAATACAGATCTAAGGTTGAAACCCAACTGTTCTTCCATTTCCAAGTAAAAAATTGGTGTTTATAAAATTAAGTTGTCGATATAAATTGGACATAATAAAATCGTAAAAAAAACTAAATCAACAAATATTACTACATACTACTATTATCTAGTAGTACATTTAATAGCCTGGTATTAGGTATATATAATTATTATAATTACATAATGGTTTGAGTGAAGCTAACGTCAGTAATATATTTCTAGTCAATGGAAATAATATAATATGTCCATAGTTGATATATTGGCGTAATGATAATTAATATTCACTGTAGTTGTCAATATACAATACTACAATTAGTAGTTAGGTGATACAAATATATATATATATATATATATATATATATATATATATATATATATATATATATATATATAATATTGTAGTCATGCAATAAATGTAGTCATACAATATAGTGCCATTCCAACAAGAAAATTGGCACATTTCGAATTTTATAAACTTTGGTATTACGTGACATAATTAGCAGTTTGACTCACAAACTTTGTACAAATGGTCACAGAAACTCCAACTCTTATATTTTGGCCCACATTCTTAGTTTAAATTTTTTTATTAATTAAAGAAATCATTGAACTTTTTTCATTATATTTGGCTATTTTCTATGTAAGAAAAAATGTTGTGTGATACAAAAAAAAAATAAAAGCTAACTTAATAGTATTTGAGATTAGCAATCAAATTGAAAATTAATTACAAAATAAGTTAAAATTGAAATGGTAAGATATAAATTATCATTTTTTAAACTAATATTGTCCTGAAATTTATTTTCTCATGTATTGTCATGCAACATGCAAATTGCATTATTGATGATTTAGTCATATTTTTCCAAATAAAATACTGTAGAAAGCACCATGCATGGCAAAATAATTATATGGAGTAGATAAGACTTGAAGAAAGAGCATCTTACCACTGAAATGTTGTGGGAAAACAGCAGAAGGTCAGAAACCTATATTTCCAAAAAGAAATAAGTCAGTGGAGAGGAGTGTGCAAAATTACAGTATCTGTGCCACTCATTAAAATGATATCGCCCAGATGATCAAATGCATCGGCGGTTAGAGGCCGATCACCTCTGCAGTGACAAATAACGAATCGGAATATATTGTTCCGGGCATGGAGGGAAGCCAGCAAGAAACATTAGAGAGCGTCATGTCAATATCCGATCATGTACTCAGTTTGCGTCTCCCAATAGACCTTTGTTTGCTTAACCATGTCAGCCCGTTCAGTAACCAGCCGCTCCTTCCAGTATTCCTTGCACCTACCAACGTAAAACAATTCAAAATCCGTTTGCAGGAAACACAACAATCAAAATTCTCTACTCACTCTTTCTTAAGAAGCAAATCCAGTTCCATCATATGGACTGCCTTGGTGTATACACCAACCTGGAGTGAAGCCAAATATCACATAGAGCTTTCATAAAACTTACTCATTGAGTTATAAATTGTATATATTATAAATAAGCAGGAAACATTACCTCTCTGCACACGGGACATTTTGATTCTGTGTTCGCAGCCTTGAGGCCTTGAAAAACCATAACTGAAGCTGCAGAGCAAGCACATGATTTGCAGAAGATATGCCCACAGCTCAAGGCATACGGATTGAAAACTAAATCCTGACAATTATTTGACAGAAACACGTCTACTTATTCTGTTGCGACAGAAAAAATTAAAAGAACACTTCCATAAGAATTTACCAAATAAAATAACCTTACCAAGCAAATTGCACAAGTTAGATTGTATTCTAGTTTCACATTATCTGGGAGGATCAAAGTCATTGTGGGCGCTGAATCAGTTAAGTCAAATAAGAATGGATTGTGGAGCCCACCAGTGTCGCCTCTACGTTCATTGAAGTTCTTACAGAAAGCCCCTAATTCCATTAACCAAGGTGACTGCAGAATTTCTGTATGTTCTGCACGCATTTTAGACTTGAACTTGCTTCCATTGGCAGAACTATGTATCTGTATCAATTCATAAATTTGGTGAAGAATGTAAGAAGAAAAACATGAACAGGCATAGGGTTAGGAATTTGGCAGCAATCAAAACTAACAGCAGAACCAGCCTCTACTTACTTTATCATACTTCTTGAGAATTTTCCGCATGGCCATAGCATTCATCATAACATATTCGGTTAACATCCGACATTCTTGTGCTGTCTTTCGTTTAGGGGCAGCAAAACAATAGCGCAAAAATGTAAAATATCGCTGCGCTCCACCATGGATATGAAATTGGAGAAGCTGCCTCACTCTTGAACTAAAGCATCCAGCTATATCAGTAGCCTCCTTCATCAGCTCGGAGAAGAATTTCTGATCACAAACTAAATTATGCAAAAAGACGACATTATGAGCGCCGTAAGAGCTAAACTTGAGCTAATAATATGGAACTAGAGATGAGGAATAGAAAGAAAAGATGAAAAGCATTTGTAAGACATTTTTCTGTAGTTTCATAGTTCAGAATCTGGGACATGCGCACAACATTCGCAGGTTGAAACCATACATGGGGTATTCCAGCGATCAATAGTCACTAATACTTTCATTTATCAAGTCTTGCACATTGACTACTCTCCATGTTATTTTTTCTAGAAGCTCCAATTTGTGAATCACAATCACATTATCAGGAAAGTTCATCAACCTTCCAGAATAATCTTCATTCTGGTGGAGTGCAGTTGTAAGTAAGTAAACCACAGGTCTAACTAATTATTTTTTAAAATAAAAATAACTGGATACAAGTCTGCTTCAACAGTCTGCCTAATTGCTGTGCATTTGACACTAATTGTTGAACTCAGTTCATAATGCCATTATAAGATTAGCAACCAAACTTAAATGATGTTGTTCCTTAGTATCTAAATATAGTTTCTTTTAGAATCCCAGAATAACATAACAGTGAAATTATTACATATGCTTGCTTGATGGAGTTGAATATTCACAATAGATGGTACTAGCTTTTTATGTTAACAAAGCCACTGCAAAGGGAACTCCAACATATGCTTCTTACTGATTTAAGCATATGGTAATTTTATTATCGAGAATGCCTGTGCATTTATCATAACCTTTACTATCATATTTGCAACACACGAAATAAGAGACATCAAACATATAAAACTAGTCGGATAGCATTTCAATATACATACAGCCAAGACCAGCTCACTGCTTCCGGTTTGCACATCCAGATAACTATTCAGTATCTTCCTCATTTCTATTACTATCGCATATACAAAAGGTAAACTATGTAGACTACAGACTACATGCCCGATACTGCACCCAAATACTAGGATAAAAGCGTTCTTAATCACAAAGAAGATAATTCTCCAAGGGATCAAGATGAAAGTTAATTTACGCATTTGCAATGAGGACCGTATCAATTGTCATCAAGAGCAATGGGGACTTAATACCAGGTATATAATATTTGACCCTCCTATATTGACTCCCCAATCCGAAAGTAATAGAAAATCTTTCTCACACAATAGCTGCATAATTACGAGATACAGTGACAATGCAGCACATGGAAGCATAGTCAGTGCAAGATACAATAGTTTCAGAAGTTGGGTTACAAAGTTACACTGTTATCATATGATTAATCATTAACTCCAACATTCAGAATAATCACCCAATGCATCAGATATACATATTCCTATTCACAAAACTATACACATTGTCCTTTTTCCTAGGTCAGCCACAAAACAGCATCAAACAAAGCCCCCTCATATCTCAATCAGAAGAAGCCACACACACACATATTACATATACGATGGAATAGCATAATTAAAGCAGTGATTAAAAGAAGAGGCGAGGCATTACTGACATTGGCAGGACTCAAGTTGGCAAAACTGAGAGAATGCGGCTTCATCCCCATTATCGTCAACAGAAGGGGAATCGTTGATAGCCCTACAACTTCTGCATCTTTTGAGCACTTTCTTGAGGCGCTTGTACTCCACGTGGCGGCAATTCTTCACGAACCTCCCTTGATTCGTTTCCAGATACACCGAAAACTTCTCCCCAAACTTCATCGCTCCCGCATCAAACTGCGTTGATTGAATTCAAGTGTTCGCGGCTCAACAAAATTGAAATCTCTGTTCCGACTCATATAAATCGGGAAAAGGGCATTTATTAGATCAAAAGGAGGAGGCGATTGAAGAAGATGAGCTGCGCAGATTAATACTTCCGCGTTTTTCGTAGGAAGCAAAGCAACAATCTCTATCCCTAACAACTGCATGCATAGTTGCCATTTTTCATTAGTACAATATTTTATTTCGAAATAACAGTCATTTTTTATAGATTTATTTAAATATTGCAGTACGATTTGAAAATTATACTAAATTATAAATTTTGAATTTTTCATAATTATTTTATATATATTAAAAAAGGATAGTACATATTTTGGTGATGTTAAAATCGATTAAAATAAAGAAAGAAATCTATTTATATTAGTGAAATAATATCATTTTAAACATTAACAAAAGACATCTTTTATATTCGGATTGATTATTGAGAAGAAAATTGAAAATTTATAATATAATAATGTTTACAGAGTTTATGAGACTTGACTAACAAACTTTTATTATTTTAATTGATTTTATCCTTTTTATTTTATGTATTTAATGAATTTAAATTTATTAATACAATTCTCATTACTACATCATGTATTACACGTTTAATAATAATAATAATAATAATAATAATAATAATAATAATAATAATAATTTTACTTGCAAATAGTAAGAGTAGCACCGAAAACAATCTGAGATAATTGAAAATAGTGTATTTATAACGTAGAAGTAGTGTTTATTTGATATTTGAACAAAAATTCATTGATAAAACTTGAATAAATATAAATGATCCTTGGATTCCGCGTATATTGAAAACCGTAAAGTTTCTTAAAATCAATTTTCCTTTTTTTTATTATTACTTAAATCGGGTCATATTAGAGCATCCTTAACGCGCGGGGTCAGGCCGCAATGAGCGAGTCCCGGCCCGTGCGTGGCGTTGGAGGGGAGAAAGTTCCGGCCCAGGCCGGTCCCGGGGCCGCAGTTGCGGCCTGGGGACACTCCCGGGGTCCGGCCTGGCCGGCGTTAAGTGTGCCCGGCCGCAACGAACGTGTCCCGGCCCAGCGTTAGATGCTCTCCAAGCCGGGCTGCAAGTCCCCAAAATTTATTTATTTTTTCGAATTTTTGTCTATAAATACTGAACATTTGGCCACCTGATAAGGCCTATTTCATGCATCGATTTAGAGGTAAAAAGTACGCTACTTGATCGGTTTATCGCACAAAAGCAAGTGTTAATTGTGCAGGAATACCGTTTGACCAAGGCAACAAGGCCAAACTTATCAAGCAAGTACAACAGGAGAAAAAGGCCAAAAATCGGGGAGTTGATCAAGGGGAGTAATCAAGCAATTAAGGAGGGGACCACTGGCTTCCAGAAGAATGACACGTGAGGCTTATGAGCTGGATGGTGCGCATCATTCTGTTAGCAAGGACGACGTTCTAAAAGAGAACATGCGCTGATACATGAGACGCAAGGACGGAGCTGAGTCATGAATCTGTTATTGAAAAGCGACGTCATTCTAGAAGGAAGGCACGTAGTAATCGATGAGTCGCTCGCTCACAGCGTGAGCGAATATCCTCTGCCAAGATCGTTATCCAGCTGGAGATTGTGCGAAGTGCCTATAAATACAGGATGTGCCACCATAATAAAAGGGAGAGCTCCTTTTACGTTTTAGTTTACGTGTTAGTTTAGTCTATGTTTTAGTTTAGTTTCCCAGTTGTAAAGATAGTTAGAGAAATAGTCAGCTAGAGAGAGGGAGCGTGACAGAGCACTCAATATCTGTTCGGCGTTGTCTCGAATTTCTATCCGACAGAGTTCCTCGGCTTTACTTGCTTTCTTATTTCCCGAAGTTGTTAGCTTAGTTTGATTTCGAGTTGTTCTGTAGTTAAAGAATCAATCTTTCTGTATTCCGTGTGCTTGCAACATTGTTCTGAGTTTTGGATATAAAATTGGAGTTGTTTAGTTTACGATTTCGTATTCACTGTTCTAATTTAATTTCGCTTTAGATTTTGATCCAGTGTTTAATCATGTCGAATAGCAAAGTGTTTGTGTTTTCGCCGCATGCCCAGGTAGTAAGTTTTATTCCAGCATGTCACTTACTTGATCCAGTAGTTAGCAGAACCTTGATCCAATAGATAGTTTACTTTCTGCCTAAGGTAAAATCAGTAGTTAAAAACTCCCAAAATTAAAGCGAGGCAGCAGCCGACCCCCTGTTCACTACTCACACACTTGATACACTGGTTTCTCTGTGGGATCGACCCCGAACTTGCCGCTTTACTGTTAAAGTAGTGCAAAATTGGGAGTTATAAATTACATTGGTGGCTAGCGAGATCGTGAACGCCTTGATCAAGTGGCAACGACATTTGCTAAGTGATCCATCCGGTTCAGTTATCTTCCATATAACTTGATCCAAACTCGAACGCGAGAACGCCCTCATAAGCACCTACCAAAATGGCGCTGTTGCAGGGGAAGCATGATGTTATTCTATGTTTGTGTGTAGTGCATAGGTGTAAATAGTTTTGTTTCATTCTTTTCTCATTCGTTTTTCTTTCCTTTTATGAGAAGGTACCAACGCGGTGGGCACTAGAATCATCCCCATATATACAGAGACACTAGCGCTCATTAGAGAGTCCAGGAAGCCGGTGTTGTTACCACGCGATACAGAGCCGCATTAGCAGCAGCAGCGGTAGCTGATCAACTGACCAGCGAAGAAGAAGGAGAACAGAACGCACCACCCCAACCAACACCACTTGAACAAGCAAAAGTAGAAATGGCCCTCGTCGATAACGACTCAGGAATTGGCTCTCTGTACGCTCATGACGAGAAGGAGTCCACCCATGCCATTGCCATTACTCCTAGGATGCGGACCATCGCTATCAAATCAGGGGTGCTGGCAGTTTGTCCAATTTCTATGGTCTCTCGAAGGAGTGTCCTTACGCCTTTCTGGAAGAATTCTGCAGATACTGCGACATCCAACTTGTGCCGACCGAATCTACTTCTGAAGATTATAGGCTGAATGTTATTCCCTTCGTCTTAAAGGGCGATGCGGGAGTCTGGCTTTCGAGGTTGCCAGAAGGATCCATCAGAACCTGGGCCGAGTTCCGGATGATATTTTTAGATCGCTTCTTCCCAGCGTCGAAGACGAGTGCCCTTAAATGGAAGATTATCGAGGCCAGACAGGAGTACGATGAGCCCCTCAGCCAGTACTGGGATAGATTTCAAGGGTTGCTCCAAGCATGCCCCAACCACAAAATGGGAGAAAGGGAGATCTACTCAACCTTCTACGGTGGACTCATAGTGGATAGCAAGAACGATCTTAACCTAGCAGCTCAGGGGGATTTCTCTAAGACCCCATTCAGCCAAGCAAAGAGTATACTAGAGAGATTGATTGAAGCCAAGCGGTCGTATGAGACATCCCGTGGCCAGTACAGAAGGGGTGCAGCACACGCAGCAGAGGCGCGCAGTGATGAAAAGTTAGAGGCTCGATTCGAGCAAATGGAGAAGAAGCTGCTAGAGGCAGTCGAGAAGTCTAGAGCGCCTCCACCACCTGCATCGAAGGAAAAACAATATGCGCCGCCACAGCCGCCGCCCGAGGAGCACCACTATTACTATTGCGAGTTTCCCCCTGAGGCGGAGCCGCAACCCATGGCAACTGGATCCAGGGAAAGCAAAGGGACGCACCGTGGAGAGACCACCCAAATTTCAGGTGGACTGATCAGAATCAAAGCCATCTGCCTTAACCATCGATACAACAGATACAACCCTCTGAAGGGCAACCAAACTAGCCCGCTCGGAACCCAGAAAGATCAAACAATGGAGGGAACAGAATGTAGGGAGGTCAAGGTAATTGGTCAGGTGGACCTCAAGGGAATTGGTCCAGTGGAGGGCAGCCAAACTGGTCAAGCCGACAGAATGAAGGAAACTGGGGGTACAGACAACAAGGCCCCCAGTCAAGCAACCAGGGCAGGCAACCGGGCAACCAGATGGTGAGTTATGTCCCGCCACACTAGAGAGGCAACCAACAGCACACCCAGTTGCCATACCAGCAAGAGCACTACGGACAGTTCGACTAATCACAGCCCAACCACGCTAGGGGGCTGCCGAATCATCGATATAATCGGCACTCCAACAAAGGATCTGGAGATATGATAGTCTCGCACCATCCCAATGATGCAATGAGGGAAATCCAGGATGCCCAGAAAGAGCAGCGGGCGGCGTTGGATATGCTTACAAAGCAACTTTCTCAAGTTGCGATGTCGTTGGGAGAGCTGAGGGGAAATGAGGGAAAAATCCTTGCTACTGTGCAGCCACCTGGTCGTGAAAACATCAGCGAAGTGTCCCTAAGATCAGGGAAAGTCTACCAAAGCCCTAGCCCACCTGTGATGTCTCCAGCATCAATGTCTGGACCAAGCCGTGAAGAGGAAGGAGAATCCAGTAGGGTGGGTCAAGCAAAAGGGACAGACAAAGGCAAAGCGAAAGTGGGAGGTGAATCCTCAGAAGGAAGTCAGGGAGAAGAAGCAGAGAAAGTAAAACCATATCTGTACCGAGGAATGGTGACAAGGAAAAGAGACGCCATGATTGACGTGGCTAATATGTTCAAGGAAGTGGAAGTGAAGGTGCCGCTCTTGACGGCCTTAAAGATGCCCCCGATCAGTAAATTCGTCAAGGACTACCTGGCGGGAAAAATCAACAAAGAAGGGAGACTTATTACAGAGGAGAACGTCTCTGTCGTGATCCAGAGAAACGACCTCCCCTCCAAGAAGACTGATCCGGGAATGTTCACGCTCCCAATTTCGATTGGGGAAATTCAAGTGGAGCACGCGATGTGCGATTTGGGGACGTCTATCAACGTTCTACCATACTCCATCTATAGGAAGCTGGGAGCGGCCAAGCTCGTCGACACTGACATCATGATCCAATTGGCCGACAGATAGTGTATTCACCCGGAAGGAATTATGGAAGACGTGATTGTGAAGGTGAATAACTTTCTATACCCAGCTAATTTTTTCGTAATCAAAATGACGGAGCCAGCAGCAAGGGAATCGAGTGGAGTCCTACTGGGGAGGCTGTTCCTGTCTACGGCCAGCACCATAATAGACGTCCGTAATGGGACGATCAGCTTGGACTTCAATGGAGAGCAATTCACGTTCAATATCGATGAAGCCATGAAGAGGCCGGCCGACAGCGAAAACGTGTACTCAGTAGATGCGACTGAGCCCTTAGTACAGGAGTACTTGGAGGAAAAGTTCTTGAAGAGGCAGTTCACTGATTCCGCTGTTGATGAAGAAATCGAGAGAGGGGTTGTAGAGTGGTATGAGACCATGAATGTCGGAGAAATGGACGACCAAGCCATCGCGAAAGTGATGATGGATTTTTGTGAGCGCCCACGACCAGCTGGGTCAAGAGGGAAGGCTCAAGTGTCTAGCCTAGAGAAGCGGCTTGATCAAGGAAAGCTACTAGAGAGAGAAGCGGCAGAAAACCCTCTGCCTACTGAAGAGCCAAAGCCCGCGCAGGAATTGAAGCCATTTCCAGCACATCTTAAGTACGCCTACCTGGGAGAGGAAGAAACGAAGCCTGTAATAATCAACAGTCAGTTGACCCAGGGGCAGGAAGATAGATTGTTGGAGGTATTAAGAAAGAATGAGAAGGCTATCGGCTGGAAACTGACAGACCTGGTGGGCATCAGCCCGGACTTGTGTATGCATCATATCCGATTAGAGGAAGGAGCCAAACCACACCGTGACCAACAACGAAAGCTCAACCCCAACATGAGGGAAGAGGTGCTTAAGGAAATCGTCAAGTTGGTCTTAATCGGAATTATCTACTCCATCCCGGACAGTAACTGGGTCAGCCTAGTACACATGGTGCCGAAGAAAGGGGGAATCCAAGTAGTAAAGAATGAGAAAAACGAATTGATTCCGACAAGGCCAATCACGGGGTGGAGAATGTGCATTGACTATAGGAAGCTGAACGCAGCTACGAAGAAAGATCATTTCCCGCTGCCTTTCATTGATCAAATGCTTGAGAAGTTGGCAGGGAAGCAGTACTTCAGCTTCCTGGATGGTTATAGTGGTTACTTCCATATAGCAGTGAATCCGGATGACCAAGAAAAGACGACGTTCACATGTCCTTTCGGTACATACGCTTACAGGAGGATACCTTTTGGCCTCTATAACGCCCCAGGCACTTTCCAAAGATGCATGATGAGCATCTTCTCTGATCTGTTAGAAGAAATCTTCATGGACGACTTCACTGTCTATGGGGACACATTCGATCAAGGGCTGCACAGCCTGAACAGAGTATTGGAAAGATGCCGACCGAAGGACTTGGTTCTAAACTTTGAAAAATGCCATTTTATGGTTACCGAATGAATTGTCCTAGGTCATGTGGTGTCGAGCAGGGGAATAGAGGTCGACCAAGCAAAGATAGCGGTCATTGCAAAACTCTCGTATCCTACAACCAGAAGGAGATCAGAGCCTTTTTAGGACATGTTGGGTTCTATAGAAGATTTATAAAAGACTTTGCAAAGATAGCCTAGCCCCTGACGAAGCTACTCCAGAATGATGTGGAGTTTGAATTTTCTGATGCCTGCAAGACCGCGTTCCAGCTGCTAAAGGACAGATTGATAAGCTCTCCAATTATACGTGCCCCCGACTGGACTCACCCCTTTGAGGTAATGTGCGATGCTAGCGACTATGCTGTGGGGGCAGTATTAGGTCAGAAAATCGAAGGAAAGAGTTACGTAATCTTCTATGCTTCCAAAACTCTAAATCAAGCACAGAAGAATTACGACACGACTGAGAAGGAGATGCTATCGGTGGTCTACGCCTTCAAAAAATTCAGGCCTTATCTGCTAGGCTCGAAAGTGACAGTGTATACTGACCATGCGGCCATTAAATACTTACTAGCAAAGAAGGAATCGAAGCCGCGACTGATTAGATGTGTCCTCCTCTTGCAAGAATTCGACTGGGAGGCAGTGGATAAAAAGGGGAGCGAGAACAGAGTGGTGGATCACTTGAGTAGAATTTTGCAAGAAGACAACAGAGAGGCCATCTCTGATGCTTTCCCTGAGGAGCATCTCTATCTGATCAAGTCAGTTTCTAAACTTCACTGGATCAACCAGGCAGAGAGGGCTGATCAAGCCAATCAAGGAAAGGGACAACACACGAAGAAAGAGCCATGGTTTGCTGACATGGTTAATTATTTGGTAACGGGTGAGTTGCCCGGAAGTGAAGGGATTACGAGAGCCCAAAAGCTGAAACTCAAGAGCGACTCCCGATACTTTTATTGGGATGATCCTTACCTATGGAAGATGGGGGCGGATCAAGTAATCCGACGCTGTACACCTGAATGGGAGCAAGAGGACGTACTGGTCCACTGCCGCTCACTAGCTTGTGGCGGTCACTTCGGACCAAAGAAAACAACAAGGAAAATACTTGACAGCGGGTTCTACTGGCCCTCCATTCACAGAGACACTTACGAGTTTTGCAAAAAGTGCCATCGATGCCAGCTTACAGGCGGGATATCTACAAGAGATGAGATGCCTCATGTCCCCATTATTGTCTGTGAAATATTTGGTGTATGGGGGATGGATTTCATGGGACCCTTCCCATCTTCTGAGGGCAATCTCTACATCCTAGTGGCGGTGGACTATGTGTCCAAGTGGATTGAGGCAAAGGCGACGAAGACGTGTGAGTCTAGAGAAGTGGTGAAGTTTTTAAATTCGAACATTTACCCGATATGGGGTGCCACAGGCCATAATCTCTGACCAGGGAACTCATTTCGTCAATAGAACCATAGAAGCCTTAATGCGGAAGTATGGAGTCCACCACCACTTGTCCACACCCTACCACCCGTAGTCCAATGGCCAAGCCGAAGTGTCAAACAGAGAAATCAAGGCAATTTTAGAGAAGACGGTCAATCCTACGAGGAAAGACTGGAGCCGTCGTCTGGAGGACGCACTCTGGACCTACAGGACCGCTTTTAAAACGCCTATCAGAATGTCCCCATACCGGCTGGTATTTGGGAAAATGTGCCATCTGCCGGTGGGAGTGGAGCACCAAGCCTTTTGGGCAGTAAAAGAGATGAATTTGAATGCAAGGGCTGGCGCTGAGGAGAGGAAGTTGCAGGAGCTTAAAGAGCTCCGCCTTGATGCCTATGACTCTGCCATGTAGTACAAAGAGAAAACCAAGATGTGGCATGATAAGAACTTTCGTAAGAAGGAACTCAAGGTTGGCCAAAGAGTGCTTCTCTTCCAGTCCAGACTTAAATTGATGCCCGGGAAACTAAGGTCAAGATGGATCGGCCCTTATACCATTGTCGCCATCAGAGCTAATGGAGTAGTTGAACTCCAGGGAAGCGATCCAGACTCACCTACCTTCATGCTGAATGGACACAGGGTGAAGCGGTACAGAGAAGGAATGGAGGCATTTGTGGTGGACGACATTCCACTACTCATGCCTAACTCTCGCCAGTGAGCAGGTAAAAGGAGTGGTCGGGTACTCATGGGTAGTCTGCTTGATCAAGCGACAATTTCTTAATCTATTTAACTGATCAAGTGACATCCTAAGGGAACCCGGTCAAGTCCTTAATAATTAGTATAAATATTTTAGCGGTTGTTAAGTTTTTATTTCTTAGGTAATTAAAAAGTTGAAAATGAGGAAGAAACTAATGAAGTGGTAATATTTGAGTTTTCATCTGGAATTAATTGACCACTTGATCAGTAAAATTTAAATTTAATTGGTGGTACAATGTTTGCATTGATTAAGGCAGATGATGATTGGACGTGTGCAGTCATTGAAAAGGTGAGCTTGTACGTGAAGAGTCGCAGGGATCTCAACAGTAGGGATCTCAACAGCCGTTGTACCAGTATAAAAAGCAGCTTTAAGATCCGTATATCACTTTTATCCATATCGTCTACAGTATATTTCATTTGCTCTCATCCGATTTTCTCCAAAGGTTCAAAACCCTTGTCCCAAATCATCATCTTCCTCACCAAAACCCACCGCCATCACCAGTAAAAATGTTGATTGAACAACTTCCAACTTCATCCTCGTCCTCCAGGCCGCCCTCAGCATCCCCCGGTCAACCCTCCAGGAAGCAATAGTACAACCCCCCTGAACTCAGCTCAATTTAATCTCAAAACAATTTACGTTTTTATTTTGGCCTGTATAACTGATATTCTGCTTTATTCTTACACTTAGACCTTTGTTGGGTCTAAGTGTGAGAAAGTTATGCATGTGTTATTGGTTTCTATCTGCCCTTGTGTTTTGGTTATGTTTTTCTGTGTTTATTGGCATGTTTTGATTGATTGGCACTATCTCCCACTTAGCCTAGTGTCTTGTCTAAGTGTGAGAAGTTTTCCTTGGTTTGTTTGCCTGTGCCTAACCCTTTTTCCACTGCATCCAGTCCCTCGAGGACGAGTTCATATGCAGTGGGAGGGGGGAGGGTTAGTTCCAGTAAAATCATACATGTCAAGTTTTTTTGAAAAAATACAAATATCTGTTAGTAATAATTAGGGCAGTATGCATGAAATTAGATAAGTGAAAGACTTGATTGCTTTGGGAAGAGTTAGAAAAAGGACTCAGTATGCTTACATGAAGAAACTTGATTGCTAAAACTTGATCAGTTTGAACGACGCAAGTATGATGGAAATGCTCAATTTTAAAATCATCTGTGAAGCCTCTCTATATGTGAGTTATAAGCCAAAGTAGAACACTTTCTACTATTTTTACAAAGAAAAATTTTACGAGAGGTTACTTTTTAATATTTAGATGAAAATTGCACAAGTAGTAAGGACTAAAGGCATTAGGACTTAACCATTTGAGCCTTTTCTTCTTTCGTTTCTTGAACCCGCCTCATCAAGTAAGGCACCCCCTAGTTAACCAAGTTGAGCCATATACACTCTTACCCGTTCTTTTGAAACCAAAACCCACATCCTTATATTTTTACAAACACGTGAGGAAAATGGGTCAGAGAGGTGAATCAATTTCAAAGGAAAGGGGGATGATAGGAAATTGAAATAAAAAGGTAGTCGGGTTGAGCAAGTTAGTCAATCAGGTTGATCAAGTCAGACATCAAGTCGGAAAAAAAATGTTGGAAAATATATGTCGGGAAAAAGAGTTGAGAAATGTTTGAGAAAAAGAAGGGCAGGAAAAAGTTGTAACCTGACCCAGTAAGTCGAAAGTTAGAGAATAAGCCAAAAAGGTCGCGACTTGACCCAGTGAAATATCTAGAGGCAGAATTAATAATTCCGTTTGATCTATCAAGGTTTGTTCAAAATCTTTGGTCTCTTGACTCATGTGTTTTTTCTTTTACAGTTTATATTTTTAACTTAGAACCCCTAGGACCCTACCCTAATACATTACTCCCTTAGAGCATCCGCAACCGTGCTCTTACCAGCGGCACGGTTGTGGGCCCGACCACACTTTTTCTGTCTGCTCTCTGGTAAGAGCACAACACCCACAGTTGTGCTCTTCTGCAAGGACGAGCACAATTCAATTTAAAATTCAATTAAACAAAAACATTTCCATAATACGAAAATTCATTAAAAAAACCGAAATAACATTACCAATTACAAATAAATTTAAAAAGACATAATTAAAAGCCTAAAATTAAAAATTACATAATTAAAATCCTAAAAATTAAAAAACCACTACTCGTTGCCGAATAATATTACAAATTATATAAATAATAAAAATTGCATAATTAAACTCCTAAAAAATAAAAATTACATAATTTGACTCCTAAAAATTTAAAATTACATAATTAAAATCCTAAAATTTGAGAGTGGGAGAGTTGTTTGGTATAGTGTCATTTTTTGTGTTTGAAATGAGAGTATTTATAGATGAAAGTGTGAATTTTGGGGTAAAAATAGTGAAAAAAAAATAAATTAAAAGTGTGGAAAAAATGGATATATTTTATTAGGAAGTGGGAAAATATTTTTTTTATTAATTTTGAATTTTTCAAATTTTTTCGATTTTAAAAAAAATAATAAAAAATGATAAATCAACGGGTCAATTAGAGCATGCCACGTCGCCGCCCCGTGCTCTTGCCGCGGGCACGGCCGTGCTCATAGCTAAGAGCAAGTCCGTGCCAGCGGCAAGAGCGCAGCGGCACGGACGGACGGTGAGCACAAGCTCACCATTGTGGATGCTCTTAAGCCCCATTACAACCGAAACAAGGACTTTAAGGAACTATCTTGTGCAGTCCGATTCGAGGTATTAAACTTATGGCAATACCGAGTGAACAGTCCTAACATCTCTGTAATAGCAAGAGTTTGTCCGTGTAAAGGCATCAATATTTCCAACAATCCCAGGGTGGTAAGGAGGTTTCCTGGTATTCCATCGATGCCGGTGTCGGAGGCGGCGGCGGAGAATCTTTTGGGGTCGCTGGAGGGCTCGAGGATGCCCCTTGAGTGGAGGGAGAGTTTCGAGACTGGAAATAGTAGAAGGTTTTGGGGGGTGGGGCCCGGACCGACCATGCTCAATTTTACATACAAGGTTAGTTTATTTATTGCTTTTGTTTGGATTAAGTTGCGAGTATAATTATTAGGTTGACTTTATGTGAGAAAAATATGGACTATGTTTTATATGATGAATGAAGTTTTATAAGGGAGTAGTCGGCAATCATACTTTATACTACATGTTGGGAAATAGATTCTTGCTTCAACTAGCTTGTTTTATCCATTTTGGAATATTTGATTTTTGTTTTCTTCTGTTGCGGGCTAGTTTGGTAGACTATTCATGTTACGGCTAGTTAAGATAACGACCGTGATGTACGTTATGTTTGGTGCAATTAATAGAATATCATGATAAATTTGTGTATCTAAAATACCCTCAATATTATATATGTACAAATTGAGAGTAGAAAAAATGGAGGACAACTAATTAATTTATTCCATTATCTTGGTTCAATTTCCAAATATTTTAGTGTAACCAACCAAAATTGGGGATTAATATTCTAGATTCTTACTTGGCTTTTAAGGCGGGCTTCTCTGGATCATAAAATTAACACGGACTATTCACTAAGGCTAATATGAGTACTAATCGCATGAGTAAGCTAGATAAGAGCTTCTAACTTACTCTAACATAGCTACCAAATGTCCCCCTAGTATCATGCAACTTAGTCTTCTTATAAAAATTCGATTAGTTTTACCAAAATGTCTTTTATCATAGGAATAATTCTTTTGATCCGAAAAGTGAAGAGCATTATGCAACTGTTGTCTGCAGGGTGAGCAAAAGATGGAAACCATCCACAATGTAGGAACTGCTGCTCTACTTGACATTGCTCGTCTTCTTTCTCTTCTCATGCGATCAGGTTGATAGTCGATAGGTAACACTTGTATCCTGAGCTGAGTGGCTGTTTATATTTATGGGCCTTGTGGGGATACGGAAAGCAAAATCGAGTTCTTTCCTGCAATAGCGGATGGCATATCTGAATATCGGAAGAGGGGAGGGGACGAGGCGAAGATTACGCACGAGAGTCTCGAGGGCCATCCACAGAGCAGCCTCAGCTTTGAGAGGTGAACTCACATGAAACACTCAGATATGAAAAGGAGAAGTATGTCTAACTCCATTACTTGTATTTTAGTATGATCAAAGGATAGAGTTAAAATGGGGAAGTAAAAACTGAATAGTGGCATCTGTTTCTCCCTATAAATGTGTAAATACGCCCCTCACATTTGTACCAAAGTGTACGCCTCTAAATTCGGGTACCCGAACCCGAAATCTCATAAATATCATATCCAATATCCGACCTGTATGTGAATTCGGGTACCCTAATACCCGGTACGGGTACCCGAACCTAACTAATCGGGTACACATAAACCTGAAATTAGTATATTTCAAATTTATTCTCTTATATAAATTATATTGTGATGAGAATAGAAATTATTAAAAATAACATAATAATACTCTATATGTCCCATAATAGATGACACACTTAGGTAATGGCACGAGATTTTAGGAGATATTATTTTGCGTGTTGACTGGAGAGAGAAAATAATATATTTATATTAATGTGAGAGAACACATTTTCAATAAAAAGAAATGTGACATCTTTTGTGGGACAAACTAAAAAGGAAAGTATGACATCTATTATAAGACGGATGGAATACTATTTATTGACTATTATTAAAAGTCTAAACTCCAATTCTAATGCTTTAGCTTTCTCTAGATTATGATTCTATGACTAGAAATAGAAATAGAAATAGGTCATTTGGGATTGACACGAGTTTTAATGCATAATTGGTAAAGTAAGAGAGGAGAAAAAATAGTTGAAATTATGTAATGAATGGTGGGACCCATAAAAAGATAAAGTAAAGAGGAGAAAAATGTTGCCATAATTGAATAAGGGCGATTTGTATGGGACGGACGAAAAATGAAATATGCCATATTTCTATGGGACGGAGGGAGTATATAATAGACATTAGACAAATAGGCACTACTTAATTTTCAAATAAAGAAAATTTTGGCATAAATCTACATGTGATTAATTAAATTTACTCTAGATTTACCCTATAGGTCATAGGTCATATACTAAATAAAAATATTTATCACAAATACATAATTAATCGGGTTTAATCGGGCATTAGTCGGGTATCCTAAATCTGAAAAATCATAACATTAACTACCCAAACCTGCACCCAAACCTATAATTTCGGGTTTCGGGTACCCAAAACCCGTCGGGTATTGGGTCGGGATCGGGTATACCTGAAACCCGCGGACTAAATTTGTAGGCCTACCAAAGTGTGTATGTTCGTAAACTATTTTTCACCATATATAGTAGACGAATTGCTGCCTCCTCCCTTAAATATCCATAACATTTTTAGATAATATGCAATCAAAATGTTTAGCTTTGAAGAACATGAGAAGATGAACATTAAAGAGCATGGTTTTTTCTAGAGGATGACATTACTTTCCCTAGCTGTTAGTTACAACCTATATTTGTAGGTACCACGACTTCACCCTACTTTACTCTAAAACACGATTATTCCATCCATTTACAAGAGTTGCCTTCTTCGAAGTCCCACTCATAATCAAGATTTTGTGCAACTTAGCCTGCCATGTTTGATATGATGGCCTATATAAGAGGGGAAAAAAGCAAGGGGAATGATTCACATTAGTGGCTGCGAGTTGCCATGAACTGAAATTTTTTTATCTATATTAGTTTATAAAAAAAAACATAATTATTAGTTTACATATTTATCTCCCACTTCATACAGATAACACGAGGGAAGGCATAAGGTGTTCGAACCAAAATCAAATTTGAGATGCATAGACAAATGTAAGCCTAACTATACTCACTTTACAACCCAATTTGGCAAATACTATCTCTTAACGATTACATGGTGAAAAGGTAAAATTTTCAAACTGCTACTTAAAAACAAGTAAATTGGGGAAGATGAGAAGTCCAAGAACAACCAACCACAAAAAAAAAACATACATATATAGCAGTGGAGGCTCCGCTTCCCATCCGAGTCAAGAAGAGAAGGTAGTAGTAATAGTAGTAGTAGTAATTTTTACCAAAAAGACCAGCACACAGCAGGAGAAACCGGCAATGTGCTTTAACCAACTTTTTGCATCGCATTGTCTGTCTTCATATCCATGCTTGAAGATTTTAAAACTAGTCATTTTGGCATCAATGTTGGTGCAATTTAAGATTAGCAGGAATCGAACTTAATTGTATATTTTTACTGGCTTCTCAAATGTGTGGCGATTCTGCAATGATTTCAAAAGCCAAACACCAAAAAAACAATATTATGAACCATCTGCGGGTAATACATGTATAACATGAAATGTACTGGGTCCCAATTCAAAGTCTAGCTATATTTATAATGAAGTGATAGGAATATCCAAGAATATTACCTGGCTTGCATTATAAGACCTTTTGGGGGTCGTGTCTGAGTGCTCTAACCCCAGGTACTGCTCCCAGGCACCATATACATCTCTTCTCTGGAAGGTACGGACGCAAATTTGTCAGTACTTGTAACACTGAGAATACTTGAATAGCATGAACAAAACCAATATTTAACCAGAAACACAAATGATTTGAAAAGCAAAACAAGACCTGAAAACGGGTTGACACAATGTCGGAATCCTCTAGATACTCTGGGCGTCCCAATGATAAAAAGGCAAACTTCCACTGAAAATTTAAGAAGATACCCGAAACAGTTAAAAACCCCTGGTCTCCTAGTACTAACCAAAACTTTTGGCAAAGTGGACATGTTAGTTTGACAATTGACAGTCAATGGCAGTACCTTAGAAAACTCTTCATCTGGGACCTGCAATTTCTTTTGAATTCGCGCTTTTACCTCTGCTAATGTCTCTCCTTCGTGGATGACCAAAAAGAATGGTTCCCCGAAATTCTGAACTTGCTGTTTGACCACACACACCAAAAAAATTTAGGTTTAACACATAAATGTTTATTCTATTATGCACCGGTAGAATCCTGTATATATAGTACCACTTGATTCTGTGCAGTCTCCTTTGTGAAATGGTAAACATGAATCAATCGATTATTTTGCCCCAAGTTCTTTTCTTCTTCTGGAATCTAAGATAGAGCAAGAAAACTATGTAAGTGTGATATGATGTTTCAGTATGGATTACCACTTTCCACAAAATATGTCAAAACATAAAATTTTGCCACAGCACATCTAGCTTTTCGGACTTTTGCCACAGCACATCTAGCTTTCATTAATTTTATAATCATTTACTTTGATACATTAGGCTTGGTTCAAACTTCAAAGCATATAAGAGTGTAAGGAAATACAGCCGTGTCAACAACATAAAATTTCGAGAAAAGATACCTCCTCTGCACGTAACGTCCAGTATTGATCGTTTATATTCTCAATCTTCTCATGGGTAGGGAAAATCTGTAAAATGAAGAGAGCAGCATGTGAATTATGAGTCTAGGACACAAATACAGTCTTGTAATCTGATATTGCAAGTTATAACATTGGAAAATTTGGTGAACAGGACATCAAAGTCATAAATCTGGTCAAGTGATCCAGACAGGAATTGCAGAAACCATGCAATGATCAAATCAGAAAATAAAAACAACACTTTCGACATCTTGTTCTAACCAAAATTATCACACAGGATAATGAAACACAAAATCCTCATCAAACCGAAATAATTCTAGAATGAATACCAAGTAATATTCCAGACAGGATTTTGCAAACATCAAAAGATCATAATGTCATAGCAGTTCTGTTCAAAGAAAAGAATGTTACAGTAGAGAACATTACCTTGTATATCTTGTGATAGAAAACTTCAAGCAGCCTAAGTTCAGCATTTGGCTGAGACAACTCTACCTATCATTAGACGAGAAGGACGTCAGACATTGTCAAGCTGTGATTCAACATTCTCACTTCCTTATACAATTTTCTTGGGTCAGTGAACACACCAAGGGAACTTGCTTAAAAATATTAAACAAAAACACTTGAGATAGAAATGAAGGTATTAACATCGAATCAGTTTCATGACCTGTAAACTTAAAGGTTTGCCCCTAATATTCTCTTCAATGAGGCATACATTGAACACATAAACAGCTCCATATTTTCATAATTGACTACAACTTGCAGAGGACCAAGCTTACCTTTGTTTTAATTTCATTGAGCACATCTCCGACAGTACTTGGTTTAGGCAGCCTAATGTTGAGGATTGTAGCCTGAGAAAGACCGTAAGACACATGTCAATGATTGATAGAATTCAGTTCAACACAAATATTCAAGGGCAGAGCAGTTGTAACACCTCATCCTTTGTTGCATGATGGAATGCAACCTTTAGAGTTTTCAGGCACTGCAACTCTGGAAGAGGGATGTCCAGGACTTCATAGTAGAGTATATCTGATATCTATCACAAGTCACCAAATTATCTGTGATCAGTAAGGCTTTTGCACAACACTCAATACAAAGGATGCTTAATCACTCTCCACTCACAATTGTCCCATTTATAAGCTAAAATTAAGCCCACCTGATTGTAGTGGATAAGCATGTCTATCAAATGATCAACTGATCGATATTTGATAGGATTGGGCTTTGGTTGCTGAGAGTAGCAATTGTGAGGAGTAAGCCGGATTTTAGAAGGATCATCCAAGCTAAGGTGCTGGGCTACTCTTTCCACAACATCATCATAAGTGTGGTTCTTTGCCCTGTAATAAAGCCAGAAATGGTAACACTCTTCCCACAAATTCAAATGTCACAGTCGATAAGTAGTGATATCAATAGCACTCACAACTCCAGACAAAATTCATCTTCCTTTGGCCTCTCTAAAGCTCGAAAGTGGACAATCTGCAAGAGTCAAAAAGTGAAAATACTAGTTACACACAAGAACTTCCAGGACTAGCCTTTTGCACATGTACAAAAGTTTCAGTAAAAAGTCCCATAGATTATGGAGAAAAAGTACCAACCCCACATAAATGAAAAGAGGTGGAGTTGAGAGTTGGCATAACAAGTTAGTAAAATGAAGCTTAGCCAGATGCAGATGGAAAAGAAATGATAATGCGTCTGATAGGAGTAAAGGCGATAAATATAGAGCAGAGTAGATGAAAGGAATTGATAACCACTTCTTTAATCCAAGTGATATAAATAGAAAACTAATAAAATAACCATCTCAACCCCACTACTCTAATACTCCCTCCTTCCCAAAAAAATAAAGTCATTTGGGACGGCACGGGAATTAATGCATAATTGGTAAAGTAAGAGAGATGAGGAGAAGGGTAGTTAAAATAGTGTTAGTGGATGGTGGGACCCATATTATTGTTAATGTTTAATGGTGGGCTCTTGTGGTATCAGTTGTAAATAAATTAATATATATGGGAATGAAATGGGATAATTTTATGGGACGGACGGAAAAAGGAAAGTGTCCTTATTTTTATGGGACAGGGGGAGTAACTAATTAGCCCATTACTCCAATAACTAATTAACCCACTACTCTGATAACTAATTAGAAACACAAATTCCCTCTGCAGGTTTTATGGGATCGATATCAGAGTCAATGTGATAAACACAAAGTTATGATTGGCAGTAAATGCTGAGAGTACTTTTTTGGCAGCATTTAAAGATGGAAAGCTTGAGTCTTGAGTCAGAACACATTGCACGAATTATTTCTTTAAGAGTTGACAAAACCCCAAAACTCATAAGGGGGGGGGGAGTAATATCAACCTGGCGATTTTTCACATATTCCAGATATGAAGGAACATCAGGAAATCGAACTTGCACATCAGTTTCAGGGGGTGGACTTTTCTGGAAGCAGATAATGTCTCCATCTTCAATCTGTGTGTGTATGTGTGAGAGTGAAAACGAGTCAGCATATGGAACACAAAGAGACAGAAATTATTTACAGAAAATAAAACAGAAAATACCTGACTGAATCGAAATGAAGCGCGTATATCAAGACGTTCACACATAACAGAAAGCTCAAATTTGATTTCCTGTAGACATTGGAATTAATGTTCCACGCATTTTAAATCAAGAAAAGTAATACTACATGTTTGTTTTGTATTTATGTGTAACATCTTGTTGTTGAAAAGAACAATCCCGATGTGGACTATGGCATAGAGACAAGACATACCTCAAAAAGTTCAATTTCTTGATCAGGAGCAAACCCGGCTAACTCATTTAGCTTCGTTAGGATCTCAATAGGCTTGCCATTACTTTTTACAAAAAGCCTCCCAACGTATCTTGAAAAAAGAAAATGATTCAATGACCATTAGCAGGCAGAATTCTTAAAAGTTAAAATGGACAGCGTTCTCATTGAGTGTGATGTACCGGAGCTCTTCTTTATGAGGATCATAGAGTTTAAAGAATAGCAATATGTCTTCCTTAATCTTTTCTGGAGGAGGAACCAGTTGTAAATCCTAAAATTTGAAAACAGTTAACTCACATTGAATAGGATAAATGAAATTTCCTCAATGTGCACATACACAAGTAAGTAGTAAATACTATATCTATATTGGTAAAGATATACCGGTCCACGCTCCACTTCCAAGAACAACTTTAACTCTGCATTATGGGCTTTATTTGATACTTCCCGCAGCGTTCCTACCTGCACAACATAAGCATGAACAATAAAATAAAACAAAATAACACAACATAAGAAAAAGATTGGCTGCTGGTTTTAAGCATTCAGAGTAACAGGAATAAAGAAGCAACAATCAAATAAATAAGATTAAGCAAAGCTGAAACAAACTGGAAATGAGAAAGTGACTGCATCCAGAGAGGATAATTGGAAACAAAGCATCATCACCCATATACATGAACAGGACACATAAAACATCTGCAATAAGTTCATAAAATAGCAGAAGCTTCATAACTCAATACTCCCTCGGTCCCGCTATAAATTTCATGTATACCTTATTGGATTGTCAGACTATAAGTGGCTTAGTCCAAAAAAGGAAACTTTTCACACAAAAAAGTTAGTCAACTTTAGTGGTCTCACTTTGCACTCAAAACACAACTTTCTTATTCTATGTAACCAATTCATGTAGGCCACTAACAGCGGGGGAGTGCATTTTTACCATAAAACAGTACCAACTTACTTGATGTCTCATTGATCAAAATGGGAACAATTATTAAAAAATTTAAATAAAAATAAAAAACTAAACAAAGGACCACTTATTTTTAACAACTGCATCTTCTAATAAGAGAAAACTGGTAAACATTTATCGCTTCCCTCCCTCCCCCATTTTCCACAACCCCCAAATACACAAAGAAAAAGAAACAAAGAACAAAAGGAAAGAGATAGGCCAAATAAAACACTCAATGCTTCAAGAAATGTAACTGACATAAGGCTTGCCAACAACAGCAACACAGAGAAAATAGAAGTGAAGTAGATATGCACTGGCAACCCATTTAAAAGTAGGTACAATGCACCACTTTTGTGATATTTTAGTTTTTTAGAAAAGCTATTGAAGAGTGCCCCAAACACCATCAAAATGGGAACTATGCATATTAATAATATACAAATCAGTAACATAGTACACATATTACCGTTTGAGCTTCCTCCTGGGTTGTCAATGGTCGGTTTGGGCGGTAAGTATGGTTTTGTCTTTTTGCCCAAATCCAAAAGCGCTGAAATTGAACTGGTATACCAAGTTCTTTGGCAACCTCTTCCTTCAAAAATAAGCATAGGCATAAGCGAGAATTGTACTTTAACATGAAACATGAAAACTGCATCAAGTCCAGATGAATCAAAAGAAAAAAAGGAAAGAGATAATAGAGTCATGGACACATGCTCAGAGTCAGAAATGCCAAAAATGCGTGTTGTAGTAATAGAACCAAAATATGACACAGAAGATTAATAACCAATATGGATATGAAGCATCACAAGAGTGAACCCAGATTTTTGGAAAAATAAGTCTGTCTAGTTTTAAATTGTCACTAAGGCCCAGAAAACGAGAGATTTTATTAATAATAGTTTACTTCATCAACAGTCCTGATCCAAATTAATGTTCTTCTATCTCCCTTATAATGAAGGTTAAGGTTTGCACTTGCATTCCTTAGAACCGATTGGCATCATTATGATTAACTTCATGCATGACTTAATTGATGAGGCATACTGCTTCCAATCGTGATCCGTCTCACAACTTATCTCCGCTATGTCTCATCTAGGCAAGTAAGAATTAACATCTTTCTCTCCAATAAACCCCACCTGCCATGACCAAATTTAGACCAGAAAGACAAACTCTAAGAAGTAACAAATGATCCCACTTTTTGCATAATTACATCATTTCTCAGTTTTGTTTTACTTAAAGACTAATAGGATCACTACAACGACCAGACCATCCATAATTACAATGCTTCACTTCCTCCAAAAAATTCTTGTTAGCAAATTACAAGCATACAAGTTATCACATAATTATACTAATTTTCAGCACACAACAAACTTCATTTAAGATGATAACCATTTCACTAATTTTAAGCAAAACAGAAAGTACCTTGAAAAGGTTAAAAGGCATCTGTTTCTGGATTCGGAAATTACGGACTTTATCATGATCAACAAGGTCAAAATAGATATCCTTTCCAATCTGTTCCCTCAGATCCTCATCTCGAGCAACCTACATTTGAGATGAGTTGCTTCAGAAATCCATTTCAAGAAATATGGTCAATTGTACATGAGAAAGTCTGTTGGGAAAAATAACCTTTATAATTGTGTAAAGGTGAGCCTGTGCTTTGTATCTTCTCTTATCTTCTTTTTCTTCTTGTTCTTTTTTCAGCCTTATCTGGTTTAGGTAGGGAATATCAAGTTTCAGGTAAGAACATGAAAAATTACGCTTAATGCGGATGTACAAAACATGAAATTACCCTAAGATGCTCAGCAATGTCCTTCTCATCCACATCACAGATTATTTTTTCCTTGTCACTGACGCGTATATACACAAGCATGTATGCATTCGAGTATTTGGTGAATTTGAAAGGACTGTTATTGTAACCAGGATTTGTCTGTGGCAACTGCAGCATAAATGAACATAAGCACCACTATAAAATAGAGAGTTCTAGAGGGTGGAAATCAAAAGATAGACATATCACCTCCTCCTCACCACCATACTGCTCTTCTAGTGCCCTTTTCACATCTTCTTTGGTGACCCTCTCATCATCAAATTTATACCTGAAAAATGAGCCATAACCTCATATAGTTGGCAAGGGTGGAAAGTAAACCATCAGAAAGCAGCACAAAAGTGCTTATGCAATGGAAAGATGAGATTGAGACAATAAGACAGGACTGAATAAACTCATCCAACATAACAAATAATTGCATGTCTTAATTCAGTCACCATAATAATGAAACTGGCAAGCTCGAATTCTTTCAATCTCCACATCTAAATAAGTGTAAATATCTGAAGGGAAGAAAGAGAAAGGAATAACAGATTCTTTAAAAGTACTTAGACCTACCATTGATCAGTAAGAGTTGGCCTGATGAAGGCATAATAATGTCCACCGTGTACCCCACCACTGTGAACCAAGACACTGTTGAAAAGGAAACAAGTATCCTCATATCAGCTTCAGTTGAAAGGTATATCAGAAGAGCATGTGAGGATAGACATAAATATAAAGGGTGTACACAATTACCTATGAAGTGTGTAAAGATTTCGTACACTCCTGTCAGCATCCGGTGATAAATACTTGCCATTATCTCTATCAAGATCAAGCTCTAATGGAAATTCATAGCGATCATTAATCTGCATCAGTGACAAATTACAATTGATTCAACACCTATTGATTCACTTAAAGACCATCAGATGTATTAAAGCACGGAAGAAAATTGTATTTGAAAAAATATTGATTATGCATACACCAGTTTTTCTAAAGAAAATCCCCTTGTGAAGAAATGATATAAAGGGAAAAGACATTGCTCTCTAGTGTCATATACTCCCTCCGACCCTTAAAAACAGACCACATTTGCCATTTTGGGATGTCCCTTAAAATAGACCAATTCTATTTAAGGAAATTTTTTTCTCTCTAATGAGGTGGGTCTCATCCTCCACTAAAAATACTCCAATCACTTTTTCTTTCTATCTCTCTCTTACTTTACCAATTGTGCATTAAAACCCGTGCCTTTTCAAATGTTGTCTATTTTTTAGGGACGGAGGGAGTATAAATCAATACAGCATGATTTAAGATGGGCAAAACTTTGCATCAGTAGCCATGCAAAACAAGCTGGAAAGGCCAAACTGTTTTTTCTCATTTCCATAGAGGAGCTGTAGCAAACATGAGCCACCTGCATAAGGCAAGACCGGGACAAATTTACCCAAAAATTGATTGGGACAGTTTGGAACGGTTGAACTAATTCAGCCTCATAATCATAATCATCTCAGTATAAGCACTATTCCGATATCATCATAGAGATGTGGAGCAAGAACAATGATACTTAGCAAAAGCAATTGAATCCTGTGGAAGCAGTGACGCAAATCCAGCCCTAAGATGAAAAAGTTTACTGTATTGACCCACTCACCTTCACCATCGTATCTCTCATAAAATCATACTCAAATCGCTTTAACTGGAGCTGTAGAACTGGAGGAAAGTCAATGAACAAGACACCCTTCTTGGCATCCTAATATTTAGAAAAGGAAGAATTAGATAATATGTAGCGAGAAAAGCTCATGTAGAAGAAACATAGCATCAATTAAAATGTGGAATAAGAGCAAAAACATTCAGATGTTGTAAATGATTTTGTAGCTGTCAGATCAACTAATCAACCAAATAAAATTTCCTTCTAATGATGACCTGTTTCCCAGACTGCAAATTGCAACAATCCCTATATGACTTTAATAGTCAAAAGTCAAGTACAGCTGGAAATTGCATTATCAACACAAAAAACAACATGCACCTCCACATTGTAAATACATTTTCATCTGTTGATCGCTATAAACTTGCTTGGTAACCACTAGCCATACCACATCTCTAAAAAAGCCAAATTACCTTTCCACCCTAACACAATGCAGACAGGTCCGTAGCATGATCCATATTGTAGTGTGTTCTTAAAGATCTGTCTTTTGCAGACTTCAGAGCATCACAAACCAAGAGGTCTACTTTTTAACATCATACTCCCTCCGTCCCACCTCAAGTGATCAACTTTCCATTTTGGGTTGTCCCATCTCAAGTGATTGATTTCCTTTTTTAGCTAAAAACAAAATTTCAACCATCTCTTACTTTATTCTCTTTCTTATTTTATTCTCTCTCTATCTCTCTTACTTTTTCCTCTCTCATACTTTACTCTCTCCACTTTAACTCAATACATATCATTTTCTTAATTCCCGTGCCGAAAAGAAATCCATCACATGAGATGGGACGGAGGGAGTATATTACATTATTATACCATCATACATTGAGGGGGTGCCAGAATCACATTGATATTGACTCTGGTGCAAGTCTAGTCACATGAAGGCCAGAGTTCCATACAGCTTCTACGTGAATAAACTGGTTAACTATTCTCATTAAATAGCTGCTGATACAAGACATTAACTCTCCCAATATTCCTTCATAAACTTCAATTTAGTCAAGTCGACATTATCATGCAGAACAGAGATCTTGTAATTATCAACCTTCAAAAACAAAATATACAGATAAATAAATTACTACTACTTCATTATCTGGAAGAGGAATTACAAACCTGCAAACCATGTTCCTCAGCATGGTATTTATTATCTCCTTCAAGGCGTTCTACTTCCACATACTTGTCAAATGAAGCATAAACATCCTTGCAACCTTTTACATCAAGTTGAAGGTCTGCCACGAGAACAACTGTTAGAATAAGGTTGTCTCCATTAACAGACAGATGTCATCCTTAGAAACAAATAGTACCATAAAATGATTCTTTTCTGGTTGATTTGAAGTCCACATTGATACATTCAATATAATTCATATGATGGCCTTCAAATAACTTCTGTATTGTTCCTTCGACAACAGTTCCCTGTCCAGTAAAGGAATAAATATGAAGTCTACAATGACCTTTCAAGGAGGTAAGTTTCTTTTCAGAATTTTTAGTACCTTCATCTTGTCTTCAAGCTTCTCACATAGGACTCTGTTAAGTTCTTGAACATCATGTTGCATGAATGAATCATAAGTGTCCCATCCAAATGATTTAGTCAATTCTTTTGTAGCCACACTGGTGTCATTGTATTGGAGCTTATAGAATAAACTCTGCAACGCCAGAGGGATACTTCCAGTAGGGATGTCATTCTCCGTAGTTGGCATATGATATACAGCCTGATATAACATAATTAGAATAAGGCTTCTCCATACTTCCGTACTAGTGACCTCATGTATTTAAGTATTGGCTATTCAGAACTATATAAATTGTAAATAATTAGATAACCTTTCTGAAATAAGGAATATGGTACAAAGTCTGCAGCAAAGAGTTCATGTAACAAGTTGCCCCCTGGTTCTTAAGCCCAACGTAACCTGTCTCCTTCTTTGAGTCATATGCCCAGTAATCAATAACCTTACGTACAGCAACATCAGCTTCAACTATGCAAGTATCATTCATTAGGTACCCCTTGTTGGGATCATAAAGGTCGCTGAGAGGCATGAAAGATGTGAAACCCCAATCACTCTCCCTTTGATTAAACTGGTGCTGTGTGTCTGCAAAACCCAGAAAAGGGGAATATTACATCACGGAAATCATGATTTAGGTAGCAAAAAGCTTTACCAAGCGTCAGAATGTAGACAGTTTTTATTTTCCAACATTTAAGAGCCAATCTACTCACTCATAGTGAAAATCAGTAAATTGTCAGGCCAATCATACAATCAACTAAAATTTTATGAGAGACTTGTGTTATATAACTCCTATGCATAACTGGGATCTTTTAAGCATAATTTACAAAAACCAGTTTCTTGATTGGCATGTATATGGAAGGAAAAGTATCACGACAGCTCTAAGATTCTGTCTTCGAGTCTACTAGCTGTGGTCAACCAATAAGAACCTATACTATTATCACATGTATGCACAGATCAGAACATGTAAATCTCTATTTTGAGTCTTAATACATATCAAGCTTTAGCTACATAAATGCATCAAAACAGATCTAATCTCAGGTGTACCTTTCTTGACTGTAAGTTTGTTATGCATTTGATTAACTATAGCCAAGCTAAACTGTGCATATCTACTCCACCCATAAGGCAAGGTAGCCGAATCAGCCACATCTAAATACATCGACAAGTAGTCCACGTTGTTTCCCTTAGGAAATATGAGCACTCGCCTGCAAAAGGAAACAAGTGTCAAAATGCAATCAGGTAGCTTTCCATAATAATGCAAGGTAAAGCAAAACTCAAAATCTAAGAAATCTAGCCCCATAATGCTAGGTGCTAAGCAGCTCTAACAAGCATAATCATTTATTGGACGCCCCTAACACATGGACATAAAAGGAAAAGGGCAAATTCAAAATTCCAAAATTACCATTTATAACCTCCGACAGTGAAGACATCCGAATACAGCTTCTTCATATTCAGTCGAGAAAAGTTCTCAATTGTCCATGTGTAACGTGATGCTTGTGGTTCTTCATTAGCCTGGTTCTCCACACTTCCCGCATTGTCATTGTCGCCTGGTGCCACTACGAAATTACAAAATGCTTCTAAATTTTAGTACACTTGGACCAAAACAACAACAAGAATCAAAAGTACTGTTAATAAATCATAAAAGTGAAGAATCCAACAATAACACAGCCATATGAACCAATACATCATGGCAGTATTTAGCACGAATTCATCTTATAAACTGACATAAAAAGATTTAATAGTGGGGCAGAGAGCGGCACCTTCCATTGGCTGAGGACCTTCAACTAAAGGCTGAGGACCTTCCACTAAATCCGAGTGCGGAACCAGCATCTCTTCATCTTCCTGCTGCTAAAGTCCAGAAGCCACATAGAAATGAGAAAGAAATAAGCTTGATCCAGTAGACATTAAGCTTCATTTCCGAATGTATGATCTCGAATTAAATCATTCTCACTAAAACAACACGATTACAGGAAATTCAAATTGAACTAACTTAAACCTCCTTCCTCGCTCACGCAAAACCCTAGTCATCCAACCATTCAGCCAGCCCCCACACACGAAAGCAAGCATACAGACACCAAAACTTACGCATGAATTGGAGAAAATGCAAACAAATTGCTACTATGCGTGAACATACACAGCAATAGACCACAGAAAAAGATGGAGAGTCGAAATGAGCATGAATGAAAAAATGAGAGTCAGAAGGTAGCGGAGTTACATCCAATGGCTGCGGAGTCATCATCGTCATGGCTGAATAGACTGCAGCCGACCGATCGATACTATACAGAGAATTAATGTAATCTGTGTTGGTAGGGGAGAGAGAAGAGGGGTGAAGGGAGGAGGAGAGAGACAAGTTAGAGAGGGATATACGGCCTGTGTGTATTGGGTCTCGACACTATGCATGGATAATTTGGGTATTATTTCAAATACGGGGGGCAAAATAGGGATTGACAAATACCCCCAAAATCGCGACGTGTTGTGAATAACAGCATGTGGGCATTTTCGTGGAGTTGTCGCGTGTACGAGGCATGCGATTGGATAATTAATGCGAATAACCGACTAAAGTTTAATGTGCTTCTTTTAGACTATAATTCCTTCTTAATTATTGATATTATATTGTCTACAAATGTTTAATGTGCTTCTATTACACTATAATTCCTTCCTTATCATTAATATTACATTTTCTGTTTTCCCCAATTTTAAGATAATTTATCAAAATAGATTTGTAAAGAGTTACACCATCCAATGCCCTATATCTTTACAGCATCCGAATTATGGTTTAATTTTATTTTTTGTCCCCAACTCTTGTTCGAATTTTTTGATGATTACTTGTAAATTAATGAATTAAAATTATAGATTTGAATTACATATTCTATGTAGATTACTTTAGTAGAGAATTGATATGCTGGGCGTGGCTAAGAGCATCCACAACGCGAGGCGTAACCAGCTCGCGTTCCGTGCCGGAGGAACGAAACAGCGGAGAAATGCGTTGTAGCCGGTCGTTCCGTCCTCAGCCCGTTCCCAGGCCATCCCGATATCCGCCACCACGAGACGTGGCACGAGACGTCTCGCCACGAGCCGAGGCGACGTGGCGAGCTCCCAGGCGATGCGTGACGCCCACTCGTCGGCCCGCGAGTGGGCGTCGTCACGATGAAGCAATAATTTTTTTTTAAAATTCAAATTTAAAAAAATAATAAATAAATAAATAAATTGTAAACGGTAATGTTACCGTTTATAGCCTTTTTTCAATTTTTTTTATTTCTTTACTCTAAAAAATACTCATATTTCATACTCATTTCACTCAAACACACATCTATTCATCTCAAATCCTCTCTATTTCCACCCCAATTTTCATCTCAAATCAACTCTATTTTTCTTCTCCCAAATTTAATCAAACTAATGGAACCTTTTGAACAAATTCAAATAATGGAACAATCACTTGAAGAAGATCGCCGACAAGAGGCGGAGGAAGCCGCGCCGCCCCAATGACGGTCCCGTACGTACATCCATCGTAACCGGGAGGAAGCCACCGCAAGGTTAGTACGCGACTACTTCTGCGATAACCCAGTTTGGGGAGATACGTACTTTCGTCGCCGTTTCTGCATGGGGAAACCGCTATTTCTCCACATCGCAAATACTTTGGCAGCTCGGGAAGAGTTCTTCCAGGAAGGGTTCGACGCGGTCGGCCGTCCCAGCCACACGACGCTGCAGAAATGTACTGCAACAATCCGTCAGCTTGTGACTGGACAAACGGCCGACATGTTCGACGAATACCTCCACATCGGAGACACCACTGGGGCGACTGTGCTTGCTCAAATTCTGCAAAGGCGTCCGGGCAGCATTCACCGACAAATTTCTCCGGAGGCCAAGCACGACCGATTGTCAGTTCCTGCTCGACCTTCACGAAACAGTGCACGGATTCCCCGGGATGCTCGGCAGCGTCGATTGCATGCACTAGCAATGGAAGAATTGTCCGGTAGCGTGGACGGGGTCCTACACTAGCGGCCACAAAGGCATCCACCCAACTGCTATACTCGAGGCCATTGCAGGCTACCGGCTTTGGATCTGGCACGCGTACTTCGGGGTCCCCGAGTCGAACAACGACGTAAACGTGCTCCACCAATCCGACTTCTTTACCGAAGTTTTGGATGGTAAAGCGACGGCCATCAACTTCGTCGCCAACAACCGGCTTTATAAAATGGGGTACTATCTCGCCGACGGCATCTACCCGAAGTGGCCTACCTTCGTGAAGACGTGCAGCATGCCTGCGAACCCAAAGCAGGCTCTTTTTGCGCAGAAGCAGGAGACTGCTCGCAAGGATGTGGAGAGGCTCGTACGTGGTTCATGGAGAACATGGTCGACATCATGTATTCGTGCATAATCTTGCACAACATGATTGTCCAAGACGAAGGACCCGAGGCGGGAAATTGGTTCGAACCCGAATCCCCCGGAAGCTCAACCGCAAGTAGTCCGCCTCGAAGTGGAGCGCATCCGTCTATACAAGAACGGTTATCTATTCGTGCAAGGACACGCGACTCTAGCGCCCACACCAAACTACAAGAGGATCTAATTGAGCACATTTGGGCAAACTTTGGCGGATGAAATTATTAAATTGTGTACTTTTATTTTTTAGGAAATTATTAAATTATGTTTTTTTTACGAATTTTATATTGTAAGTTTATTTTATTTAATGAAGTGTGTTTGTTTTAATTGAATTGGGTTGGAAATAAAAATAAAAAATGAAATTGAATGAATTGTAATTTAAGGAACGGTTAAGGGACGGATAAGGAATGGATGGTTGCAGGTTCCGTTCCTTAGTTAAGAAATGGAGTTAAAAGGTACAGTGGGCCCCGCAAATAGTAGTTTAAGGAACATACAGTAGAACTTTTCTACGACTCTTAACAGTTTCTATTAACATAAGTGTGTTAGCCATCTTTCGATGCTTTACCGATTTCTATACTGAAATCACATCTAGATTTGAGTTAATTCAACCATAACACATAACACATCAAAGAGATGATATACCAACCTCCATCCATAGCTTATATTTGATGTAGGTTGTATTTCACGAGTTGATGTTTCCCCTAAAAGTTGCGGTTGATCTTTTCGTCTCTTTGGCCTTTCCTTTATGAATTCTTTTGATGAAGAAGAATTCAATATTAATATGACTTTTCTGTATATAGAATTCTGTAGTAAAATTTGTGTTTTTTAAAGCTATAAAATCTTATTGTATATATAGGCAACACACAACCTTTCAAGAAGAGTCGTGTCCGTTCGTTCGCACCTTTTCATCTATACATCAGATTTATCCTACAGCTTTTAATATTCTATACACATTAATATACACATATTTATATCATCTATGCAAGGCAAGAGAAGAGGGTTATCAATACACCCGATTCTAATTCTTTAATTGAAATCGATCCATCACGGTATCGTCTTTCATATTAGAATCCAATTGATATGTTTGAACTTGATCTTTACTATTAAACCAATATCTACATAGGTCACATATAGGAATAAATATTCCTACATTCTCCCACTTGACCTTTATAGCTTTCAATGATTTAATTACTTTTCTGTGCACTTTACATCAAGTTCATATATCATTTAAATACCTATAAAGTTAGACTTGATTGAATCATGGTGGTCACACAATCATTTAGTCGACATGATTCCTTCCATGTATCACAAATCAATTCTAACTTTATATGAATAAACATTTCATTGAGATGAACTTTAATTCTCAATACAACATATGTTATCTAAACAACCATACTGTATACAAACTTTAATGATAACATATAAACAAGCAGAAACAGAACTTTTATTGAATTCACAAGAGTGTTTACACAATACATGAGTCCACAACTAAAATAGCAAGGCTTTATCTATAATACCCATACGCTCTACATGGCCAATAAACATATTGGGTGGTAGTCCTTTAGTTAACGGATCCGCTACCATCATATCCGTCCTTATGTGCTCAAAATACACCCTTTGTTTCTGCACTTCTTCTTTAACTGATAAGTATTCAACTCCATGTACTTAGCACCCTTCGAGTACTTATCATTCTTTGAGAAGAAGACAGCTGCAGAATTATCACAATAAATTTTCAGCGGCTTGGCTATGGTGTCGACAATTCCAAGTCCCGAAACAAAGTTCCGCAGCCACAATCCGTGAACTGTGGTTTCAAAGCACGCCACAAATTCCGCCTCCATGGTAGAAGTAGCAATGACAGACTGCTTTCCACTTTTCCATGATATTGCTCCTTCGGCTAAAAAGAACAAGTAGCCAAACGTCAATTTTCTGGTATCAACGCATCCGGCATAATCTGAATCCGAATATCCAACCACCTCAAGGTGATCGGATCTCATGTAGGTAAGCATGTGTTCTTTGGTGCCTTGCAAGTACCTGAGAACCTTCTTTGCAGCCTTCCAGTGGTCCATACCGGGATTACTTTGATAACGACCCAACATACCAACCGCGAAGGTGATATCTGGTCGAGTACATGTTTGAACATAGTTCAAACTCCCAACCACTGATGCATAGGGAATCTTTTCCATTTCCTTACACTCCAATTCATTTTTCGGACATTGCATTTTACTAAAATTGTCTCCCTTCTGAATTGGAGTAATTCCTGTGGAACATTTATCCATTCTATATCTCTCTAAGACTTTATTGATATAGCCTTTCTGAGACAAACTTAACAATCCTTGTGATCTATCCCGGAATATTTCTATTCCGATCACATAAGATGCCTCACCTATATCCTTCATTTCGAAGTTCAAAGAGAGATACTTCTTTACATCATATAGTAAACTCATGTCATTTGCGGCTAGCAAAATGTCATCAACATATAAGACCAATACAATAAGCTTGCTCCCACTGATTTTAATATAGATACATCTATCAACGATGATCTCTACAAAACCATATGAAACAATGATATCATTAAACTTTATATACCATTGTCTAGAAGCTTGTTTGAGTCCATATATTGACTTTCTCAACTTACATACTAACTCTTCTTGTCCTTCCATCATAAATCCTTCGGGTTGTTTCATGTATACCTCTTCTTCAAGTACTCCATTTAGTAAGGCCGTCTTTACATCCATTTGGTGAAGCTCTAAATCATAATGAGCCACCAAAGCCAACACAATTCTTAAAGAATCCTTTGAAACTGGAGAGAAGGTTTCTTTGTAGTCAACGCCATTCTTTTGAGTGAAACCTTTGGCGACAAGGCGAGCCTTGTACCTTTCAATGTCACCTTTCGAATTACGTTTTGTTTTAAAGATCCATTTACAACCAATGGCTTTAAAACCTGTAGGCAATTCAACTAAGTCCCAAACATCGTTATCGTTCATCGATTTCATCTCATCCTTTGCTGCATTTAACCAATTTTCAGAATTGTCATTTTCCATGGCTTGTTGGAATGAGATCGGGTCCTTATCAATGCTCAAGTCACATTCATTTTCAACAGAGTATACCACATAGTCATCCGATATGGCTGATCGACGTTCCCTTACTGATCGCCTTAAAGGTTATATTGGTTCATTATTCTGTTCTTGAATTATGACTGGTTCATCTTCAATCTCAACCAGTGGGTTATGCACTTCATGTTGTTCAATAGGAACAACAATCTTAGGTGCAACAAAAGGTGGATGAAAAACCTTTTCTTGAACTTCATTAAGGTCCACTTTTCGAGGTTCATCACGCCCACTAGTTTTATTGTTTTCAATGAACCTAGCATTTCCCGTCTCAACTATTCTCGTACTATGGTTAGGACAATAGAATGTATATCCCTTCGATTTATCTGGATAGCCAATAAAGAATCCACTGACCGTCTTTAAATCCAGCTTCTTTTCATGTGGATTATACAACTTTACTTCTGCGGGGCAACCCCAAATACGTAAATGCATTAAACTCGGTTTTCTACCTGTCCAAAGTTCAAAAGGTGTCTTTGGAACTGTCTTACTAGGAATCCGATTAAGCATATACGTTGCAGTTTTTAATGCATAAATCCATAACGAAAAGGGTAAATTACATCCACTCAACATACATCTAACCATATCCAAAAGAGTACGATTCCGCCTTTCCGCTACACCATTCTGTTGCGGAGTACCGGGCATTGTATACTGTGCACAAATGCCCTTGCTTTCGAGGTACTTTGCAAATGGACCCGGACATTGTCCAGATTCATTAAACTTTCCATAGAATTCACCACCTCTATCTGATCTCACAACCTTAACTTTTCTATCCAATTGCCTTTCCACTTCATCTATGAATATCTTTAAGACATTCACCGATTCAGCCTTTTCACTCAATAGGTATATATAACCATACCGTGAGAAATCATTAATAAAGGTGATAAAATAATTTCTACCATCCCACGAAGGTGCATCAAAAGGACCATATATATCAGTATGAATCAACTCAAGAAGTTGAGAACTTCTTGTGGCTGATTTCTTTACTATGTGTTTAGTTTGCTTCCCCTTTATGCAATCTATACACATATCTAGATCACTAAAATCCAATTGAGGAAGAATTTCATTCTTTACCAACCTCATTATCCTTTCTTTGGATATGTGACCTAGTCTTTGATGCCACAAGTAAGCCGAACATTCACTTGACATACTACGTTTTATGCCTCTACTTTCAATATTAAATAAGGATTCAGAAAACTTTGCATCAAGATTGAAACTATAGAGTGAATCAAACAAAGTACCACTTCCATAGAAGTAATCATTTCTGTACAATGTGTATACACTATTTACAAACTTGATTTTAAAACCTAATCTATCCAACCGACTAACGGATACAAGATTTCTAGCACAATCTGGTACATAGAGACATTCCTTAAGATCTATATGACATCCTGTGTCTAAGATCAGTCTGTAGGTCCTGACGCCTTTAATTTGTGCCTTCATCCTGTTTCCCATGAACAAGTATTGTTCACTTCCTTTTATAGGCTAGATCGTACTGAATCCCTGTTCAATATGACACATGAGTAGTAGCACCAGAATCTAACCACCAAGTATTATTAGGCACTTCAATGAGATTCGATTCAAAGCAAACGAAACTGTTATGTTTACCTTTCTTATCAAACCATGCCTTTCTTTTCGGACAATCCTTCTTGAAGTGTCCCCGTTTCTCTACAGAAGAAACACTTCATTTCCTTCTGAATCTTCTTTTCGGGGCCTTTAGGTAAAGAAGAATCTTTACGTTTGTCCTTTTTACTTGTCTTTCCCTTACTGGTGCTCGCTCCTCCATGACCCATTAGATTCACAACTTGGCCACCCATCTTTTTTAGTCTCCCTTTCTCTTGTACTAATATGGCCTTTAGCTCTTTAAGGTCCCATTTATCTTTTATGGTGTTATAATTCACCTGGAACTGGCCAAATTCATTAGGAAGAGAGTTTATGATGAATTGAACCAAGAACTGTTCGTGAACCTCCATTCCCAAGGTAGAGAGCCTTGCTGCCAAGTTTGACATGTGTGTTACATGATCGTGAATAGGTTGGGACCAGTCAAACTTTCTTGTAGTGAGCCCACTCATTAGGCTTCCTACAATTGACTTGTCGGCCAATTCCGATTATGAACACTAATTTATCTTTTCTATGAATTCCCTTGCACTCTCTGTTTTAGGCATAGATGGCTTAAAACTTTCCGCCATCGTCATCCTCATAAGATTGAGACTTAGCCTGTTAGAGCGCTCCCAAGTCTCATATCGAGACTTGTCCGTTTCGGAGCTTTCTTCCGTAATGGCTGCAGGCTCATCTTCCGTAAGTATGGCATGGTCAAGTGACAAAACACCCAGTGAAAACCTGATCTGTTCTGACCATTCACCATAGTTATGCCCATTGAACTTTACGACAGAGTTTGCAGATGCATATATATTAGACGAAGCTGCAACATTTATACATGCTTACAATTAGTGCTTTGAACTTTAAACACCGATTCAGATAAGTGTAATATACTTTTAACAACATGCATTCAAGCAACCTTTGGGCAATACTTAAACACACATACTTTCATTGATGCTAGAATAAACTTTAATGATTAATTATATCATACACATATCAAATAAGCATGTTGCCTTTGGATATACATACTACATGTGATACTGTAGACAAGATTAATCCTTTTCGTTTTATTAACTTATATACAATGATCCACCTTTGGGTGATCTCCAAGTATATAGACAATAAAGTTATTGACCAATCAACTTTCATGTCATTTAGCATCCTTTAATCATGATCAATAAATAATAACTTTACATCCTTTTTCATAATCATAATATCATATAACAAGACCACTTTGGTGATTAACATGTCATATAACATCAATATGAAACTTAAAGGATTAAAAAATAACATGTACGGAATTCTCCAGAAAGTTCGCCCGGTCGGGCGATTTCGTACCCTCTAAACGCCCGACCGGGCGTTTGCATCGGTGAGTCCAGAAGGGTTCACCCGGTTGGGTGATTTTGAACCTTATAAACACCCGACCGGGTGTTTGACATCGGTAATTCCAGAAAGTTCGCCCGGTCGGGCGATTTTGTACCTCATAAACGCCCGACCGGGCGTTGCCATTTTCATTCCAGAAACATCACTCGGCCGGGTGTTTTTAATAACTGCACCGACCGGGTGTTTTTCAAACCGATGCACCTTTTCGAAACGCCCGGTCGAACGAATCGTCTGTTCAATTTTTCTCCCTTCGATTTTCATGATTCAACATTCCATGAAACAATCACCCAATGCGCAGCGGAACCAAATAACATCAAAATGAAACATAAACATCCATATTTCAATTTTGAACACTTAATATGGTGAATTAACAAATCTAGGTTGGCTCTGATACCAACTGTTAGCCATCTTTCGATGTTTTACCGATTTCTATACCGAAATCACTTCCTAGATTTGAGTTAATTCAACCATAACACATAACACATCAAAGAGATGATATACCAACCTCCATCCATAGCTTATATTTGATGTAGGGTTGTATTCCACGAGTTGATGTTTCCCCTAAAAGCTGCGGTTGATCTTTTCGTCTCTTTGGCCTTTCCTTTATGAATTCTTTTGATGAAGAAGAATTTAATATTAATATGACTTTTCTGTATATAGAATTATGTAGTAAAATTTATGTTTTTTAAAGCTATAAAATCTGATTGTATATATAGGCAACACACAACCTTTCAAGAATAGTCGTGTCCGTTCGTTCGCACCTTTTCATCTATACATCAGATTTATCCTACCGCTTTTAATATTCTATACACATTAATATACACATATTTATATCATCTATGCAAGGCAAGAGAAGAGGGTTATCAATACACCCGATTCTAATTCTTTAATTGAAACTGATCCATCACGGTATCGTCTTTCATATTAGAATCCAATTGATATGTTTAAACTTGATCTTTACTATTAAACCAATATCTACATAGGTTATAAGAATAAATATTCCTGCAAAGTGTGATTGCAAAATTTGATATTGGTGGTTGATGGGAAAGAAACCATTTCAAAAAGAATTTAAATTTGTTGATTATGATTGTTCCTTTGCACATACTAAATCTTTTAAAAAAAATTAAATCTGCGAATGCTATGTGATTTTCATAAAATTTTGGGAAGAATGTAAAAACTTTGTGAAAATCAACTGCAAAAATTCGTTGAAGTGTGCAGAAGTAATTCAAATTGAATTGAAGAGAAGTGATTCAAATTGAATTGAGGGAATAATCTGGCATTCATTAAATTGTGGGAAGCATTGATTCATGGTGAAAAAAAATTCACTCAACTCCTCTGAAGGTTGAAAGAACAGTCGGTAAGAGAGAGAATGGAAGGCCCCACCACTATCACATTTTAGAGAGAGAATGGTTGGTAAGATTAAGGTGGAATATTAATAAAAATAATTTAACATGTCATTAGTCGCTTAATTTGCGCTCAAATAGTGTCGCTCAGTATAACATTTCTCACTTTAGTATATTCATTAGATGTAATCTGGTTTGAATGATTGAATATTTAATGCACTAAGAAAGCAAATAAATGTAACTCATATTAGAAAAAATTGAGAATAACTAAAAAGTAATAATGAACGTCCATACACAAAGTGAGGGTCAATCTTTACTGAGTTTGGACATTTATACTTTAATTACTGTTTTTTTATTAATTAAAATATAAGTAATATACTTTAATCTTAATATTTAGAATTAAACCGTGATAAACTTTTAATTATGCTATACCATGTTTTAATAGTGTGATATTATATTTTATCGTGTAATATCATGTTCAGGTCGCTATCGTGTCGTGTAAAACTAAATTGCATAGTAAATTACTAACATTAACGGTAGGGTTGACAATTCTCGACACGACACGAATACACACAAGTTATTGGGTTGAGACCCAATAAGAACCAGATGATTTCGGAGTGGGTTAGGCCAATATCTGATTGACCCAATAATGACCCAATCTGCATGATTTGTCAGCCAAGTTCATCACATATACGCGTGATAGATGTATACCGAAAAATATGATTTTAGTTACTTTATATTTGTAGAACCTTTTTTTCTTATTGCATGAAAACTTATTTTTATCATATGATTTGCCTAGTATTATTGTTGATAATTTCAAGTAAATAAATTTAGTCATCCTTATAATGTATACATTAGACCATCCACAATGCCGCCCAGCCGAGCGTCGGCGCTGGGCGGTCTATTGCAGTCGCCCAGCGGGCGATTGGAGAGAGAAACCGCGCAGCGCTGGGCGGTCGCGTGGCGCTGGGCGGTGCGCTGGGCGATCCGCTCGGCGCTATTACAGCGCCCGGATCACCCAGCGCACCGCCTAGCGCGAAATTTTTTTTTTTTTTCGAAACACTATATATACGCGCTTTGCTCGTCATTTTCATTCGCACCACTTGTTTTAATTAATGTACTTTTTAAATTTTATTAATATTAGTGAATTTTCTTGTTTTTGTGTCGTAAATTTAATTCTGTATATTGTGTGATTGTTAATTATTTCATTTTGTATATATTTGTTAATAGTGATGTGGATAGTATGTGGCTAGGCTATGGCTGGGCTATTTGCTTGTTTTGATGATGTGGCAGGAGGATTTTTAGTGCTGATGATGTGGCAGTGGCTGGACTATTGCTGGGCTATTGCTGGGCTATTCCTATTGTGGATGGTCTTATAGACATGATGGTAGACATGTAAATATAAGAGATCTATTAGTCAATTAATTGTATTAAAAAAATCGAATCGCAATCTAGATGGACATGCATAACGGCAAATCCAGGTCATGCTTCGTTCTACCAATTTGGTCAGATAAGCCTTATCATCCTGGTAAGTTCATTAATCATCACCAATTATTTTTTGACTGCTCAAATTCATGCACAAGAAATTGATCTTCAATTATTTTGCAGCAAATGCAAAGGTTTGTTGTTGGGCTTGTCTAATTTTAAACATTTGCCAATGCTTAGCCATGAAAACACGATCCCTGTAGAACTGAATTTTCCTTTTTTTTTTGGTTTCCTTTAGTAGATTTCAATTTCTTTGTTGTATGGAATACAGAGCTTTCAAAACGATCCTTGGTAGAGAGGCCATTTTTCAGTAAAGAACTGCCATTGTAAGCTTGGATGAAAAAAGTAGAGTATATGGTATTTGTGTTAGATGTTTGAATTCTGTACAACACCAATGCAACGCGTTCCAAATTCTGAAGTACGTTATCAAGAAATCTTCTATGGCGGGTGGATTTTGTGTGTACTACTCCATTGAGTGCTTCTTTTCGACTATCCCTATCAATACCGAGAGTAAGAGGAGCGAAGTTTTACCGCAGAATATGGTGAACTTGAGACAAATATACCTGTTGGCTCATAAGGATTTCAGCTGCAACGTTCAGATCCCTATCAGCAGCTGCAATTGCTACTTCTACCTGTGTCTGCAATAAACACATGAATAAATTCAAAGCAACAATCAAAGATGCCACGCTGAATAGACATACTTAAATCTCTTTTACCCTATCGAAGCCCATAGCAACGAGTTTCTGAATTTCCTCTTCAGTAGCAACAGAGCCCTACATGATGATGAGTTGCAAACACCTCAAGAGATGCAAATAGAGTCATAGACAGAAAGAAATCAAATTTATTTACAGATATGGGAACCTGATTGTTTTGCGTTCTAGCAGGCTGCACTGCACTATTCACTACCGGGGGCCTGAAAAAACAGATAAAATATGAGGCACTAAACACGACAAAAAACAGAGAGTAAAGCCAGAGAATTTATCGAGATTTGAATATTGCCAGTGAGAATGTCTACAGTATGGGCAAAAGTTGATACTAAGACGGTGGTGATGAGAACTTAGTTAAACTATGTTACGTGCCATGATGCTTTGAAAAAAAGGTTTAGTAGCATTTATTCTGTTTTGATGTCTCAAGAAATGCCAAGCAGAGAAACAGAAACATACTAGCAAAACTAGAGATGAAGGATACTTCTGTAGCCGTTCAATGAATTTACCTCCCATCCGGCATCGGCTGACCTCCCCCGCCTCTTGATGGAGTTGTTTGCTGATCCCGGTCATCAACATCATCCAGAAGTCTAGCTTGTAAATTAGAATCAGAATTTGCAACCGAGGCTGCTCGATTTGTCTCAGAACCAAGAGTCCTTCCTCTCCCAGGAAACCTATCACTTCCTTGGGCTGTCTGCATCCAGTAAGCATTGTATAAAGTATAATCATTACTTTCATTACTGTCTTTGTTTCTGATTGTATTTATTACACTCATGGCTTTTAGATTCAGTGCATGAACTACCTAAGACAATGTAAGTTCTGTAAACATATGTCAAATTAAGGAGATTAAGTGATCATTTTTCTCGAGTTCATAGCGGCGTTTTTTAATTCTCAAACATACACCATAGCAACTAGCTCTAGTATTTTCATTTCATTCACATTCATAGTTGATACTTCCTCTGCTCCCAAACGATAGGCCTAATAGGGCAGGTACTAATAAAAATGGTTTGAGTGTATTCTGAGTGGAGAAAGGGTCTCACCTTACAGGTAGAGTTGGTAATAATTAATAATTGTGTTATGAGTAGAGAAAGTGGTGGGTCATGAGGTAGAAAGTGTAAGTTGATATATTGAGGGTGACATATTGTGGGGTAGTGTCTATAAATGAAAATGGGTAATTTTTGTGAACTGCACAAGTGGCAAAATGAGACTATAGTTTAGGGACGGAGGGAGTATACTTCGTTTCCTTATCCTCCCTTCCTAGGTCACACAACCATCCAGTGCGACCAACTTGATTAAAAGTCCAAGCCCATAGTGTGTTAGATTACCAAGCAATCCCAACCCATTTTCCCCTATAATAATAATATAGAACTCTGCAAGATTCCCAAAGTTGTACCTCCACGGAACTTTCTCTCTGTGGCATCCAAGAAGACAAATTCCTCCACATATTTCCAGAAAGCAATCCACTGCAGATGGAAACAACAAGCATCTCAGACTTATCAAATGTATGATAAGAAATCCATCTACTAACTAAGTAGAAAATGCAGGAGCTACCTTGCAGCGGTGTTTTGACTAGTATATGTGGGGATATGGCCAGACACATTGCTGCCAGTAGACAATATGAATTTAGGTCTCCTCACACAGGCAGACTGCAACGACAGGAGTGTTAAAAGGGAGTACATGGAAGGTCACCAATAAACATGGTCGCACACAGAAAGGGTGATGCACAAGACAGAGTAATGGAGCACAAACAGGTAATGCAACAAAAAAAAAACTCACCTTCCATGCTGAACTGATTTTAAAGCACTCCATGGAGAAACAAAATTCAGAAACTAGTATCTTGTGTGATGAAAATGTAGCATAAAAGGAGAGCTTTAAATTCAAAAATCAATTTTTTTTAGTTTCTACATTAGCAAAGATTGAATCACAGATCTATTTACAGGTTTACCATCATTATTTTTAGCGACCCACAAGTTACTCTAATACTCAACATAGTTGTCCCAGCTAGTTTATACCTAATGAGTGAACTTTTTGGTTGCATAATCTTATTTTCTTTTTGAAACAAATTTCCCAAAGAGCTTGGAATTGGAAATTAGCAATAAATGCATGAAAACAGTAGTGCATTCAAAAACCATGCTTCTCTTTTTTCATGTTTCTTGACCTTCTTCCCATCACTAGAGTGCATAATACTATACTATTACTTAAGCTTTCTCCAGGAAATCCCAGACTAGCAGAACATGGCCATAACTCATAAGTCACAAGTACTTGTAAAAGTCACAAACTTTTGTACTAAACACCTATACTAATAAATTCCTGTCACTTAGCTGCACAAATTTCACTTCAATGCACACACGATTCTTCACAACTCAACAAAAATGTAAGTAAGCTAGGTCATCTTGGTAAGTTCTGACTGATGAATGGATCATATGAATGCCAACGTTTTCCTATGTTTCCAGTGCATGGTATTCAATAAAGTTAAGGTGTCCAACCCGAGATGACTAGGAAGATCAAGTTCCTTTCATCTTAATTTAAGGTCTATAAAAGTAATTAAATCCAATTTCAGTCGCACATCTCTTTAGCAAACAAACAAATGCTGGTCGCCGTCCATGATAAGCAAAATTGATTTGATGAAAGGCAATCCAAAGTTTTATTCAGCATCAGAAAGAAGGAAGTTAGCAGTCTGTGTCCCTTGCTAATCTTATTTAAGTGCATAACAGACGGGAGCCTTAAAGAACAGAATAAGAAAAAAAAACAACCAAGGGTTGTGTACCATGCAGTTAATATTCTAATGAAACTTACAAGCAAGGATGACTCCTCAATCGATGAATAGAATGAACCCCCAGGGATCAAGACATCGAAAAACCCAAAAGTATCTGGTTCAAAGAGAAAACAAAAAAGAATTTGCTTTAATTTAGAGAAGGAAGTGTGTTGGCATGTAGGAAGTACGTGTTTGGCAAAAAGTGTGAATAACTTACATGCATATCCAGATAAAATACCACATAGGTGTCCAAGTAATGAGACATTTGCCATAAGAAGCTGAAACACCACTAACAATATCCATACATACCTGGAAGTGTTGAGAAAACTGTCAAACAAAGATGTAAAGGAACAAAAAACATTATAAAAAAACCAAGCAAAGCATTAGCATATAAGCTTCACTGACCATTTTGCAGGGACATTAAAAAGCCCAAAGAAACTGCAGAGCAAAGGGAAAATTTGATAAGTCCCCAGATCTCTCTTCGTAATTATAAAGGCATCATACTAAATCAACTAGCAAGAAGACAAAATCCGATAGCAGAAGTAAATATTCTCAAATCAAATCAAATCGGAAAGAAATTAATATTCTCAATTCTAGAACCGATGGCTCTGATCTCCTATGTTTTGACCACTAAATTATATTTTTTGTTAGATAGTAGAGTATATGCTTCTTCACTTTCAAAAACCTTGTATGAAATTCCAGGTCAAGTTATACTAGATTCATTTCAAAGGGGAAGGACATAGGACAGGAAAAGTAGTCAAGCCATGAATTCCTCATTTGAAATGACCAAGATTTCTGAAGCAGAAGAAGCACAAAAACACATGTCAGGTAATATAATATAATAATAGAAAATAAGCAGTCAATCACACAAACCTTCGGGATTGAACTCCACTAAGACTTGTTTAAATGACTATCATGGAGAACAGGATCCCAGAGAAACCAATCGAACACTGATGCATGAGAGCTGGGTAAAAGCTAATCGGATTATAAGCTGCTAGTAATGCGATGACAAGATGAAGTATGGCACTGCTTATGGCCAGTAGGATTATTATGTAGAGCAAGCGGATGGATCCCATAATTCGTTCCAGCTCAGTGCCCATGGGAACCAATGCCATCATATTGAAGAGAACATGCAGCATAGAACCATGGAATACAATAGAGGTGAAAGTTCTGTAAACTGCAGAACATGGGAGGGGCCAATAAAACAAATAAGTAATTTATTTCTTCCATCAGTAGAGAAAATTGCAAAACATTTGGTAACAAGTTTGTAATCGCAACAACAAAGGTAAAAATAATCAATCCACCATTGTACTAGCCAATTCTTCCCATCTCTGTTATTGAGAAAATGCATTTATGGAACAACTCATAACTCTAGGCACGTGAACATGAAATGAATAGGCAAGGAACAAACCCAAAAAAAGAAAAATTACTACGAGATGCAGCATATTCATATCACAATCGAGAATAATGGTTTACCTTGAAAATGGGAAATAACGGCTGAAGGCAAGAAACAGACTTCGACAAAGGAGTCATAACCAACGAGCAGACAGACCAAATATATGGCTCCACAAATAGCAACAATAACTGATGTAAGAAACGGAATAGCTTCCCACCATTGGTTTACTCGGGTGGACAGTCCCGCCTACACAAACAATCAACCAACTCAAAACAGAATGAAGCAGAAAATCTTACCACATCAATACTAAAATCACGTTTGGATTAATGTGATCTGCATAACTAAAATTCAATCACATAAATTATAAGTCAATAAAACAAAGCACAACCAGACTATTCCAAAAATCATCACACAAATCAAAGTTAAACCAGAAAACACACATCAAAGTTTTACCAGAGAAGAAATCAGATTCTTCCAAGAGCCAATTAAATTCCTAATCCATGCCAAAAACTTAAATTGAGTAAAATCGAGTTCTCAACTCACTTAAACCCGGGAAAATTATAAACCCTAAAGCCGCACATTGCAAGACATAGTTTCATTAAGATAATGTAAGCAAAATTTTAGGAAGGCGGAGCTGAAAGAGAAGATCTGCTACCTCGGAGACGACGTTCGGTCTCATCTCGCTTCGAAATCTTCTCGAATTTTCAGTTGTAAGGTTTTTAGTTATTACGTTACTTCAGAGTTCAGAGTTTTGTCGTGATGACGATTATAATATAACCCGCCCCAGTGGACCAAAATTTAATTTAAAGGGCAAATTATTATTTAAATATTTTTTCCGGGTCATTTAACTTATAAAAGTAATTTCTCTTAATTAAATTATAATTTTTGGTATATTTTTCAATTATCTCATTTAATTAAAATTTGATGAAATTTGTCATTTAAATCATAATTTTTGCTTAACTTCTAGATAAATTTTGTATTGTTATATTTTATGATGATCGACTTTAGATGATTATTATGTAATGAGTGAAGATATAATGACGAAAAGTACGAAAGTCAAAACAAATTTTATCAAAATTTTAATTGTGTGTGACAGTTGAGATAAGTATAAAATTTGTGATTTAATTAACTATGTTTATAAGTTATGGAATTGACATGAAGTCAACCAAAAAGTTTTGTTTTAAATGACAATTTTACTCCATATGTATATTTATTGAAACTTCTCAAGTTTCATGAATAAAAGAATAAACCTAAATTTTTTAATGTATTCTAGTTATAATAAAAATGAATTAATATTGTTGTTGTTGAATTAGAATTTAAAGATTTAGGTTTTTGCCGTATTAAACGGGACTAAGGCCAGAGTCACAGATAGGAATCATAGAAAAGCAATTTCTTACCACACCCCCAAGTTAATTTCAATACAATCAGGTTAAATATTTTCTTACCAAACAATAAATAACATCAAATAAAGATAGAAATGTGAAATTGAGTTTTTATTTGAAATCCATTACTCCATCCGTCCCATAAAATATATGCACTTTTCATTTTCGTCCGTCCCACAAAAATATATTCATTCCATTTTTGGAAAGTTATCCCAATTTATTACTCATGTTTATTTACAACTTATATCAGCATTAAACACTATGAATAACGTTGGTATCACTATCCACTAATACTAATTTAACTACTATTTTCCTCCTCTCACAGACTTTACCAATTTTTCTTTACTCCTGTGCCATATCAATTGTTCATATTTTTATATAACGAAGAGAGAATTTTTCTTTACTTATATTGTGCATTTTGAAATTTACTATTATAAGGGCGTCTACAACACATCGACACAGTTTCATTTGGGGGACAAGATGGTTGCGGAACGAGCTGGTGGTGGCTGCGCAAGACTTCGTGAGACATCACCACAAGCCCTTCACCTTTCGGCCAATGAGGAAGGACCGCGAGATGCGAATCATTGTTTTTGTGTACTATTTTAATTTATTATTAATTCTCATAATTTGAAAATTTTTAATCAACAAATACACATCCCTACACCGATTTTGATATAACTGTTTCCATTTAACACTCTATATTCTCACCTATAAACACAACATTTACCTCATTAATTTCACTAAAAAAATTCGTCTCTCTCTGTTTGATCACTAGCTTTATCTCATTCTTGCAATATGTCCGATGACAGCCAAAACGAATGGTATTAGAGGTATAGTTATTCGTCTACAGATTTAATATAATAAAAATATACTTCATATATAATAAATAAATTTAAATTAAAATAGCTAATGGATGGTGAGCTCTGAGTATTGCTTTATAAATAAGGAATGTGATAAAAAGTGTTGTAGGGCATAAATAGTGTGGGTATTATAAAAGTATTAGTAGTTTTTTAAATTGAAACTAGTATTAACACCCGAGCTATGCACGGGACATAAGAGTTTCAAATAATGAATATAAAAAATAATAAATATATAGAAAATAAGAATTGAAAGTAATATGGAGATTTAAAAAAACAGAAATGTACTTATCTTGTCTCACTCAAAATGAAGAATTTACTACTCCCCAGTGAATGAAACATTTATGCAATTTTAATTTATAATCTAAGTGAAGTAAAAACAATAAAATTAATGACAAAAATAAGATGGGTGACTAATGATCAAAGAGTATGAATTAATTAGAATAAGATATACAAATAAAAAGAATATGTGTGAGTAAAGATGTTTATTGAAAGTGCTATGCAAGTCATTAATCCAAATAAAAAGTAAATTAATATATAAATTTAATAGCTTAATTTATAAAAAATTAATTTGAAAAAATATATGGAATATTAAACATATCCACATTATATCTGAATAATTTAAATCATATAAATTTAAAACTTCTTTGAGAAGTCAAGTTAGAAAATTTGTATTATCCAATAATCACATTTTAGTTGACTGTTTATTTCTTTCTTTTAATTTCAGACCATAACATAACTGGATATACATTTCCAAAGACTAAATGAATTTTTTATATTGAAAAGAATAAATTTCTTACTTCCCGCCACATATGTATAAAAAGTAAATTACTACTATCACTTAAAATAACGATAATATTTTATGCATCTTGTTTATTTTGAATAATGTGAGAATTTACACTACTCTTTATATTAAGAAGTTATACTAAGTTAGATTTAATTTTAAATATATATAATGTCATCTTATTCCTTAGTTTAATCTATAAACTTAGTAGTATTGTTTAATTAGAGGCGAATTAAAATATAAGAACTAAAAACTTTAATTGAGTAAATATAGGATGGAAATTGTAAGCATTACATATATGTGTTGTCGTTTAGCTTGTGAATTAATTCGGAGAAAAAGTATTGCAATAAATGATTAAATCTCAATTTTAACCTAAATAAATGGAAGGCAAACTAAACTCTCTAGCACAATTCCAATTTAACTCAAATATAAGGCTAATTAATATATAAATTTAATAACTTAATTATAAAAAAAATTTAATGGTAGTGCACTATTTAAATGTGTTTTAACACTTCTTCAAGAAGTTAGCATTTTATTGGGCTATTATTTATCCAATTGTTTTTGCCTTAAAAAATTATTTTTTAATAGAAGACATCTCATCTTTCCATTTTCCCTCCAAAAAGGATATTAAGGATTTTTCATCAAACTTGCACTTTAGATTATGATAGATTTACTGACCTATGATGGAAAGGAATCAATCCTACTACTGGTTTATAAATGAATCAACTTGAGCATTAAGTGTGTTAGAATTTTTTAAAATAAAATTTGCAAATTTTTCTAAATTTGATGAGATCAGTTAAATTAGTCAACTTGAATAGAGCCTTAGAGCATCTCCAATGGCGGACGTCCGGTCGGACATCCGGTCGGACGTCGCGACGGGCGACCGGGACGTCCGCCATTGTGGCGTTTAGGGTCGGATACGGACGTCCCGTGAGGACGTCGGGTGTCCTCGGACGTCGGCGCGACGGGCGGGCGGACGTCCGCCATTGTGGCGTCCAGTCGGACGTCCCGTTTTTAAATTTTTTTTTTAAAACTCTATATATACGGCTCGTTAAATTTTATTTCATTCGCACCACTTGTGTTAACAAGTTACTCTCTCTACATCTCTAATTTCAAGTATATCTAGAATGTCTAGTGAAAGTGACAGCGAGAATGAGTTGGAGGTCGCTGTTGAAGGTGCGATAGAGAGGCTGCTACAACAGAGGTTGCAGCGGCGGCAGCAGACGGCGGTACCTCGGCCGATCCATCGTCGAACTCAAGTACCCCGTGACCACATTGCTGCACATATTTGGTTGTATGCGGACTACTTCGCTCCGCAACCGCGTTTTGGGGAAGCCTTATTCCGGCGACGCTTTAGGATGCATCGTCCGCTGTTTCTGCACATCGTGGGTGCTTTAGAGAGAAGATACCTGTATTTTAGGATCAGAGAGGATGCAGCTAGCAAACCCGGACTCACGCCCTTGCAGAAGTGCACTGTCGCAATCAGACAACTGGCGTATGGAGGCGCGGCCGACATGTTTGACAAGTACCTCCACATTGGCGAGTCGACAGCCGTCGAGTGTCTGCAGAATTTTTGCGCGGGCGTGAGAGCGATATTCGGGGAGCAGTATCTTCGGAGTCCGAGCCCCGAAGACTGCCAGATGCTGATAGATATGCATGGGTCGGTGCACGGGTTCCCTGGGATGTTGGGCAGCATAGATTGTATGCATTGGGAGTGGAAGAACTGTCCCGCCGCCTGGAAGGGGATGTATACTACCGGCTTCAAAGCCAAGCATCTCACGATGATCCTTGAAGCTGTAGCTGACTACCGGCTGTGGATATGGCATGCTTATTTTGGAGTCGCTGGGTCCAACAACGACATCAACGTTCTCCAGTCGTCGCCCCTGTTCAACGCTCAGTGCAATGGCGTTGGTCCCGCCATCAGTTTCGTCGCCAACGGCAACCAGCATAATATGGGGTACTATTTGGCGGATGGGATATACCCAAACTGACCCATCTTTGTGAAGTCAATTAAGCATCCGCTCGGACAAAAGAAGACATACTTTGCGAGCCGTCAGGAAGCAGCGCACAAGGATGTGGAGCGGGCATTTGGTGTGCTCCAGAGTCGGTGGGCGGTTGTGAAGGGTCCTGCACGGCAGTGGTATATTCCCAACATCGGCGATATCATGTACGCATGTATCATAATGCACAACATGATTGTCGAAAATGAAGCTGCGGAACTGACTCAGTGGACCAACGAAGATGATACGGGTGCAGGTCCAAGTCACGGCGTGGCCACCGCGAATGTGAATATGGGGGTACCTCATGGAGAGGTCGCGCGGCAGCGTGCATTTGCCGACATGCGGCAAACAGATGCCCATGTTTGACTTCAGCAGGATATCATCGAAGAGGTTTGGACTCGGAGGGGTTGACGTGATATTGTATGAAGTTTTTTTATTAGTATGTAATTTTTTTTTTCGAATCATGTATGTTTTTTCCGATGAAGTTGTTAATTTTTCCGATGAAGTTGTTAATTTTTCCCGTAATTTTTTCGAATAATATATGAGGTTTGGACTCGGAGGGGTTGACGTCAAATTTTATTTCCGTAAATGTAAATTGTTTTATTTGTAAATGTATGATTTTTTTTTATTGCGGGATGTCCTAGTGGGAAGGGCGATGGGAAGGGCGGACATAGGAGGGGATGTCCTAGTGACGTGGCAGTGGGATGGGAAGTCCTAGTGACGTGGCATGAGGTGTTTTTGGGATGTCCTAGTGGATGTCCTAGTGGGATGTCCGCCCACTGGAGATGCTCTTACATATTAAGGGATAGTTTGATAACTAAGTAATGCCTAGAAATAGATATGTATCTCCATATTTCCACCTGTTTGATAACCTATTTAGTCCGCTGAAATAGGCTGGAAATGTGTGGGTTTGTATCTTACAATTTTTGTGGGATAAAAATCCCGACTTGTATTGTGTACCTAGAAATAGAAAACTATACCTTTCATACCCTTTGTCATTCCTTCTTCCAATAAGCGTCAACCTTCTTTCATTCCCAACTCTTCTTCCATCCCCAACTCTTCTCCAAGGAAATCATACCAGCAACTACCAAAGTTTCTTTAGCTGGCGCGGTCGATCAAGTCAAGGAGCTCGAGAGGCAGTTCAAAGAGATGAAGTGTTTCCTCCTAGATGCTGATAAAAGACGACATAAAAGCAGAACAATCTCCAATTGGATCTCAGAGATCAGAGATCTCATCTACAGATCCGAATTGGCCATTGAAATACACACAGCTTATCAAGTCTCTTCAAGGAGAAGAGGCCTCACACAGTTCATTCACAAATATTCCTGCATTTTGACAGATTGCAGCTCACTCCATCAATTAGGCTCCGAGATTTCACAAATTACATCGAATCTGGAGAGGAAACATCATAAAAAGAAGCATAATCATCAATACAGAGGATTGAATTATATCAGTCTGGGGAATGGGAGGGTCACACAAGACCGCCATTGCCAAGAAGCTCTACAACGAGACAACTGACTTTAATCTGTGGGCGTGGGTATGCATTACTCAGCAATGTGAGAGTCAGTTGGGGATTATAAACATTCAGAAGCACAAATATGTAAATATATATTATTATCTTGATATGAAAATTTCCTATCAAATATGGGTGGCTGATATTGAATTATTTAGCTAGTTTAACAAACACATGGAACCAGAGTCATTTTGTTCCATGGACATATATCTACATGCGGCCCTATCTTGATAATATCCCATACTACTTAACAAACGAGCCCTAAAGATAACAGCAGCTAAAACCATCAACTTTGGTCGCTTGAGCAAAGTCCAACTGAAAAAATGAGCATATTTTGTATTTAAATAATTAAATACGCATCCTGATAAAAATTTAAAATACTAGATTACACAAGTGTACACAAGAACAATCACCAAAAAGAATAAACACCATAATTTCTCGAAAATAAATCAATTTTCAATCGTCAATACTCTTTTTTTTTGGTATTATACAATACACTCTGGCAGAAGGAAAGAGCTAAGCGCCATTCTTGTTCTGCCATGGCTTAAGCACACCTACTACGATGATCGCCACAATAATGAGAAGGATCATGATTGCAATACACATCCATTTCCTCGAGCTCCTTTGCAAACTCTTGGCCTTCTGCAGAGCAGTATTCCCCGACTGCACGTGGTCTACCGCAGATGAAACCTGGGAGATCAAAGAGGAGAAAGGATCCATTACGCTGAACTACACAAGTATAGTCGTTTGCTATCACTTGGAAGATTATTAGTTAAGGGTACCTGTGACTCTATGTTATCGAGCATGTCGCCTTGAGCATCCACCAGAACTGCCATGTCTAGGAATATCTGCACAAGACAGTGCAATGGAACAATACTAACTCTTCAACGAGGATCGATTTAAATGATATCCAGAACTACCCTAAATGAAGTAACTCCTCCAAAATGTAAACGTTGACAATGAAGTGAGTATGATGTATGTACAGAAATAAATAGCCACAGTAACCACTATACCTGTTGTAAGTCAAGAAGCTTCTTCTCTAAGTCTCTAACTGCATCATGACGCTCTTGAATTTCCGCAAGTGTGTCCATTACCTGCAAGTAAGATAATGTTAGCATGATTAATAAGTACTATAACTGAAGGAAATTAGCATGTGAGGACGTAGCCATTCAGGTCTGACGTGTTGGTTATCAGGTGTGAGTGTGTGCATGTGTTGTGTTTTACTCTATAAAGGTAAAGCTACACATTTTACTCAAATAATCAGAAAGATCCCCACCAACCTCATTTTTTTCTACATGCTGAAAAGTTTATGGAATGGATACAAGTATTGAGAAATGTATCTATATACAATGAAATAACAATACAATGCAACAAACAAATAGAAAATCGAGCAGAAGAAAGCAGAAGACGAAAATTTTGAATTAGGAAGATACCTGGCCTCGGCCTTGTTCTCGGATTGCATTCTGAAAAATTTGCTCGCTGTCTCCAGTCTCTATTAATTGATCAATTGTCTGGGATAGAAGGTTTGAAAATCAATAACATATTAATACATGAAAAGGTTATGGAAATTATGGAATAACTGGCTTCACCTCTTCATCAGCCCGAGTGCCAGTCACTAGAAGGAACACGACAGCCATCAAACCAGTTAATACAATTTAAGAAAGATGGTATACTAAAGCAAAAAATTTGTTTGTACAACAAGCATCAAAACCTGTGAATACACGTCTCTCAACTACTTCACGGTACTCTTGATGTATATTCTCCCTTAAGGTCTGCAGAGTACTTATAACAACATTAGATAAACAAAAATTAGAAAAAAATTTACAACATGCCAACATAACAGTGTGTCTGCTCTACCTGAAACTCAGACATTTTGTCTTTAAACCTCTTCTTCAACGCCCTGTATTCAAACATTAACTGATAAGAAATAAGATTTGACCGTTTCAATTACTAGTGGATAAAATTTATAAATCATAGACAGGTTAGAAAAAAGAACTGTCACTTGCAGAATGAGGAAGGAGCAAAATGATTGGGGACTGGAAGAATATTTATCAAGTAGATACAACATTTGAATTTTGAAGATTTACCAACAAAATCCAATCAATACAAGTAATGCTAATAACAATTTAGACAGTTAGTTTCTTCTCCCCTAACTGCATGGAAAGATTCTCCTATAATTTATAAGAAAAACTTCCTTTACGAATGGTACATACATGAATGATTTAAAGAGGCAATAAATATTGTTACCCCAAGAGTTTTAGTTAAATTAGAAAATGGAAACCAGGAGAGATACAGTAGTGCTTGTGCACTAGACAATAATTGAGTGCAAAGAAACTCCAGCATTTTCTATATTAGGTAAATACCAAACATTAATAATTAACATTAAAATACTTGAGTAATCAACCTAAAGAATGATACTTTAATTATATCTAGATTGAACCGTGAAATTCAAACTTAATAAAGAATAGTTACTCCTGGTTGATGTTTTAATCGAAATCAGCATAAATTAAGTGAAGGAATGAGGTAAACAAATTTAGAATGGCACATCAGTTACTTATGATAAACAATAGCCAGGATAGGAAAAAAGGAGTGCACAATTACACTGTTGTAGCTGTTCTTGATCTGTCTACGCCTGATCCTTTTCCGCATCCAGGCTCTTGTCTATTGGCTAAATTCTATAAAACACAGGAAAACATCAATCACCAGTACTAGAAAAATTCAGTAAGTAAACCACAATGAGACATGCAACACAATTCTTTACCTCTTTGTCAAGTTCCTCAATTCTTAATTTAATTGTACGTGCAATTTTTCCTACTTCATCAACATCCTTCTCCATTCGCTTCTTGATTGCTACAGGGTTACAATTTTTAGTGAGCACAAGAATAAACTAACAAACAAGGCGAAACAAAAGCTGATAAAATGCCCAACAAAGATGAAATTGATTAGAGAATTGAGCTGCTCATGTAGATAGAAATATTAAAGTCCTGGCACGTATACCAAGCAAACATAATGCTTGAGCTACCATGCAAAACTAATCTGGTACGCCTGTAATATATTCTTGTCAAAATAGTGTACCTTTCATTGCAGCAGCCTTGGTGATAGCCTTTGATTCCTCATGCGCATCCTGCAGTTGAAGGATGATGAATATTATCAGAGTTCAGATAGATGATAACATAACCAGAATGTCCAAGCTTAGATAACCTTTACCAACACTTAACATGTCAAATAGGAAGATACAGCAGAATAAAACTGTATACATATTCAACTAATCTACAACAGTGAGACACCTAGCAATAGACCTGAGAAAATTCCATATGCATGCATCCACTCCTATGCAAATGAGGTAGGATTTGGAGTTCAGAATTTAGTCAAATTCTCAATGACTTGACTTCCACCCCATGATGAAGTCCACCAATGGTGTCAGGTATTTAGATAAGAATTGGGAGCGATATATGAGTATTATAAGAAATTAAACATTACTTTAAGTGCTAGAATAACTAAGGAAGGAGATTCTTCTATTTCAGGAAATGCACTTGAATGGAGCAGTTCGTACTGAAAACCGGGAGTGGCAAAAAAAGGGACAGATGAGTAGAACAGACACTAATGAAAGTCTCCTGGGAAAAATCTGAGCAATTACTACTCGGTCAAACTAGTCACACCATTATAATAGCAAATGTAATAAAGCTCCACTGACCTAGTAAAACAGAAAATCCGGTGGAATCAGGTAAATAACTTCATTTGAGGATAGATAGTTATATTCATGGAATCTATGAAGTTGAATACGCCCAAGTCATGGGGAATTACTTTTGAGTTTATTTAACATGATAAATAATAAGATGAAGAGAAAACCAGAAACTAATCGAACACTAAACATGACATCACGGCAATAACTTATATGGTTAAAACTTAAAATAAGAGTAAGAAGTAAAAAATGCCCGTATTTAAGTATAGTACTAACAAATAGATAAGCCAAAAGCACCAAACATTGAACATCACAGCCACAGTTCATTACTTCATTAGAAGGAAAGTTTAAATATTAATATTCTAGGCTGGAAATTGTGTAGGTCTACAAGCACTTCATCATTTTTTATATTTCTTGGATGTTATAAAAGATGAAAAGGAGATGAGAAATTCATCTTATTCTTAACCACATGAGTTCAACCTAGAAACAAGAAAAGAGAAATAGCAGCACAAACCTGAAGTTTTCTCAGTAGGGCATTGAGCTTTTCATATTGTTTCTCAATAACCTGAACCTGTCAAATTGTCAATTCACAATTAGATGCAACCAAAGCCCAAGTCTCAAATAAAATAAGTATAAACTCACTGATTATAATATCAGGTTTTTAGGTCATATAGTAAGCAAGTAAAATGCAGTGTACTGACTCCTTCTAATGATCCTCATCAAGCGCTATAGTGATTAGTAGTAGTCACCTGCTTAAAGAAATCTTCCAAGCCTAGGTCGCCTGTTTTTCGATCCGTTCCCATTCCCATTTCAATATCACCATTTCTATTTCCTTGATCCCGTGAGTTCACAAATGAATCCTGTAAAGATTACACAAGAAGAACAAAACAGACAATTTCAGGATTACATTTTTACAAAGAAATGTAACATAAGCCACATTAGAGGTGCTAAAAGCATAGACACTGTAAACAAAAGCAAATCATGAAAAGAGATGGGTGTTACACTTTTACTAATAGTTTCAAGATCAGTGCTCTAGTTCCTGAGCAGATTAATGAAAAGTGTAAGAACTGTTGTAAGGAATTATCTCACAGGGATCAAATATTCTGAATTTGATTAGACAAGCAATTCTCGGTCACATTTCTTTTCCAGACTGTTTACCCTTGACTTGTATATTTAGACACAAAATTTTATAAATTCAAACATCTAAAAGTTATAACTATCATTTCCATTTTGTGTAAATGAGAACTAGAGTAAGCATGGACTGTGCACTTAAGACTTGGGGTCTGTTATAACAAAAGGTTTCCTAGCTTTGGTTCATTTAGTTAAGTAACTCATTATTGAACCGAGAATCTAAACTAGTGTGTTTCTTCTCAAAGATGTTCCCCTATTCTATATTGGTTGCAAAGAGGATCCCTGTAATAAATTGAGATTCCTAATCAAAATACTCATTGAACATGACAAACTCACAGCTTCATGCCAACTATGCAAAAATAACATAGACACGTTTCTCCAAAAGGTTCCAGACACAAATTGAGGTCCCTTCTATTTATTTTTGTCAAATTTGAGTCCTCTTTCCCACAGACCACATTATCAGATCTCTGATAATATATTTGACATGATTTATTCCTTTCTAATGCATCGGAAAGGACAGAGTTTATCAATGAGATAGATCCAGATGATAATATATTACTCCCTCCGTCCCGCGTTACTTGAACGTTTCCTTTTCGGCACGGAGATTAAGGAATGAGTGATAGACAAAGTCAAATATTACGGCTGTAGGTGATAATTTTTACTAAAAATGGAAAGAGTGCAAATAACTTGGGACGCCCAGAAAGGAAATACGTGCAAGTAACACGGGACGGATACATGGTGACACTGCCACATACCATCATTGTGTTCATGGGGATGCAGTTAGGGTCTAAGCTAGCCTCATTAATTGTAATACTTTGTTAAGCATCTTTTGGTGAAAGCATGTGAAAATCACATTACCACTTACCTTCAATACGAGAGAATACTTACATGATTCACAAACTGGGACTACTTTTATTTAGATAATCTTTAGGTTTGATGAAAAAGAAAGAACTAAAACCATTAGGCCATCCACCAATTAGTCAAAAATCTCTGACGAATTGTGCAAGTATGTAACTTAAATCATCAATTGCAGATATTTCTGCCTGTGTATAAGAATTTGTCTGATTAGTCAAACTCGCAGTAAGTTCAATAGTTTGGTTACAAGCAACATAGAAATCTGATCTTATCCAGAAAGAAGTGATCAAGTTTTAACTTTGATAGTGATTTCTGTTTCTACCAGCACCTGTATGCTAAACAATTGGACAAAGATGGAGCTAAAGTTGTACACATTTGTAAGAATAGATTTGTTACACTCAAAACTGTTAGAATCATACAATTCAAGCGAAATTCAATTTTACAGCTTCTCCCACTCATAAGCATTGCCAACTTTTTATGCCTCAAGTTTTCAACTAAAATCTGCAGCAATTTCATTCGTTTAATATTCAGCTGCTAAAAGCTACTGCATTGACATTGCAAGCCAGCAATTGCTTCAATTTTACCAATTGATAAACAAATCAATCAGCAATCAGACAATTGAGAAAAGGGGGGGAACACTTACCGACGACAAAAGGTCATTCATTGCGAAGGCCGCAGGAATCTGGAGACGAAAGAGGAATAGATTGAACAAAAGATTTCCTTTCCTAGTGAAAAGACTCCTACCTCTGTGACTCTGTGTCTCCCTTCCTCTACTTTCTCTCTCTACTTCTTCCTTCTTTTGCTTTTGCGTTTGTAACTTTTTCAGACGCGGGTTGGATGAGAGAGACAGAGACAGAGACAGAGAAAGAGACAGATGGACTGTTTGCGTTGTTTGTGCTGTGTGCGAAGCGTGATGGGATTGCTCAAATTTCAATTCCGATCCCTTTTATATTTTGATTTAGCTGATTTTGGGTATAATATTTTACTCATATTTTTGTTATTATAGTAATGCATAATAAAATTGGAAATAAAATGATATAGTAATATTTTGCTATATTTGACCAATTATAAAATTGTTCCAATTTTAGAAAATTCTAAATAACACACTTTAAATAATTTTGAAAGTGTTGACTGCACTTTATGAACCGAATTTCTAAACGTAGATAAAAAAATGACATAATCTTTGAAATATTCAGGAAAGAATTTATGATCTTTCAAAAATTTTGTAAATATATTCCTTAATTATATTTTCATTCTCAATTTATAATGGTAGGATTTTAAGGTAAATATGCTTGTCTATGAAAACGCCAGCTTTACTATGTGAAACCTCAAATATTTGCGGAAATGGACCCCTGCTGTGCACAGCAGGTGCTGTGCCATTTCTACACACGCAATTAAATAAAAAAAAACGAAAAAGAAAAAAGATAAAAACAAGTAAGCCTGCGTTTTATTCATGAACTGCTGTGTTTTAGACACAGCCCCCTGCTGGGAGCCTTCCCCAATATTTGCCTTGCACGAATTAGTTAGCCAATGACGGCTTGGCAGTTGGCATGTGACTTTTTTTTAAAAACAAAATAAATAAATACTCCCTCCATCCATCAAAGTTTGTCCCAATTTGACCAGAGGTTTTAAAAAATTGTTTAGCTTTGTATTAAATGAAGGTGTGTAGTGGAATAAAAGTCTCATATTGAGGTGCATTTAATGTCTATTTTTTTAGATTCCAAAGTGAGACAAACTTTGTGGGACATGCGAAAATAGTAAAATATGACAAACTTTGGGGGATGGAGGGAGTAATATTTTTCTATGCTATAATGTTTATTATAACATTTTTTTTGTTACATATATGTTTTATTTTTTAATTATCTACTTTTATTTTAATTTTAAATTATGTAAACATCTTTATTTTACAAATTTTAGTTGTTTAATTAAAATATTAGGCTAATTATTATTCATAAATCTTAATTGTAATACATGATGAAGAAGTGAATATTACCAAGTGCTTCAGATTCCAGATTTATGAAAAATCATCAATTAGGTTTTTCACAATTTTTTTCCATTATACACTGAAACTGAATCACTTAAGAGCATAATCAACTTAAATCATTAGTATTATTTGAATTCAAATATGACATTTAAAGTTTAAAAGCATTATTTTTTTAAAAAAATTGTTACTTGCATATATTTCAGATGTATGCACATTACATTAATAATTATAATTAAGGTTAATTTTATTATTATATAAAAATCATGAACATGTTACTACTATCTAAAAATATATAAATAGGGTAGTTATATAAAATTATATGTTATAATGCATAACTAGAAATCAAATTTTAATCATTAAATAAAAAAACGAAAGGATGAAATTAAAAACACATACTCCCTCCGTTCCACAATAATAGAGGCATTTCATTTTCTACACTCGTTTTGAGAAAATGATATTAAATAGTTAAAGTGGAGAGAGAGTAAAGTAAGAGAGAGAATAATGTAGAGAGTAGTCTTATCTACAATATTCTTCCTCCTACTTTACTTTTTCTCCCCTTTAACTATTTATAATTATTTTTTCAAAATGAGTGCGCAAAATGAAATGCCTCTATTACTGTAGAACGGATGAAGTATCATTTAAAGATAACAACTAGATTACTTTAAGATTGTTTTAGTTTATATGAAGGGTATGGAGTCATGTTAACTAAAACAATCTAAAAATGGCTTCAGTGTTATGAATTAAATCGATCTAAAAATGACCTAATTATATCCTATCTAAAAATCACCTCCACGTATGGATGATCATTTTTAGTCATGCATTAGGATTCGGTTAATTAAACGCATCACATTTGATTCGAATCAAGGATAGATGAAAGAATAGCTCTCGGTCTTACTGATATCGATCACAACCTAGACCAGTTCGATGTAAGCCATAGGAGCATTATCCCCACGCCTCGGTAATGTCCTCATTATCCTAGTGTACCCTCCTTCTCTGTCCCCGTACCTCTCCCCAACCTCAGCAAATAAGGCATGGACAATTTGCTTTTCGTAGATGAAGCCAAGGGCTTGTCGTCTCTTGTGTAGGGTCCCATCCTTAGCCAGTGTGACCATCTTATCGACATACTTCCTCACTGTACTAGCCCTGGCTCGGGTGGTCTTTATGTGACCATACTTGAGAAGCTGGGTAGTCAAGCCTCGTAGAAGAGCCTTGCGCTGGTCGGGAGGCCGATTGAGCTTGGGCACCTTCCTCCCGTGTCTCATGGCAAAGAAACGGCTACCATTGTCTACCGTGGGGAAGCAATGCTCAAAGCTAAATGAATCTACAGTGTTTGGAAAAAAAAATTATGGGGACAGGGATCAAATCAACCTTATGGTAATGTACAGTACAAAAGGGTTTTATTCCATCAACATACTACATCAAAGATAATGATACTAAGATAACAATTGGTAATAGCAAGATTTGCAATCATCATCACCATAAAAGAGAAATAGGTAGAACTAACATTATGACAGAGATGAGATAAAAAAACATTTTCTTATCAACTCATTCAACAGTCCAACAAAATCAAACCATTTTCAGTAGTATCAAATCCCTCAAAATTAGACTCTGATAAGCAAACTTTGATAAGCAACTATTTCTGTTAACATCCACAAATAATTACTAGAAAATCACATTTTCCAATTCATTCATTTATTATCGAAGACAATCACATTTTCGAATTCATTCATTTTCCAATATGTATATTAGTTAAAAACTTTACCTTGAAATTATCCAGCCGAAAACCCCTAATATTACAAGTAAAATTGAGCAAATAGAAACCATCGCAAAATCACTGATTAAACAAAAAAGTCCAATTCCAATTGCATTAATTTATTGATAGTATTTTTCTGGTACCTGGAGAAGAGAAGATGGGCAGCAACGGAGCGAGACCTACAAAGGAGTTGAGCTGCCTTGGGCCAGACTTAGGGCGAGCAATTTTGAGGTTTGAAGGAGAGAAGCCGTTGGGAAAGCAAATAGAAGGAGGGGAGGGGAGAGCAGCACGTAGAGAAGAGAGGCTAAACGTTGAAGCAGACGCCATTGTTGCTACTCCCCTGGTTTTGAGTTTGGGTGGAAGATATGCCGCTCAGTTTTTTATATGGATAATTCCACATTGCCCCCTGACCTTTAGAGCATCTCCAATGGTGGCGAGCGGGCCGGCTAGCCGATTTCCGGCGCTTTTCGGTCCGCTCGCCGAACCATTGGACCGGTTAGCACCATTTCGGCGAAAAAATCAGCCGCCATTGCAGGCTCAGGATCGGCGAGCGAATTAAATTTTTTTTTTCGAAACACTATATATACGCGATTTGCACCTCATTTTCATTCGCACCAAGCACATGCCGACATGCGCCAACCGGATGCTCATATTCGACTCCAAAAGTATTTAATTGAAGAGTTGTGGGCGCGGAGGATTGCACGATGTTAGTTTTTTTTAATTATGTAATTTTTTTAAATGTACTTTTTTTTAAATTTAATTAAAATAATTGGATTTTCCCGTATCTGTGTCGTAAATTTAATTTCGTATTTTGTGTGATTGTCAATTATTTATTTTATATAATTAGGGATGATGTGACTAGGCTATTGCTGAGCTATTTGCTTATCCGGATGATGTGTCAGGAGAATTTTTAGTGCTGATGATGTGGCAGGAGGAGTTTGTGACTGGACTATTGCTGGGCGAACGCAGTTGCGGATGCCCTATGGACTCCCGCTTGTAAAATTTACTATGATAAATTAAGTTTGCTTTTTTTAAAGGGGAAAATCGGGTTTATGGGGCACTTTACACTAAAGATTACGTAAATGTACCCATTTTGTTATCTATTCCAAAAATGGGAAAAACGCCAACCACATTGGCGTTTCTATTAGTAAAAACGCCAACCTCATTGGCGTTTATCTTCGCGTCGTATTGGAGGTGTATTTTCGCCAAATACAGCGGCGGGAAAAAACGCCAATGAAGTTGGCGTGTTTTAAGGTAAAACGCCAATGTAGTTGGCGTGTTTAATTAATAAAAACGCCACTGAGGTTGGCGTGTTATGCTTAAAAACGCCAATTTGAGCGGCGTGTTTCTGTTGAACCATATCCTTATCAGATCTCCCCCAACATCGCGACCCTAAACACTTTCCCTCCCCAAAACGCGAAAACCCTTCCCAAACGCATAAAAACCTTTCGCTCGGGTCGACCCGGTGGTGGATTTAAGCGTGGATATTTTGAATTTGGCTAATTCTTTCAACCATTAGTCCTTCTAATCGGTTAGTATATCAAATTTTAGACTCATTCTTCTAAACATTAGTCTTCCAATATTTGATTGATTGTTGTGATAATATATATTGTAGTGTAATTAATATAATAGTTTGACCAATTATTATGGGTACACTAATATTTTGATGGATTATTATGATAGTATATATTTTAATGGAAATATTTTGACCAATTGTTATGCTATTATATGTTATAGTATATTTTATGGATTGTTATGATAATACATATTGTAGTGTATTTAATAGAATTATTTTGTCAATTTTTGGCTGACTCTACATAATGATGAATGTAAAAATAATACATATTTATTTGTGTTTTACATTATTGCAGATAGTATGACGTGGTGTGTCAATTTATATTGGGGTGGAAAGATAATTCCCGGAGCAGTTATTTCGTATGATCCTCCTTTTGCTAAAGGATTCATTATGTTGGATGAAACAATTTCGTACGATGACCTTGTGGAAAAAATTTGTGAAAGGATGGGGATAAGCATATATGAAAACAATATTCAAATAATATGGAAACGTACTATATGCTTTGGATCCGGAGTCACGTTTATAGGTGTTCAACTAGAAGAAGTATGCATGCAACTAATGTTTAGTGAGAGTATGGTTATTGGAGGTGTAATTGAATTATATGTTGAGTATTCGGCAATTACTCAACATCATAGTCATCATGTCATAAGTTATGATGCTGGTACGTCAACGAGAGCCCAAGAACCATATTTTGCTGCAACACAAGATTTTGATGTTGGTACGTCTACGAGAGCCGAAGAACCATATTTAGCTGCAACACAAGATTTTGAAGCTGGAGGCGTGCATTTAGGGGATCGTGACAATTGTGATGTGGTGGAGGACATAATAGGTCCTGATAAAGCCGACTTTCTTGATCCACAATCACCTTATAATTCTGAAGATTCCGACACGGTTAGTACAGACTCAGATGGTGATCCGTCGGATGATGAACAATTTGTTGCTTCAAGACCATCCATTCCACTTGGAGAAACAGCAGTTGGAGAAACATCAGTTGGTGGAAGGGCAGTTGGAGGAAGAGTAGTTCCACAGTTCCCACAGCCTGGAATCAACTACTTTCGCACCTTACCAGGTCCATATGATAGTTTTGATCCCAAAAACTTTGAGCGTGATGATCCCAGTGTGCATTATTGGAGTGAAAAGGATCCTACCAATGTCGGTTTGCATACTAAATTTAGAACGAAGTTGGAATTGAAGGCAGCTGTGACTCATTGGCATTTGGAAAAAATCCGACCATATACAGTTGTTGAAAGTAAAGGAAAGAGATGGCATGCAGTTTGTAAGTGGCCACAGGGAAATCCGAAAGATAAGTCCTTACCGCCATGTTTGTGGGAGTGCCGAGCAACACTGAGGAAGCATGATGAACACTGGCAAATTAGAGTGTTCAGCACTGCTCATACTTGCATGGGGGATCGTAACTATAATGGCCACGCTAATCTTTCGTCGGGTATGATAGCGTTGAGTGTTCGCCATCAGATAGAAAACGATCCTTGCTACAAGGTAAAAGCAATTGTGGCGGATATTGAAAATAGATTTCATGTCAAAGTTAGTTACAAGAAAGCATGGTATGCTCGGAGGACAGCGATTGAGCTTGTATACGGTGGATGGGAGTGGTCGTTCAAAGTTTTACCAGCTTATTTGAATGAAGTGCAAAGACAAAATCCTGGCACAATTGTGGAATGGATGCACGATGACATATTAAGCAATGGTATGAACAAGGTATTCAAGTACGTATTCTGGGCTTTTGGACCAGCTGTGGAGGCTTTTCAACTATGCAAACCAGTTTTAACGGTTGATGGAACTCATCTACGTGGACGATGTCGAGGTAAAATTCTTATTGCCGTTGGATTTGATGCTAATAAGAAATGTTTGCCTGTTGCATATGCCATTGTTGATGAGGAAACCAAAGAAAGTTGGAATTGGTTTATGGAACGCATTAGACTTCATGTAGCAAAGCATGAAATATGTGTCATATCTGATAGGCATGTGGGAATCATAGATGCAATGAATTCTCCCATATGGAAAGAAGAACCCAATGTGGGTCATCACAGATTTTGCTTGGTACATGTTAGAAAGAATGTTTTGCAGAATCACAAAGGTATCATGGTCAAAAGACTTGTTTGGAAAATTGGTATTGCTACCAAGAAGCGCAAGTTTAAGATCAGACGTCGTTTACTTCGAAACGTCAACAACGAGGCTTTGCAGTACCTTGATGCCGTGGAGTTAGAAAAATGGAATCTGGCGTATGACAAACACAAAAGATGGGGTGAGGTTTCCACTAATATGGTGGAATCTTACAACAATGTGTTGAGAGGCGCAAGACAACTCCCAATTAAAGCTTGCATTGATATGATATTCTGGAGGACAATAGAATGGTTCAATGACCGGTCAATTGCATCAACACAGTGTGCCACACCACTTACCCCGTGGGCGCATGAAAAGGTGTGCAAAAATGATGCAAAAGGTCAATTGCATAATGTGAGAGCACCCAACACAATTGCAGGGCATTATGTGGTTCGAACAAAGCGTCGAATTGGTGGAAAGGGCGCTAATAAGTGGAAGGTAAAGTACTTGGACTCGCACTGCAAATGTCAAAAGTGGCAGATGTGGAGACTTCCATGTTCACATGCAGCGGCAGTTGCGCGTTTTAGAAACGACAACATGCTGTCGCTTGTTGATCCCGTATACCGCACAAGTGTTTGGGTACACCAATATTCTACGGTGTTCAATCCACCCAGACACCAAGATTATTGGGCCGTGCCTGAATGGACTTTGCAATGTTCACGAGCTCAGTTAATGCCTAAAAGTCGCGGTCGATACCGTACTACTAGGATTCCTAATCAGATGGATGTCCGTGAAGCTGACCAGCCACGAGCCCGACGCCGATGTAAACATTGCCGTCAACCAGGTCACGACAGGCGCAACTGCCCGAATGCTCATTCAAGGATGGATACTCAGTTGGTAGATGATGCCGCTGACGATTTTTTGCATCCACCTCCACCAAGGATGGATACTCAGTTGATAGATGATGCCGCTGACGATTCTTTGCCTCCACCTCCACCAAGATATGCAGTTCGAGGTCGTCATTCTGTCAGTCACACTGATGATGTCGATCACGATTTTATGCCTCCACCTCCACCAAGATCTGCAGTTCGAGGTCGTCACTCTGTCAGCCACACTGGTGGTACAGGCGAACACATCGGTCTCAGTGATGTCCCACATTCTCCACCTCGGTCTTCTGTGCGAGACGAATATTTTGGGGTTGATTTAGAGAATGTCGTTGTGCGAGAGACTCCTCCGTCTAGACTCTCAACCGCCAGAATCGGGAAGGGGATCCGTAGCTTTTTTACGCGGAAAAGGCGAGACAATTGAACGTATGCATTGTGTAATATTGGATTTCTGTATTTAGCAAGATTTGGACTAATGTATAGGGTAATATTTGTATGTACTTATATATTGAATAATGATGAAATGATTAAAAACTCTTAACTGTGGGAGCGTTTTTTTATAGGACACGCCGATGTGAGTGGCGTGTTTAAAGAGACGCCTACTTAATTGGCGTCTTTTCACTTTAAAACGCCAACGTGAATGGCGTGTTATTACTGAAACACGCCAACGGGACTGGCGTGTTTGTTCAGAATGTCCGCTTTCGGCGTAGAAAAAACGAGCAACGAAAAAACTAACTTAAAAACGCCAATGGCGTTGGCGTTTTTAAATAACACGCCAACGGGAATGGCGTCTTATTAAAAACGCCAACGGGAATGGCGTGTTTGTTCAGAATGTCCGCATTCGTCGTAGACAAAACGGGCAAAATATAAACTAACTTAAAAACGCCAATAGCGTTGGCGTTTTTAAATAACACGCCAACGGGAATGGCGTCTTATTAAACACGCCAACGGGAATGGCGTGTTTGTTCAGAATGTCCGCATTCGTTGTAGACAAAAGGGCAAAATATAAACTAACTTAAAAACGCCAATAGCATTGGCGTTTTTCACAAAGACTTACATTCACAAAAACGCCAATATCTCTTTATTTGCCTGTTTTCATTTTCATTTCTACTAGGAAATAATAATTCAGACATCCAAATACTTAATCATAAAGACTTAAAATCAATGAGTTCAAATCAAATGAAAAAACATCAATATCAAATTACAGTAATATCAAGAGTTCAAATTAGTTCAATCGTCACGACGTTTCCGCATAAACAGACGCCGTATCCCCTTCCCAATAGTAGATGTAGATCTAGGGATCCTTGAGGGAGGAGTATCTTGAACAACAGCGTTCTCAAGATCCTCCTGCACAGACGACCGCGGTGGAGAAGCGGGGACATCACTGAGGCCAATATCTTCTCCGGTACCACCGGTATGGCTAATAGAATGACGGCCTCGAAGTGCAGAGCTCGGTGGAGGTGGGTCCTCAAAATCGTCATCGGAGTCGTGTACGAACTGAGATGACGACTCTCCGCGGACGGTTTTCTGCTTGGTTCGTCGTTTTGCCTTTTGCCTTATGGGTACGTCCACGTCCATTGCAGAGCGCTGCGAAGGAGGGTAGTCCATCAGCTGAGGCTCCCCGGATATCTGCAGTCCTTCTTCAACCATCCTCGAAATGGTTTCCATATCCGGACAGAAATGTCCTGTCGCAGCTCGGCCACTTAGATAGTGACGTATTTTGTGAAGCGTCTCCACCTACAATTTTTCAAAGTTAAGTACATATCATAATATGAATTTGAATAAGTAATCAGGGTTTAGTTAAGTATAAATAATGTACCGTAAAGTTATGAGAAGATGCGGTTTCGTGGAATCCCTCTTCAGCATGCACGCCGGGTTTGGTTAAATACACCACAGTGATCTGGCGAAACCAATTCATATATTCTTCCGTTGCAACAGGCTCAGTACTGTCCTCCAGATCAGTCCATATCGTAAAGTGTCTGTTGTCCCACTCCTGTATATAATTGGCGTGCCATTGAACCCAATTCCGACCAGCTTTTCCACGGCGATCCTGTTTCAAAAAATCAGAACCGTGGAACCGGGGGAGATCCGGGATATACGGTTGGACAATCCCGAATTGGCGCAACACTCGGTGTGGCAGGTGTGGCTCAGCCAGATTCCAACAAATAAGCGTTGTGATCGACATCCATATAGGACGACCGGCATCACAACTTTCCGGCAACTCCCGGTGGAGATAAGGCCTCCAAATAAACTACATGTGATACAAATTTTTCAAAATAATTTCCATAAAAACAAAAAACAAAAAACCAAAAACATTTTATAAATATATGAAGTACCTGATTAGGATGCATCATGGAGAACTGATCTCGGAAATTTTCAACACAATGTCCGGGTGCTTTTACATATGACGCCGGGCCATTCCATCTAAAAAATTTAAATTATGAGCGAAGAACACGAAAATTGATGAACATTAAGTTTAAAAACGCAATTAATGAACAACTTACGCGCTTGCACATGGTAGATAGTCTGTATGCACGGGATCTAGCATCCTCGGTCTAATATTTGGGATTCTCTCCCAAGCCCAAAGTTGTAATAGAGTTAAGGCTCCCCCTACATCCGTCCTCTGACCAACGGCCGCTTCACACAAATTGTGGTACAAGCAAGCAAGCGTCGCCCCACCCCAGCTATATGTAGAACACCGTTCTATATCCATGAAAAAGTGTAGGTAGAAGAACGGAATTTTATTTCCGGTGGCGTTGGGGATCATCAGACCACCAAGTAATAGCAGACAATAGATACGAGCCCGCTGAGCATATATGTAGTGTTCGTGGTTATTAGACAGCTCAATCCTCAATTGGCGCGATAAGCTCGTCTGCTTAAAAGCCATTTCCTTCAACTCGGATGCTTCCGGTATGAATCCTAGAAAATCCATACACCTGTCCGTCCAATATCCCGCGTCCGTCGGGGGGATGTAAGTTGTCAGAGCCTCTCCATCAACTTTCAGGCCCCATAAGACCTCCACGTCTTCCAGTGTCACAGTCGCTTCACCGACTGGAAAGTGAAACGTGTGAGTCTCTGGCCTCCAACGTTCAATCAGAGCTGTGATAAGATGGTGGTCAATTTCTTTTGGTTTACCACACCTTAACATACCCCCAAACCCCATCTGGTCCACTATTGTCAAGACATGTTGCTGGATGGGAACATCCCAAATTTTTCCTTCAAATCGTCGGCAGCGTACATCTTCGGATGGAACTCCTGCCCATATGTTGTTAGAGACGTGTTGTCTCTGAAAATATAATACAGATGGATCCGCAGGACCACATGCAAGCCGACGACGAGAGGTTGAAGATGATGCCATAATTTACCTACATAATTCAAATTCAACAATAACCAACCATAACATTTAATCCAATTTCATAAACCAAATTCAACAATAACCAACCATAAACCATTTCAATAATTAGATACAATTTAATCCAATATCACAAAATTGAACACCAACATCAAATAAGCAAGTTACACAACATTGCACATTCAAAATCATAAACCAATTCACCTACACAAAATTAACAATTTCAATTAACAATTCGCCCAACCTACCAATTTCAATTTTGCCTAACCTAAACAAATTTAACAATCTAAACTAATCAACCAAAACCCACATAAATCAAAACAATTTGCCCAATTTTTTAGCTATAAAAACCCTAGGGTTTAGGCTTATAATCAAATTTATACACAAATTAACTTAAACCCAACACAATCCAACATAATAATCAACAATAATATCATTCAACCAATCCAAAATGCATAATATTTCTACTCAATTCACAACCCATTACAAACCCTAGCTATCCACCAATTACTATAATTATGTAAAAGGTAAGCATACTAACCGAATAAAATAGATGAATTTGGGGGAGAATAGCACCGATTGATGAATGTAGGCCGAAATCACGGAGAGAAGGCGCGCAGCTGGAGAAATCGCGAAGGCTGTGTGTTGTGAGGTTTTCGCGATTTGGGGGAGGAACGCCTGGTATATCAGTCTGATTAAACACGCCACTCAGAATGGCGTTTTTCATGATTAAGTAAATACGCCACTCAGAATGGCGTCTTTTACAAAACGTCAAACCGCTTCGGCGTTTCAACAAAGAAAACACGCCATTTACAAATACGTTTTTTTATTTATACACGCCAACCAAGTTGGCGTGTTTAATCGTAATTACAATCCGAGAGCATACACCCAAAATACGGCACAAGTATAAAACGCCATCATCGTTGGCGTATTTACCTTAAAACACGCCAATGACGTTGGCGTATTTACTAATAAAAACGCCAATGTGGTTGGCGTTTTTCCCATTTGTGGAATAGATAACAAAATGGGTACATTTACGTAATATTTAGTGTAAACTCCCCCATAAACCCGATTTTCCCTTTTTAAAGTAAATAAATAAAGTTTAGTACAAGTAGAAACTTTTTAAATAAATTAACCCTGATTTTTAGGGCAAAACTAATTTGAAAATTGGATTCCATTCCACCGAATCCGTTCTCAGATACTCCAATCCATGGTCAGATTTTGATCTAAATCAACACACACATGTATGGTTTTTTTGTCGAATAATATTGAACTTCATTTGCTTAGCTTGTTGCTTGGGAAACCAACGAAATGAGCGCGGGAAGTAGCTATTTTGTTGTATTATCAGTGATAAATTCTGCTGAATTGGTGGGTGATTTCATATGTTAGAGCTCAGGGGATCCGTTACCGTGATCATTACTCGTGACAGCAGTGATTAATCTTTTCCACTTGCTTGAGTGGTATCTTAGCTGAATAAGTGTATAATACAGGCACAATTTGATGGATTGAATAATTTCATGGTTGTTTGTCCATGTAATTCCTTGAATGCTCGGTTTTAGATTCAAGTGTAGTCATTTTAGTTTCATTGTATATTAGAAATGGGCCACTCACCCCTTAAAAGGCCTCATAAGGGGGAGGGTTATCCACACTTATATAGATTAGATGGGATCTTCACCAAGTCGATGTGGGACAGAATTTAGAGAATTTAACACGCCCCTCACGTGTGGGCCGGAAAGGACATCGGTCTTCTATCACGTGGGTAGGCAATGCAAGAGAAACCATCATCGATGTGGGCCGGAAAGGACATCGGTCTTCCACTCGTGAGATAGATAAGAGATAAAGAGAAAACCATCATCGACTTGGGCCCGCTCTGATACCATATTAGAAATGGGCCAATCACCCCTTAAAAGGCCTCATAAGGGGGAGGGTTATCCACACTTATATAAGTGAGCTAGGATCGTTACCAAGTCGATGTGGGACAAGAATTATGAATTTTAACACGCCCCCTCACGTGTGGGCCGGAATGACACATCGGACTTCCATCACGTGGGTAGGCAAGAGAAGAGATAAAGAGATATAATCCATCATCGACTTGGGCTCGCTCTGATACCATATTAGAAATGGGCCACTCACCCTTTAAAAGGCCTCATAAGGGGGAGGGTTATCCACACTTATATAGATTAGATGGGATCTTCACCAAGTCGATGTGGGACAGAATTTAGAGAATTTAACATTGTATTCTGTTGGATTTTAGTGATCGTGTATGTGGTTGGTTATACTGGGAGCTTAATGGATGTATGGCAATTTGGTGGTGGATGTAGGCATTTCATTTTTTTCTATTTTTCACAAAAGGCCAGGAGCATTGTTGAGCTTGTTCCTGGATTTATTTTGTGGGTGCCTGGCCTTTCCTAGTCTATTCTGTTGTTTATTTCTGAATAAGCTGTATGCTGCCATTTGCAATGACGCCTGTAATATGAAAACAAAAATAGAAGGGTAAAAGGAGAAAAAGGTGGATATGTTCTGCTAATCCCAGTTTTGTAGGGGGTCCATTTTTAGATAAACTATGAGTTGAACTGAAGTAAGGAAGTAAGAAGAGAATGGATCTTCTTTTCTAAATGAGAGTGAAGCATCTTAGTGAGAAAATAAGTGTATGATTTTGTCTTGATATATTTTGGCCCAACTTGCCTCTGTCTAGTTAGGAACACTATCGACCTTGAAACGTATGTACCTCCTCCAGAACTTGTTCAAATTCTTCCAACAAAGTCCACTATCAGATTGGACAAGGGGTCTCAAATTGGACCGAATAACCCCAAATTTGCTCTGGTTTGCCTTAATGCCTTCTCATTATGTCCAGCTCTCGTTTTTGTCAACACAACACAATTATTGATCATTATTTACTCCCAAAATTTTCAGGGAATGAAATCTTTGATTGACCTTATATTTGCAGTTGGAGGTTCTGTTTCAGATGCTGCAAAGAAATTAGGGTACTCTGAACAAACTTTAAATTATAAATCATTTTTCATGCTTGTGGTTGTCAAATATTATACACTTCCTTAGAAGTCCTAAAGTCTTCCGACCGATGATCGTTAGGCTGAGCACTGGAGCTTTGTCACGGTTGATATTATCGGATGATTCTCTTCGACAAGCAGTCAATGAATTCAGGGTTGAAAAGGTAACTTTTTATACATCATACGTTGATATTACAACTTAAGGTGAGATACGTTACAACTTTTGTGGACTGCCTTATTACATGATATATGCCTCATTTACAACCTCTGCTTAACATTACATTGCAACATTTGTGGTATTGTCTTAGGGTATGAAGCCTCTCAAGTAGGACTCTCACTAGACGTAGCCAAATGTTTCAGGTACTGTTTCTCCATAAAATCTGATGCCTCGTATATTTTCTTGGGAAAATACCCGTAAAACCATGAACTTTTCCCAAAAAAATGGTATTTTCCACGAACATTAAAAGTGGTGGGAAATACGATGAACTTTGGACATTGTGTCGATTTCCCTTGACGTTAATTTTCCAGCCAATTTTAATTGACGTAGCTTGTCGGATGTTCTACACGTAACCCCCGGAAGGTGAACAAAATGCACCGTTTACAAAGTTATTCAAGAGAGTTGCCAAAGTAGTGCTTAAGTGGAGAATATTGCTTTAGTTTATTATTATTGTTTTGTTTTTAATTTCAGAAGTATAAAATGCATAGAAATGTAAAAGTACGTTCTTTGGAGAATCAAGTTGGAATGAATGACAATTCCCGAGGACCTTCATTTTTGAAGGAGTATCATTAAATTTTACTGCAGTTCTTTACAATTTGTAAAACACTTGTCTTTCTTCTACTTCAAATCTCTAACAAATTGGAAAGAAATGGCTACGCGCATGAACGAGTGAGTCAAAGGTTTAGAGAAAGCAATGTAGGAACAAAACCACTGTTTTGAGGAGCAATTTTGAGAGCTCGGGGAATTCATCATCAACACAATTTGATGGGAGAGATGTGATATCTTGGATCGTGAGGGCTCAAAAGTACTTCCTTGTCCACACATGTCGGGTGGACGCCTCCGGCCATGACGTGGATTCAAATCCTTCTACAACGCTCGCCATTGGTTACTTTCGCAGACGTTGCACGTGAACTCCAAAAGAGGTTTGAAATTAGGTACGCTCTGAACGCCTACAAAGCGCTACATGCCAGTACGCAGGATGGGTCTTGGACGAGTACGCTTCAGCCTTTGAGAGTCAACTAGCGCAGCTTCCAAAGCTAACATATCAACAATACCTCGGTTATTTCTCGGGGGGGACTAGAACCCCGCATATGCTTATAAAATTAACCCCGCAAAAATAATTGACTTTCTCGACAATCCCTCCGCGTATACACTTAGGCCGATGGAATCACCCCAACCTTGAGCTCCATCCTATGAACGATAGGGTGCGCACCTGTCAGAGGCCATAAACCCAGGAATGAAGCATATGCCAACATAACAAGGTACTACACCCTTTATACCCCGTGAGTCTCGGCCATTTCTTGAACCAAGTTGCCCGTAACCACCTAACAAAACATTGGCGACGCCCTGCCCTCAGTTTCAGGCAACCATGAGGGCATCTTGATCACGACGTGTGATGAGGTTTGCGCATTGAGTTTCCTAGCTAGATGACTTAACCAATAGAAAGTGATAGAACAAGAAAAAACCATACACATCGACTCCCAAGTGATTACAGAACGTAAGGTTTTGTGCATTGAGTTTTCTGCAATGACTTAACCAAAGGCAAATGAAAAGAACAAAAAGGGATATAACTTGAAAGCATCTGTAGTGCCTAGAGTTGAAGTTTGTACATATGCATTGACGTGGCCGTGGGAGAAGAATGTGATATACCTACCTACATATATTCATACTAGTTTTATAGATCATTTACTATTCAAGGTTAGAGCTAAATAAATAAAAATATACTACTATGAATCAATCTATTGTATATGTAGCGTTAGAAATTTGAAATACCTTAAAGTCATGGATTCATTTTACAATTTGAGATCACATTCAGTTTAAACAACTAATAAGATTGCAGAGATCTATGTGGTGAAGATAATTAAAATTATTCGGTCACTACTCATGCATATATATACCCTATCCTGTATTAATTAATTAGCTTCAAAGTACTAAGCTAATTATGTATATTTTGTCAACAGCTGAGCACAAAACATCAATACAAATCGATATCTGAACTTGGAAAGTTTATTGGAGAAAGAAATGTTATGGAGTAAATCTTATCACTACATATGTAAACACCAACTTAACCCTAGTTATACAAAAATACCCCACACTGCTTATTAGTAGTGGATATTGAGTTCAGTTAAAAATGTGTTCTTATTTTAGCAGTTTCAACACAAACACATGTGATGTGGAGTACGTATTTATAGTCAGGTCGGAAATAGAAGATAAAACATAAACAAAAGAATTATGTATCTGTATATGTATATATATATGGTCATCACTATATTAATGTATATCTTGCTTGAGTATAACTACAGACTACAGTAGAATAATATTTCCCTATTGAAGAAAACTATAGCATATAATACAAGAAACATGGCCTGTACATAAACAGGCCAATCACATGTATGTAACTGCAAAACATCATCTGTATATAGATGAGATGATTCACCAAAAGCTGATAAAGCTAAACACATGATAAACTCGAAAATCATATAGAAAAAATTATCATATCAAAAGGAAATATAAAAACAGTCATAGACATCACACATATCAGATACATACAACACAACAGTACCCCTAAAACTATATATATACTATGATGATTTATAAATTTAGGGTATGTATATATTTAAGATAATAAAGAAGAGTGGGAGCTAGCTAGGTTATTACCAGATCTAGAAAGCTGAGCATTTGTAATCAGAAATAAAGGCGTGAGGAATGAAGCCTGGTCCGAGATCGATCATCTTTCCTTACATGTATTGATTTAAAGGAAGGATGGATAGATCTTGGAACAGCCTCCATTACTAACGCCCACTTTCTATTTTCTTCACTTCCACTCTCTCTACAATGGAAGGGTATTTAAAGAGAGACACTGGAAAGTTATGTGGAAAGTGAGATTGATTAATAATGATAAGTAAAGTAGGAGTAATTGATTGGTATGAAACAGCAAAAGGACATGTAATAGTGGGGTGAAGGTTGAAAACAAGGCCATAAATGAAAGGCCACATAATTGACAGGTCATTTTTGGGACTAAACTAATCAAAGCTGCTAGGTTTTGGAGTCTTCGTCTTGTCTTATTTGATATCTCTATCTCTCCAAATTCATAAATGTCTCTCATTCATGTGGAAACATGCATATGTACACTGAAAATAACGAAACAAAGAAAGGAATCTTCAACCTTTATACCTTGTATCTAAATGCTTATTTAATTATTTTTTTACATGCACTTCCATCCTTGTATGTCGTTAAATTAATTAAAGTTTTATGGAAAAGACTCTGTAAGCGCCGCATGCGCGCGGCATTTATTAAAATATTAATAAGAGTGATTAAAATTTATTAGATTAATTGACTTTTAATTAAGGGAGTAATGCCTCCAAATTGTAGCGCTCATGGTGTGGGAGAGCATATATGTATGACAGTCTCTCAAGTTTCAATTGTACAAGTAATTACATTTTACGTATTAATATTTTTTCTTTGAACAGGTCATCATTTCGACATAGTAGAACGAATGGAAAAATTACTTAACTAAAGTCGGATCCGTGAACTATGAAAAATTATATTTTGTTATGTTTTAATTAAATTGAAAAATTAATTTAAATAAATTTTCAATAAAAATAAAAAATAAATTGAAAATAAAAAATGGGTTCAATAAATATAATTAAGTGAATCAATGTAATGAGTTGTTAGTTTTATTTCTTGAGTAAAGACTAAAGTAACAAAGTTATACTGGGCTCATAAACAGTGTAGTGAATAAATGATGTTTATTTGCGAAATGTGGATGTGCTTATCCAATCCATTCATTTTTTTTCAGATAGAGAGTGTTCTATACCAAAAATGGTGCCGTTATATACTTCTAAAATAAAATATTATAGGAAACTATTTATTTGGGAAAATTAAAATTATAAATAATCACTTTAAATGCATATTATTAATTTATAGTACTCCGTATATTTCAAAAGTAAATGGACAAACCTAAATAATTTTAAAATTGTAAATAAACGAGAAAAAAAAGTTTATGTTGCAACATTAAAAATGGGAAACAAATTGTAAGAAGAATAATTTAAAAAAATTTAAATTTCCACATTAAAAGTCTTCTATAATTCGCTTAAAGAATAATTTGTTAAAAATGTTGCTATTAGATTTACATTTTCCTTCTTAAACCTACAAAATTACTTTCTAATTGATAAAGGAAAAAGAGTTAAGGTACTAAGAGCATCTGTAACGCAAGGGGCCGGGCCGCATCTCGCGAGTCCCTGCCCGTCCCGAGCGTTGCACGGAGGAGAGTCACGGCCCAGGCCCGTCCCGGGGCCGCGTTCCCGCCCTGTCGCGCGTCCCGCGTCCCGGCCTAGGACGGCGTTGCACGGTGACGGGCCGCAACTGTAGAGTCCCGGCCCAGCGTTACACGCTCCTCGGGCCGGGCAGCAACCAATTTTATTTTTTTTTTAATTCGAAAATTTTTTCTATAAATACTACTCCATTTTCATACACATTCAACTTCATATTCAACTTCAAATCTCTTCCTAGAATTCGAAAAAATGCCTCCACGTCAAAGAATATTCGAAGATCAAATGTCCCGGTCGTTAGCAGAGGCGCTACCGGCAATCCAAGAAGAAATCAACAACGAAGTTGAACGCTACCAAGCTGTTATTCAAGCTTGGAACGAACAACAAACCCGGGTACCATGTACCCGGATGTATATTCACCGAGACCGTGAACAAGTTGCCTTGCGGCTTTTCATGGATTATTTCTCTAGAGATCCGCGATGGAGTGATCAGATGTTCCGTCGCCGGTTTCGGATGCGGAGGCCGTTGTTCCTACGCATTGTCAACGCAGTTGTAGCTCGTGACACGTATTTCTGCCAAACTACCGATGCTGTGGGCCGGGAAAGTATATCGACGTTGCAGAAATGCACGTCTGCCATTCGTCAACTCGCCAGTCGTCGAAGCATTCAAGGATACGTACTTGCGAAAGACAACGACCGACGACGTTAGGAAGTTGGTCGACATGCACAAGCGGGCCCACGGCTTCCCGGGGATGCTTGGAAGCATCGACTGTATGCACTGGCAGTGGAAGAATTGTCCAACGGCTTGGTGGGCTATCGTGAAGGGAGCGGCCCGTGGTTGGCAGCGGTCAAACATCACCGACACAATGTATGCATGTATCATAATGCATAACATGATCGTTGAGGACGAGCAAGATAACGTCACTTTGTGGAGCGACGATCCGCTCGCCAGCACCGGGAGCAACTACGTTGTCACCGAGCCGCCCGTGCAGGGCCTTCCTCACGACATCCGCAATGTCATGGCCCGTTCAGCTGCGATGCGCCAAGAGGAACAACACACTCGCCTCCAAGCCGATCTAATCGAAGAAATTTGGACTCGCACCAATGTTTTCCAGAATTGACGTTATGTTTTTATGTATTTTATTTTCAGTTTTAAAATTTCTATGTTGTAATTTTGCAGTATTCGATGAAATTAAATTTTCCGTGTTATAAATTTTCAGCGTTTTTTATTTTACGAGTTAAATAGGTTGGAGCTGTGAATAGTGTCATTTATTAGTTGCGGCCCGAGCCGCAACCTGCAGGGTTACAGCAGTTGGGGTCTGGGCCGCAACTGTAGAGGAATGATGACGTGGAGGAGACTTGGGGCCGGAAATGGGGACGGGGTTAATAATGCCCTAAGGGGAATGGTGATGGAATGGCACCGTTTTTGTTGGACAGCACCCTACCCATGCCCCTTTCTTCGCAGTCTAAAACCAAACAATTCAATTAATACGGAAATTTCAAAATTTCCACGCTCGTGTAAACGTGGACTACATTTTAGCATTTCCAATCACTAAATTAATCGTACCATGCTAGTTGATCAATTATCAAAATTTGAAGGTCCAATTTGCTACATGATGAGAACTTATATCTTAATTGCAATATCTCAAAGATTGGGTCAAATTTGCAACAATGTCCAAAGTTTGGAATTTAGTTAGCAATTTTTTTATTAAAATGAGTAAAATACAATCACACCAACTATTCCACATGCAAAATACAGTTGTACCGTTGAATGCTCATGTAGTAATGGGCTTCACATTACTTTGATAGCCAGCCAGTTCCATGACAACAGCTTTAATGTTAAGATACAAAAAAGTAATCCAACACTCAGTATCGTTTTTTTATCCTTTCAACCATCTAGAATCCTAATGAATAAAGACAACTGCCACAAAGGTTTTAAATTAAAGCGACTGTAAATGTAAGATTTTTTTTCAAAGAAACCACAACATCATCACGCTTATGGTGTTACTTGATACAACGGACTCCAATTTGCAAGCACACAATCCTGAAATAATATAGATTCACATACTGCACAGTTACAGACGCACACCACACAAAATTGAGCAAATATGAACAATGGAATCAGCTCCACAACTAAATGTGAAAATTTAAAGAGTTACTTGAATATGCAGACGAAGAACGAAGCTACTTTTCAACTATCACACGCATGAAACTCCAAACCGGACATATCAATAATCATTCCAAACCAAGCCATCAGGAGAAGGGCAAACATTCGGCGACACACTTTCTGCGTCTACTTAGGCTGCAATGGGGGGATCCTGCATATTAAGTGCAACAACAATGACATCAAAGAGTGAGAGTAATGAAAACATGGTGCTTTATTCAACGATTTGCTGAAGGTCAATTTGCTAAATAAAAATAGTTCCAACTGCCAAGCATACAGCAACAAAACTCCGGAAGAGATGAATGAAGTCAAAATTTAGGGTCCTATGGAAGGATGAAACAAATGACACTATACGCAATGTGTCAAACTTTAAGCATATTAAAAAAGGAATAACAAGCCGACGTTGTAGGGAACAGAGACAAAATCAAGCACTCACAACCCCTAAAAAACTAAAAGAAACATCCAAAGGCTAGAATGTCGGTTCAGCTTCTTTCAAGCATTGCAGGTATAGGTATGCAATGTGAAAGAGGATAGAGGATAGAGGCTAGATGCACACCTTGGCTGTTAAATTCGACAATGCCATATTCCATTTTTCTCTAGTTTTTGAACCAGCAACCTGGCCAACTTTTGCCACTTTGGTGAAAGCGCCGTTCAGCCAACTTGTTCCAGCTGTCACGTACCTGTATAGATGTATATATTTAGCGTTGTTCGTTCAAACTTCAAAGGGGAAAAAAGAAGCAAAAGGTTCTAACTGATCACCACAAAACCAACAGAGTCTATAACAACTATTCATAACTTGTTTCACCATTTTCTTACATAAAACTGGACTACATAAATGTAGGACTTTTGTGCATCATGCCAAACCACATAAGAATCTAAGTTTGACTTCAACACAACAGGTATCAAAATGCATGCATGGTAATAGACAGATATACATGGAAAAGTAAAGACCAAAACACACGGAATTTGATATACACATGGTCTCTTAGATGTTATGATACAACAATTGTCGATATTTCTTTCATTTACTTGAGTAAAGAGAAACACAAATAGGGGAACTCCAGACATGTTTGTTAGAACTACAAACCTGCTAGATTTTACAGCTGACCCAGTATCATTTAATTTCCTTTCTGCAGCCATAAGAGCTGACATGGTTTTGTCTGACACCTGAAACTTTTGGTCCACAGATTTCACTTTCTCATTCACAACCGAAATTCCAACAGTAAATTTTTCTGTTAGCCCAACTCTCTGGTCAAACGAAATAACTTTGGCTGATGCACTGGCAGTCAACTTATGCTTTTCATCAAATGCTTTAGCCTTGTTTACGGCATCCTGACCAATAGCTGAACCTTTTGCAATCATACTTGACACAACATCTTGGGCCTTATTAACATACACTCTCCCATTGTTTGGGCTCATATTTCCCTGCCAAGAAAATAGAGAAAACCATAATTAAAAAAATCAGATAGTAAATCAAATAGAGTGAACTCTAATTGATAAATTATTAAATTAGTTGCTGCTTAGCCTTAAACAGGACATCGGTATATCTTATTACCTCAGCAACTGGAGAATTATTCCCCTGAGATATGCTTGCAGTGTTTTCACTGATTTGCAGTTCCTAAAGACACAAGACAGTGAGACACACAATGAACTTAATGAAATTGTGGAAAATAAATAAGCAAAATTGTATAGGAAAGTTACCCTAGCCTTTTGTTGAGGTACATAATTTTCTGAAGGTGCAATGCTAACAACCTGATCCACTATTGTTGCACCCTGCAACACATTAGTGACAGAATTTGAAATCTGATATAACATTATGTGCTATGTATTGTAACTTGGTGCCTATTTTAAACCAAGTCACTTCAGAACAAGTTCACTCCAGTGACTATCAATTTTCACAAGAATTCCAAAAAGAAGCAATTGTCGCAAGTATTCAAAACAAAATATGTGTAGCAAAGACTGGACAAAAATGGAACATATCTAATATGTGTGGGTAGCATGAGATAACAAATCTCACAAATCATGAAGTACAACTTTATAGTATATAATTTTGACATTTATTCAGTCTTCATTCATGCATTCAAACCATCCCTAGGAATATATATATGAGTGTCCATAACCTTTGCATCACATTGTAATTCAGGTATATCTGTTAACAAATAAACGATTCATAAAATCCATACACCTATAGCATGTTGGACATTGTACTAAAATTAAGTATAGAATAAGATTATAGGATCATACATCATAGAGCCCATAGGATGCCAGTAATAACAATTCACACTTCAAAATAATTGAACTTAGAGAAGAGTTTGTTAAAATAAGATTTCACTTCAAATGATTTAGAATCTCCTTTACATATTATAAAAGGAGTACTATTTTAACAGAAGTTTCCTTTTAGACAATTATGGTTAACAGGTCAAGTACATGGCATGCCTTGCTCAGATAAAAAAAATGTCCAGAGAAAGGTTGGAGCACCAGCAGGCGCGGTAGTTATCCAAGTCATACTGCAAGAAGAGCTTGAGCAACTTTTAGAAAGAGAGTATGACTTCTGAAGTCTAGCCTACCCTGCCACCTACAATGTACCTACCATAATTTTTTAGCTTGGGAGATTAATCTGGGCTAGTTGAAGATATACTACTCCCTCCGTCTGCGAATAGGAGTCCTATTTGTTTCCGGCACGGATTTTAAGAAATGTTAAGAAAAGTGGGTGGAAGAAAGTTAGTGGAATAGAGGTCCCACTTGTATATATTAGTTTTAAATGATATGTGAGTGGAACGAGTTAGTGGAATGTGGGGCCTCTTTACCATTTATGGTAATTATGAACCGGGACTCCTATTCGCGGATGGACCAACATGGAAAAATAAGACTCTTATTCGCGGATAGAGGGAGTACTACTTTAGCTTAGGGACACCTCTACAGCACAAAAAAACTGAACACTAAATATTAGTACTCCCTACTTCTGTTCCTAGTTCTTCAGGTTCTAGTAACTTGGACTCAAGTCAACCTAGGTCCAACAAAATTTGGCACCTGCCGTAACTCGTAGTAACAATTTGGTAACGAAAATTGTTTGTATTGTTGTGGACAGCTGACAGCTGAACCAACTATCCATTCTAACTTATCTGCTACTTTTAACTAAACAAAACTGTTTTAATTACAAAGAGGGAATAAAAATACTCCAACAAACATCAAAGTTCAAGATTTATGAATAATCTCAAAAATACAACAAATATAACTACAAGGCCGGAAAAAGACTATCACATGGTAAATCGAGGAGATTACCGATAATAAACAGGCTATTTCAAGCGCCTGTGGATCTTTAAAAGTGACAAATGCAGTTTTGGACTGCGAAAGCTCCCTGCAACCACCTCGAATTAAACGGAAAAAATAAACTTATCAAATTTAGATGAAAAAAAGAAAACAGAGATGGAAGAGGCCAGAGATAAGAAAAGAAATCTTACCTGCAGATCTCAATGTGCTCAATTTCACCGGAGAAGGAAAAGAACTCGTGAATTTCTCTCTCGGTAGCTAGATCTGACAGCTGCTTTACTTGAACTGTTCTCGTCTGCTGAAAAAGTTTGACAAAAAAAAAATCAAAATCGAAATCAAATAATTTCGTGAAGTAATCTAGGTTTGTAATCTTACTGGCATTGCAGTTAAATTTTCTCAGATCTCCTTCAAATCTATTTGAGAATCGCTCAACGGAAATGCGTGAGCTCACAGTCCGTACTTTCACGCCAAATGTGTGTATTATTGTGTGTAAATTGCATGTAAATACGAACGACTCTGAGGCAGAGAAAAAAAGCGCAGAGGAATGTTGAGGTCCAAATTAAAACTTTAAAGATATTAACCTGATTAATAATTGCTCTTTTTGGTTAATTGCATCAACCTCCTAAGGTTTCTCCAAAAATGCAAAACAACCCAAAATTAGTCTAGACTGCATTTTCAGCAAATTTCTTTTTTTTTTTCTATTCTATTCTCTCTCCAAATGACATCGCTCAAGAGAAAGTGACAAAATTGAAAGAAACCATTGAAAATTTGGCAAAACGAGACAAAGCGAGAAGAAATACTATGGTGTATTGTATTTCATCACTCTAAATACTAAAATGTAATCTATAATTAAGTTATGAGATTATTTTAGTTGGAGAGAGATGATTTTGACTAAGTATCACATGATTATTCATTTATAATTGAATTGTGGGATTCAATTTCATGAACTAAATACATTATATATTTAATTTCGAGATACAATCTTACAAATCGAATAACCCCTATGTATATTCTTTATATTACGCTAGAGAAGGACCTAGAATGCTAAAGTGAATCCTAGATTAGTCATTTGATTGTTAACCGAAGTGATACCTTGGAAAATCAAAAAATAATATTGTACTATCATAAACTAACGAAACAAGAAATCGATGCATTACATTTATCACGGTGAAAACAACATACACTACAATTATACATATAAATTAGAATTTCACAAAAACTGTATAATATTTTATTAGTTGGCAAACTATGATAGTTTAGTGCAATATTTTTTTTGTTATGTACAAGACTAGTTACTGGATATGATTCAATAATAATACTAATAATGAGTCAACGACACGCCTTTTCAATAGTCAATTGCATAATGTGTAGGCCATATCAATTCAACAATGACACACAAGGCATTGATTGATTTAGGGAACATTTAAAATAGTTCAAAATTCATGAGGTATTCAAGATATTTAATTCAACCTTTGTGTATCTATAAAACAAAATAAGAGATTAATCTGTGATTTGCCTAATTTAGTTAAATTTGGCAAGAAGCCAAAGAACGTGTATGATGTGTTGCTTGCAGTTAAAATTGCCCTTCTGGCATTGCGGCCTGTTTGGGTAATCTTTTTCATGATACTTTCACCAGCTATTACTATTAGATGCCAGCTTAATAGAATCTGGACTGATCTTAAGAAAAAATGATTATAAGATTTCGAAAAAATAAATAATATTAACAAATAAACATATCCATTTCATATTATATTGTATTAATATAATGGTCAAGGGGACGATATGTCCAATATTAGAGTTCAGGTTCATAATCAATAATAAATATACAATTTTATTAATATTTTATAGTGTTAGGAATTGGATTATTACAATGTAGTGATTCTTAATTTCTCCTTGGCACATTTATTTGTTTTTCACCATTGCATTATCTTTATATACATACGGAGTTTTGAGGTGTATTAGAAAAATACGTATTCACATGGCTTGAACTTCCATCACGTTAGTAAATAACATAAAGTTATTGAAAGATAGATATTCTAGACGCAAGGAATTTTAAAGCATAAAGCAACAAGAGAGTAGCTAAATCCTGCCATACCAAAAAAAGAATGTGATTCTCTTTCTTTAGGAGACCAAATCCATAAGAAACTAATAACTTGTGCCTTCAACAATGTTTTCGATCCATGTTTCACATTCATAAATGTATGTATATATATGAAGAAATTGATAGAAGGGAGACAAACTACTCATTCATCACCAAATTAATCAACACACCTTTTTTAATATAAATGGCGGCAAAATCTGTTGATCAGGAAATTGTGTACGAGGAATTTGAACCTTTTTGCAAATGGCAACGCAAGGAAGATCGCGACTTTCTTGAAATCCACCTCCAAGGTAAAAAAATTAATTATAGAGCAATTGACAAGAAAAACCACGAAATTTGGTCAATTATGGTTTGTTTGTAACTTCAAAAAAATAGTCAATTATTATATGATAACTTAGACATTTTTCTTGATTGAGTAAGATGCGGAAGCCGAATCCATGGTTTTTATACAACTTTGTATGTCACTCACAAAGCCATAGATTTAAGTATGCAAAATATAGAACGTGAAATTGTGTATCAATTTCAAAAGTCAATTATATCATGGCTTTTATCAAAATTGAATCACATCTTATTACAAAACGTGAAATTGTCATTTTAAAGTAACATGGAGGTTATTTTTACATTTTTTTAGAGTATATCGCTTTAGGTCATACTTTCTAAAATGAACTAAAAACTAACGAAAAATAACAATGGTATTTTGATTTTTGTTCTACAATAAGATTGAGTTCAACATACACCAAAATATAATGCTCAAAAACTGTGTGTTAATACAGCAAGAAATATTGACCAAATTTAACTTCATTTTGTTTGTTTCATATTATATGAAAACATTTGAATTGGAAAGACTTCAAAAAGGAGCAGCTGAAAGTGCAAATCAGCAATCATGGTGTGCTGAAGATTTCGGGAGAGCGGCCAATAGATGCTTCAAAACACATGAAATTCTACAAAGAGGTGGCTGCCCCCAACACCAAATACGACACCCACGCAATCCATGCCAAATTCATCAACAACAACCTCCTCATCACCATGCCAAAGCTCAAACCCTCCTCGCCTGACCCAACGGATGTATCGGAACCCGTATCCGCTCCCGTTGCAGCGGCTCCGGCTCCGGAGAAGGTGACACCTCGTCTAGGAGGAAACGTACCGGCGGCGGAGGTGCAGTGCCAGATGCAATCCTGTCGGAAGCGGCCGTTTATGGGCTCCAAATTGGCGAAGATGGCGGCGAGCCTCGCCGTGACGGCGTTGGCTGCGGTGGTGCTCGCTGCTTATGTGCATTTCATGTATAAGTCGACCGTTGGTGATGACTCTAATTGAAGTTGAATTTGTGCATTTGATGTTGTAATAAAGCTATTGATGCGATATTGCATTGATAATTAATTTGTTAATCACCCGCTAATAAATGACTATATTTTCAAATAAACCGATTAGCCAGTTAATCGAAATGGTGAAATCACAAAAATAAAATTAATTGATAGAGTACTGTAATATTTTGGTCGCGCGTACATAATTAAGATTAATCGATTTTAATTCTTTTTAATTTTTGCGAGATAAATATAATTAACCTTATCAATCCAACATCTTATATTAGATATAAAAAAATAACTAAAATTATCTTGGACATAATCTTGTAAATCAAACACAACATAAAATCCAATATTAATTAGTCCTGGACAAGACCCATCTTACTCCATCCTATATTGTATCTCAGTACTATTTAATCTATTGAACCGAACATCACCCCTAGTATATGGAGTATAATTTATTTCTGTTATCATCATCAACTTCATGCGGAGCTCCATATTGAGGCCAAAGGTTTAAAGAGATTTTAGCTGAATGATGCTAGTCTGTTACCACTTACCACTCCACAATGATCAAATTCGTTTCTATGTCTGGTATGCACCTCTTGCACATATTTTTGCTTTTAGATTCCATTTGCTTGTTCCAATCAGACCTAATCCCTTTTTTTCTTCTTTATCAGAATCATATCAGTTTATTGGATGTTTGGATGGATACTTATTCATATCAATTTTACAGAATAAAATAAACTTGAGACTAGAATTACGTTGTATTAACACGGTATACAATCGTTTCAAAGTCACTTTACAAAAAAATCTAGTGTGATTAATTCAGTATACAGTCGTTTGAAAAGTAGACGTTAAAGTGTGATTAATATTAGTAGTTTACAATCGTTTGAATAAAATATTAAAATTTCACTGATAATCAATCGCTCCTAGCTAACAGTGCATTGATATAAGATTAAAAAACATAGTACCCCTTCGTCCATAAAAAATAATCCTACACGTGGATAAGTACGAGCTTTAATAAGAAATTGGTAAAGTAAGAAAGAATAAGAAAAAATAGTTACAATAACACAGATAGGAAGAAAAAGTAAGTAAAATATGAGAGAAGAAAAAATGAATAAAATATAAGAGAGAACTTCAATAACTAAACCTTTTTAGACATAAAATTAGTTCACTTGTAAAGAAACGGGTACGATAGCAAATAAGCAATAAAATTTTAACAATGGATAACTTTTTAACTAAAATGACAATCTTGTAAATTCTTTAAAACTCATCCAGGTCTACATTAATAAATAAAAATTAAATGTAAAATTTAAATATATGAGAAATGGATTAATTTAGAATTATTAATTATTACTAAGAGCATCCACAACCGTGCTCTTGCCAGCGGCACGGTTGTGGGTCCGACCCCACTTTTTCTGCCTGCTCTCTGGCAAGAGCACAACACCCACAGCTGTGCTCTTCCGCAAGGACGAGCACAATTAATTTAAAATTCAATTAAACAAAAACATTTCCATAATACTAAAATTCATTAAAAAACCACAATAAATATTACAAATTACAAATAAAATAAAAAAGACATAATTAAAATCCTAAAAATTAAAAATTACACAATTAAAATACTAAAAATTAAAAATTACATAATTATTGGCTAATATTACCCGAGGAAGACTACTCATCCGACGGCACTAACCCCAATTATTTTTGGAGACCCAATATCATGGTCTCGTGCGTTTGAAGTTGCGTGGGGATCATAGTTGACCTATCGGTCATATTGAGTTGGTGTAAGAGCATCCACAACGAGTTGTTCGGAGGTGGGTTTGGCACGTAGGGAGCGGATTCGGGAGCGGGGGCAGATGGAGTCGCGGCGCGACGGCGGTCGGCCGCCGCCTTCTTCCTTCCTTGCGGTCGGCGTCGGGGCTACCCAAGTTAGCTCCGGCGAGTTGGCTAGCCACTTCTTCGGAGCCGTCGTCGGATAGGGATACCGACCTTGACCGTTTGGAGGAGCCGCTAGAGGAGGATGTTACGCCTCCCATATACTTCGGGTGGAACCACGTTTCCTGCCAAACGTTGAGGTACTTGAACGACTTGCCGTTCATGGATTGGTAGGTGCTCAGCGAGGCAGTGATGATGTCGACCTCGCTCCGGCCGCTCCCGACATTCCGCGTCTCTTGGAGGAAATAGCCATTGAACTTGCCAATTTCTTCGTTAGCTCGGCCGATGCAGTTGCGCACCATACTCTCGTTGCAATCGATCATTCCCGGCGACCGGTTTGCATTGTACCGGCGAGAGACGCGCCACCAAAAGTGATCACCGGATTGGTTCGTGCCAACCGCCGCATCTTCGGAGATTTCGAAGTACGCCTTGAACAATTTATCCATCTCCGCCGGAGTGTACGGTGTCCGGACACCGCTACGAGTAGGAGCCGGCGGAGTTTGGGAGGGGGCGGTCGGCCTAGGCTCCGGTGTCCACCCGTATCGCCCTTGGGAGGCACCTTGGTCGTCGATAGGGTATTGCCGGTAGCCACCCGGAATGGCCGAATCTTGGGTTTGAGGAGGGGCCGAATATTCCGTTTCCGGACTAGGAAACGGTTGTCCACCAAACCATTCGGGATTCCAACCATGAGAGGGAGGGTGGTCATCGTCTTGGCCGGACATTATTATGTTGTAGGGTATGAGAGAATGAAGATGAAAATGGATATGGGAGAATGAAGATGAGAATGGATATTGGAGAATGAAGATGAGAATTGTGTAGTTTGATGTGAATTTTTGGGTGTGAAAGTGAGGGTATTTATAGATGAAAGTGTGTATTTTTGGGGGAAAAAAAAAAAAAAAATTAAAAGGTGTAAAAAACGGTAATAAATGGATATATTTTTTTTGGAAAGTGATTTTTTTTTAATTTTTTATCGGTTTTTTTAATTAAAAACCGATTTTAAATAAAAAAACATTTAAAGGCAACGGCTACGCCGTTGTCCAATCGCCCAACGCCACGTGTCATGCTCGCTGGCGCGGCACTGCTCGATACATCGAGCAACTCCGTGCCAATGGCGCGAGCGCAGCGGCGGCGAGACACCACCGTGCCAGCGGCGCGGACGGACGCCGGCTCTTCCGCCACCGTTGTGGATGTTCTAAGATTCAAGAATGTAAAGGCGTTGGGCTTATTTTGAAAAAAATTGTGTAGCCCAACTATTTATCTGTTTACCAATAATATGCTAATATGTTTAGCGGCTGAGAAATTAATGATGTAAATCTTCCATGATGGTACTTCATACTATACAGATTCTGTAACTCATCCTCCCACGTTACTTGCTGAATTTGTTGAGGACATTGGATCTGCAACGTGCCTTAGAATATTTTGCATCTGCACTTTCTTGTAAAGGTATCTTTTCCGTTTACAAGTATTCACAGTTAAAATCTATCGCTCATATAGAACACATATTTGCTGCTCTTCTAGTATACAATTCCAAGACTACTAAAGTTGCATGAATTTGTTATAAACAAAGAATTATAAGTAATAGGTATGCACAAAGAGTGTATATTGAGGATGGAATTTTTTCTCTTAGACTCGTCATAAATGACATTCCAAATAGTTAGTAATATCTGTCTCTTCATTCTTCCCATCTTTGGTGAGATTCTGATGCCACTTTTTTCTCTTGCATCCTCTTTTATGTTTGATCAAATATACTCTAACAACCCTCTTCCCCAAAATTTGTGTTTTTTCATTCAGCATAGTACAACAACTCTCTTTGGGTATGCTGCAGCATGATCATGATCAGTAATCAGTTTAATTTTTACTTGTTTCTGCAAAATTTCTGAACTTTCTGTAGAATGTTCTTTTGCACCATCTATCTTTTACCCAAAAGGAAAAGATGGTTTTTTTCGTTATCCCACTTAATGAGTGTTTCCACTTCTTGATGTGATGCTCAAGATACTGGTTTCTCATCAGACGATAATGGGTTTCTGGAATCGTGCGAATACCGCGAGTTGCAGCATTATCAAAGCCCTTGAGACTCTGAACTTAATGAGGGATAATGTTCCGGATAAACTTACCGTTTATGACTATAATGCCATGATCAGGTATTTCTTAAAGTCGGGTAGTGTGGCGTTCGATGAGTTGTTTGAGGTTTACAGTGGGATGAAAAGATTTGGGCCAAAGCCCAAATCTGTTAACTTATCAAACACTCTTGAATGGGTTCATTTCTGTTGGAAGATCGAAAGATGCAATGTATATTACAGACGAGATGATGGCATGTGGGTTTTCCCCTTCATTTACAATTCTGTCAAAGTTGTTCAAGAAGCTACTGAAAACAGAAAGTGTAGTTGATGCTGTTTTGTTGCTTGAGATTATGTTTAGTGTTAACTATATTCCAAGTCAGTATGACATAAGTGTCTTGATCCAAGGTCTTTGCCATGTAGGGATGGTTCAGGTCGCAATTCCATTGTTTGTGAAGCTTTCGGGAAAGGGCCACTTTTGTGGGGAAATTATTTATAATCCCATAGTCTGGGCTTTATGTAAATCCAATCGAACTTGTGTTGCTTTAGCTTTTTTGGTTTCTTAGAAAAGAAGGGATTTGTGCACTCTGTTTACTCATATACTGCATTGGTTCATGGTTTTAGTAAGGATAGGCTATGGCGAGAAGTTTTTTTCTATTTAGAGGAAATGGAAAATGTTGGTTGTAAGCCTAGTCTAGTCACTTATACAGTACTTATTAAGTCTCTTTGTGATGATGGGAAGTTGATGTGGCACTGAACCTTTTAGAAAAGATGGAAGAGAGAGGATACAACTAGGCACGCACAAGGGTCGGGAACCGCCGGTTCCGGGCCCGAACCGGCGGGTCAAGGGTAAACATGCCCACGGTTCACGAACCGGCGGTTCCGGTTCGGAACCGCCGGTTCCGGTTCGGTCGTCTTCGGAACCGGAACCGAACCGTGAGGCTATTTCACGGTTCCGGTTCCGGTTCGGAACCGCCGGTTTTCCGGCGGTTTTGGCGGTTCCGGTTTTCGAACCGGCGGAACCGCCGGTTCAATTTTTTATTTATTTTTTTAAAATTTGAAATTTGGCTTTATACAATAAATCGGAACAAGACAATGCATAATTCAAGCACAAATAAGACGAATAAGGAGAAAATGAAATAAATTTTATTGATTTTGAGTTGTAACGGACAACGATACATTACAATTTACAATACATAAGTATACAATACAACAACATACAACAATATAATATAATTTACAAGTGTCGTCGCCTCATGGGACTCGGAAGGTAAATAAAAAAAACATGAAATGGGGGGGAAAAAGGAAAAATTGAAAAGGGCTTGGGATCAACTTAAACTTTCAAAGTTAAATTTTTCAAATTTAAGTTGAGTTGCCTACGTATCCACAATTTTATTGAGGAATCAAAGCCCACGTAGTTCTCTTACCTTAGGATCAACCATTTTTTCTTGCAAAATGTTGCCCATTTTCTAAGCATACACATATCAGCACGCCATATACACATTGCTGCATTTCTAATAGGGGCAATTTGATCTTCCAAAGCAATCAATGCATCTCGAACACATTGATTGCTTTGGAAGATCAAATTGCCCCTATTAGAAATGCAGCAATGTGTATATGGCGTGCTGATACGTGTTTGCTTAGAAAATGGGCAACATTTTGCAAAAAAAATGGTTGATCCTAAGGTAAATTGTACTTGAAGATCATTAAAATATATTCCTCATTTGATAAATATCTTATTGGTGAAAAAGTGGGTATCTTTGAGGCAGATGGTACTGGAACACAAATTTATATATGGAATCTGGATGATACTTCAAGATCATATATAAATTTGTGTTCCAGTACCATTTGCCCCAAAGATATCCACTTTTTCACCAATAAGATACATATCAAATGGGGAATATATTTTAATGATACATTACAATTACAAATAAAAAAACATGAAATGGGGGGGAAAAAAATTGAAAAGGGCTTGAGCTCAACTTAAACTTTCGAAGTTAAACTTTTCAAATTTAAGTTGAGGTGCCTACGTATCCACAATTTTATTGAGGAATCAAAGCCCACGTAGTTCTCTTACCTTGCTTACCTTTTTGGTCGGCTGTGCTCGCCGTTCACCGCCCCCCGTCGACTCATTGCTAATGTTGAGTGCTCTCGCTTCTGACCTCGTCATCGCCATCGGAAGAAAATTCTTCACCATCACTCTCTACACGGAAGTCGAAATCCGGCTCTTGTGCTCTCATGTCTGCCTTTGCCCAATCGTCAAGTAACATAGTGGCTTCCATGTTCTTGGCGGAGAGATTGCTCCTTCTGTCGTCTAGGACACAACCGCCGACACTAAAGGCTTGTTCAACGGCGACGGTGGAAGCGGGAACGGCGAATATCTCCTTAGCCATGATGGAGAGTATCGGAAACTCTTTGTCATGTGTTCCCCACCAATTAAGGACGTCAATTTGTTGAGTAGGAGGACCTGCATCTTGAAAAATAGAGCGCGATTCCAAATATATATCTAATTCACTAGTCGCTCTAGTCCTATTGGTTGTAGTATCGTATAGATCTTGCAATTGTGATACTACGTCGGGATCAATCATGATATTGGTAAAATCCCCTCCACCAAAATCAAATGTAGACGGACTAGGAGGAGCACGTACCTGGTGAGCGGTGTTATACCGCATTTCATATTCCGCGTAGAGAGAACGAAGTGCACTATCTAACCTTAGTTTGATTTCATCAACATCCGGAATACTTAGTTCGAAGCATTCTCCTCTTGTCAAGCCCATTTCGCGGAGTTGAGAAAAATCCAAAGCGTGCAAACAACCATAGTACATGTCTAAAATTTTATAAACACCATGCAACTTCCACTTTGGATCCAAGCATTTTGCAATCAAAAACACATTTGGAATACGTGAAAAATATTTTAACCATTTTTCAACCATGTAAAACAAAATAGCCTTCAACTCAACGAATTGAGTATTTTTCACACAAGTTTTAAAACCAATTGCCACATGCATGCAATGCTCCAAAACGCGCACAGAAGTAGGATAATAAACTCCGGATAACTCAACAGTGGTATTTTTGAAAGCGCGAAATAATCGAAATAAATCCATGTTGTGGTCCCAACAAGCGGGTATCAAAATCAAATCAGAAGGAACATGAGGACAACTTCTAAAAAAATCACATAAATACTCAATGTGGTTCAAAGTCGACTCCAACATATCATATGTCGAGTTCCAACGAGTTGAAACATCCAAACGAAAGTTGGTGTACCTGCATTGCTTACCATGACAATATCTCTTCCAAGCTCTACCAATAGGAGCTTTGTTATGAATCAACTTCACAGCAGTTCTAATAGGATCAACATATTTTTGCCACAAATCGATCGCATCTTGAACACACAAATTCAAAATATGGGCAATACATCGCACATGAAAATATTTACCATCAATAACAGGAGAACATGCACTGATTAGTTCATCTATGCTAGCAGTGTTAGCGCTAGCATTGTCAAAACCAATAGAAAAAATTTTATTGATCAATTGAAATTCATTCAAAACTTGAATGATCAATTGAGCAATTGCTTGTGCAGTGTGTGGTGCGGGAAATTCCCGAAATGCAATCAAACGTTTGTTTAAAGTCCAACTGTGATCAACGAAATGCACAGTGATGCCCATATACGAATTTTTACAAAAACAATCAGTCCACACATCAGAACAAATAGAAACTTTATGCCCTAAGTTAATAATAAACGTACCTAATTGCGCCTTCTTTTCCACGCATTGTCGAACAACGGCCCGAGTCATTGAAGTTCGACTCAATTTTTTTGCAGCGGCATTATAAACTTGCCGCATACTCGACTCAAAAGCATCGTTATCAAAAGCATTGAATGGAAGATGTTTCATAACGGCAAATCTAGACATCACATTAAGAGCATTTTTGTGATCATATTTCAAAAGAGTATTGCTACACGTACCTGATGTTTGGGATGAACCCGTCCCACTACCGGTCCCGACTCCATGTTGAAAGTTGAGTTGAGTTTGGGTTGGAGCGATACCAAACTCGACCGGATGCGCTTTCTCCATGTGACGGGTAAATGTACCGTATCCTCCACCCCTTCGGAATGTGTATACGTTTTCGCAATAGTTGCAATACACATTATAAGTGTTAGGATCATTACTATCTTGTACCTTCTTGAAGTGTTTCACCATGATGTTGGAGGTTAAAGACCTGTCAGCTGGTCTAGGAGGTTGAGGAGGACGAGGTTGTCCACGACCACGCCGACTCCTTGGTGGTGGTGGGGGTGGCATTTCTTGAACCTCTTCTACCTCCTCCCCCTCCTCCTCGTCGTCATCATCATCATCGTCTTCATCAACATTCACAGGGGTTGGACTTTGTTGGGAATAGGCACCGCGACCGGGAGCACCACTACCGGTGCCAACATAAGCATCGCCTTGGTATTGAGAGCGAGAGAGAGCAATAGCATGTGCCACATCTTGCTCTTCTCGAGCCTACAAAATAATATTTGTATTGTAAATACAAAATAAAATTATGAACAATAATGTAATGTAATTCAAAATTAATTAAATTAGTAGATAATAAATATTAACCTGCCACTCATCCATGTTCATTTGAGAAATTTCATCAATAACGGATCTCCGAGATGGCCTCTTGGCCTTTCCCTTTCCCTTATCAACACGACCTTCTCGGGATGAAGACATATTGCTATATAGAAGTAGAAATGTAGAAATATGGAATAATATTTTTTTTTTTAGCAATTGAGAAAGGAAGACAACTTATAGATAGAACTACGGGAACAAGTATAAGTGTATAACAATGCGTAATAAGAGTAGCACTTGCGTAATTAAATGGAAGCACAATAGCACAAATGAGAAATTGGAGACAAAGAGAGAGAATTGGGAGATTGAAGAGAAAAACTCTTATTAACACAAGAGTGGGGTGAATGTAAATGAGGATAGAGGGGGGTATTTATAGATAAAAATGAGGGGAAAATGGAAGAATTTCGAATTTGAAATTTGAAAAAAAAAATTCAATTTTTGCAAAAACCGGCGGTTTTTGGCAGAAAACCGCCAGAACCGCCGGTTTTCCGGCCAAAACCGCCGGTTCCCGGGCCGGAACCGCCGGTTCAGTCAACGAAACCGTCTGCAAAAGCTGCGTCATATCGCCTCGTTTCTCGCGCCGCATCCGGAAGCCCTGAACCGGCGGTTAACCGCCGGTTTTCACGGTTAACCGCCGGTTAACGGCCGGTTAACCGCCGGAACCGGCCGGTTTTTCAGCTGAAAAGCTGCCGCCGGTTCCCCCATCAAAATGCCTCGAAATTAGCGCCCGAACCGGCGGTTCGGCCGGTTAACCGCCGGTTCCGAACCGTCCGGAACCGCCGGTTCGGTCACGGTTCCGGTTCGAAATATCTTGAACCGGACCGCAACCCGAATTCCGACTGTTCCGGTTCGGAACCGGAACCGGCGGTTCCGGTTCGGCGGTTAACCGCCGAAACCGGAACCGGTGGGCATGTTTAGTCAAGGGTCGAGAAATCCATGAACCTGAATCGGCCCGCCTAGCTCCCGGCGGTTCTGGTTCCGGTTCAAAGAACCGGCGGTTTACGCGGCGGTTCAAAGAACCGGCGGTTTACGCGGCGGTTTACGCGGCGGTTCTTGGTATTGAGTTTCGTCTAACAATCAACAATTATAGTAGAATTGTCAAAAGTTTCCCTCATTTAGCCGTATAGAGAAATATACTTCATCGGCTAGAGTATATACAAATACAATTATGTAATTGTATTTGCATATTTTTAAAGTAGGAATTAATGGGAAAAAAAAGAAATAAAAGAAAAAGGACTTGAGCTCAACTTAAATTAAAAATTTAAGTTGAGGTGCCTACGTATCCCAATTGCTCATTGCATTAGGGAATCAAAGTCCACGTAGTTTCTGACCGAAAACCGGCGGTTTATGACCGGTTTTGCAGGCCTAAACACTGACCCTACGACCTAGCCTCTGAAAAGTTGCCGGAACCGTCGGAAACCGGCTCCCGAACCGCCGGTTTACCCCGACAAACCGCCAGTTAACCCCTCAACCCGGCGGTTTACCCCGCAAACCGCCGGTTCCAACGGCTATCCTAAACCCCTACGCGAACCCTACGAACCCCTAACCTACGAAACACTGTTCGATCCTTTGAACCGGCGGTTCGAACCACCGAACCGCCGGTTCACGGTTCAATATATCGCCGAACCTGAACCGGCCCTTCCGACCCTTCAACCCGCCTGCCGGTTCAAACCACCGGTTCCGGGCCCGGTTCCGGTTCATGAACCAGCGGGCCCGAACCGCGGTTAACCGCCGGGCCGGGCCGGTTTGTGCATGCCTAGATACAACCCTGACTTAGTTGTATAGTTCTCCGTGAATTTTGCAATCAAAGGTAGAGAGATGACCGGTTTTGCAGGCCTAAACACTGACCCTACGACCTAGCCTCTGAAAAGTTGCCGGAACCGTCGGAAACCGGCTCCCGAACCGCCGGTTTACCCCGACAAACCGCCAGTTAACCCCTCAACCCGGCGGTTTACCCCGCAAACCGCCGGTTCCAACGGCTATCCTAAACCCCTACGCGAACCCTACGAACCCCTAACCTACGAAACACTGTTCGATCCTTTGAACCGGCGGTTCGAACCACCGAACCGCCGGTTCACGGTTCAATATATCGCCGAACCTGAACCGGCCCTTCCGACCCTTCAACCCGCCTGCCGGTTCAAACCACCGGTTCCGAGCCCGGTTCCGGTTCATGAACCAGCGGGCCCGAACCGCGGTTAACCGCCGGGCCGGGCCGGTTTGTGCATGCCTAGATACAACCCTGACTTAGTTGTATAGTTCTCCGTGAATTTTGCAATCAAAGGTAGAGAGATGACATTTATGGTCTTATTCAACTTATTGATCATAAGGGCTTGTCACCTGACATGTATACTCATGCCGCGTTGGCGGGAGGCATGTTGAAAAGGGGCAATGTGGAGTTCGTCAATAAGTTGTTGCTCAATATTATACTAAGACACTGCTCTGTAGATACTGTCGTTTACAACATATATCTGCATTCCATGTGTTGTAATAGTAATTCTGGAGAAGCTTTGAGTATGATGGAAAAGGTTTTTAGACCTACAAATAGATCATACAACATATCTTAAGTGATTGTGCGAAGAGGAAATATTTACGAACCTTTGAAGTTATTTGATTGTATCATGTGGCCTAGCAATGGACCTGATTTGATTTCCTTGAATACAGTTTTGTCTGCTGCATGTAAACTAGGAAATTCAACTACTTGTTCAGAGAATTATGTGGCAGATGGAACATGAAGGAATAAAGCTCGATGTTGTGAGCTTAACATCACTGATTCAGTATTGTTGTATAGTTGGCAAAATAACAGACTGCATAAGGCTTGTGGAGTCCATGGTGATCAATGGTCCCAGACCTAATACACTCACTGTAAACACCCTTCTTATTGGACTCTGCAAGAATCAACTACTTGGATTAGCAGAAACATTTTTCAACTATTTTAAACAGATTGGAGTTTCGGCCGATACGACTACATACAATGTTCTAATCCGCGCTTTCATACATGAAGGAAATGATTTGATGGTAGGTGAGCTCTCAAGGGAAATGTCTAGCCATAAATTGAGGCAGGATCTTGGCACCTATGGTTGCTTTGTGAATGATTTATGTAGAAGAGGCGAGAGATGGGATGCCCAAGTTCTTGGGGAAGCGCCACATAAGTTTAAGAGTGCAGTTGAAGCCGTCAAGAAGCTTAGAGAGATCCCTGACATAGGTGATCAATTGTTGATGGTGATGCTGTTGTAACCATGAACATCCGGGCTGATCGGATGGGCCGTACTTGCTAAAGCACTTGAGTATGAGAAGTTTGACAAATTTTACAGGGTTCGTTACCCTAAAATCCACTATGCTGGAATGCTTCAGTTCGATGGGGAACTTCCAAACAAGTACCTTGTTTCTCCTCCAGAAATGGACAGAACCTCTGGGGAATATTTGGTGCATAACGGTATTCGCACATTTGCTTGCAGGTAAGTCGAGTGAATCTTACTTAATTTTACTGAGTTATCCTATCAATAAACAAATTGCTATATCAACTGTTTATCGAGTGAAAATGGAAGCTTTTGCATTTTTGTATGCTGGGGTTTTCCATGGTGTTCTGCAGTGAAACACTTAAATTTGGTCATGTCACCTTCTTCTGGAACGGAAACTGCTCAGGATACTTGAACGAGAAAATGGAAGAATACGTTGAGATTGGAAGTGATAGTGGTATCACATTCAATGTCCAGCCCAAGATAAAAAAGCCTTAGGAATTGCCATTCTTAGCCGCAAATGGGACCAGGTAATCTAACAATGTCTAGCTCTTTGCCATTCCCTGCTCCACACAAGAGAAAAAATGTTGATGCAACAATTGTGGCTTGCAAGGCTGCTGATCAAGCTGTCAAGGTAATTACTACTATTTCATAAGGCGTAACTCTTTTCATTTGCATTTCCAGCACACGAAATTTGCCATTTGAACCAAAATGGATCCAAGATAATATCTTTTTCTTCACAAACCTGATCTTCTGTTAGGCAAATAGTGGTTTTGGTAAATCAACGCGTTGGAGTTTTATGCCTTGTTTGGTACCGTTGCTAAATTAGTACGATTAAAACAAAATATTTTTATTGAGTTGTTTGGTAAGCTAGATTATTTAGTAGATTGAATTGTAAACTGACATTTTTTCCTTTGAAAAATACAATAAATTTCCCTCATTTTTAGCATTAGGATTATAAGTCATGCAGATTTTGTACTTCTTACAATGTAACCGACCTATTCATAACCCAATTTGCCACACCATTCATCAGCTGGGGTGACTTGCTGATTATTTTGATTTGGTTCAGATGATTCTTGATGCAATCGAGCAAGTTGGTGGGATCTACGTCGTTACTGCAGACCATGGTAATGCCGAGGACATGGTGAAGAGAAACAAGAAATGCGAACCTCCACTCGACAAGAATGGAAATATTCAAATCACACACTTGAACCTGTAACTATTCTTCATTCTTGTTTGTCATCTACGTCACACAATTGAAGCCATATTCTGATGCATATATTGCCTAATTCTGTCAGGTTCCTGTCGCAATTGATCACCCTGGGCTCGCACCCGGTGTCAGATTCCACGCCAACGTGCCCACCGGCAGACTGGCAAATGTGGCTGCAACTGTCATGAACTTGCACGGCTTCAAGGCCCCTAGCGACTACGAGACGACCCTCATCGAGGTTGTCAGCTAGCTAGACGAGACAGAGACAGAGCGCCTTGTTGGAAATATAACTTGAGGTGTCCCAAGTATGTTGGGAAGAGAAGGTGTGAAGTCCCAACCTATTGGGAAGAGAATACCATTTATAATGTAGAGTTCCAATAAATATATTTCGTAGGTATATTTATATCTAGAGTCCTATAAATACCTATGTATTTTGTATCAACAACAACAAGACAAATCAATCACAATGTAGTCTTCAAGAGTTCATTAGTTTTATTTTCCGCATTTTACTTTTCAACACGCCTCTTTGATTTTGATCAGTAGAAGATGTGAGATAGTAGTCAGTCATCTAATGAGTTCAAATAAATCACTGCTAGGATTTAACTTCCTAGCATCTTTCAGGTTTTGATAACATGTATGTGATTCGAGAAAATCGCGTATATAGGCCACTTGGCCTTTAAAATAACGTAAATGTACCCATTTTATTATCAATTCCATTTATGGGAAAACGCCGATGAAGTTGGCGTGTTTATAAGTAAAAACGCCAATAGTATTGGCGTGTCTTTACGCAAAAACGCCAACTATGTTGGCGTTTTATACTTGTGCCGTATTTTGGGCGTATTCTTTCCAATGATCATTACGTTAAAACACGCCATTGGTGTTGGCGTGTATTATGTAAAACACGCCAATGACATCGGCGTGTTTAAAAGCAAAGACGCCAATAACATCGGCGTGTTTAACCGAAAAACGCCAATTTGAGTGGCGTGTTTGAACAGACTGATATACCAGCAGCCTCCACCCCCAAATCGCGAAAACATCACAGCAGCCTCACACTTTGCGATTTTTCTCCAAGCAGCGCCAATCTCCGCGAATTCGCCCTCCTCTCCGTGATTTCGCCCTCCATTCATCAATCGGTGCTATTCTTCCCCAGATTCATATATTTTCTTCGGTTAGTATGCTTATCTTTTACATTATTAGAGTAATTGTTGGATAGTTAGCTAGGGTTTGTAATGGGTTGTGAATTGAGTTGAAATATTATGCATTTTGGATTGTTTGAATGACATTAGTGTTGATTATTATGTTGGATTATTTGGATTTAAGTGAATTTATATATAAAATTGATTATAAACCTAAACCCTAGGGTTGTTATAGCAAAAAAATTGGGCAAATTGATTTGGTTTATGTGGGTTTTGGTTGATGTATATTGTTAGGCTGGGCAATTTGAAATTGGACAAATTGAATTTGTTAGGTTGGACAAATTTGTAATTGAAATTGTCAATTTTGTGTAGATTAATTGTGTTATGATTTTGGATGTGAAATGTTGTGTAGGTGAATTTGTATATTGTATGTAATTATTGAAATGATTTATGTTTGGTAAATGTTAAATTTGGATTATGAATGTTGTGTAGGTAAATTATGGCATCATCTTCGACTTCTGCTCGTCGGCTTGCGTGTGGTCCTGCGGATCCTTCTGTACTGTATCTTCAGAGACAACACGTCTCTAATAACATATGGGCAGGAGTTCCATCCGAATACGTACGCTGCCGACGATATGAAGGAATAATTTTGAATGTTCCCATACATCACCGTGTTCTAGCACTAGTGGACCAGATGGGGTTCGGCGGTTTATTGAGGTGTGGTCAGCCAAAGGAAATTGACCACCATCTGATCACCGCTTTGATTGAACGTTGGAGGCCAGAGACTCACACGTTTCACTTCCCAGTCGGTGAAGCGACTGTAACATTGGAAGACGTGGAGGTTTTATGGGGCCTGAAAGTTGATGGAGAGGCTGTGACGGGTTACATCCCCCCGACACAACCGGGATATTGGCAGGACAGATATTTGGATTTTCTAGGATTCATACCGGACGCATCCGAGTTGAAGGAAATGGCTTTTAAGCAGACAAGCTTATCGCGTCAATTGAGGATTGAGCTGAATGATGAGCACGAACACAACATATATGCTCAGCGGGCTCGTATCTACTGTCTGCTATTACTTGGTGGTCTGATGATCCCGAATGCCACCGGAAATAAAATTCCGTTCTTCTACTTGCAATTTTTCATGGATATAGAACGGTGTTCTACCTATAGCTGGGGTGGTGCGACGCTTGCTTGCTTGTACCACAATTTGTGTGAAGCTTCCGTTGCTAAGAGGACGGATGTCGGGGGAGCCTTAACTCTATTACAGCTGTGGGCTTGGGAGAGAATCCCAAATATTAGACCGAGGATGCTAGATCCCGTGCATACAGACTATCTACCATGTGCAAGCGCGTAAGTTGTTCACTAATTCATTTTTTAAGCTTTATGTTCATCAATATTCGTGTTATTCGCTCATAATTTACATTTTGTAGATGGAATGGTCCGACGTCATATGTAAAAGCACCCGGACATTGTATTGAAAATTTCCGAGATCAGTTCTCCATGATGCATGCCAACCAGGTACTTCATATACTTATAAATTGTTTTTTGTTTGTTGTTTTTTATTGAAATTAATTTGAATAAATTTGTGTTACATGTAGTTTATTTGGATGCCTTATCTCCAACGGCAGTTGCCGGAAAGTTGTGATGCCGGTCGTCCTGTATGGATGTCGATAACAACGCTTATTTGCTGGAATCTGGCTGAGCCACACCTGCCACACCGAGTGTTGCGCCAATTTGGGATTGTCCAACCGTATATCCCGCAACTCCCCCGGTTCCACGGTACTGATTTTGCGAAACAGGATCGCCGTGGAAAAGCTGGTCGAAATTGGGTTGATTGGCACGCCAATTATATACAGGAGTGGGACTACAAGCGCTTTTTGGTGTGGACTGATCTGGAGTACAGTGATGAGCCTGTTGCAACCGAAGAATATATGGATTGGTTTCGGCAGATAACTGTGGTGTATTTAACCAAACCCGGCGTGTATGCTGAACAGGGCTTCCACGAAACGGCATCTTCTCATAGATTCGCGGTAAATTATTCATACTTAACCAAACCCTAGTTAATTACCCGGTCTGTGGGGATACCATAATAGCTTTGTTAGCTCTTGTGTTTTGTATCTCTCGTGCGGACCGAGTCACTTTTGGGCTCGTCTGATGTATGTTCTTTTGGCGTTTTTTGATAAATACAGGTTGGGGGTCCGCCTTAACCCCCCGCCGTGATGGTGTTTGAGGAAAAAAAAAACCAAACCCTAGTTAATTATTTAAATTCATATTATGATATGTATTTAACTTTGATAATTGTAGGTGGAGACACTTCACAACGTGCGCCACTTTCTAAGTGGCCAAGATACGACAGAACATCCGGCTTTGGGAACCATTTCGAGGATGATTGAAGAAGGACTGCGGATATCCGGGGAGGCTGAGTGGATGGACTACCGTCCTTCGCAGCGCTCTGCAATGGACGTGGACGTACCCGTAAGGCAAAAGGCAAAACGACGAACCAAAAAGAAAACCGCCTGCGGAGAGTCGTCATCTCAGCCCGTACACCGCTCCGATGACGATTTTGTGGAACCACCTCCACCTAGATCTGCAGTTCGAGGCCGTCATTCTGTCAGCCACACCGGTGGTACCGGCGACGACATTGGCCTCAGTGATGTCCCCACTTCTCCACCACGGTAGTCTGTGCAAGATGACTTTTTTGGGGTGGATCTAGAGAACGCTGTTGTTCAAGATACTCCTCCCTCAAGGATCCCTAGATCTACATCCAAAATTGGGAAGGGGATACGGGGTTTGTTTATGCGGAAACGGCGAGATGATTAAACTAATTTGATACTTTCTATTGATATTGGTGGTTTTTCATTGATTTGAACTCGTTATATTAGCAATTTGATAAATCCTCTTTTTACACGTATTCATATTGATATTTTGAACTCTTTATATTACTTATTGGTCGACGATAGGAACAAACACGCCATTCCCAGTTGGCCTTTTTATGTCACTAAGATTTTGTATAAAACGCCACTCCAATTGGCGTTTTTAACTTGGGAAAAATTTTGCCAAATTTTCCTACGTTGTAGCGGACATTCTGCATAAACACGCCACTGTCGTTGGCGTGTTTTAAAAGACGCCAACATTATTGGCATTTTTCGTGGAAAACGCCAACGGCGATGGCGTTTTTACCTTGGGAAAAATTTTGCCAAATTTTCCTACGTTGTAGCGGACATTCTGCATAAACACGCCACTGTCGTTGGCGTGTTTTAAACGACGCCAACATTATTGGCGTTTTTCGTATAAAACGCCAACGGAGATGGCGTTTTTACCTTGGGAAAAATTTTGCCAAATTTTCCTACGTTGTAGCGGACATTCTGCATAAACACGCCACTGTCGTTGGCGTTTTTAGTGGAAAACGCCATCTCCGTTGGCGTTTTTACCTTGGGAAAAATTTGGCCTGAGAAAATTTTGGCGAGTAAAACGTTACAATATTCAATTCAATAAATAGCTACGATTATATACAGAACAATGTTCAATTCAACTAAATAGTTGTTACACATTCAATTGTCTCGCCTTCTCCGGGTAAAGAAGCTACGGATACCCTTCCCGATTCTGGCGGTGGAGAGTCTAGACGGAGGAGTATCTTGCACAACGACATTCTCTAAATCAACCCCGAAAAAATCATCTCGCACAGAAGACCTAGGTGGAGAATGTGGAATATCACTGAGCCCAATGTCGTCGCCTGTACCACCAGTGTGGCTGACAGAATGCCGACCTCGAACTGCAGATCTTGGTGGAGGTGGAGGCATAAAATCGTGATCGGCATCATCAGTGTGGCTGATAGAATGACGACCTCGAACTGCAGATCTTGATGGAGGTGGAGACATAAAATCGTCAGTGGCATCATCTACCAACTGAGTATCCATCCTTGAAGAAGCATTCGGGCAGTTGCGTCTGTCGTGCCCTGGTTGACGGCAATGTTTACATCGGTGTCGGGCGCGTGGCTGGTCAGCTTCACGGACATCCATCTGATTAGGAATCCTAGTAGTACGATATCAACCTCGACTTTTAGGCATTAACTGGGCTCGTGAACATTGCAAAGTCCATTCAGGCACAGCCCAATAATCTTGGTGTCTGATTGGATTGAACACCGTAGAATATTGGTGTACCCAAACACTTGTGCGGTATACGTTATCAACAAGCGACAGCATGGGCTCGTTTCTAAACCGCGCAACTGCCGCTGCATGTGAACATGGAAGTCTCCACATCTGCCACTTTTGACATTTGCAGTTCGACTCCAAGTACTTTACCTTCCACTTATTACCGCCCTTTCCACCAATTCGACGCTTTGTTCGAACCACGTAAAGCCCTGCAATTGTGTTTGGGACTCTCACATTATGTAATTGACCTTTTACATCATTTTTACACACCTTTTCATGGGCCCACGGGGTAAGTGGTGTGGCACACTGTGTTGATGCAATTGACCGCTCATTAAACCATTCTATTGTCCTCCAAAATATCAGATCAATGCAAGCTTTAATTGGGAGTTGTCTTGCGCCTCTCAACACATTGTTGTAAGATTCCACCATATTAGTGGTCATCTCACCCCATCTTTTGTGTTTGTCATACGCCAAACTCCATTTTTCTAACTCCACGGCATCAAGGTATTGCACAGCCTCGTTGTTGATGGTTCGAAGTAAACGACGTCTGATCTTAAACTTGCGTTTCTTTGTAGCAATACCAATTTTCCAAACAAGTTTTTTTACCATGATGCCTTTGTGATTCTGCAAAACATTTTTTCTAACATGTACCAAGCAAAATCTGTGATGCCCCACATTGGGTTCTTCTTTCCATATGGGAGAATTCATTGCATCTATGATTCCCACATGCCTATCAGATATTACACATATTTCATGCTTGGCTACGTGAAGTCTAATACGTTCCATAAACCAATTCCAACTTTGTATGGTTTCCTCATCAACAATGGCATATGCAATAGGCAAACATTTCTTATTAGCATCAAATCCAACGGCAATAAGAATTTTACCTTGATATCGTCCACGTAGATGAGTTCCATCAACGGTTAAAACTGGTTTGCATAGTTGAAAAGCCTCCACAGCTGGACCAAAAGCCCAAAATACGTACTTGAAAACCTTGTTCATACCGTTGCTTAATCTTTCATCATGCAACCATTCGACAATTGTGCCAGGATTTTGTCTTTGCAACTCATTCAAATAACCTGGTAAAACTTTGAAATTCCACTCCCACGAACCATACACAAGCTCAATAGCTGTCCTCCGAGCATACCATGCTTTCTTGTAACTAACTTTCACATGAAATCTATTTTCAATATCCGCCACAATTGCTTTTTCCTTGTAGCAAGGATCGTTTTCTATCTGATGTCGAACACTCAACGCTATCATACCCGACGAAAGATTAGCGTGCCCATTATAATTACGATCCCCCATGCAAGTATGAGCAGTGCTAAACACTCTAATTTGCCAGTGTTCATCATGCTTCCTCAATGTTGCTCGGCACTCCAACAAACATGGCGGTAAGGACTTATCTTTCGGATTTCCTTGTGGCCACTTACAAACTGCATGCCATCTCTTTCCTTTACTTTCAACAACTGTATATTGTCGGATTTTTTCCAAATGCCAAAAAGTCACAGCTGACTTCAATTCCAATTTGGTTTTAAATTTAGTATGCAAACCGACATTGCTCGGATCTTTTTCACTCCAATAATGCACATTGAGATCATCAGACTCAAAGTTTTTTGGATCAAAACTATCATATGGACCTGGTAAGGTGCGAAAATAGTTCATACCAGGCTGTGGGAACTGTGGAACTACTCTTTCTCGTACTGCTCTTCCTCCAATTGATGTTTCTCCAACCGGAATGGATGTTCTTGGAGCAACAAATTGGTCCTCATCCGACGAAGCACCATCTGAATCTGTACTATCCGGATCGACATCTTCAGAATCATAAGGTGATTGTGGATCAAGAAAGTCGGCTTTATCAGGACCAATTATGTCCCCAACCACATCACAGTTGTCACTGTCCCCTAAATGCAATCCTCCAATATCAAAGTCTTGTGTTGTATTGAAGCATGGTTCTTGGCCTCTCGTTGACGCGCCAACATCAAAATCTTGTGTTGCAGCGACATATGGTTCTCGGCCTCTCGTAGACGTACCAACATCATTACTCATGAGATGATGACTATGTTGTTGAGTAATTGACGAATACTCAACATACAATTCAATTTGACCTCCTGTAGTCATACTCTCACTAAACATTAGTGGCATGTATACTTCTTCTAGTAAAATACCTATATACGTGATTGAAGATCCATAGAATATATGACGTTTCCATACTATTTGAAGTTTGTTTTCAAATATGTTTATCCCCATTCTTTCACAAATTGTTTCCACAAGCTTTTCGTAGGAAATACTTTCATCCAACATAATCAATCCTTTTGCAAAAGGAGGATCATAAGAAATGTCTGTTCCGGGAATTATATTTCCACCCCAATATAAATGGACACACCACGTCATACTATCTGCATTAATGTCAAACACAAATATTGGTCAAAAATATTTCTTTACAGTACACTACAATATATACTACAACATATAATACCATAACAATAGGTCAAAATATTTCTATTAATTACAATACAATTTATAATACTATAACAATCCATCAAATAATTATATAAATTACACTACAATATATACTATCATAATAATCCATCAAATATTGGTAGACTAATGTTTGGAAGAATGAGTTAAAAATTAGCTATACTAACCGATTGCGAGTACTAATATTTGGAAGAAATGAGCCAAAATAGAAATCTACACGCTTCAATCCACCACCGGGTTGACCCGACCAAGGCAAGCGTTTTCGCGTTTTTCAGCTGTGGGAAGGTTTTTCGCGTTTTGGGGAGGGAGGGAATGTGACAAGGGTCTGTGATTTTGGGGGAGATCTGAGAAATATGGTTCAACCAAAAAACGCCGATCAGGTTGGCGTTTTTTATTTAAACACGCCAATGACCTTGGCGTTTTATATCTTAAAGACGCCATCCAGATTGGCGTGTTCAAATTTAAGTATTTTGGTTAAAAATACGAGCAAGATACGGTGCCATTGTAAAACGCCAACATAGTTGGCATTTTTGCGTAAAGACACGCCAATACTATTGGCGTTTTAACTTATAAACACGCCAACTTCATCGGCGTTTTTCTCATAAATGGAATTGATAATAAAATGCGTAAATTTGTTGGCGTTTTTGCGTAAAGACACGCCAATACTATTGGCGTTTTTACTTATAAACACGCCAACTTCATCGGCGTTTTTCCCATAAATGGAATTGATAATAAAATGGGTACATTTACGTTATTTTAAAGGCCAAGTGGCCTATATACGGATTTTGTCTATGTGATTCAAGAATCCAATGGTTTGCGTCATTTATCAGTCAAAACATCACATATGAAAGGTTTATTAGATAATTAATTCTCTGTTTCTTTGTGTATGTTTTAGGTTATAACTCAATCTTGACCTCGAAACCCGAAACAAAATAATTGATGGGAAATATCTGCTGGTTTTGTAATTTTGAGAAGAAAAAAACTATTTTTCTTTCTCAAGTCAGATTCTGTCTTGTTGGTATCTAGATCCTGTTGGCTGTAAGATATTTTTGTTTTTTATGAAGTGGGGTTCTTTTGTGTTTGTTCATTCCTTACTTCCTTATCTCAAGATTTTGCAGTCTCCAATTTGATTTCCTTATCTCAAGATTTTGCAGTCTCCAATTTGATAGCCCTTTGCCCTGTCTTACCCTTGATTTTCAATATGTACAGTGTATCCACTTATCTTTAGGGGCATTTATTTTGAGGATTAGCCTACATAGATAAAACTAGTATAGAAAGGCTAAAGTTATTGTTGGATAGTAAGGTTTACCTTTCGTGTTTACACTATTCTATGTAATGGACCTTAGTCGTATCTCAAATGAAATCCTCTTGTCCACAATTCTTTGTAGAAACTCTCCTTAAGACTTAGCCCCCAATGATTGTATCTTGACCTAATTTTCAGTAGGAAGAATGTCGGAGGGGGTGGCAGAGTCGCTCATTTTTCTGATAATGTATCAAAGAACAAGAAAGTTTCTTTCTTTGAGCATGACTCGAGCTCTGTCAGTTGTAAGCTGAACAAATTGTTTTGGCACGAGAAGCCCGTTCACCACATTCTTGGTGGTTGAAAATGTAAGACCTTCTTACATATCTGCTGGAGTTTGTTTGAAGCAAGCCTGTTTTATAGTAATAAATTCATTTTCTTGAACGTGCAAGCTGCTGATGTCCTACTATGGAGGAACAAGAATACCTCAGCTAGCGTCTTAGGTGGTGCCACTGTTGTTTGGGTGCTCTTTGAGTGGCTCAACTACAATTTTCTCTTACTTGCAACTCTTGGTAACTTTGAAATTTGAATACTGAATTCAATATCTTTCATCAAAGGGTTAATTGTATTTTAATTTTTATTAAAGTTATTTACATTATGAGATTATTCAGTTTTTTTTAGTTCGCCATCATATGGCGGCTTTAATAGTTTATAGAGTATAAGAAAAGGATGTGCAATTGGGTGCTGCTTAGTCACTTATCCACTGCACTGCAACACTCACTTATCAAGACGAAATTTCACAAAGAGAAGGGAGGCTGCATGAAACAAATCAACGCTATAGAAGGATTACAACTGTAATTTATTATTGAACAGAAACAAAAAAAAAATTTTCAAAATAAAAGAGTATAAAAATGAGACAATAAGAAAACAAAATTCCATTAGATATCCAAAGAAGCACTCTTCCAAATTTAAAAGGAAACGGACATTAATATTCAAATAACCATCAAATTCTTCTTTGTCGGAAACAACAATTATTATAGGAAAGACTTTTCTAACAATCGGAGAGCTCATTTGGCACTGGCAAGTTCGGTTCGGAGTTGTTTGGCGGCGGCAACCATGTTCTCAAGTGCAGGCTTCACCTCTCCATATTTGCGAGTCTTGAGACCACAGTCAGGGTTCACCCACAAGATGTTGGTCTCAAGGACTGCTAGCATCTTGTTGATCCTGTCTGCAATCTCTTCCGTTGATGGGATTCTCGGGGAGTGGATGTCGTACACACCTGGCCCTATTCCAGCTCCGTACTTGACTCCCTCGCGGAACACTGACAACAGCTTCTCGTCTGAACGCGAGTTCTCAATTGTGATCACATCGGCATCCATGTTGATGATGGACTGGATGATGTCATTGAAGTTGGAGTAGCACATGTGGGTGTGGATCTGTTAATCAAGATGACAAACAAATTAGTGACGCGTGAAACGAAGTCGCGCATAGATGACAAGCGACGAGACACACCTGGGTGGTATCTTGGACTCCGACGTTGGTGATTCTGAACGAGTGTACAGCCCAGTCCAAGTAGAAAGCATGCTCTGCTTTGCGGAGTGGCAACCCTTCTCTCAATGCAGCCTCATCGATTTGGATCACGGTAATACCAGCCTTCTCAAGATCCTCAACTTCATCCTTAATGGCCAAAGCAATCTGATAACAGGTTTCAAATCTGCCAAACAAAACAGAATGTAGCTTTAGTAAGACACAAATAACTAAAAGATAAAACAGAACGTTTTTCTCTCACTTGAAACATTACCTAGGCTGGTCGTTTCTCACGAAAGACCAATTGAGAATGGTAACGGGACCAGTAAGCATTCCCTTCATCGGGCGCTTGGTCATGCTCTGGGCAGCAGTGGACCAGAAAACAGTCATGGGGTTGGGGCGACTGACATCACCATAAATGATTGGTGGCTTCACACATCGAGATCCATATGATTGCACCCACCCATTTGCTGTGAAGGCAAAACCAGATAACTGCTCTCCAAAGTACTCAACCATATCGTTTCTCTGGTATTTAGAGAATCAAAAGATAAAAGATACTGTTAAAACCTAATACTTCAGTAGCAATGTCTTAACTTCTCGTTAACCAAAATGTTAAGAATGACTTATTTTAGAGAAATGGCATCTAAATTTCCTCACCTCTGGCTCTCCATGAACAAGAACATCAATGTCGAGCTCTTCCTGAAGCTTGACAACCTTGCTGATCTCCTCCTTGATGGCCTTAACGTACTCCTCCTCAGAGATCCTAGAACCAAAATTTGAACTTTCAGAAATGGGTTTCAACACATTAATAGATTGCAAAGGCAAAGTTAAGCAAACCCCACTTCTTGGCCTTGTATTCACGGCGCACTCTTCTGAGTTCCACTGTCTGTGGGAAGGAACCAATAGTGGTGGTTGGGAGGATTGGAAGGTTAAGCTTCTTCTGTTGAGCATCAAGTCTGGCGCTAACATTTGTAGCACGGCGATGGTCAGAACCCCTTAGAGCAGCAGCCTAGATTAACGAATCAAAGATTATACAGTCAGCTCACAACAGGTTAGCAGCAAGACAAAAAATCAAAATCACAAAAATTCAGTACTTACAGCCTTTTGGACACCTTCATTGTTCACTCTGGGAGATGATTTCCTAGAGGCTTGAGCAGCAGCATTGGCAGAGAAGAAGGCCTGGAAACATCCAAATAAGTAAATGAGCAACAATACGACATGTATTAAAGGTAATTCTATCAAGATCGATACAATAAGATTTGAACTGTACAAGTGCCTTCTTGATAGTTGATACAAATTCTAAGTATGCTTAGGCATGACACATACCCCATCCTTCTGGCCAGACAATGCCTTTGCAAGTGCATTCACTTCAACAATTTTCTGAGCTGCAAATGCGAGCCATGATTTGATTTCCTGGTCCAGCTTGGTCTCATTGACCAAATCAACAGCAGTGTGGAGAAGTGAGCAGGATGTAGACACGACAAGTTTGTCTGCCAGCAATACAAATAAAGAAAATGAAATGACACACCATATAATTATACTTCAGTCTAACAAAAAATAGGTGTTAGCTAATATACCCTTTCCAACTATGCCTTCAAGAAAAGCGAGCTCAGAGAGAGATGCAGATAGATCATTAGCCCAGATGTTCCTTCCATCAACAACTCCGGCAAAGAGGTATTTTCCAGCAGGGAAACCACCCTTAATCAGATCAAGAGTCTGAGCTCCACGAACCAAATCAAAACCAAAGCCAGAAATTCCGCTCAAGGATGTGAGGGTCTTGTATGCCGCAGCTGGTACATCAGCAAAGTAAGTTTCAATGATGGTGCTAACACCAGATAAGGTTGACTCCAGCTCTCCATAAGCCTTGGTGAATGCTTCCAGCTGGTGAGACTCAAGATCCTTTACCAAGGTAGGCTCATCAAACTGGATCCATGAAGCACCTGCTGCCTTCAGCTCAGCAATCACTTCCCTGACAGGATCATTTATGTTAAATAGCTGAGGCAATCAAAATGCAAATGGTGATAGATTTTGTAATTGAACTATAGATTCTTATTTTTCTTACTTGTAGATTGGAAGAATTTTGTCAAGAAGAGAAAGAAGTGGGAAATTTTTCTCAACTCCTTTAGCAGGTTTCGAAAGCAAAAGGTATGAAACTGGTCCAACAAGAACTGGGACGGTATCAACACCAAGCTGTATGAGAGCAGGTAACTCAATAGGTTAAAAAAATAAATTATAACAAACTTATAGGAAGCAAAGAGACATTTAGGATTGGAACTTTACACAAAATCAAACATATTGACTAAATCTTCTATATGTAGATTCATTTCAAAACAGAGCATAACAGATAATTACAGACATGAAGAAGTTAAAACAAAATTTACCATGAAACTATACCTAGAACTCCAATAATTAGTAGACAACACACTTGAGTTTGTTTCTATCAAATAGATATAATCAATATATTGTTTTTTATTACTCCATGTTAAATTGGAAATAAAAGAAATAATGGAGCTCTTACCGCTTTAGCCTCGTTGTATTCATTAACAGCTTTGTGAGAACCATAAGAAAATTTCACATCAGGTCCCAATTCAGGGACAATGAAGTGGCTGCACAGGCAGAAGCATCACATTAGATAAATAAACATAATAAATGCAGGAGACGTTTTTGTTTAAAAAAATCGATCATCACTTACTAGTTGGTGTCGAACCACTTGGTCATCTCCATAGCAGGAAGAGTGGCATTCCCTCTGGCCATGGAGAAGTAAGTGGAGAAACCAATCTCACCACCAGTCCAGTTGTATCTCGGGGGAACAGCACCGAGCATGGCAGTGGTATCGAGCACCTGATCATAGTATGAGAATGTGTTGCTGGGAATGTACTTGATGCCAGCATCAGACATCTGCTTCCAAATGGAAGCTCTGAGATCAGCCGCCACCTTTTCCAAATCCTCAGCGCTGCTCTTGCCATCCCAGAAAGATTCCAGAGCGAACTTCAGCTCTCTCTTAGGGCCCATACGAGGATATCCAACGATGTGGGAAGCCATTTTTCTGGTAATATAAAAAATTCAATCTATCAAACCACATAAAGGAATAAAACAACTAATCAGCATGCACAAAACATCAAGCATCCACTTCATACACTCCCAACAGATAGATGAGATCCCACTGATTCAATAAGTTCTCGACAATCACTTGACACGGAACTCATTCGTCTACCATTATGATATTGTGATCAATACATCAAAGTAATCAGATCAAGTTCACATCGAACAAATCTAACCAAGACTCAGATCCATAACGACAAAATACAAATAAACTCAGATCTAACGACAGTAACACAATACATGTTAGTGAAACGAAAGCGGGATACAATGCGGACAGATTTGACTACAGTAAAGATGCTAAACAGCGCCCTCATCTCAGATCCAATCAGAGAACAAATCCGAAATTCAGATCTAACATTTGTACTCCGCTATATCTACTGCTCAAAGCTTATCACCACATAATCAAGCCAAATTGCTAAGGACCACTCATTAATTCACAAATTCAGGATCACAAGCAGCATAATAACATTTCCAGAAACAGTGTTGGAGACAGATCATGTTGAACTAGCCACAAACTTGACGAAGTTAAGTTCCAAAACCTTAATTAGCATTTCACTATAGTCTATAACTACATGTGATTAATTAGTAGATTAACTTCATAGTGACTTGAACAAGCAAACACACGCATCCTAACACACCGAGAGCTATGGAAATTGAGAGCAGACTGACGGAAGAACGTACCCTTAGCAACGAAGGTGGCAAAGGAGACCGGTTTCCGGTAGAGAGGGAGATATAGAAAGAGAGAGAAGGGCAAGACACGAGTTGACACAATTGATGAGTGTGCTTATTTATAGAGGGAATTGGTTGAGGCAGGGGTGTGGGTGGGTGATGGTGCTAGGTTAGATCTCGGAAAGTGAAAAACGGTTAACTTATTTGTACAGCCGTGGGCAATTTGGTCATTCACGATTCACATTTTTTATATCATACGTTTATTTCAGTGTCAATTTGACGGGGGTGGCGAGCTCACGCTGTTTGAGGAGCGTGTGCTCACGCTCTGGGTTGGTGTGCTTACCAACTCCCATTATCCTAATAATCTCAAAGGTTAATGACAATATATTTATTTCCTAAGCAATTTTTATTAGTGTTGTACAGTATTTTATGTGGGATATTTATTTATTTGTTTGGGCTGATTTTATGAGCTAGGGATATTTATTTATTTGTTTGGGCAGATTTTATGAGCTAAATAGTGACTCTTGCTTTACACGTTTTTTTATCTGTCGCATCTAGATGATAATTATTCAAAAATTAGGTGTTTTTGTACATAATTCAACTCGTAAGAGGTTGGAATAATTTCTAAGTCTTGCTCCAAACATAGGGAGAGAATTTCATTAATTCTTTTAATTGTGAGCTGTAGTAGGAATTATGCCAAGTCAAAATTTTCAACAATCGAATACGCCAAGTCAGTTTTTTCAACTATGATATGAATTAAATTAAATTAAATTAAAAAAAACGTTATAAATTTACAGATTGAAATTGAAAAATATTGTGATGTTATAATTCTACTAAGAAAATTTCAAAAAAAAAACAAAAATAATGAAATTATTTATTTTAATCTAGAAAATAAATTGAGTATCTTATAGTCAAGGAAAGAAAAGCTTTTCTTTTTTTGTGGAATTGAAATTGGAAATATTTCCAATTTCAATTCCTTAATTACCAATAGGGTAAATATGTTAAAAATACAATAAAAGATGGTCTAATATCTAAACTAAAAATTAATACAGTATAAATTTAAAATCATCTTAATTTATCACTCCCCTCAATTATACCATGAAATCATCACATTAAAAGAGAGCCAGACTACCAGGAATGGTAATTTATGACATGCTATTTATTAAAGTACAATTAATAGTAGTAATACTAATCCCGTAACACGGAAAAAACGATTTAAGTTTATTCAACAAGTGGAATAGTATAAAATATGGAGTGGCATCCGTCAAAGCTACATCAAAATTTTGGAGGCCTAAAAATGAAATCATGATGTTTGATAGTTCGAGGTTTAATTAAATAATTCCTATAGTTTGAGACGGTTTTGTATAAAATGGATATATTTTTATGATTTAAAATGGTACGTATATAACTTTTGTTAGTTAAATTACATTTTCTCCAAACGGGTATGGGGACAGATGGGGTCTGGTACGGAGTGAATTTCGTAAGTACTATGAGAATAAAGATTGATTGATATTAGATATTTCGGCGCCAAACTTTGCGGTCACAAATTATGGAATCTCTAAGTCCATAAATGAAACTGGAGTGGTTGTCACTTATGTTCAAGAAAAACGAGTTTTTATGATTCCACCTCATTTTCCATGTAACAACAAAAGCCACGCACTCATACAAAAATCCAACTTATCATTTTGTTTATTTTAGGGTAGTTAATATGTACTGTAAATACTTCAAAGGATAATGTTGCAAAATTCAATTTATAATTGATAGAAATTCATGGTGACATCCTAAAACCAATTAGTGATAGGAAGAGTGGTCAATTATAATTATATAATGGTTTCAGGTCTATATGAACTTGGAGACCAATTGGTAATAGGAAGAGTGGTCAATTAGAATTATATAATGGTTTCAGGTCTATATGAACTTGGAGGGTAGACCTTGGAGGGGTTGGACTTAACTTGGAGGGTAGACCTTGGAGGGGTTGGACTTTTTTTCTGATCGATTGGACAACTGGCCCAATTTTTTTTCGATCGGTTGGACCACTTGCCCAAATTTTTAAGTCCAGATATACTGCTGGGTCAGTCATTTTTTCGGTTTCAGCCCAGATATACAGATGAGTCAGTTAAATTTGACCCATAATCGGCGACCTGCTCTGATACCATGATAGAAATTCATGAGTTTCATCCTAAAACCAATTGGTGATAGGAGGAGTGACTCATTAGAATTATATAGTGGTTTCAGGTCTATATGAACATCGATATGGGATAGTTATAATTTCATATCTATTTTCAAGTACCAACAATAATCACCAAAAGATTACGTGTATCATCGCATTTTTTTAATAAAATAGTTTAATTAGGCATCGGCTCCATGCTAGCAGCTAGCTTATTCTTATTATGTTTATGCTGAAGTTGAAAATAAGAAAAACAAAGAAAATTTATGCAAATTACGAAGAAATATGACATGTACTAATCACAAGAATGATGAATTTTAAATAAAGAAAGATAAAAGAGACTCGTTCACTTTTCATGGCGTAAGGGGTAAAATTGGTCATCAGAGGCACTTTATATGCAATTTTTCTTTGAACAGTTTTCTACTACTAAAACTTAATTTTTCCTACTTCATGGATTTAAAAGGTGCAGACCTCATATATCAGGAACTAATTTTGAATTTCACTACATTAGATATCTTTAAGCCTAAAAGATAATCTCCTCCTAAGTCCTTCTTTATTGAAAATAAAAAAATTTACAACACTTGGTATTTCATCATAAGTTTCAAAAGTGTTTTACTTTTTGAGTAGGTGTGTTTTTTATATTCACCATCTCAAATCTCAGCCATGCATGATGATGCATGCAGCACATGAATCAACTTTTTGATGAACAACAAACTCCAAGTCTTTCCACAAACAATCTGGATCCTGGATTATTAGTTTGATAACAAGTTTTTGATGAACATGATACATCAACCTCAAAGTCTTTCCACAAACAATCTGAATTATTAGTTTGATGATCATAGAATGCTTCTGATGTCAGGTGGTCAGTCAAGATACCCACAAGAAATAACCGATAAATGCCACAAGCCTCAAAAGAATCAAAATATTGTTGAACATCTAAAATTCACCTATGAAATCAGCAACGTCAGAGAATCGAGGGAAACTCCAAATGAGAGATAAAAAAATTGATAGTTTTTAATATATTTATGACCCATATATTTTATATTTCGGAGTGAACTTTTCACTTGAATTTATAATGCAATATTTTATTATATACTCATTTTGTCCTAAAAAAATTGATTAATTTTATAAATGACACGGTTTTTAATGAGCAATTGGTAAAGTAAGAGAGAGATGAAAAAAATTCACTTTTTTTGCGCGCAGGGGCAGCGTAGTTGGTTCCGGAGGGACAGAGTTGCATCAAGTAAAAGAGAGAGAATCCGTGGCGCGACCTTTAAATTTATGTTTATTTAACCATAAAAAAAGTAAAAGAGAGAGAATGAAAAGATAGTAGAATGAGTGTTAGTGGATTTTGAGGTCCACATTATTAGTGACGTGAAATTGGTTAAAAATTTTCCATATTTAAACTTGTCTATTTTTTAAGGACGCTCTAAAATTATAAAATTAGTCTTTTTTTGTTTTTGTTTTTGTTTTAAGACAGGGTATAATGCAGATTAGCAGATATGCATACACTCATTGACCCTGCCATAATTAATGCAATTAGAGCATGCACAACGGTGGAAGCTGGCCCCGCGTCCGTTCGTGCCAACGGCAAGGACGAGGCTCGCCGTCGCTGGCACGACGCTGCTCGATGCACTCATTGACCCTGCCATAATTAATGCAATTAGAGCATGCACAACGGTGGAAGCTGGCCCCGCGTCCGTTCGTGCCAACGGCAAGGACGAGGCTCGCCGTGCCAGCGAGCAGGCGACGTGGTGGCACGCGATTGGGCAACGGCATAGTCGTTGCCTTTGAATATTTTTTATTTAAAATTCGTTATTTAATTTTAAATAATGATAACAAAAAAAAAAATATTTTTCAAATCCCAAAAATATGGCCTTTTTTTGCTCGTTTTCTGAATTTTTTTTTTATTTTTTTATTTTTTTCCCCAAAATCATCTATAAATACACACATTCATCATCCATTTATCACATCAAATCATCTCTCATTCATCATTCTCATACAAACTATGAAACTATCAACACATTCATCCATCACTCAAAACTTCAAATGGATTTCACCCATCTTATGGCGGAAGTGGAGCGCGAAGAACAAGAATACTACGAACAACATCTTGCCGCTTACGAAGCATATGTCGCGGCGAATACCCCCGCTCCTCCTCCTCAACGAACTAGATCAACTCGCCGCTACATCTATCGTGACCGGGAGGGAGCCCACGAAAGGCTCGTTGCCGACTACTTTGTCGACCAGCCGCAGTTTCGGCAACGAGTAGTGGTTTTTTTAATTTTTAGTATTTTAATTATGTAATTTTTAATTTTTATGATTTTAATTATGTCGTTTTTATTTTATTTGTCATTTGTAATATTATTTAGGTTTTTTAATGAATTTTAGTATTATGGAAATGTTTTTATTTAATTGAATTTTAAATTAATTGTGCTCGTCCTTGCGGAAGAGCACAGCTGTGGGTGTTGTGCTATTGCCAGAGAGCAGGCAGAAAAAGTGGGTCCGGGCCCACAACCGTGCCGCTGGCAAGAGCACGGTTGTGGATGCTCTTAGAGACTATACTATTACCCTTTGTACGCGAACCGAAGCTAGGGCAGGGGGGAAGCGTTGTCGATACGCGCTGGATAAATGAGTAGTTACTTGAGTTATAGCTTGTGGGGGGTAATTTCGACATAATAAAATTTTCTGGTGAAAGTTGGTGGGGTGAAAGTTGGTGGTGTAGTTGGTGGATATTGGTAGTGGTCTACTGAGCCAATTCTCTTTCTTCCATCCCAAAACCTGAAATACCCGAAATACCCCTATGTTAAATTCCATTTGACTGTATCCTACGTCGGACCAGGACCACTGTCCATATGCAGCAAATATCATTGGTATTTTAACTATTTTCCCATTCATCAGCTTCAAATATACAAACAGAATTAATGATTTACTATCAAGCAAGCCCAACTTAATTCACTAAACACCACTACCTAAATTACTGTATCAAAATAAAAACGTCTCGCTTAGGTCGGGACGGAGGGAGTAATGGAAAAGTTATAATGTAAGTATATATTAAAAAAATAAAATATTACTGTACTTGAAATAATTGAAAAATACTATTCGGAACTCTCATATTTTAAATGAGTGGACTTCAAAAATGATATGTGGATAATATAGAAATATAGGATGTATATTTGTAGTATTCTGTAAAAATAAATTGCACTTAAGGTATCTCGACAAAAAATTTAATTTGTTTGAAGTACTTTCCACATTTTTCGATGTTTTCTTTCCCATTTTGCCATTTTCAACCTCAATGACATTATAGATTCTCTATTTTCTGCTGCCACTAGCTCTCCCCGCATGTTTGTCGATTTTTTTACTGATTTATACTCCCTCCGTCCCGCACTACTCGCACGTATTTCCTTTTTGGGCGTCCCAAGTTACTTGCACTCTTTCCATTTTTAGTAAAAATTTTCACCTATAGCCGTCATTTTTTACTTTCCTATACACTCATTCCTTAATCTCCGTGCCGAAAAGGAAATGAGCGAGTAGCTCGGGACGGAGGGAGTATTAATCAATACATCTAATTAATGATCAGTAGATGTAATAAAAGTATTTGGTGATTGTTGTTTAAACTTTTCATTTTCTTTTCTCTCTATTCTCCCGCTCTCTTTAATTACATACGCCGTCAATAGTGCCCTTCAGAGCATCCACTACGCGTCCCGCGCCCGGCTCGCATTTCGTTCCGGAGGGACGGAACCGCCACGGGACACGTTGCAGCAACACGTTCCGTCCCTAGCCCGTCTCCATGCCGCCCCGTAGCCCGCTAGTGCGCGACGCGGGACGCGACGTTGCGCCACGCGTCTCGGCGACGTGGCGAGCGCCCGATGCATGCGTGACGCCCACTCGCTGGCCCGCGAGTGGGCGTCGTCACGGATGACGCAATAATTCATTTTTTTTTAAAAAAAATAAATTTTAATAAAAAAAATTCAAACGGTAATGTTACTGTTTTGTTTTTTTTTTTTTATAGTTTTTTTTTTATTTTTTTTCTTTACTCTATAAATAATCTTATTTCATACTCATTTCACACACAAACACACATCTATTCATCTCAAATCCTCTCTATATCCACTCCAATTTCGATCTCAAATCAACCCAAACTAATGGATCCTTTTGAGCAAATGCGTCAAATAATGGAACAATCACTTGAAGAAGATCGACGACGGGAGGCGGAGGAAGCCGCCCCGCCCCCACGACGCTCCCGGACGTACATCCATCGTAACCGGGAGGAAGCCGCCGCAAGGTTAGTACACCACTACTTCTGCGATAACCCGATTTGGGGAGATACCTACTTCCTTCGCCGTTTCCGCATGAGTAAACTGCTATTTCTCCACATCGCGAATACTTTGGCGGCCCGGGAAGAGTTCTTCCGAGAAGGGTTAGACGCGGTCGGCCGTCCCAGCCACACGACGCTGCAGAAATGTACTGCAGCAATCCGTCAGCTTGCGACTGGACAAACGGCCGACATGTTCGACGAATACCTCCACATCGGAGACACCACTGGGTGCACGTGCTTGCTCAAATTCTGCAAAGGCGTCCGGGCAGCCTTCATCGACGAATTTCTCCGAAGGCCAAGCATGACAAACTGTCAGTTCCTCATCAACCTGCACGAACAAGTGCACGGATTCCCCGGGATGCTTGGCAGTGTCGATTGCATGCACTGGCAATGGAAGAATTGCCCGGTGGCTTGGAGGGGGTCCTATACGAGCGGCCACAAAGGCACCCACCAACCGTTGTACTCGAGGCCGTTGCCGACTACCGGCTTTGGATCTGGCACGCGTACTTCGGGGTCCTTGGCTCGAACAATGACGTGAACGTGCTCCACCAGTCCGACCTCTTTACCGAAGTTTTGGATGGTAAAGCGCCGGCCATCAACTTCGTCGCCAACAACCGGCTGTATAAAATGGGGTACTATCTCGCCGACGACATCTACCCGAAGTGGCCGACCTTCGTGAAGACGTGCAGCAGGCCTGCGAACCCAAAGCAGGCTCTTTTTGAGCAGAAGCAGGAGGCTGCTCGCAAGGATGTGGAGATGGCGTTCGGGGTTCTCCAAGCGCGCTTCAACATCATCAAAGCCACGGCTCGTTTGTGGTTCATGGAGAGCATGGTCGACATCATGTATACGTGCATAATCTTGCACAACACGATTGTCCGAGACGAAGGACCCGAGGCGGGAAATTGGTTCGACCCCGAATCCCCCGGAAGCTCAACCGCAAGTAGTCCGCCACGAAGTGGAGCGCATCCGTCTATACAAGAACGGTTGGCTATTCGGGCAAGGACACGCGACTCTAGCGCCCACGCCCAACTCCAAGAGGATCTAATTGAGCACATTTGGGAAAACTTTGGCGGAGAAGATTAAATTATGTCATTTTTATTTTTTTAGGATTTTAATTATGTCTTTTTTCTATTTTTTTTACTTTAAGTTGTAATGTTGTTTTAATTTTAATAAAGTGTGTTTTTAAATTGAATTGGGTTGGAAATAAAAATAAAAAATAAAATTGAATGAATAGTAATTTAAGGGACGGTTATGGGACGGAGCGTTGCAGGTTCCGTCCCTTAGTTAAGGGATGGAGTAAAAAAGTACAGTGCGGCCCTCAAATAGTAGTTTAAAGGACGGTTAAGGGACGGTATGGAGACAGCGTAGTGGATGCTCTGACGGGACATGGCAAAATGGAGGAAATTGAGACAAAATACATGAACTGAATTAAAATTTTATTCAAATATCTCAGATGCAATTTATTTTCACGAAGCACTACAAAATATGCGTCTTATATTGTCCCGTTGCTATTTTTGCAGTTCACTCATTCATTTTAGGTATGTAATTACGGGTGAAAATGTGATATCTAAAATTTGCTTGCATAAAGCATATGATATCCCAATATTTCTTTTAATGAAATGTTCAGGTGTTGCTTTATGCGTTCACTAGATGCAATCATTTTATATTTATCTTTTTCTTTTTTAATATAAGTGAATGTGTTTTTAAATACTTCTCCTTAATATAAAAACATTCATAACACCACTCTTTTATTCTTAAATTCCGACAGCTCACAGCTTGAACAAAGTCACCATTAAAATTTTAATTTCTTGTTTCCTAAAGAGCTTGAACCAGACACCCTTTCTTTTGCAACGATGGGTATGGGATAGTTGCAAACAGCGTTGCACATGTTTTAAAATATTGTTGTGAGCCTCGTGATTTAACAATTGGCTCTCAAGTTATCAGAGTTGATATCTAGAATGTTATCTCAACATGCTATATGTGAGACATAAATAACATATGAAATTGCAGAAATTAATGTTCTTTTAACTCCTAAGATGAAAGTTAATGAGGAAAAAAAAAACAAAAAATGCATAAAATTGAATAGAGGATCCCATGTGTTAATGACGACGAGTTAGTATTTGATTAAACATGAATTGTGGTGATTGTTTGAGAGTGGAGAAGTAATGCACCACTTCAAAGCAACGGCGTTTCTCTTTAATTACTTGTTCTTCGCTGTAACCTTTTACTTTTCTTTAAATATTTGAAGCATGGATTCTAATATTGCATATTCGCTTCCAAAAGAGCATTGTTTATTTTGTTTTTACAAACAATGTGAACAGATTATCTTTGTCTAAAAATTTTCTATCGACAAGTATTTACTCTCTCCGTTTCCTCATAGTTGAGATAAAATTTTCGGCATGGAGTTCAAGAAAGGAATGTTGAGTGCATTAAATAAATAGATAAAAAAGTAAGAAAGAGAAAAAGGTAGAGAGAATAAAGTAAAAAATGAATAAAGTAAGAAAGAGAAAAAAGTTAGTACTCCCTCCGTCCCATACTACTTGCATTTATTTCCTTTCTGGGCGTCCCAAGTTATTTGCACTCTTTTCATTTTTAGTAAAAATTATCATCTCAGCCGCAATTATTGACTTTGCTATACACTCATTCCTTAATCTCCGTGCCGAAAAGGAAATGTGCGAGTAGTCCGGGACGGAGGGAGTACTATATATGGAAATGACTCAACTATGAGGAAACTTCCCAAAATAGAAAAAGTGACTCAACTATGAGGGAACGGAGAGAATATTACGATAAGATGAAGTCAAAATTGCACATCTCCTACTAGAATGGAGTGAAATACAAAACTTAAATACTGACATAGTGATTTCAAAATGCTAATTTGATTAACGTTGAATAACTAATTGTTGTAGAAACATATACTCCCGATGTCCCACTATAAGTGAGACATTACTTTTCGGCCGTTATTTTGCAAAGATATAATACATAGTTTAAGTAGAGAGGAAGTAAAGTAAGAGAGAGAATAATATAGAAAGAGTCGTATCCACGTTATTCTTTTACTTATTTTACTTTCCCTTTGCTCTAACTATTTAATATCATTTTCGTAAAACAACGTCCGAAATGAAACGCCTCACTTGTAGTGGGACGGAGAGAGTACTATGTAGCAATGTGTCATCATTCCACAAGCCATAAAAATTATACTCCCTCCGTCCCTAGAAAGTCTCATTTTGAATATAGAAACTTTCTCTCATACTTTATTCACTTGTTCTTTTTTTTTCTCTTTCCCTCCGTCCACAAATGTGACTATTTTATGTGGACGGAGGGAGTAATATTACAAATGTTATAAAGTTGTAACTTAACAATTAATTTACACATGAGTTTTATAAAATTTAATATTAAAATTGGGACTACTAAAATTATGATTAAATAAATTCTTTAGAATCTTACTTCCCTTTTCTTTTTTTTTTTCTTTTCTACGTGAGGGGGATCTCAAATTAGAATCATGATTCAAGCAAGCAACTTTCTTTTCCCTCATTTCTATTTTTTATTTTTAATTTTTTGGTTGGAAGCTTACCAAACAACCCATCACATTACCACTAACTCAAGGGATAATAAATATTATTCCTAGACACGAATCAACTTCAACTATCTCCATCGAGAAAATAAAAAATTCAACTACGTCAACTCAAAATTAGGACAAATTATATAAAGCTTAGCACGTCATTTTATTATGGATTGAGTGTGGCGATAGTAATGCATGGATCCAATAGCAATAGAAGCACTTCCCAAATATGATCTCTTACAATTTTATCAACTCTTACTAGTACGAAACTCAATTTAAGTCATGACTTTTATCCATTTCAAACCCGTACAATAAAAGATAATAACACGCTAATTGTCCACCCAAATTTGTTCAAATTTATAAAAATATGTACTAAATACTACTTATATGATATTATAATAATTGGATAAATGCTCCAATAAAATTCGTTATCTCCTCCGCATGCTACCCCCGTCTCACTTTTAGACTCACCTTAAATACTTCTCGCGCTCCCATCACCAACCATCTCTCTTTTTGACCGCCATCTCTTATATGAATCCTCAATTTCTGATCTGAATCCTTCAATCGTCGATTCTTCATTCGCCTATATCTATTATCTCCCTCTTCTCTCAATAAACATAGATGTGGTTGATAAAAAGAGTCAGTACGTAATAAATGCAGGTCAATCTCTACATTTTTATCTATCTAGGTTAGACCATCTCCAACAGTACTGCAAAACCTAAAATACAGTAGAATACTACCTCCAATAGTACTGTAAAACCAATCCAATTATAGGTTTTTGAAGAAAAAATATCTATCTTTAGGTTTGCACTAAAAGTATACCAAAAATACTTTTCAAAGTTTAAGTTGTTGCATTCAAGTCTAAATAAATTTATATTCGTCAAAATAGAAGAAGAGAAGTAAGAGAAATTAAAATATAGAGATAGGAAAACTTACAGAAGCAGGCGGCGTGGAGTGGAGAAGAAGAACATGTGAAAAATTAACCTAATTTAATTCTATTAATATTTGATTAGTAATTAAATAGTGGGCTGACCCATATTAGTATTATAGGAGTATTATTCAACACAATTGAAAAAAAAAACAATCTATTACTACTAAACAAAGAGAGCCATTATTTTATTCCAAAATACAAAATCCAATTTTATTAGATAAATTAATAGGTACATATAAATCTATGGAAACAATTATTTTATTAGATAGATTAATAACTATACTACATTAATACAGAATCTAATTTTATTAGATAGATAACAACTATATGTAAATTAATACTATTATTCAATCTAAATATGCTACTTAAATATAACAAAAAATAGTTACATATTAATACTTAAAGATAATATATTATGTAATTTATTATTTAATCAATAATAGATTTCATATTTAGTTATATTAATTAATAAATCTTATTATATTATTTAATTTATTTTAAGATATTGACAAAGTGTCATGGGGTTAGTGTATAATTTAGATAAAATATATAGGTATGATTGAAAAGTATAAAAAGTTAGTGGGTGAGGAATATTCTTTTGAGTTTGAGTTTAGTGTAAATGGTTAAAGCAAAATCAATATTTAGTGTGACATTTACACTAAAATGGGTTTGGGTTTAGTGTAATTGTTGGAGATGCTCTTAGTATGTATACGAGTCATTACAAATTTAATTAATTGTTGGGAAGTGATCAATTGCTAATGGTTAACTACTACCAATTCCTAACCATTAGATCTAAATGATCGAGTGGTATCTAGTAGTGACGCATGGAAATATATTTTATATTAATTAATTCGAAAAGAGTCTTTTAGTCATTTCTTATACTTGGCATTTTTTGTGATTCTCGTGACGTCAACTTAATAACTTGAATATGTCAACTAAATCTGATTGTCGTTGTGTATGCATTAGATTGACATTATATGCACTATTTGTTGACATTAACCTGATTATCGAAAATATTGAAAATTCAAATAGTGGTATCAAGTTTTATCATCCGAACATATGCAATTAGGATCTCGTTAGAATCCTTATGAAATTATCTTTACTTTTAAAAATATTTTAATGAAAAAGGTCAAATCGAGATAGTTATATGAGTTCAAAGCTTTGTGGGTATTTTTTAAAAGTTAGTTATAACGAACAAAATTCAGTTTTCATTAATACTCCTAATTGACATTGTCACAACAACTAGTTGACATCGCGTGAAAATTGATCTTGGTCGTTTGTTTTCAAATTGGATAGACTAGAAGATTTTATAATAGTTACCGAGTATCAACTTAAGGTGTAGTTAACAGCTCAATAGGGCCCATTAATTGTACTCCCTCCATTCTTATAAAATAGATTAATGTGTTAATGACATAGGTTTTAATGTGCAATTGGTAAAGTAAGATAGGTGTGATAAAAAATAAGAGAGAGAGGAAAATGTAGTGAAAATAGTGCTTGTGGATTGTGGGTCCATATTATATATAGCAGTGTCGTATCCAGAATTTTTGATTTGGGGATATGATAAATAATATGAGAGTTTTAAAATTCGGACAATCCTTTTCATTCTCTTGAATATGAATATCTTGTATAAATGCGAATATAATGACTAAACAAGAAAACATAGACTCCCTACGTCCGCGAATAAGAGTCCCATTAATTTCCGGCACGGTTTTTAACAAACGTTAAGAAAAGTGGGTGGAAGAAAGTTAGTTGAATATGGGTCACACTTGTATATATTAGTTTTAAATGATATGTGAGTGGAATGAATTGGTGAAATGTGAGGCCTTTTTACCATTTATGGTAATTATGAACCGGGACTCCTATTCGCGGACGGGCCAAAATGGGAAAATGAGACTCCTATTCGTGGACGGAGGGAGTAGTTGCTTAGGAAGAATATAAATTTAATGTTTCAATTGCTTTAATACACATAAAGATAGTACTCCCTCCGTCCCCAATTAGGAGTCACTCTTTGACCGGGCACGGGTTTTAAGGATGTGTTTGAATGTGTGGTGTAATAAATGAAGTTAGGTAGTGGAATGTGAGACCTCTTTGACCTTTAGGGTATTTTTGATGTCCAAATATAGTAAGTAGGAATAGTGACTCTTAATCGGGGACAAACCGAAATGGAAAAGAGTGACTCTTAGTAGGGGACAGAGGGAGTAATACATTTATTTTTTCAATTGTTTGGGTAAAACTAAACATAAACAGTAAATCCATAGTTTTAATAAAACAAGATAAGAAAAAGATGTATTAAAAGGCTATAGAACTTTTAATTGTTTGAACAAAACAATACATGAATAGAAAAGTAAATAAATTGTTTTAACAAAACAAAAGAGAAAAAGAATTGTAATAAGTAACATAATAAAACTTTCAATTAATTAGAATAGAATAAAACAGGAAAAGATGGTAAAGAAATCAAAACAAAAAATATAAACTTGAAACTAGCTGCAGCAAGAGGGTTCAAACTCAAAGCCTCTAACTTAAAAGCTATGAGCTGAACCACTAGACCACCAATGACTTCTTTGAAAGTAGCTTAATACATGGTATTAGTATGCTGATTCGGGGGTACAGTTGTACCTTTTTTTCCAAGCAGGATACGCCAGTGATTTATAGTGTTATAACTTTTCATATTTAAACTTAATTTAATTTTCGGGGACGATCCACAATGATAAACTAGTCTATTTTTTTAGAACGGAAATAATACTCCTTCCATCCCAAGATATTTGATTGATTCTTTTTTGCACTCGTTTTAAAAAAATTGCAATAAATAGTTAGAGTGGATAAATAGTAATGTAAAAGCGAGAATAATGTAAAGAAGCATCTTATCTACATTATTCTCGCTTTTACATTACTATTTATCCACTCTAACTATTTATTGCAATTTTTTCCAAAACGAGTGTAAAAAAGAAGTCATTCAAATATCTTGGGACGGAGAGAGTATATCGTGCCCAGCACGCCATATATTTGTTCTAAGCTTTTGTGTTGTCCCGTTATTGGGCTGGCAAGATTCAATCCATAACTAATACGTAGCCCACTTGCCTCATTTGGATATACGAACGTGACAAGTCGAAACAACTAGTTTAGCTCATTACTCCCTTCGTCCACGAAATAATGTCAGCATGGTATTTTGGTCCATCAACAAAATAATGTCTGTGTTTATTTTTTTCATTTTTGATAAATGAATCTCACTTTCCACTAACTCATTACTCTCACCTTCTATTATAAAATCAATATATAAAGTGAGACTCGCATTTCACTCACTTTTTCAATCAACTTTCTTTCACATTTCTTGAAACCTGCACCGAGTCAAAGTGGAATTTTAAATCATGGACGGATGGAGAAACAATTAGGAGTAGTATATTATTGTATTACTACTATGGTAATACTATCATATATAATGGGTGTGATCTTGCATATTGTACTTATTACTAATATATGATCTATTACAATTCGGCTGTCTGATGCGGCAATGTGAAACAAAGATATGACTACCTTTATTGATTGAAAATATTGAAAGCAAAACTTTGATAAAACTGAAAATTTGTTGATTTAAAAAATACACTTGACAAGAGAAAGGAAAACAATCCTAGATCAAAATCTAACTGACAATACAGATTCTAAGTACGATCAAATACTAGTTAAACTTTTATAGTAATAACAGCATCAATGAATTGTGTAAGTATTTGTCAATTTCCGTATATGAGAATCACAAACGGCTAAAATTTAGAGAATTTAGTATATATGATTACTATTAAATGTACAATTTTAGTACTATATGATCATTATATATATTATTGTTACTTCAAGTCTTCAAGTACGAGGTTATGTAAAGTAATATAGGAATGATGAATTGAACCTAAAAAGGCTAAATAAATTTATACGCCTGTTATAATGTTTAAAGCCCAATGACCCGTTATAAAAGAATAGCCCTATTCCATGTGACCATACTTTAGTGTTAAAATGCATATTAAATCGAGACATATATATTTTCTTCCTCATATCCATGCAAACTTGTTCCATTAATATTAAGGCATTAAATTATGAACGAGATTCAGTGATTAACTTTTGAAATTGAAACAATTATGAATGCTAGAGTATTGTTGGGAAAAAAATTAGTGGCAATTGGCAATTTATCCAATTAAACGAGAGAGTTTATAAAAGCCAATTACTAAGAAAAGCAGAACAAGAGTGTCACATCCCTCCCTTTTTAAAACAATAAGCTACTCCATCCGTCCCTGAAAATTTGTCACCTATTTTCTTTTTCGTCCGTCCCTAAAAATTTGTCACCTTTCACTTTTACCATTTTTGGCAATGGACCCTACATTCCACTAACTCATTCACACTCACATTTTATTATAAAACTAATATATAAAAGTAGAACCCACATGCCACCAACTTTTTCAACCCACTTTCTATTATATTTCTTAAAACCCGTGCCGGGTCAAATGGTGACGAATTTTGGGGGACGGAGGGAGTACTTGTTTTGTAGTTAGTGTACTCGTCCCTTGAAAAAATCACCGTCTTACAATCTTACTAGGAAAACAAAAATTGCGAATATTCCTAACAAAAAGTTTATTGTAACGACAGCATGGATAATTTTTTAGTGGAAAAGAGTGACAATGATGCATCATTTTGCTTAGTGGAGTAATCCATAATCTATGAATTTGTCTTTTTTTATATAGAATTTGTCTCTTAGCGCAATCTTACTAATTTTGTGTGTTTACGTAGAAATTAATTTCATGCATTCTTACAAAAGAATGGGGATCGACCAAAGATCAATTATAATGTATTGTTTTTTTCCCCACAACTTTGAATCATCGGTATAGTGCAATTAATTTCATAGGGAAAGAAGCACAATCATCTAAAATCACTACATAAAAATTACATCGATGATCTCCATTTTTTCTATATCATTGCACCAATTGCAAAGAAGAAGTAATTATACAATATGCCTAGAATCACAAGTCTACTCACATATCCAAACTTTACAACCTTCTACGCCACTCCAATCAATACAATATTACAATCAACCTTGAACCCTCAACATCTCTCTCCGTATAGAATGAAGCAAAAAGAATTCCATCCATGTTCTATACCACCGCCACCGGAGCAGCGCGATCGAAGCTACTCCGCCGCACTCTCCCGCCATAAGCACCCGCCTTCTTCTTCGCGGCTCCGACGCCCATCTCTCTAACCTTGGCAAACGCATCCACGCTCCGATCCGACGGCGCCCCACGCGCCAGCAACCTCACAATCCCGGAGTAATTGAGCGACTGCGCAATCTGCAGCGCCGTGACGCCCTTGCTCGTCTTGGCCTCGACGTCCGCCCCTTTCTTCACCAGCATCTCGATCACCTCCACGTGACCCGACTCCACCGCGCAGTGGAACGCGGTGTACCCTTCTCCGTCCTTGGCGTCCACATCAACACCCTTCTCCACCACCGCCCTCGCCACGTCCAGCCGCCCCTTGAACGCCGCCCGGTGGAGCGCCGTCCACCCGTTCTGGTCCCGCCCGTTCACCGCGGCCCCGCTCTCGATCAGACGCGCCACCATCCGCGCGTCGCCCTTCCTCGCCGCCGCGCACATGCTGTCCCCCAGCCGCAGCGCGTCGTACAGCCTGGCGTGCCCGCTCTCCGCCGCCAGGTCGTACGCCGTCTTCCCCGCCCTGCTCCGGACGTCCTTGTTCGCCCCTTTGTGGAGCAGCAGCTTCACCATCTGCTCGTCCCCCAGCCCCGCAGCCACGTGCAACGGGGTCTCCCCGTCGCTCCCGCTGCGCGCGTCAGGGCGGACGGACGCGCTCGCCAGTAACAGGCGAACGCAGTCCCTCCGCCGCTCCTCCACCGCCAAATGGAGCGCCACGCGTCCGTCCTTCGTCAGCGAATTCGGATCCGCCCCCTTGAGAAGGAGATGCCGCATAACATCCGCGTGCCCATTCGCCGCCGCGAGATGGACCGGCCCCCAATTCGACGACTCAGATCTCTCCGTATTCGCCCCACGCGCTAGAAGAAGCTCCACAATGAGAGCCTCCCCCACTGCCGCGGCAGCTTCCAGTGGACTCGACCCTGACCGGCCCCGCGCCTCCACATCAGGGTCGAACTCCAGCAGAAGCTGCACCAAGTCAGCGCGGCACTGCGCGATGGCGAGGTGCAACAGAGGCTGCCCCTCGCCATCAACTGCATCCGCAGACTTCCACGTCGGATCGCTCTTCTCAAGCACCTCTCTGATCTCATCCATACAACCCTTAGCAACGAGTTGAGTCAGCACAGTCGACCCCACAAACATGATGCGAATCCCGCTATCGGAATACACGTGCTTCTTCTTATTAGTAAACCAGTCGTTCGGAACGGCGTCGTATGTGGAGGAGGGGTTCTTAACGCCGGCCCCAGGGGCGACGACGCTTTGGAGGACGAAGGTGTCGTCACAGTGGGGGAAGCGGTGGGGGAGAGAGGGAGGAGGGAGGTAGGTGATGTCGAGGGTGAGGGTGGTGAGGGGGAGGATGATCCCGGACTGAGGGGAGACGGTGTAGCGTGATTTGTTGGTGGGGTGGAGGCGGAAGGCGACGGGCATGGTGTACATGGCGTTGCGGAGGGTGATGGAGCCGGAGCACTTGCTACCGGGCTCTATCCGGACCGTCACCACATTCGACGGCTCCAAGCTGATTAGCCTATCCATATTTTTGAGTTTCAGGTGATGGATTTTGGAGGAGAGTGATATATATGGGGGGTGGAGGCCGGCCAAAACAAGGTGGTGACACTTGGTGGAGTTTAAATCAAGGAGGACTTGTTCTATCTCGTGTCCGACTTGCCTAAATTCCATCCACCAACCTATTTTTTATGATTTTCTATTATTGTTGAGTTGATGTCGTTTTCGTTTCGCTCATCTCTTTTCTTGGGAGAGCATAGTATTTTGTTGGTGATTCTGTTTTTTTAAAATATGCTGTTGCCTTGTTAACACAAGATACAATTCTTATCATTGCAGCAAATTATGCAAGTTCGCAAGATTTAAAACGCTCACAGATATGCGAGATTGTGGACAAAAAAGCTAAGGCTAAAATTAGAACAAAAACCGAAAATAGGATTTGTTTGCTGATGTTATTGATTGTGTTGTAAAACAAACGATTAATAGAATAAAACCGTATATCCATTAAGCAGCTGGAACTAGTTTTATTGGCATCACAATTCACAACACATAAATGATGACTTTTTAATTGTGCCTATAGTGTTTACGATCTCAAGGAATAACAACAAAAATTGCACCATCGATAATGAACTATACATATATCGACACATTTTAAGAAATTCCAATTTTATTGATTGAAACTCACCTCAATACGTATGGCGTTCTTATTGAGTTAAAAGTGTATTTTAATCCAAGAATAACTTTGGTTCCAGTTCATCGTTAAGCCAATTCGCAACTAAACATATTATTGGTAATGAAATAAAGAGATGAGCTAATAAGAATAGTACGACCTTTTCTATCTTTTATAAATATTACTAATAGTAGTTAGTCCTTGGGCAAACGGCAAGAAAATAACCAATAAACTTGGTGGCCAGTCTCACAATTTTAAAGAATGATAGATTATATTACAATTTTGATATTTTTTTCAACTGTCATATTTGAGAGAAATTATGTATGATATGGCAAACAGAAAATGATAGTACGTGGATAAAATATTCGACTATGTAAACTATACTACTATGATTATTTAATATACTTAATTAGACACATGAAGTAGTACTATTTAATTTGGTACCTACGCATATCACGTCAATAAATTCAGACATAATTTTTCACTATATAACAATAAAGAAAATTGTTAAAGTTAATTGGTCATTTTTAAAAATTGTGAGATTGACCATTGACCAAAACATTTTTTTTTACAATTTGCCTGAGTTCTTCTAGCTTAATTGGCTCTTTATTAGTTCATGTAGGTTGAAATAAGTTGATATTATGTCATAAACATTGGCATGACCTGGCAGCACATCAGCATAACATAAGTATAGAATTCTTCTTACCTAATCAAATGATGTTGTTAGTTTAAGTGGTTGTCTCCTGGAATCCTACCTAAGCTTGGCCCATTCATCTCCATTTTTAATAGTGGAACACTGGAATTGCTCAGAATGTGTCAAACACTGATATTTTCTTTAATGGCTACCATCTGTATATTCTGTTTTTATCTGTCCCTTTCTCTAGGGTTTATGTTAATGCATTTATACATTATACTTAATACTGTATATGTTTGTGACGAAACGTCTGATGTATCCAGTTGCAGACTTGCAGTGAAAAACTTACTCATATAAAAAACCAATATTCAGAAAAAATGCCATGATATAACAAGGATTTTTTTAAGTTGGGAAAACAAGAAGGAATTTAAGGTAGAAAATATAATTTTATAAACTTTATTATTATTATAATAATAAAATTATTATCCTTTTGACAGCCGAGAGAATAAGCTAATCAAATTCATAAGTTCATCACTGCCAATTTCTTGTTGGTCTTTCTGGGACTATGGCTTCAGATTTGGCAGCAGCACTGCCAAATTGTATGATAAGATTAGTTCAAGAAAGCACCAAATGAGAATGGCATAGCAATGAGGATAGCACGAACAAGTACTGCCTCAAAAAATTTCATTGAACTTCAAAGCACAAATTCAGTGATTATGTTTTCAGTACCAAATGTTTGATGACATAAAATTTCTCACTACATTGTGATTGAGATCAAAGTCTACACAACAATGCCATCTCGATATCGAAACGACTGCATATTTCTAATGGCGATAACTCTAGAAGATTTCTTGGTGTTAAAAGATGATATGTGGATTTCAGGAGATGCTACCCCTTGCTTTCTCCAAGTCAGGGAGATCTGCACCATCAAAAACAAAATAAGCATACAAAGCCCAATATACGTCAAAGATGCTTGAGTTTTAATCATCGTTCAACACTACAAATTTTGGTCTGGACATATGCTTGAATTTGATAAATGCAAGAAGCATCATAGAACAACTAAGTAGCACTTCATTTTTCATTTATGGGATGAGAAATAATCACACTAAAAGAGAAGTGCCAATAAGAACATGCATCAAACAGAGGAAGTTACAAGTTACAACCACCCCCATTGGAATGTATTGTTTGAGAATATAGTGATGTACGTAGATGAGCGAGTAAAGGGGATTTAACTCACAGAGCATTCCTTCATCATCACTGCTCTCTTCATTTTCACCAGTATACTGGAAAACAAGAACCCATGTTAGAGACACAAATGATCTCTATCATTATCAGCTTTAAAATAATTGACCATGAAAGGGGGTTTCAGTTTACTACCGCAGTATCATCATCAGAAGCCAGATTTGCTGCAAGTATTAAAAAAGTGAGAGTTAATTACGAAGAATACCAAACCCATAAAACAACCTGAACGGTCTTGGCAATGAATCCATGCATTATAATATTCTATAACAAGAGCAAAGCATATTGGAAATGTAGTGATGGAAAAGACAACGGAAGTGAAAACAATAATCGATACAATCATGTAGTTGTATATACTATATACTAGTTGGCGATCATAAATATACCTCATGTATCAGAAAATTTTCGAAGATAGTCAACACAATGGGCCAACCCAATAAGCATAAAAACTTTTCAACAAGAATTTTAGGGGAAAAACTAAACACGTACAATCTTCCCAGTCAAGAGACTTAGACGGAATGTAGGACGTGGATAAGTATCATTTTTGGTCTCCCTTTCAATACAAATATTAACGCTTTCACTAGTTCATCTACTTCATGTGTGACATAATGCAGCATGCGCAGAAGTGAGAAAATGTTAAAAATATCTATAGAATGTTAACTTGTCAATCCAGGACTCAGAAAGAAAAGTGGGATGTATCAAGCTCAAATATAAATGAAAATTTGAAACCTATTAACCTAAACATCAATGTTATGTAGCATGAACTCACAGTCAGATTCTTCATCATCCTCATCGCACCATTTATTCCAATCAACCTTAATGTATGGAGCAGGTTTTCCTTCAGATTTCAGTAGCCTTTTCCACCAACCCTTTGGTTCTTTCAGAATAGAGCATAGTATATTCCTCAAACCAGTTTTTGTCTTGCATCCCTGCATTGAAACACACACCCGCACACGCAAAAATGGAATAATGGATGGAACACAACCAGAGAATATGTACTTTCTCCAAAAATCTTAACACAAAGAGGCTGAGAATACAGTACACACAAGCAAAAGCAAAAATAACTACACTGAGGAGAAATATAGCTAATATGTAGAAGGGTTGTTCTCCTCCGACTATGGCATTGGATCTTTAACTGTGATGAACACGTCCAAAGTGGGTGGCCTCTGGATAATATTCGCTTTTTCCAGGTTCATATTTATGAACTTAATCACCCTTTTCATAGTAACAGACTTCTCCTTAATTTTTAACAAACATTTCTTTTTCTTATGTACTGGCACTTCAGTACTATAAACTAGAAAACCTTGTGAAAAACATACAGGTAATATGTTTTTCATGTCTTCAAATACTTTTTTTAAAGTCCCAAACCTAATGTGGTACCACAACCAGCAGTATAAAATTTACAAAATGTGCAAGCCATCTGACCTAACACCCTTTTTGAGTCCATGGGATTACTGTCTATGAAGCTCTACTGATGCACTTCCAAACAGAACATTCTTTACCAAAGAGGCATCATAAGCAAGGAAAAACACATAATTTGGTAAACAATAGCAATTTTTCTCAATTCATCATTTCATGTTTCTTGATTTCATGAACATGTAATTTAGAAATAATCAAAATCGAGGGACTCTTCTTATAATTTCCTAGGGTTACGGGAATTAATTAGCCCTAGATAAATGGCGCGTACAATTTAATGGGATAATTGGGAGGGGCAAAGTAGCGATACCTGAGGGGAAATGTTGCCATAGAGTTGGAGAGTGAAGTTGAAGGGGTCGCCATTGACCCCGACGGCGGAGAAAGTGAAGAGGCCGTCGGCTTCGCATTTGACGGAGGTGTCTCTGGCGTCGGGAACTGATACGGTCAGGTACACCTTGTCCGATCGCTGTGCCCACAGAACCTCCGGCTGCCGACTGCCCTCCCAATCACAAATAGTAAAACAACCGAATCAGAGATACATAGAGAGAGAGAGAGAGTGTGTGTATTCATTGGCACAATTGTTAGGATTACCTCATGGTCTGAGAAGTAATAGAGGAGGATTTCTTGTTTCAAACAAGGAATTGAATTGAGTTAAAATTCAACTGCAGTCAGAAAGAGGGAGAAGATACTGGACTTGCAAAAGTTTGCTCTACAAAATTAATTGGGCGACTTTAATAAAGTTTCAGTAATACTATATCATACACTAAATAAAGCAAACTTCATCTAACACGATTTTTACGTGCTCTTTCTTCAAGTACACAAAATTACAAATATCAGTAAATCGAAGCTAAAATATAATTACGTTCTTATATTAGTTTTTACTTAATAAACTTTCATAAAAAATATGTTTTGCTTTCCACTATTTGACTTATGAGCATCATTAATATTTGAAGTTTCAACGATTAATTAACTTTGGAGCATTATATCATTAAAATTTTAAAAATCAGAATTAACTTGTGAGAATCCTCTATTATATTTATAACTGATAGTAGCTAGTATTGGTTGAATTGCATTCCAATTTTTATTAAAAAAAACTCTAGAGAATCCTCCCCTTTGAATCTTGTCCGCATAATACTGTTAGACTGTAACAATTATAGAAGGTAGACCTTGAATAATCATAAATGACAAAATATTAAAAATTGGTGTTATTACTGTAATTATAGTACTACTCCCTATATAAAATGCTTAAAAAATAAAATTCCATCTAATAATATATCTATATCTAAATAAATCATGTACTTATTAACTTATGATAATCTTCCCCTTTGAATGGACCTTGAATACGGAGTAGTATTATTTACTGTATTTGTTTAACAATAATTAAAAATTGGTGTTATTATAAAATGCATCGAAAATAAACCCAATCTATAATATGTGTTGTGGGGCCTTCAAGAAATTGAATTTGAAACCCAATTGTCTGACACAAACACGATATCGGTTTTGACACTGATCAAGGAAAGGCAGAAGAAGACGCCGACGGCAATGGAAGGCGGTGGCGGAAATCTGTCAGAGCTCTACTCTAGCTCCAAGCGCCTCTCATTGAAGATCAGAGATGCTTTGGAGCGGCTCGAGCGTCTTGAGTTCACCTCAACCTCCTCCTCTTCGCTTTCATCGTCCTGCGCCGTTGTCGCGGCCTCTTCTGATGATCAACCTACTTTGATTCGAAGAGATATCAGCCAGATCCAGTCGCTCTGCGCTGATATGGATCGCCTCTGGCGCTCCATACCTTCCAAGCCTCAGCGCGATCTATGGAAAAGGTCTTTCTCTATTTCCGAAAATCTAATTATTCTTTCAATCTACGTAGGATTCGGATATGCATTATGTTCTGGTACACCAATTCAGCCCTGAATTTGACGAATTCTCGGAACTGAGTTGTTTCAATGGTTTTCTAATCCCGATTATATGTAAAGTGCTCTAGGAAGGAGATTAGAAGATGCTGAATCTGTAAAAGTGCTGGTTCAATTGATATTTTCGTGATTAGTCGTTCTATAAGTTTATGAAATTTATAGATTGAGATTTAGTGTTGATGTGATCCCGGTGTGTCGATTCGATTACTGCTGGAGTGGCTTTAATTGCCTTGCTAATGGGAAAATCTTTTGTGGTAACATAAACGGACGTCTCTAGGTGTATACTATTGGAATGATGTTCATGCTGTTGTAAATCTTATCGAATTACTTCAACAAAGTAGGCATTTCGAAGAGGCTTATTAAATTGTAAATGCAGTGCTAAAGGGATGGGCATCTCTATAGCTTTTCCTGTGCTGCTATGCATCTGCTGTACTTCTCATTTATGATCATGTAGCTCTCATTTTGTGATGAAAACTTTATTAAACTAAGTGTCAATGCCGTTTTAGGCTAGATTATCAGTTAAATTAAGATGTAAGCACGATAGTAACCAAATGAACAAATAAAAATAAAGTGTAGCACCATTGGTTTTTGGGCGATGATTATATTCATCTGTGAATATCGATACTAAGATCTGGATTATAATTGTTGAACGTCTTTCTTTCTTTATTTTTTTATGTTTGGTTATAGTAGCATCTTGTCCCTGGTTTTCGTACTGAGTAATTTGTTTATGTCCCAGTTTTCCTAATTGAAAATCTGGATTTATAATAGATAGTCTTGTTATGTTAGTGTATTTCATTCATGATGATGATGAAAAGCCTGTATGTAATGTTATTTATTGTGTATGATAACTTTTCGTGAAAATGATCATCTAAGCACTACCCACTGGCAAAAATGGAACTAAGATAGGATCTATCCTGGCCGGAGAAACTTTTTAGTTACAACTAGGGTAGAACCAATCTGTTAGAACTTAGAATCTTAGAATGTCGTATTAGAACTTTTCTTGCTGGTCATGGAAGGTACTTTTCAAATGGATTATGGGAGCAAGAAGTTGAATATATAGAAGATGCTGATGGTATTCTTACATCTTCCTGATATCATGACCTGCTTCTTTCTTTTTGTTTTGGAATTAGGTTATTGAATCATTCCATAAATGATAAACTTGGTTTTTCTTATGCCTTTGCAGATGTAATGTAAGATTTATAGTTTCTGTTAGACCTTGTCTTTGGTATGAAGAAATTTGTTTACTTTGGTCTGTTGTGCAGAAAGGTAGAACAAGTCAGTGAGGAGGCTGAGTCATTTAGAGCTAGTTTGGATACGTACACATCAAGGCATCAGAAGCGAGTACAAGAAGCCCAAGAGAGAGCTGAATTACTTGGAAGAGCTGTATTGCCTCCGTTTCAGAATAATAACCACTTATCTTTTATATGCTTGTTTGAGTTATGGCAACTTATCATTTTGAATGTTCCATTTGTCCAGAGTGGAGATGCTCATGTTTTGAGAATCTTTGATGAGGAGGCTCAAGCAGTGGAGTCAGTCCGTAGATCATCAAGATTACTAGAGGAAAGCTTTGCAACAGGAGTTGCTATTCTTTCCAAGTATAGTGAGCAAAGGGACCATTTAAAGGTAATCATTTCGAAGCCCCTGCTAGATGCAAAAGTATGCATCTGTCTTTTAAAAATTCTGTGGTGCTTTGCTGAATGTAATTAGTACTATAAAACACTCTATATGGCTAAATAACTTGCATTAAGTTACTTGGAGTTATGGGACATAAGTAAAATTTAATGATACAATTTTTTTGTGCAAGACGAGACTTGTTAAAATAAACATGTCTGTCAATATGCGACTACCTGCACATATTCCAACATAAATTTCGATGTTTATGTGACTTACTGGTACTGGAATGAAAGGAAGTTGTAGGATTACTATTGAAGTCAAATAATGTTATTTTGAATTCATTTTAAGAGAGCTGCCCCCTGCTTCAATTTAAGTCAAACAATGTTATTTTGCCTGGAGGGTTTTAGGTTTCTTTATTTTAGTAGTTGTTTGCTGTATATTTCGACTTCATGTGGTCAAGCTGTTGCTGTTATAGCAGTTACATATCATATTTCAACCTGTTGCAATTTGGCATTCTAGTAGTATAGTTTTCTTAAGATTGACTTGTTAACAATTAACCTGAGCTTGAGCCAAAAAGCTCAAATTGACTCACGATTCCAAACAAACAATAAAGACAAAATAATTTACTCCCTCCGTCCCAGATACATTTTTCTTTTTGGGATATCCCACTCTAAATGACACATTTCTTAAAAAATGAAGTATCACTTTCTCTATTTTTTCTCTCTTCCTTTATTTTCTCTCCACTTAATTCACAAAACAATACTACATAAAATCATGCGAATAAGAAGTGCTGCACTTAGAGTAGGATGGATGAAGTAATTAATATCCCATAGTAGTATCACATTTAGATTTGATTAGTACTATTCAGTAATTTTACTCGATGTGCAATAGTTATGTGTAGTACTAGAATATATGGCATGGTTGAAAAATTATAACTTTGATAACGTAAATAGTATGTATTTGATTTTTCTTAGTGTTATTTAAGTAAATATGAATATTAAAATATAAATTTTGAACAAAAATCTATACAGTACTATATTTTCTTCTCGATATTTATCTGAGTTCATAACAAGTTGGCTCACAAGCTCGTGACTTGGGTACCATCTTGAGTAACCAAGTCATAGAAGGCAGTGATTTATTGATCTTCTTCTACTGAATCCAAGCAAACGTTTTATGGTTTTTCCATTGATACAGAGAGCTCAAAGGAAAGCTTTGGATGTTCTCAACACTTTGGGGCTATCAAACTCCCTATTGAGGCTCATTGAGAGGCGGAACCGTTTTGACAGATGGATTAAGTATGCCGGCATGACTGTGACTATCGTCGTGGTCGTCATGTTCTGGAGGTGGACAAGATGACTGGAATGTTGTCTTTCTCTCTCAACAAGTTAGTACGACTGCCTGACATATATCCAAATGATCTTCTGGTGTGGTTGATTTTATCTGAGGTTGGTAAAAATGTTAAATCTCGTAGATATGTTTGGCTCACAATGATGAAATGAAAAGAATGTAGAAGGAATTTATAAATGAAAGCATTGTATAGACGAGAATTTAGATTTGTAATCTCTATCAGATTTCTTTCACCTCTACTAAATTTTTTAGCTCTCATTCGCATGTAGAATACAGAAAATCTCAAGAAAGTTATTCAGTTTTATGGGACTCGGGAAACAGCTTTTTCAAGAAACCAGTATCTTTTGTTGTTTCGAATATTAGCACCAATAGATGTTTAAATCACATTTACGACTTCAAAAATGCATAGTTAGATTCAGAAAAGAAGCCAATGAAAAGCTTAGTACGATGAAAGTAAGATGTGAAATAGCATGTGATATGTGAAAGAGTGTACTCCCTCCGTCCCGTCCCAAAATAACGAAACACTTCTTTTGAGCACATGATTTAAGGAATTAATATTTAAATAAGTTAAAGTGGAGAGAGTAAAGTATGTGAGAGAAAAATAGAGGAGTGAAGAGAGAATAAAGGAAGAGAAAGATTTTTACTAAAAATGGAAATGGTTCACTTATAGTGGCACATCCCAAAAAAAAATACGACTTGCTTATCTTGGGACGGAGGGAGTACTAGTTTTTATACAAATATTGTTTTTAAAACCACATCGTTTACTAGTTCTAAAATAGGATGTAAAATGAAACATATGGAAGTGTTATACTCCTTCCGTTTTCTAAAAACAAAAGTTATTTCCTCTTTAGTTCGTTTTCTAAAAATAGAACTCTTCATTTTAGGAAATAGATTCCACAACCACTAACATTAATTCTTCAACAAGGAAAGTTAAATAAAAAAATATATAATCTATTTAACTTCTCAAAAGGTGAAATATAGTACATTTCTAAAATGACACATTCCGAAGGAAAATGCATATTGAAAGGTAAATCATTTAAAAAAAAATAAAATAATACTCCCTCCGTCCGCAAATAGGAGTCCCATTTTGCCATTTTAGTCCGTCCGCGAATAGGATTCCGGGTTCACTTTTACCATAAATGGTAATATGGTTCCACCTTCCACTAACACATTCCACTCACATTTTATTTAAAACTAATATATACAAGTGTGACCCCTATTCCACTAACTTTTTTTCCACCCACTTTTCTGAATATTTCTTAAAATTCGTGCCGCCAACAAATGAGACTTCTAATGGCGGACGGAGTGAGTAGTACAATATGCATTGAAAAACATTAAGTGTAATACCTTCTCAAATATCTTCTCCCTTGGAGAAAGTTTTTTCATGAAAATAAGACAAATATGGTAGTTATATGGAGAGGTAAAGATGCCTATTCAAAATGGAAAAATGTATAATACTTTACATTCTCAAATACCTCTCCCATTGGAAAATGATTTTTCATGGAAAAAAGGTAAATATGTTAGTTAGAGCATCTCAAGGGGAGAGGCAAATAGAGGGGTAAAGTCATATAACTACAATATTTACCTTTTCTTCATGAAAAATCATTCTTCAAGGGAGAGGTATTTGAGAAGGTATTATATCTTTTCCTATTTTGAAGAGGTGTCTTTACATCTCCATCAATGGAGAGGTAAAATCATATAACCACCATATTTACCTTCTTTTCGTGAAAAATCATTCTCCAAGGGGGAGGGTATTTGAGAAGGTATATTACACTTTATGTTTTTAAATGCATTTTGTAGTATTATTTTATTTTTTTTAAATGATATACCTTTGTATATACCTTTTTCCTTTGGAATGTATTACTTTTTGGTAGGGTATATTTCACTTTTTAAGAAGGTAAATAGATGATATACCTCTTTCATTTACCTTTCCTTGTTGGAGATGCTCTTATATGACTTACCTCTCCATTTACCTCTCCCCTTGGAGATGCTCCAATATAGGGTAACCATTACTTAAATGCATAACTAGAGAACAAAAACAAAGTTCAATATAAGAGCAATTTAGTTCACAACATGAAAATGCAATTATAGAGAAAAACACGCAATGAACCAAAATGCCAATATAATGAACTAAATCTTTCACTATAATGACATTTTGATTCACTCCATGTTTTTAAATTGATATTATAAACTGAAACACTAGTTCTCCAGATTATACATTTAAAATTAATTATATATTGATCATATGTCATACATGTATGTTCTTTGTGAATAAATATTTTGATAACTTTTTAAACTAACTTCTTCTGCTCTATTTAATTTGTTTCTTTTTGGTTAGACTTCTCAACTACTCCGTCCATCTCACAAGAATATGCAATCTTTCCTTTTTATCTGTCCCACAATTATACACTTTCTAATTGTGGAAAGTCTTTTTTCATTAATGAGATTGGACTCATTCTCCACTAATAATACTTTAATTACTTGTTCTCTTTATCTCTCTCTTACTTTACCAATTTTATATTAAAATCTATGCCGAACCCAAAGTGCATATTCTTTGGGGACGGGATGGAGTATTTTGTTTAGTTGTTTTTAATACTCTATAATTAGTCGTCATAGCTGCCATTTTGGATCCAACCAAACCAAGCCCAATTGAATAAAAAAACCCAACTAATGATAACCTAAGAGCTCCTAAATGAAACTAAGCCCAACTAATTAAAAAAGTTAGAACTTTCAATAAAAAAAAAGAGCGGTAAATCGACTCCCTAAAACTCCACTTCAGCCTCCTCCAAACTCTAATCCGTCGGCGCCGCGCTGCTGACTGAACAAATCTCCGCGGCGGCTCCGCCCTACACCTCGGACTCTCCATCGCCAGAATTCCAGCTATATTCCAGTTTCATAAGGTTTGTTCTCAAATTCAAACTCATCTCTTTGGCTCTTCTGTGTGTGCTGGCCTACAATTTATAGAATAGGAGAAGTATTTAAACTATTTTTGTTGGATTTTTGTTGAATGTGTGAGATTCAGTTAGCTTAGCTGCACCGAGAATTGTAAAAATAGAATAGGAAAAGTGTGTTCTAATTAAGAAAAAAGGAATCATCTCAGTTAATTTGTGAGTTTCAATGAACTTTATGTGTTTTCGCATGATTTCAATAAATTTATGGAATGAACATTGGAGAGTTATTGTTTTGGTTAATTTCTTCTTTATTATTTAATTGTTATATTATTTTGTTTGATTAGGTAAATGGATAAGTTTGTTGTGAAAAGAAAAAGAGTTTCAATTGGTTCTTCTAGTGCTAGGCCTCCAAGGCGGATTCGCATGAGGAACGGTGCAAACATGAATAACTACCATCATTATCACGTTGAAATATTTTGTCAGGTAATTTGAGAATTTAATTTCTTATTCATTTAACTAAATTAGTACTCCATTATCTTGGTACTTAATCTTGTGTAATACTCCCTCCGTCCCTGAAAATTTGTCACCTATTTTCTTTTTCGTCCGTCCCTAAAAATTTGTCACCTTTCACTTTTACCATTTTTGGTAGTGGACCCTACATTCCACTAACTCATTCACACTCACATTTTATTATAAAACTAATATATAAAAGTAGGACCCACATGCTACCAACTTTTTCAACCCATTTTCTATTACATTTATTAAAACCCGTGCTGGGTCAAATGGTGACGAATTTTGGGGGACGGAGGGAGTAATTAGGTTGTTGACTTACTTACACAAGAGATGGAAAATCGCTTTTCTAAGTCATTTACAGACTTGCTTAGTTGTATGGCATGTCTTGATCCAAAAAATGGTTTGTCAGCTTTTAATGTTGGTAAACTTGTTCATCTTGCTAGTCTTTATCCGGAGGACTTCTCATTAGCTGAACGTATGATTTTGTCTAAAGAACTAGAAACTTTTGTCGGTGATGTGAGAAGTGATGCACGGCTGATTGGTATTGAAGATTTGAGTAGCCTATCTCAGAAAATTGTTGAAACCAAAAAAGATAAAAAATTTCCATTAGTTTATCGTTTGATTGAGTTGGTATTGGTCTTGCCTGTAGCATCTGCATCTGTTGAAAGAGTATTTTCAGCGGTGGAATTTGTCAAGACCGACTTGCAGAAGAGGACCGGAGATGATTGGCTGAATGACTGTTTGGTGATATACAATGAAAGGTCCATCTTCGACACTGTTTCTAATGAAAGAATCTTGAAACGTTTTCAAGATTTGGATACTCATAGATGATAGTTGTTGCAATCAAAGGGTGCTAGTGCATCAGCTGTCTTTTGGCTGTCAAATTTTAAACTAAAATTTTCTGGTTTTTTCTGCCTTCACCTCATCACTCTCAGACGGTGCCTTCTCTGATTTTGGCTATATGTAATCAAATTCTAGTATGTATTTTGTAGAGTTCATTTTCAGGTTATATATGCATTTCAGAAAATGGCAGTTGATTTTGAGGCAAACTGTGGCTGCTCTTCTTACATTTTCCATGTTTATGATGCTCGGATCCATGATAAGTTTAACAAGCCATAGTGTTCTGTATATTATAAATTGACAACTCATCAACTAGAGGAAGCCAGTTATGCAGCAACTAGTTAACTACATGGTCATGGTCATGGTCACAACACTCTGATGCTTGAACCAGAGAATACACATGCCACTATATTGCAGTAGACTTGAGAGTTGACGATAGGCGAGCAAACATTGCTACAACACTTGAGAAATCGGAGAATTTCTTAGTGACATGGGTGTTGAGAGATAGACGAGTATATTATATATTTGAGCCAGACAAGATAGAACAGTAGACTTCCCCACAAATGAAAAACACAGATTCTGATTTCAACCAAAAGTACACCTACACACACTCATTATGTGTTTCCTTGTATAGAAAGGAGCCATTTTGCATATTCCTGATTCTAGGGGTGTCAAAAAGGGTAACGGGTAATTCCCATACCCACCTAGTATCGGGTACCCGCTACCCGAGGACAACGGGAAACGGATCGTGGTCGGGTATTATAACTTTGGGTGTTGCGGGTACAATTTTCTAAGATTCTGAATCCTAACTTTTATTAGGTACTATTCTTTTTCCCAGTTTTAGGATTCTTACATATTTAATGTAAGGGGAGTCATCAATTGCTAACTAATCATTTAATTGTTAACTACAACTAATTTAAGACCATAGGATTTTAGGAATATTGTGGTCTACAATTTTCCATGTGTAATTTCATTTTTTATTTTTTAATATTAAAAAGATAATAGCAACTATCAGATTTAGGATTTAGAGACACAATGTTAATACAGTGTATTAAATATATCAACACAAAGACACAATGTCAATACAATTTCATATTGACATTGTACAAGCATTGTATTGACATATTATGTGCCGTGTATAGATATAAAGCTGTTAACGAAATTTATGAAAAATTTTTAATTTTTTTTTCAAATTTTGATATCGGAACATATGCAAGTGAGATCTCGTTAGAATTCTAATGAAATTATCTTTAACTTGTTATATGTTGTGCGAAAAAATAATTTGAATCGAGAAAGTTATATGCGTTTTAAAGTTATGAGATATTTTCAAAAGTTAGTTACAACTAATTTGTCGTAAATTGACCTTAATACTCTTATTAAAAAATTTTTATCGTATTGACATACCGGAGCTGATGATCTAAGCCTCTACACACGACAGAGCAAGAGCAAGAGCAAGAGGGGCATCATATCACATACTCCAATACTCCATTATACATTACATGAACCTTATGTAGATCAGAATCAAATCAAATCAAATCAAAAGCAAGATTTCCGAACTCAAATTACGCAAGGAAAAGTATACACTCCTACAAAGAAACAAAGAGAATACCATATCAATGATAACAGCAACCACGGTGAGATTTTGGATAGCCAAAAACATGAAAATTGATGCGCGAGGAGCAGCTTTCAAGCTTTCCGGATACTTCAAATAAATCCCATTCACTTTTCTAATAAAACACATCCCCAAATCTATACCTTTCTTATCAAACACATCCCCAAATCTATACTTTTCTCATCAAACACATCCTCAAATCTATACCAAAGCACATCCAAATTCCAATTATCTCATCAAACACATCCCCCAATCTGTACTTTTCTAAACTATACTTTTCCCATAGAACGCATCCTCAAATCTATACCAAAACCCATCCAAATTCTGCCTTTATCTTTAACCTTGACTGCTATCTAGACACAGGAACATAGGACTACCTGAGATGAACCGTGAGCACTACATCGACTTCATTTACCAAATTATATTTTGAGTGCTCTGTAAGATGTTCATTCACCAAATGTGTTTCCATTTGCTTTGCAATTTAGTTAATTTCTAAAGATTAAAAAAATTATTCATTATTCACCTCTCCCAACCCCAGCTAAAGAAAAGAAGAAATAAAACCCCAAGAAAACACTACACCATCTGTTATCTCAGGAAACTCTAGTTGATAAATGTTCAATAGAAACAAAACCACACCTTCCCTTGACTTGTGCTTTAGCACCATAACCAGTTTCCGCACCATCCTGCAATGAAAAACATATGAAATACATATCAACGACAAAAGATAATCACATTTGATTCTTACCACAGGAGTCAACAAAAAAAGAATTTTGTGCCACTATCTTTTGCAATCATCTAACTTAGTTGAAATTTATAAACAAAAGGTAAATGAACCTAGAGCTTCAACTAAAGATTTGTACAATTATGTGCCACTTTCTTCTGCAATCACCTAACTTTTTCAAAATTATAAACAAAAGTTAAATGAAAATAGAGCTTCAACTAAAAGTTTGTATGTTTTGAAAAAGGACAAAATACCATGTAGCGCACCATTAACTCACAGACAAATGGATTAAGTAAGAACATTACTACCCAGACTCATAAAATTTTAATACATGTATTTGTTGGTTTCTATTTATATAGTATAAAATTTCAATAATGATAAGGTAGCTGATTGTATAATTATGGCTGGAATGCTTCCACGTTCAATATTTCAACTTTGAGATCCAAAGAGCTAATTAATGGACAAATGAAGGAAGTGCCTGGTAAAAATTCCTAATGGTAATGACAATGTACTTGATTGAGGACAATAGAAATGAGTGTCTATCTGATTAATGAAGGGGAAGATAGTTAATACAAATTGGGCAGTCAATTGAAGATTTCTAGACCCAACATACCAAAGCCATAAGTAAGAATGAAACCCTTTCCTGCTATTCCGTAATTTTATTACCCCAATCTTTTTTTTGGATGGCTAAATGAACATAAATTTAAAGGCCGCGTCACGGAGGACTCTAACCTGAGGCCTTTGGCCTCAGGCATTATTAACCTCTCTAATCCATCAATCACACCTTTTGAAGACATTTTTGTTGGATAAACATGACAATATAAAAGTTAATATGAACACGTGGCATTTACGTCACAAGAAACAAGCACACAAAGACATGCACAGCATATAATCAGCCAACGAAGCAAGGAAGGACAAACCTTTGCCCAATAAGAATTGTCTTGAAGTCTGTCATCAACAAATTCCACCTCATCAATCTTCACTCTTTGGAATGCTCTCGCTGTTGTTGGATGCAATGAAAATCAAACTTATTTCGAGAATATAACCCATTTGTTCTTTAAGTACAGCCTCAAACTTTCTCAACATGGACAACAAGCAAAGCTTGAATCATACACATACATTTTGAGCTGCTCAACCAGTACATGAGCATCCAAGAAAATACAAAAGAAAATGCATAAGATACCACCAGATCTAGAAGACAAGAGAACAACGTGAAAGTTTCTAACTCACATTCTGAATATGCATGAGTCATCAAGCACAAACATTTGAACAAGTAAACGGACACAAACCTTACATGCATGAAATTCTAGGACAAGTAACAACCGCATCTTCCTAAAGGTATTAAAAGTGTGGCATATAGGGAGATACAAGATCTTTACAGTGATTCTACTATTCGTACAAGAGATGCACCTTCATGGTTCAAAATATAATCTTTGCTTATATTTATACTAAGCTTAAATGATTTTGTGACATCCATATTAACATTCACTGCACAATGACACAAAATGTCCCAATTATTACTACTACATTACGTAGAAACACAGACATGGACATACCTCAGAACTTTTAGGTTGTTTGCTTGCAGATTTTTTCTGACTTGATTCGCCCATTTCATTACTGTTAGCAGAAACAGTCATCATATCCCTTTCAAAAGCATCAGTTTTTGCTTGTTCAAAAGCATGGCCATTGGCTTCATGGACATCTTTGCTTTCTTAAAGACATTTTGATTTTTTAGATTTTGATTCTTCAATTGCTACTTCCTCACCAGACTTCTTTTCGGTTTCAGCAGGTAGCATTCTTTTTTTTTTCTTGAAAGCCTTTTTAGATTCATCAGTCCCATCTTCTGTAGCCTCAGTATTTTCAGATGATAAAGCTTCTTGTTTCACTTCAGGCACATCAGCATCCAGCGACTGTGATGCCAACTTGCTTTTCTTCTTCTTTTCTTTTGGTTTCTTAGTTGATTGATCCTCTGCATTGGATTTCTTTGATGCCTTACCACTTTCATCGTCGTTGCCATTCTCATGTGATTTATTTAACTTTTCGGCCACGGCTGTATCTTCAAGTGTTTCTTCACTTTCATTGACTGAAGTGTCAGTCTTGCTCTTTTTGTTCTTCTTCTTGCCTTTAATTTCCTCAGCAGTTGAACCATTTGCAGTTTTTTCTGCCACATCAGCCAGCAGTTCTTCTGGACATAAAGAGAGAACAGCTTTTATTAGCTATGCCATTCAAAATTCAATCATCCAATAATCAGAATGACAATATGTGGAACAAACATGAAGTCATCCATAAAGAATACCTTGCTTCACCTGAAATTTCAAGTCATTGCAAGCACTAGTGCTGCACAGAAAGACAGTGATAGCAGCATGAATACAAATTCTTTAGAGAAGGAACAAACATAACATTACAAGCACAGAGGAAAAAGAAACCACGTGGGGGGATGTAAATAGCCAATCAAGATGAAGTTTTGGTTTTTATTGAAGTATATAAAAGACCCTGAATGCTAACATAATGAATTCGCTTACCTAATCTCCTGATATTTGGTGAAAATCTCATTCAAATTAAGTGCCTTGGCCTTCCAATCCTCACCCTTCCACCAAAAAAATGAACAAGGGTCAACTACAGGCACACCTTCGAGTTTCGACATTGTAGCAAACAATCCAAAATCAACAAGCAAATCATCCACCAAGAATGAATTTAACTTAAAGGCACCAAATTAATCTCTCTTTCTTTAATCGACAACACAGCATATTCATACCTCAATTTGAGCAGCGGTGCAGAATCGTTTGAGGACTTTGGAAAAGCCCTTGTTTTGGAGCCAGAGCGCGACGGAGAAGATCAAAATAGAGTCGTCTTCGGGGTTCAACAGGGCCATTGGTGTGGAAGTGGAAAGGTTCCGGTGCTGGTTTGAATGCAATGAGGAAACTTCCCAGTCGACGGAGAAGGGTTTTTCTTCCTCTTTCTATTTACATAAATAATGATTTAAATGCATGTTAGGGTTTAGCAATGCATTGATTGACTATTGTACGGCGCGCTTCACCTCTGGTACATCCTATTAAAATAATGTTAGCAGCCCACACTTGCAGAAAAAATTGAAGCTTAAAAATTGAGAAAGGAAATACTCCTCTTCTCCTTCTCTTCCATTCTAGTTTTTGTCTGCAAATGCAAAAATGGCGGAATCGAATTTGCGGAGAGGAGCAGGGTGAGCAATATTTACTCAAAGTTTCGTGAATGCTCAAAAAGTGCGATGATGAGAAGAAGAATAAACAGAAAGCCGAAGATGTTTTAGCATATTCAAGAGCTGTTGATCAAACTGATTCTTCGCTCCAATAAATGTTTAATTTATCCCCTTGTAATTACGCTTTTTCATATCAGTATTAACCAATATGTTTGTGTTGTACTAGTATTTCTAAATTCTGCAGAGCTGATTTATGACGTACACTGTTTCATTGAAACATAATACGCTGCCACGTCTCATTAAAGCACAAGAGCTACCATATAAGTACTACTTATGTTTTGTGGCTAAAATAAGCTTTACCATTTGATCATCAGATAGGAACAATTCTAATTCATAAAATAAAATATAAGTATCTCCATTGCTGAGTATAACTTCTACTCATAATAGTAGAGTTATTTTGTAGTAGCAACTCTCAATTTAACTATTGAGTTTGTTAGTGCATTTTGAATGAATTGAAGACTTTGATCAATTGTCTATTGACTGATAGACTAAAGAAATTGAAGACTTTGATCAATTCTATATTGACTGATAGACTGAAGAAGACGGTAGAAAAGTGGTCCATGCCTCGTACTCTACTACAGCTGGCATGTATAATTCGGCATGTGGTCCGAATATGAACAATATTTTCTTACTTTTCCATCTTCATTCACATTACCTACCTAATGTAGTTTGTTATTTTTGTTACTTATAATTTTTGTTACTATATATAATATATACCACATATCACCAATGTGATCTATGGTAAATTTAAATTAATGGAGTACGTAATATTTGAAAATATTAGACATAAAGTTGCATATTTTATCCTACAAGTTATGATAAGTCTAAAAAACTGGCTTAGAAATTATAATTAACCTTATTAAGCGACAAGACAACCTCACTTTCTGTGCAATTTTTAGAGCAAAAAAAAATCATTTTTCTGTGTAAATAATAAATATATATGAGTACATTAAATGATACTCCAATATGAGAGTAATTCATTTGAATTTTATCTCGCAATAAATGGATCTGGATCTTGCAACTGTAATAGATAAACTATCTTTTGGTGCATTATGTTTTCAATTTTTTTTATCTACTTAGCACATTCGGAGTAATTAATATGTCACCGTCTCTATATATATGGTCCAAAGAGATATCAAAGAATCCACTCTGAGCTTCTGACCATGCATGGGTCCCTTCAAGAGTGTAGAGTACCAAGTCTGATGTAATAATACTTAATAAGGTGCAGAAGCACAACTTCAAGTAGAGAAACGTTAATAAGGTCTCACCTAACATTTCAAATATTAGTTGCTCATTTCAAATATTGCATCAGATTCTATTTTTCTTTGAAGTCAAATCTGTGTATATTATACTAGTATCTTAATCGTGTTTATTGAACTCACTAAAACATGTCCATTTTTCTGCATATGTATGTGTTTATTCCATGTCCACGTGTGCCTACTAAATGGTGTGCATGCACTTGTAAGTTGGGGTGTGTTTGATTTTGTTGTTATAGATAAAATTGACATAATTTACAAAATTGAAGGATGATCAAATATTTACTCAAATTTTGAAGTGATAAATTAGATTATTAGAATGCAAACCAAATATTTGATTAAATTGGATTATTTTGTGATCTCACTCAAATCAAACGCGATATAGTAATATTTACTTACTTACATACACTTTGCTATAGTTATTACTCCTATAAAACAATTTTGTTTATAAAGTTTAGTTTGCTAATCTAATTACACTTTTATTCAAGTAAATATACTAATATTAGTACACGAGAAGGGAGATAATCTAGTACACTGACCTTATAGAATATGTAGTACTCAATATTATTAACTTTCCACCATGCAAGCAATTATAGTATATATGTTCATATTTTTATGGTTAATAAGCTAAGATGGTGTTCTACACGATATGCAATGTAGCAATCACTAACATTAATTTGATCAACCGAACATTTCATGCTTCCAATCTAAATTGAATTCTAGCTAGATCAAATAGAGTGACACACATATACCTTTTTTAGTGTTCAACTTTAGATGGCCGAAAAAGTAACATACTACTAGTAGGAGTATTAAATAAAGTGCCGAGCATACACAACTACCACTTTCTCATAAGTAAATGCAGTGGTACTGAAATAACTAAATAAGATTGAGGGATAATTTTTTTTTATTCTAGACTACCGTTAACATTCCTCAAGTGTACTGTAGTTTTTTTTTATTCCGGCTTTGGGAGAGACGCATGAGGGACATGCGTTGGTTTTTTAATTTTTGGAAATTGGACTCCTAGGAATTGGAAGAATAACTAAACTGGACGACAGCTGCTTAGAAATTGGAGTATTAAGCAATTGATTAAGGATTTGATCAGGGCGGTGGACTCCTTGGGATTTGTCTTAGCCATTACTTTGGGCGGTGGTAAGCTTAGGAGTTTATAAAAGCCGTTTTACTTGGCGGCTGAGTCATTGGAACTGATTAAGTCATTTAATCTGGCTGGTAAAATACTTTGGAAATCGTTTGAAGTGATAAAGGCTGGGCGGCGGAGAACTAAACTGCAACGGCTAAATCCCTAAGTAGTTAAAGTTTATTGGGAATTTGTTGCTTTGGAGGAGAATTAATTGGGCGGTTGATTTACGAGGAACAATCAAGCAGGGCGACTGGCCTCCTAGGAATTTGTTAAGCCATTTAATCTTGGCGGTGGCATCCTAGAAAATTGGAAGAGTAATTAAATTGGTTGGCAGCTGTTTAAGCGTTTGAATTAATCCGAGTGGTTAGTGCTTTGGAATTGGTTAGTGCTTTGGAATTGGTACGATCATTAAATTGGGGCGGTAGAGACTTAGTATAAGTAGAAGCGAGCTTACTCTTTTAAGAGTATCCATTTGTTCCAACGACGCATGTTCCTCATGCGTCTTATACAAAGACGCATGACTGTAATGTGTTTCATTAACGAGAGACGCATGACCCTCATGCGTCTCTCCCAAAGCCGGAATAAAAAAACTCCAGTACACTTGAGGAATATTAGTTGTAGTCTAGAATAAAAAAAAAGAAATAACTCATTTGGATTGATGTCGATGACAAATGTACCTTGATCTATTAATGAATTAATATAAGACTAAATAAACCAAAATTCAGTTCAGGTGATATGTGATCATCTACATAATAAATATAATCAAATTTCAGACTGATCATGCAACCCAAATACTAAAACAAGAAAATGTACCAAAATCATTCTTTGGAGATTGTCATAATCAATCTCCAAAAACCACAAAAACCAAGGAAATCCAGAAAGAAATACAGAAATGAGTAATAATTAAACTTATAAGTTATGCTTGATTTTGGTTCAAGTGATGTAGTATGATAATATTGAAAAAGTAAAATTATTAAATATAAATATATATAAAGCTGCAATCACCGGAAAATAAAACTGCAAAATCAAAAATAAAATAAAAAGAGAGATGAATTTGTCTAGACTATGAATACAAGACCAATCGCCTAGAGCACTTTGTGCAGACATATTTCCTCTTCACTACAAAACCTATAGGCAGAAAGCAGAGCTTCCACCGCCGCTCCACGTCCACCGCCGCCACCTTTCCACCGCAATGGGGGCACGCCCCCGTCGCTTCTTGCCGCCCCAGCTCTTTCTCGTTCGAAATCATCCTCTCTCTCTCTCTCTCACTCACTTTCTTTCCTTATATTTATGCTGCTTCTTTATTTGAGGTCAATTAGGTCAATATATATATATATATTGGTGGAAATTAATTTTTAAATAAAATAAATAAGTAAATAAAATTACTGCTCACAAGAATGTAAAAAACCACCTACTCCAAATCGAATCTTGAGTGAGTAGGATTTCACTTTTTAATTTCGTATTTTTATTAGTGTTTTCAGTATAAATATGTATGCGTGACAGTTCATAAATATATAAGTATATAAGCACAAATGAAATTGAATGCACTTCGTAATTCTTGTTTGGATTATTTCACTTGAATGCAAACCACTAGTGTGAAAATGGTGACTGGTTTGTACAACAGAAACCATGTTCTTCAATGTTGGAATCGCTTTCAAATTTCCCAAAATTTCTCCTTTCATTTAGGGCATTCAAAAGCTGGATTGCACCTAAACCATTTTGAAAATACAACAAATTCGACAAATTTCATTAGGGAATGCTAATAACATGTGACGAAATAAATGCGAAAATTAGAATATGTTAAAGTGAAAATGCAATGTTGGTTAGTCTGCCGTTGAAGCATGTATAAATTTGGTGAATGGAGGAAGACCTTTCGGAAAGCTTGTTGGTTTACGTATTTGCTACATTTGTGCTTTTTTTTGGCTAAGCTGCCATAGTTTCAACTGATGGGAAATTGACCTTTTTCTATTTTCGGATTTAAGAACAAAATTAAGCATTTATGAGTTAAAAGATTGTGGTATATAAATTCATAGTTGTAGTACATGATATCAATCATACCGTATTGATTATTGAATTTTATGGTGGTTGTTTTGAACAAGAATTCCAAATCCATTTTGTTAACGTAATAATTTTGCACTAAGAAAACGGAGCCTGTAGACATATTTATCGACGGAAATTTACTCATACTCCATCTGTCCCACAATAAGAGTCACTCTTATTGTGAGAACAGATTTTAAAAAATATAAAGAATAATAAGTTGGAAAAATTAGTGGAATATGAGACCTATTTTTTTATATTGATTTTATAATAAAATGTGAGTAAAGTAAGTTAATGGAATGCGTAAACTACTTATCATTTATGGTAAAAATGAAGTGTGACTCTTATTATGGGACGGACCAAAATGGTAACGTGTGACTTTTATTGTGGGACGGATGGAGTAATACCTAATGTATTTATTATTTAAAATACGTATATTTAAATTTGAAATGTTTAAGAATACGACGACAGTCGGTATTAATTAATGGTACTTAATTTTTATTTAAAAATTAAAGATATTAAGAATACAAATGAGTTGATGATGTGATTAAATTAAATGGTTTCCATGGTGATAATGGTTTAAAGATTATTATTCTTCCTTATTTGGCAAATGATGAAATCAAATACAGTACCAAGTTTTTTACATTCTTGTCACTCTGGCCAAAAATGGGGTTTGTCTTCAAGAAAAAGAAGATTAACCTTATTTATTTATTTTTATAATATACGCTAAGGCTACCTTCGATTTAGATGTACAAGTGTTCCATGATTTTTATAATATGGAGTACATTACGGGGGAAAGGTCCTCTGCTGTGGTCACTCCATGCTGTGCCACAAAACGCATGCGTTTTCTAATGAAACGACACCCCTGCCCCCCACTATCACACGTTTTCTATTAACCCATTTATTTGTTTTGATGCAGCTCACATTTTATATATTCATTTCATCTTACGGTAATGTAAATGACTAACAATTCTTTTAATCTCCACCTAACTTTATTCTTTTAATCGTTTGGCAAGAAACTTGGCATGAAATATTTCTTTTAATTCATTTATTTTTTTGGTAACAAATTCTATTGAATTCTTTTCATAATTATAATATTTTTAGTTATATTTCCTATTGAATTCACATTAATTTAATTTTTTGTTACACTAAAAATGCCATTGAATCCTTTGTAATCACTTTCTTAATATTTCATATTTATTACTCCATCCGACTGCCAATAAATGTTCCATTTTTTCTTTTTTCGTCCATCTGCCAATAAATGTCTCATTTCACTTTTACTATATTTGATAAATGGACCCTACATTCCACTAACTCTTTTCACACATATTTTATTATAAAAAATAATATATTAAACTAGGTCTCACATTTCACTAACTTTTCTACCTACTTTATTACATAAAGTCAAACAATTTCTTAAAACTCATGGCAGTCAAATATAAGACATTTAATCATGGACGGATGAGTAATTATTTTGTAACATGCATTTGATTTAAAAGAAATTAACTTTTTGGCTAGCCATTTTAATTTTCTCATTTTGATAATTAAATTTAAGGTGTTTTTTACTAAATAAAAAAAATAAAAATACACCATAAAAAATAATAAAAATAGTGAGGAAAAGAAGTAACTTTCTATTATACCACAACATACACCTTTTTTTTCTTTTAATATTTTTAATAACAAAATCTAATTTAAAAATCAAAATGACTTATAACTTCAAAAATTTGAAAAAAAAACATGTATATATAAAATACTGTATAACAAAGAAATCCTAATAAAGAATTAAGTAGTACACACCTTTAAGTATATATCCAAACAAAATTCAATTGAATTAATAGAAAACGTGGGGTAGTGGTAGGCGTAGGGTGGGGATGGTGGGATGAATTGAATATTAAATGTTTGTGTCGTTTCATTAGAAAACTCTTGCTTTTGTTGTGCCACGGCATGGGGTGCTGTGGTTTTAACGTATAAAATTGATATTAGTTATTAGTGTAGCTTAGTTAGTATTTGATTACAAACACTCACCCATGCCTTCCGGCACTCCTCCCCACTGCGTGGCCTCCCCTCTGGGCAAAATGTCTTGTAGGTTGCTGCTATTTTAGCCCACAAGTTAACGATCCTCTGATTGTTCGAGGCGAGAGGGTCATCGCAAACACTCACCCACGCCTTGGACAGCGCGACGTTCTTCGCGTCTGTCCACTTCCTCTGTACCTCCGTCTGCGACGACTCGCCGACCACCTTATTCCCCTTCTTCTTCTTGGGCACGCCCAGACCCTGCCCCACGGGAGTGTCCGGTGCCCCGAGATCTATACCCAACTCTTCTAAGGAGAAAGACTCAATCCCCTGGAACTGCGTATCCGTTGGGGTCGATGTGTGCGAAGCAGCAGTACCAAAATCAAAGCTGGGGCGATAGACGTCAGAGCCCCCCGGCGTCCCCTGCCCCCACAGTGTACCCTGCGTCCCCTACATCCCCGGCATCCCCGGCATCCCCTGCATCCTCGGGTACCCCGGCATCCCCTGCATCCCGAGTGCCCACCCCGGCATCATCGGCATCCCGGGATGCATCCCCGATCCCCCCTGACCCCCTGGCATCCCCTACCATCCCGGCATACCACCACCAGATGCCATCCCGAGCATCATCTGCTGCCAAGGGTACATGTTGTTGTAGTACCTGGGCATCTGATTCCATCCACCTCCCACGGGGACCACGGGAGTTTGAGACCCGCTCGACCTTGAAGTTGGCTCGTTGTTGAGATCCATTTCGCGTTGTTGATCTTGTACAGAAATTAAGATAGAGAGAGTCCTCGTTAAAACACGTGGTGCGAATGAAAATATCGTGCAAATCGCGTATATATAGTGTTTCGAAAATTTTTAAAAAAAATTCGCTCGCCTGTTCCTTGCCGATCGGGAGGCTGCAACAGCGGCGAGCTGATCGGCGAGAGAATCGGCGTACCCTCGCCGAAATTCTCGCCGATTTGGCGCTCGCCGGCTGCAATAGTTTGGCGAGCGCCAAAAATCGACGAGCCGTTCGCTCGCCGACCACTGGAGATGCTCTTAATGAAAAATCATTCTTTAAGGGGAAAAATATCTGAGAATGTATTATACATTTTTCCATTTTAAAGATGTATCTTTATATTTCCATCAACGGAGAGGTAAAATCCTATAACTATCATATTTACATTCTTTTCATGAAAAATTATTTTCTAAAAAGGAAGGTATTTGAGAAGGTATTATACCTTTATGCTTTTTAATACATCTTGTGCTTTTTTTTATAAATAATTTACCTTTTTATCTACCTTTTTGTCTTGGATTATGTTACTTTTTAGAAGGATATAGTATTTTCTTTTTAAGAAGGTAAACAAATGATATATCTTTTCTATATAGCTTACATCCTTGGAGATGCTCTTAGTCATTACACTAATGGAATGGGAAAATTTTGGCTTGCAAAGTCCCATTTCTTAGATCCGCCAGTAACTATAATATTTTTCTACGATAATTTTGTAATGCAGCCAAACAAATCTTGAGCTCGGTCAAGATTAAACAGGAACGAAACAAATGAACGCAATACTTACTCGTTTGAATAACAAGCAATATCAAAACCGAAAGAAGAACACAAGGATGAAGGAACAATGGGAATCTTATTTACTCAAGAAGTATGGAGAGAAATCGTGAGCTGTTAGATGACCACACTCTATCTCAACTAGCTCGATTACAAATCTGGAAAAAAACTCTATCTCACAACTAATTTTCCCTCCTAATATACCATCCGAAAATCTGGTGGGAATTTCAAATAACAGAATTACAATTTGCATATTAGTCCTTGAACTTCCTAGTTGTTCACAACTCATAGAATGATAGCTTGAAACTCATAAAATGATAGTTTCCAACTACAAGAATGATAGTTCAGTTTTGCCCCAAATTCCATAACAAGTTTATCTACCAATAAAAGTTTTATCTACATTGTTTACACTGGCACACGACATCCATGACTTTACCAATGAACTTTTGAGATTTACCAATGTAAAAGTGTATCGGTAAGCCCACTCCATTTATAGTGTTGTGGTCCCGTTGCAAACACGAGGGCTAGTCCAACATATTTACAAACTACACTTGAAAATGGTTTCTTTTCATCCGACGATACTCGCACTTTTTTTAAGATCGTAAATTAATGATTGAATAATTAGTATAATTAATATTTCAAGTATAATAAGGAAATGTTTAATAAAATAATATTTAATTAATATTATAATTTTTATTTAAAATAGAAATAATGTAAGTAGTTTGAAAAAAAATAATGTAAACAATAACACACAAGTGTTATAGCTTAAGTTAACGAGTAAAGGGCATGGACCTGATTTTGATGTCTTGTTCGTGGGCCTAAAATGTAAGAAGAGTAGTAGTCAGGTTAGCCCAATTCAGGTCCATAAATTATCTCCTCTTTCTCTCAAACCATTTAATAATATGGTAGATTGGATTTTCGTAGTTGCCCTTATGCTAGCAAAAGTATGAAAATATAATACCTTTCCATTTCTTTTCTTTTTTTCTTCAAGAATAGAACAATGGACCAGTTTGAAAAAAATGATCATAATCCGTATTTCCTATCAATTTTTTTAGCTATTGTAAAAACTCTCAAGTACAATCATCTATTGCTTACTGTGCCAAAAGTGTAAGCTTGTGCACATGTAAAAAGAGCCAGGTGCGCGTGCTTACACACTATGCGCGAGCGTTCCAAACCATCCCCATTTTTTGAATAGTAGTAGTAACTTTTTTTCAATAAAATTCACTTTCACTTTTGCAACTACTATCATTTTTAACAAGAAGAAAACGTATTTTTTTTATTTGAAACACATTGTCACTTTTATTCACAACTAACAATCACTTTTAAAAGCCTACCATTATTTTTTTAAAATTCAAAGCTTTTCTTCTCTATTTTATTTTTCGTTTAAAAATTGTAAACCTAACTATTGTACTGTATATACTAAAAGCAAATTGTGTGGAGGCTGATACAAAATCAAAGCCAATTACGAACAACCACACTGAACAAGAGAGATTAAATTAATAAACCCAATATTATATTATATCTTACATAATCCCTATTTGTCGATTCTTGTTACTGAGTGTGACAACACATGACTAAATTATTAAGAGTAGTTCTCCTAAGTCCTAATTCCTGATTTAAAATATATTCATCTAAGCTTCCTCTTAACTTATTTGTACTAGTATTAGTTTTTGGTTCTCAATTAATTTCATAACTATCAAATCTAGTGGCGGAGAAAATATTTAAATATTTGACGATTAACTTATTTTTATGTCTAACCACGGACTCTTTTTCAATCGGTTAGCAGAAATTTGGTGTTAAGCCATTGATTAAGAAGAAAATTAAGTAAAACTAATGATGCTTGCATGACAATAAAGTGAAATAGTTGCATGAAATATATTTTAAATTTTACCCTTTTCACCTAGTTTAGAAACTATAAATATATGGAAACATCCTAAAATATCCGAATAAGATCTATTTCCAAACAAAATATTAAAAAAGATAAAAAAGTAAAGGCGTAAAAATAATTTATGAATTTCGCCTCTCCATATGATTAGGTCACATGGGGGCCAACCTTTTGCCTGACATATTTTGGTGAAGCTCTTTTTATTTCTACAATTTTGTAATATTATAAATACTTAATAATTGGTGGTAAAAATATCATATACTAGTACTCCATCATACATGCATGTAGTTCACTTGCATGATTCAATAAAAAAAGAGATATGCACAAAACGACAAAAGGTAAGATATTCTTTGAGCGTGATAACTAATCAAATATCGAATCATGTCCAGCTTTTTTTCATTAAATTGTTTAAGATATGGAAGGATATCACTTGATAAATCAAGTACGAACTCTTTCTTAATCCATTTAGATACCTAACTTTATGATGTCACGTACCCATAGCCACATAGTAAACATTATCAAATAGGAGTACAAATTTCATGAAAAGATCATTCTTTACCATGCGTCACACTTAGTGATGCATAGCCATTCTGGACCGGCCTACCGGTTCTGATTTTGGACTTGTAACCGGCAGTAGTGGTTAACCCGAAACTAGCTAATTGGTTGTACTGGGCCAGTTCCGGTTCAAGACATAGTGAAATCAACATCGATGCTTCCAAACCGTTGGCTTCTCCTGTTAATCGGAAATCTAATAGGCAAGTGTAGGGGTACTTTTTTTTTTGCCGGAAACACATATTTTATGCATTTTTTATTTTAAATATTTCTAGAAGAAAACTATTATTATTATTATTATTATTCTATATTCAATTTTTGTACTCCCGTTTCGGTCTTTGATTTTATATCATCAACTTATTATTAATTGATTATCAGCCATTATAAATCATAATTCAGCATAGTTAAATTGTGAAATCCATGCAACCAGAACCAAAAATGCCATTAGTCTAGTCAGTCAGGATTCCACTTCACGTGGAACCATAACCGCTGGTTCTGGAACCGGTGGCATCACTAGTCACACTTCCGTTGAATCTTGATCGGTTTTGCTTGATTATCTTGAAATTATATATATAAATTTTGCTTAGGATAATATTGCATTTCCCAAACCCATTGTTTAAAACAAAATTTCTAAAGTGGATTATTTTATGAAATTATGGGCATATTAGTTACGAATCTTGGTTGAGTTCTAAGAAGGACAATAATGGTTGGGACATCATATGGACATCTATTGCTCTTGCATACACATTCCACCAACTTGTGTTCCCTATCCTACTCTATAACTCCTTCGCATTTTCTCTTTGTATGTTTCTTATCTCACTACGATTCTTTTTTTTTTCTCATTCTTTGATTTGAATGTTTTACACAAAGATTGGAATTTGTAAATATTCTTGTTGCAATTTTGTTTAATTGAAAAAACTTGTCATGACTATTATTGGTGCTATATATCAATCTCATACTGTGCAAAAACCAACTTTGATTTAATAATCAATGTAGTGAGACAAGCCAAAAGTTAGGTATTGCATGTTGTTCTGCAATATGAGAAAAAAAGATTACCCAATCTTTGGTGATTACAAGAGAAAAGGCAATCAACTTAATGATCTTTCCTCCATTATGAAGGCTAAAACTGAAATTGACATTTGTACACATCAAATTCTTAGATAAGCAAGTTGTTCTAAAATACATGATCATGACAACTTTTAATTAGTTATAATGCATTTAATCAATTAACATTTTTAAATTCGAATCATTTGTCAGTTTAATAATTGCTCCTCTTGATGCCTTTTTTCCTGGACAAAATATCACCTCAAAATATTGACAGACAAGCTGACTTAGGAGCTCTGTGGGACATCCATTATTTAAAAGAAAAGGAACAAATATGTTATTTATGCATAAATAAAAGAGGAAAACTAGTACATACACTAAAAACTTGTCATTTTTATACATATTCATTTGTTTAAATAGAGTCCATTTACTTTTTCAAGTATCTTATAATTTGAAACCAGACACTACTTATAATATGTTAACATATAAAGTTAATGCATTTTTATTTTTCATCCATCAATAAGTATATGCTTGTTTTTTCTCTATACTAAGAAGAAATGTAAGAAAAAAAGCAGTGTGTTTCAAATAAATAACTCCCATTTTTATGATTAACTGTCTTCTGCCCATGAGAGTGAACGTTGTATACAATGTAGGAAGACAATAAACACAAAAACTAAGATGTTAGAACAGCCAAATATCTAAATTATTACTCAAGTCTCTTCTACATAATAAGGACCTCTCAAGCACCAAACTGAGAACTAATGGAGATTGTCTGGATCAAGAAGATGATGATCCATGACTATTTTGTCCGAGAGGGCTCGGGGTTCGCCTTAATTCTACTTGTCTACCGTTCAACCTCGGGCTTAACTCCGATCTTATTTCACTAAGATGTGGGCTCTGCACCCTCTCAGGCAGCCTAGGACTGTACATGGACTTCATTTCCTCCCGAGGTGACTGAGTTGAACTATGGACCTTTGGGCTACGACCATGGCGGATCTCACCACGACTTCTTGTAATCATCTCGTCCAACAACTCACCACTGTCGAGATTGATGGTGTTACCTTGTTCCTGAATGCATAAAACCTGTGTTATTCATTCGTATTACCTTCTTATTTACATCACAAAACTACTGTTAAACCCGTGACACGAAGGCTTACGTCGTAGGATATGTTGTAGTTAATAGCAGGGGCTTCTTCATACTCTGCAGCATCCAAGTCTTGCAGATGAGCTCCTTTGAAGAACTTGGGAAGCAGATACTGGCGCACCGGGACAAGAAGCATGATCAGCAAAGGGAAGAGGACGCCGGCTATGGGGATCCACGTTATTCCAAAGCATAAAAGCAAGTAAAACGTCTGAAACAATGTGAAGAGTGCTATTGTTTTGAAAGGCACAGTCTCCACAAAGGTCGCGTGATACTCCTCTAGCACCCTACATTAGTAGCAGAGAGTCAGAATATGTGCTGAGCATTATGGTGCGCTCTTAAGCACGAACTTACATGTATCTTCGACTTGGAGCTGTGAAAAGCAGCAAAATTCTTTCCCAGAACTGGTTTCCTGGCAAGCTCTCTATTGCCATGAAGGCGAAGTAGCCCCAGAGGACGGCAGTGGGGATCTTTTTCAAGAGAGGCATGGCAGCAAGACAACATCCGACCATTAAGGCCTGAAGCAGATTGCTGACGCGTTGCTCCTTAACTTCCACAGGTAGGAGATCATCGATATCCTTGTCCACATCAAAGATGGCACCATCAACTGGCGCGTCCATGTAGCCACTAGTGGATGCGCGCTGAATGGTTGATTCTTTCAGCTCATTTAGTCCCTATTCAGAACAGTGGTTAAGAATATGCAATCGGTGTTTAAAGGAATAAGCCATTCTTGAACGAAGCATACCAAAGCAGCTGGAGTTTGGTATACATGTGGAGTCTGCATCTCTGTGTATGCTTCTTGCATGCTTCTATACAGCTGAGATAGATTGGCGTTTTTACTGATGCTATCTCGTGCAGTTGATACGAGCTTGTTCCTCAAAAGCTGAAAGGGAGGCCCACAGCAATGAGATGACACCTATGTGGCTATTCAATTCTTCAAATTTTCTGGATTTACCTGATGTTTCAGAGTGGCCAAACTTTTCGTGTGCATTGGGGACTGCGGAATAACTCCATTGGCAGGAGGAATGCCGATGAGACCGCATATTATCACCTAGTTACCACGAAATATTACGTTACTATAGTGAAATGATGAGAAATACAAATAAAAAATCATGATCGACAAATTAGTAATTACCAAAAGTCCCAAGAGCAGGAGATCATAGTGATAAGAAGACGGCTTCTTTAGATTGAACTCTTTCTGCTGTGCAAGTTGAGATGCAACACTATGATCGAAGTAATAAAGCACAGCTATCATTGTGGCTGGAATAAATGCTCCAATTATATAAAGTAGTGGCAAATCCCCCATGTCCTAAGACATCCAAAAAACTGAGAGAGATCAGTGACTCAGATATGGGGTATCTTATCACTTGCAAAGCTATCTCGAAACGATAAAGGAGAAGCACCTTGATGACTGTCCAGTTCGTGTATGCACCAGCTGACCACGGATTTGGGCTAACGAGTCTTCTTGGTATCCCTTTAGGAATGTCGTTAGCTGGTATGTAAGACACACCAGTCCACACAAGCACCATCAGCGGGACACCATAGTCCGCGATAAACCCTCTAAACCACCCTTCAAATTAGAGCTACGAGTTAGCAAACTCTGTCTATACGCAATCCGGAGTTGAACTTATTCGTAAAATTTCCTTTATTAATTGAATTCTTGAAAGTTAGCGCACCTGCACCATAGCGCCAGGATCTAGCCTCGCGACTCCTCAATGCAGTAAGAAGAAGGCCAAATGAAAGCACCAAAGCAAACATTCCGTTTCCAAAGCGCCAGGAAGGTAAAAGAGCAGTTGCACTTTCTTTTCCTCTCTTCGGAATGCCAAACTCCTCCACAACTCCCTAAACATAACTCGGAGATTTAATCATCTTGATGAAAGAGATTAGACAGGCAATACATATCCTCACAAAAGCAGGTGCAAATTGCAAAGAAGAGTTAAAAATAATTGACTAGAAAGCAATATTTTCAGACTAGTTGAGCCACAAATGACAGCCTAGTGATTGACTAAAGAAGCCACTGATTTAGCACAAATAATTTTCTAAGAATGCCTAGCAATTCATTCGCTTAAGAAGGCCATGATGGTTGCTAAAAATTATTCCCTATCTATGAAAAGAAAGCCGAGGAAGGGTACAGTGATGCTCACACGAATTGCCTGCTGCATAAAGAGCATTGCGATTAAAAGACCAAACAATTCACCAGCAACACGCGTAAACCGATTGATAATAGAGCAAGCACCTAAGATAGCCAGCAAGAAAAGCAAAATGGACGTCCACACACAGACCCTACACAAGACAGTTCAGCATTCAATAGCAAATTTGTAGAGTTTTTGGCCTTTCAAGTGTAAAGAACTAAAAACTCATACCATGCTGTCCAGGCTAAGAACAACTTCTCCCCCAAATCTTTTCGATCTTTGGCAAAATCGAACATGAAAGTGTACATTAACACTGTGGGCTCGGCTACACCAAGTATAAGTAGTGGCTGTCCACCTATGACAGAGTGGATCACGCCACAAAGTGCAGTTGATGCAAGTGTTTGCACTGCTGTTAAAGTTCCATCTGCAACAACACCAAGTTTTCCTATAAGATCTTTGCAACATAACAAAAAGATGCCAAATTTTGAATATTCGGGCGAATCTGCCTAACTGGTGTTTCTCTCCAGTTGCACACCGAAAGATATAACAGGAATTGCAGATGCAAAGAATATATACGTTGTTGGAGCCAAGATCCTACAAAACAGCAATTACAATTTCAAATATCCTGAAATGACAGTCACAAACATGAGAATTATTTATGTGCATTACATTTGAAGCATGATCAACGACACGAACCTGATACCTGTGCCTATCCCGCTACTCCAATCTTGTTTGTAGCACGGAAGCCTCCCTTTGAGATCATTCTTAATCCCACGAAAGGGAACAAAGGTTTCCTCCATCCCAAAATTCTCACACAAATATTAACAAAGAAACGCGTAAATGAAACAACACTGAAACGAACAAAAGTGGTACTCGAGAGGCTAATATCACAAACTATATTTGCACATAAAAGGCTGTGGGCAGAAGAAACATAAAACTACTTGATTATTGTAAAAAAGTTGGGATATCTTTGAGGCTATGTATAATACTTTGAGACCTTTCAAGAGGTCCATGTCAACTAAAACTCTGTCAAGAATTCGAGAACAGGTTACATCCTGACAAAATTTGAAAAGAATAGTTTGTATATGATCAACTAAAACGAACAAAAGAATCGATCAGCGATGAATGAAGTGGGATCAAACACAGAAACTGGTCATAGCTCTGCAAGAACTTTCCTAGTCCTACATGAATTCCATGTTAGTATCAGAAACAGAAAAGATTTAACGAAATGAATGCATTACTGATCAACAACACAGAAGTGAACTAAAGGTTGGCAACAATAATGCTCAGATCCATCATATCAATACTCAACTTACATCTAAACAGAAACTTTTCAAAATCATCAACTACTTCAAACCAAAATGCAAAGAGCCAAAAACCAACAAGCAAAATGAGATAAATTTACATGGTAAAGCCACTTCCCAAAATCCCAGAATCCTAGTATTCAAAAAGCTTCAAACTTTGCAAACAGAAAGGGGAAAAACAGCAAGAATCAAGACAATTAGCGAGACTCCATTTATGGAAAAGTGAAGGATTCCCACTTAAAAGAAGTTAAGCAGAATTGCATGAATAAGATTGAAGGGAATTAGCGGGAGCCCATGGCTATATATAGTGGGGAGGAGCGATCTAACTCGGTCTAGAGCTAATAGGCATTAAATGGTGTTTAACAGATTGAGAAAAATTTCTATGCCTATTTGTGTGCGGTTACAATATTTGAATACAGACAGTTTCTCAAGAAGAGTGAGTGATGGATCCGCGAATTTTTGATGTTAGCAAATGCTGGTAGAGAATGAAAATGCAGACACAAAGGATTTACGTGGTTCGATTTACTGAAGTAAATCTACGTCCACGGGAAGAAGGGAGGGCAAGATTGTATTGCTTGATCTGTTTTCTACAGCTTACAAGTACAAACTTGCTATTTGCTATTTTTCTCTAGAGAGCTTCTAACCCCTTTCTATCAGATCTAAGTTCTATTTATACATTGAACTAAGATCGTGGCTTACATCATCACTCTAGGTCGTGGAGGTCGTGTAGGTCATGGCCTAAGATCGTGGCCTGAGTTGACGCCACGTGGTAGTGGGTGTGTTGGAAGTTGTGGAAATCCTGCATGGGTCCACTAACTCCTTGTTCGGTCGAAAACTGAGACCGAACTGCTTTGGTTGCCGATCTGAGAGTAGAGCTTGATGCCGACCTGAGAGCAGAGCTTGATTGGTTGGCATTTACCGAGCTGTAGGCTGAGGCCGAACTCTTTGGTAATGCCGAACTCATACTCCTGCTTTGGTTGCCGATCTGAGAGTAGAGCTTGATGCCGACCTGAGAGCAGAGCTTGATAGGTTGGCTTTTACCGAGCTGTAGGCTGAGGCCGAACTCTTTGGTAATGCCGAACTCATACTCTTCCTTGGGCTAGCTGAGCTGTCACTGCTTTTGGGCTTGTTTAGTACGTACCCCATCACTACCCCCCCCGAAAAGCGAAGTGAATCACTTCGGCGAAGCGAGTCACTTCGGCATTCCGGATAAGGGTACGGGGGAGGCTGAAGTCAGGGGACGTGCCTTGCGCGTGACTGCATTAAATGCGGCATTAAATGCGACAGTAAAATCCGGCCGTCGAATCCTGAAAAGGTGGGATATGAAACGGTGCGATGATTTGAAATCTTTTCCAAATCTGATAAATACCGCCTTTCTTCATCGTTTGAACACCTTTGCTATTGGCTTCTTCTGCACTCTCTATCTTTTGCGTGAAAGATTTTCTTCCGCTTTCAAAAATTTCCTCAGATTTTGCAAAGAGTAAGGACCATGTCTGCTTCTTCTTCGTCTGAGTCTGGTAGCGGTGGTGAAGGGGGTAAGGGGTCTTCTAGCCGGAAAGAATCCGGGGAGAAGACCGTAGAGTATTTTCACAGTATCTTGAGTAAGGATACTGTGATATCCCTTCACGAAAAATACTCTTTTCCTGGGGGGAAGGTTGCGATTCCCGACGACCTTTATAGGGCGGACTCGCCGCCGGAAGGTTACGCCACCGTCTACGAAGCCAGCTTAGAATGCGGGCTTCGTTTCCCTCTTCCCCTTGCCTTTGTAGAGTTGCTAGATTTTTTTCAACTCCCTTTAGGTCAGGTGACTCCGAACTCTTGGAGGCACTTATCGGCTTTTGCAGCCGAACTGCGTAGGCTAGATAAGGATCTGTCTCTGAGGGCAATCCTTAATTTTTTCCAGTTTAAAAGGAAGGGATCTTGGTTTTACTTGGTCCCTTTACAGCCTTTTAGGGCCTTTTGTAAAACCAAATGGCCGAAATGGCAAAATCGCTTCTTTTTTTATAATAGGACTGCGGCTCCTAGTTTTCCCTGGAGAGGGCCGAAGTCCGTTATCCGTCATCCTCGGCCTGAACCGTTGGACGAGCTCGATGGCGAGCTCAACAAGATTCCCATAGTTAGGAAACAATACACGGAGTCTGAGCTCGTCAAGGGCGACGTCGTGTTCGACATCTCGTCTTCGGACGAAGAGGCCGAGGGTGAGGATTTCTCTTTATCTTTATGCTCTACTGCTTTAACGAAGAAAACTAACCTTGCTTTCTTGCTTTTTGGCAGTGTACATGCTGAACAAGGCTACCCGAAAATCTTCGGAGTCCAAGGAGCCGGAGAGAGAGAAGGCTACCAGCTCGGCGCCTGATGCCGAGAAGAATCCGAAGAGGCAAAAGACCTCTTCGGGTCCAAAGAAGCCGGAGTCGACTTCGGCAAGTAGGAAGGGGAAGACCCAGAAGCCCCCGAGAGCGTCAGAGAAAGACGTGGTCTTGGCGCCTCCTTCGGAGCATATCTGTGAGCCATTTTTATGGCCCACGGACTTCGCCGAGGTGAATTGTCTTCTTGATTCTTTGGCTTGGCTTCTGTCCTGTATTTTTGGTGCCCTCTGTTGACTTTTTTCCTTATCCATTTTCAGAGGAACGATATGCTCTCCAAGCTCGTCGCAGTCGAACTCTCCAAAGCGTCCAACGACTATGCTGAGATGCAGAGGAAATTGGCGGCTGCTTGTCACCGGGCCGAGCAGGCTGAGGCAAACTTTGAGAAAGCCAGAGCTGCTAGGATTTCGGCCCAGGATGAAGCTCAGTTTGCCAAAAACCAGCTCGTCATTCAGCGAGAGCAGACGAAACGGAGTGATGCTGCCGCCGTGGTTGCCCAGGGGGAGGCTCTCCGTGTTTACACGGAGAAACTCTTTTTGAGCAGCCAGTTCTCGGCTTTTGTCGGTAGTCTGGTAAGGCTAATTGCCGATAAGGGCGAGCAGGGGGCCGACGTCGTGCTGCCTCTGTACAGCCGAGAGATAGCAGCTCGGCTTCAGAATCTGCCGCTCCTTGAGGAGCTCGCTTCGTCCTCGGTCCTGCTTTCTGCAGACCGAGTCCGGAGTTGTCGAGCTGATCGGGACGAGAACCTGGAGGCTATCTTTGCCTCCGTGGGACCCGTTTCACCCGCTTCGACTTACAACGGAGAGGGTGAGGCCGAGCCGCTGGAGCAGGAGGTCGGCGATAAGCAGGCCGATCAGGAGGCGCAGCAGATCGGCTACGGTGGCGCCGAGCAGGCTGGGGAGAGCAAGGAGGCAGAGGCTGAAGCTGAAGCTGAAGCAGATAAGGAGAAGGAAGCTGAACCTCACCGAGAAGGCGGAGACGAAGCTAGCGAAGTATGATTTCGTCTCCCTTCTCTTAGTTTAGTTTCTTCCTTTATGTAAAATGGCCTTGAAGCCCTCCTTGTATAGAAAAATTTTTTTCTTATGAATGAAAAAATTCTTCTTTCTGCTCTTGTGTCTTTGTTTAGCCTTTCGTACTCTCTTACTCCTGCTGTGGTTTACTACCTGCTCGGTAAGCTGAAATGCCGAACTGACGTAGCTGCTTTGTATTCTTAACTCTCAAGGAGCTGGAGGTACTTCACTGGAAGCGGCTGTACTCTTCGGCTTTAGACGAAGCTGAGAAAAGAGCTATAGCTGACCAGATGAAGAATGACGAACTCTTGGCTCGTTCAATGAAGCTGGAGGCCGATAATAGGGACTTAGAGTCCGATAAGAATGATCTGGAGGCCGAGCTGAATACGACCATTGCTGAGAGGACTGCGTACGAGGATTACATCCGTGTGCGCGGGGGAATGACCATCTCTGAAGTTCAGGAACGAGTTGACGAACTGTGGGAGGAATATCATGTACTCCGGAGGAACAATGCGCTGGAGAGCTCGGCTTGCCAACAAGTTGTGACATCACTGCGGCGTTGGGCTTCTCGGTACAACATTGTTCTTTCTCGGCGCCCCTCCATAGAAAGATTCCTTCGGCATATCGTGCCAACAGATGCTCGCACTCCAGATCAAACCTCTGGTTCCCTTGTTCAAAATCCTACTCCAAGTCAACAACGAACTCTGGATCAGCCGGAAACGTCAAGACGAGAACGGGCTCAGGAGCAACCGGAATCGTCAAGACAGGGACGGACTGAAATTCGCCGAGGAGTTGTGACTATGAGTGAGCAAGATCGGCAAATGCTTCGTGAAGAGACTCTTCGCCGCCGAGGTGCTAGGGCTTCCCGGGCTCAGAGAAGAGGTGGCAGGTCGATTAGAGCATCTCGTCGACCTGCTTATTCTGCAGCTGCCTGGAACGCCCGAACTCAGCTTCACGAGGATTTTGTGAATAGATGGCTCGACTTTAGCAACCCTGGACAGTAGAATAGTCCTTTGTAATAGCGTAACGCCATCTGGTAGGGTAGCGGAGTTGTGTGCCGAACAAGATTTGAAAATGAAATTTTGTTTTCGCTTCTAACACTGTGTATTTACAGCTTAGCGAAAAAATTTCATCGTACTTGTCCTAGGTCTTATGAAGTAAACTTCTTTGACCGGACTTGTCTTTGGTCTGATGAAATAAACATCTTTGACCGGACTCGTCTTTGGTCTGATGAAACAAACATCTTTGACCGGACTCGTCTTTGGTCTGATGAAATAAACATCTTTGACCGGACTCGTCTTTGGTCTGATGAAATAAACATCTTTGACCGGACTCGTCTTTGGTCTGATGAAATGAACATCTTTGACCGGACTCGTCTTTGGTCTGATGAAATAAACATCTTTGACCGGACTCGTCTTTGGTCTGATGAAATAAACATCTTTGACCGGACTCGTCTTTGGTCTGATGAAATGAACATCTTTGACCGGACTCGTCTTTGGTCTGATGAAATAAACATCTTTGACCGGACTCGTCTTTGGTCTGATGAAATAAACATCTTTGACCGGACTCGTCTTTGGTCTGATGAAATAAACATCTTTGACCGGACTCGTCTTTGGTCTGATGAAATAAACATCTTTGACCGGACTCGTCTTTGGTCTGATGAAATAAACATCTTTGACCGGACTCGTCTTTGGTCTGATGAAATAAACATCTTTGACCGGACTCGTCTTTGGTCTGATGAAATGAACATCTTTGACCGGACTCGTCTTTGGTCTGATGAAATAAACATCTTTGACCGGACTCGTCTTTGGTCTGATGAAATAAACATCTTTGACCGGACTCGTCTTTGGTCTGATGAAATAAACATCTTTGACCGGACTCGTCTTTGTGTTCTAATTTGGCGATTTTCGTTGCCGGGATCGAACTTTCCCTTGTCCTAATTCGGCGAGTTTTATCGCGTGGATCGGACTTTCCCAGTTAACCGAAGTGGTCTTATGCAGTAAACCTCTTTGACTAGACATGGTCGTCATCGGTCTTATGAGGTAAACTTCTTTGACCGAACTTGGTCGTCCTAATTCGGCGAGTTTTATCGCGTGGATTGGACTTTCCCTTGTCCTAATTCAGGCAAGTTTTATCGCGAGAATCGGACTTTTGTTGCAGTTCGTTTCAGACGAAGTGCTTGATTCTTAAGCAGAATTGTGGTCTTGTATCCTCTTTAGAAGCTTTGACACACAATCGTGGGCTTGTTGCAGCTCGTTTCAGACGAACTGCTTGTTTAAGCTGAATTGTGGTCTTGTATCCTCTTTAGAAGCTTTGACGCACAATCGTTGGCTTGTTGCAGCTCGTTTCGGACGAACTGCTTGTTTAAGCTGAATTGTGGTCTTGTATCCTCTTTAGAAGCTTTGACGCACAATCGTTGGCTTGTATGTTCTAAAAAGGGGATCAGCCTTTGAAGAACGAGATACCTCAGTTATATTTGTAAGAGACGACACTCACATAGACAGACACAACGCACGTAGAGACAAGAACAAGTAAAAAAACAAAGAAAACACATAAGACTGACTGAACTGTCTCTTACAAATGGAACTTTTTGAGGTTGGAAGTATGCCATGTTCGGGGCGTTTATTCTCCTGACTTGAGAGTCAATTTATAAGACCCTTTGCCGAGGACCTCTGACACCCGATATGGATCTTCCCAGGTGGGTTAGAGTTTGCCCAGCTTTTCTGCTCGGCTGACTTCGTTGTTTCTCAAGATGAGATCTCCCACTTGAAGTTGCAGCTTCTTCACCCTTTGGTTGTAATACCGGGCTACTTGCTCCTTGTACTTGGCTGCTTTTATGCAGGCCAGTTTTCTTCTTTCTTCGGCAAGATCTAGCTCGGCTCTCAGTCCGTCCTCATTCAGTTCTGCTGAGAAGAAGTTTAGAGTTCGGAAACTGGGTATGCCGATCTCAACCGGAATTACGGCTTCAGGGACGATTTAGTCTTCCCGGCAGGGAAAGCATCAATAGTTAGGATTACTCCATCATATTGTTGCTCGTCATCGTCTTCGGGATCCTGTTGCCTTTTCGGATTCTGAGGAAAGCAGCTCGTACCTCTCTGCCTTTTGTTTTTTGTTTTTCGGCTGCTTGCTTTGGTATTTTTTTAGCGTTCCTGTTTTCACAAGAACATCAATACCTGCAGCCAAATTTCGGCACTCCTCGGTATCGTGACCGTGGGTTTGATGGAAGGAGCAATATGCATCACGACTTCGGCGTGTGGCTGATTTCGTCATCCGTTTTGGTTTTTCGAACATTTCGGAATGTAGTTCGAAAATTTCCGCTCTTGGCTTGTTCAATGGTACGAACTGAGCGGGTGGCGTCTCAGGATTGAGACGTGGTCCCAATCTACTTCGTACCGGTGCCCTCTGAATTCTTTCAAAAGGGGTTCGGCGAGGAAGAACATGTCGGGGGTGAGGATTCTCTCTCCTGGAGGACACGTCACTACTGCAGTAGTGACTTTCATGTCTGAAGGAGGAGGGAGAATCCCCCGTTTTCTTCTCCGGCTGCTGGCTTTTTTGCAGGAAGGCTAAGAACTCCTCCTGCTTCTCGGCCAAAAACAGCTTGACAACCTCATTTAAATCGGGCTGCTGGGAAGACTCTGTGCGATGACTCCTGGAGTGGCTTGCTCCTTCGTGAGAACTGGAAGTAGATGTCTCCCGAGGCCGTTTTTCAGACCTGCGAGCTAGACTTACTTCCTCACGGTTGTCACGGACAGAAATACGGGTACTCTGTGATCTGGTATGCATTTGTTGGGTTGAAAAAATGGTCAAAAATTCGCTTTATCACAAATTTGGTTCTCTGCTTCCCACAGACGGCGCCAGTGATGGATCCGCGAATTTTTGATGTTAGCAAATGCTGGTAGAGAATGAAAATGCAGACACAAAGGATTTACGTGGTTCGATTTACTGAAGTAAATCTACGTCCACGGGAAGAAGGGAGGGCAAGATTGTATTGCTTGATCTGTTTTCTACAGCTTACAAGTACAAACTTGCTATTTGCTATTTTTCTCTAGAGAGCTTCTAACCCCTTTCTATCAGATCTAAGTTCTATTTATACATTGAACTAAGATCGTGGCTTACATCATCACTCTAGGTCGTGGAGGTCGTGTAGGTCATGGCCTAAGATCGTGGCCTGAGTTGACGCCACGTGGTAGTGGGTGTGTTGGAAGTTGTGGAAATCCTGCATGGGTCCACTAACTCCTTGTTCGGTCGAAAACTGAGACCGAACTGCTTTGGTTGCCGATCTGAGAGTAGAGCTTGATGCCGACCTGAGAGCAGAGCTTGATTGGTTGGCATTTACCGAGCTGTAGGCTGAGGCCGAACTCTTTGGTAATGCCGAACTCATACTCCTGCTTTGGTTGCCGATCTGAGAGTAGAGCTTGATGCCGACCTGAGAGCAGAGCTTGATAGGTTGGCTTTTACCGAGCTGTAGGCTGAGGCCGAACTCTTTGGTAATGCCGAACTCATACTCTTCCTTGGGCTAGCTGAGCTGTCACTGCTTTTGGGCTTGTTTAGTACGTACCCCATCAGTGAGAGATTTGTGAAGAGAAATTCCGGAATTAGCAGTGGAAGTGCAGGGCACAATGTACCAAGAAAACAACAGAAATGAAGCTATAAATGAGCGAAGCGAGAAAGGAGAGGGAGAGAGAAAGGGTGTCCTTTCACGGTTTTTTTTAATCGTGTGAGAGACAAACTCTTGAGCAGAGATAGTGTGAGGTGAGTAAGCATATACTGTTAGCAAGCAAGTAAATACAAAAAACTAAATTCAAGATAAAAAAAAACTATAATCTTGAAAAGTTGCCTGCAAAGAGAAAACATAATTATCGTGATTTGTTGGACTTGTATTTGTCTAAGACACGGAATTAATATGTTTGCTTCAGAGAATCAGCCATGGAAATGCTGCTGTCCAAGATAACCGCCAAAAGAGTTGCATAAGAAATTAGGTAAAACTACCCTTTTCTCCCATTTCTCATTTTTTTCTGATATTCTGTTTAATTTAATATTTTTCTTCTAAAAAATCCATTTGTAGAATCAAAATTAAATACTTGTCTCACTGTATTAAAGTTTTTATAGAAAAATATCTCAATTTTAAAGTATACTTGCTAGCATGGATGTATAAATTACACTTCAATGAATAAGATGATTTCTAAACCCAAGATCTAACACGATAATAGAGCTAAGTTTCATTCTTGAGCCAAATGCTACATGTTGAAACATTCATATTTGAGCTGTCTCACGTCAACATTGTTAACATAAAAAGAAATCATTTTTAACACCTAGTTCATCATTCCTTGTAGCACCAATTGATTTAAGGATGAAAATTCAATAAAATTTGGTTGGTCTCACTTTTCATGTATCATGTACGGAGTACGTTATAGTGAGTGGAATTATACCTAACCTCCGTAATATCTAATATTCCCTCCGTCCCAAGGTAGTTGGAGCATTTTTTTGGGCACGTGATTTAAATTGATGTGTTAAAGGTTAAAATGAAGAGAGTAAGTTAGAGAGGGATTAAAACAAGAGAGATAAAGAGAGAGTAAAGCATGAAAGATGATAAAGTTTTGGCTAAAAAGTAAATGACTCAACTATTTTGGAACAACCCAAAAATAATATTCTCTCTGTCCTATAAGAATATACACTCTTTTCTTTTTAGTCCGTCCCACAAGAATATGCACTTTCCAATTTTGGAAACTCTTTTCTCTCTAATGAGGTGAGACTTATTCCCCACTAATAATACTTTAATTACTTTTTTCTTTCTACATCTCTCTTACTTTACCAAATTTGCAGTAAAACACGCGTTGAATCCAAAGTGTATATTTTTTGGGGACGGAGGAAGTACAATTTAACTAGAGAGTATGATATTAGAGCATTGCTTATGCCAGAGTTAAATGTGTCATTTGGAGGTGACGAATCACGAGTGGCTTGTTCAGATATTAACAAATACAAATGATTTACATGTGGGGATGTATTGAGATATTCACATGTGAAATGTTTCACAATGCAAATATATAGTACTCCCTCTGTCCCATTAAAGATGACCCCTTTCGTTTTTCACACGTGTTTTAGAAAAATCATAATAAATAGTTAAGGTTGAGAAGAAGTATAGTAACATAGAGAATAATGTAAAAGAGAGTCTCTTCCATATTATTCTCTCATAATTTACTTTTCCTCCGCTTTAGTTATTTATTATGATTTTTACAAAACACATGAAAAAAACGAAAGGGGTCATCTTAACTAACTGGGAAGGAGATAACATGAAATAAAAAGAGATAAACTTAATTACATGGTGAGACATTTTTCCTGTGATAATTGGTTTTGGATGAAACCTCATACTGGTTTGATGTTTTAAAAATAGGATCGGTCCAACCACTAGTCTAGGCTGTCTAGCCATAATAATAAAAATATATGGAGTATTAAATAAAAAATTAATATTACTTAATTACTTTTTACATAATTTTAACAATCTCTTGATTTTACAATTTTATTAGCAATAATGAATTATTGTATTTATTTTAAGTTTGTGCTTTATTATTATTATTATTATTATTATTATTATTTTATTCAGTTGTTTGCAGTTAAACTTACCGCGTGTCATATGTACAGTATTTCTGAAGTTAATATATTTTTGCATATAATTTTAATACACACCTTTATTTCAATGTAGATTATGAGATATTACTCCTTAATCTCAACCAAATTAATAACTTATGTTGATAATTTTTTATAAATAATTAAAGTTCAAAATAGGTTACAAAAATATTTATAGTGCAATGGATAAGATATTATCCTATTTTAGTCGGAGTAAGTTTTAGCACTCTAAGGCAGTGCTCTTGTTTCTCATAGAATTTGGTTTACCTTTGTAAAGAAATGTATGTCTCATTTTGACATGATACAATTTTCCTCCTACTATTTTAGAGGAAAATAGGATTTGAAAACACCTAAAACTATTAATTTGATAACTGAATATATACCCAAAGTCAACAGGACTGGCAATTTATGTAATGTGTATTTTTAAATTAATTAAATGTAATACGGACAAAAAAAATGCTGTTAACCTAAGCTACTTTCTATTATAAGTAGATAAGATAATAGTACTATATCTCTGTTTTAGTAAAATAAAATTGCACAAATAAATAAGACATTTTTGGATTAATGAAAGAATCAATTATTTTCCCGTCAAATATTCAAATCTTGCTTGCACAAAATTGGACTTACAAACTTGACGGTTTTAGACTTGAGAGTTGGGACTCGAATAATTGGTATAGAAATCTTATACTTTTAATGCAATCACTGATATTTCTCTTCATTTAGTAAATAATTGAATGCCTTTACTTGGCAAATAATAACTACCGCCTTAGTAATTACTAGTACCACGTCCGTGCGATGCACGTATCGATTTAATTTCATCACAATAATATCACATTTTGAATTAATTACATAAAATCATATATAATTATATGATCTCATGGTTAAAAAATCACAGATGTGTAAAACAATTTAAATAAACAACCCGAAAACATATAATTAAACAACTTTATAAATCAATAACGTGCTTTAAGAATCACAGATGTGTAAAATAATTTATATAACCATTTTATTCCCTATCACAAAACAATAATCATAATTTTATATTGTATTAATGTCTACCACAAAACAACAATCATAATTCTATATTCTATTAATAGACAACATAAATGCTTCAATACCATACACATCAAAAAGTAGAGATAATCATCAATACTAAAGAGTCAATAAAATATAAGTATGCGGCATAAAAAAATTTACTATATGATAACAATATATTCGTTCATAAAGTTTGGAAAACTTAGTTGCATCAACCTCCTAGATATACAAATTAAAATTTTCAAAACATTCACACAATATCTCTCACGAAATAAAAGATACTCCTATATTGCTTATAATAATTGTGCATGAAAATTATTTCCAAAGTCAAGCCCAACACTTAAAACTCAAAACCCAAGACTAAAAAAAGTTACAAATTAAATAAATAAATAAAACATTAACCAAACATAAACACATTATCAAATCTTCTTCTTCACTTAGATGTTAATTTCTTTTTCAATATCTGCTGCAGCTTACGTATCCATCTCATTTCCTCCTTATTCTCGATCAATTGGAGATTCGACATCAAATTTCACTATCTCAAAAGATATAGTATTATTTTAAATTTTAGATTAATAATTAAAATAAATAAAATATTGGCAACTCAATATCAATTATCGAAATAAACTACAAATCTCATACTTACATGAAATGATTTAAAATTTATGCTTAAACAATTACCTCCAACACCACAATCCACATAGTGTATATAATTCCTGCAATTACATAAATAATGATAATTAATCAAATCTATCCAATCTAAAGATGAACCCAAAGAATAAAGTTTATCGGAAATTCAGTGACATGTAATAGAAAATAGAAAATAAAGGGTGAGTGAATTTATAACTACCACATGCCATATTTTTATCAAAAAAAAAAAAGAATTAGGATCTTAAGTTAAATGAAAATAAATAGTATCAAATAAGACGTTATATATATAAAATAACTAATCACAAAATGTTATTTTTTGCTGATTACCTTCTCCACCCAAGCTTCCTTGAACTCGACCATCTACACACCCAAAAACCACCATAATGATCTCACCATTTACTTTTTACATATACCCTCCAACATATCAAAGAAAATGAAATGTACCGTTTGTTTGAAAATTCTTGTCACACAATTACAATACTCAACTATTGCAATTACATATCAAAGAAAATGAGATGTTATTTTTTGCTGTTTACCTTCTCCACCCAAGCTTCCTTGAACTTGACCATCTACACACCCAAAGACCACCATAATGATCTCACCATTTACTTTTTACATACACCCTCTAACATATCAAAGAAAATGAAATCTACCGATTGTTTGAAATTCTTGTCACACAATTACAATACTCAACTATTGCAATGAAGATAACTTTAACGGCCATTCTCTTTTCCCAAACTTATAGTAAGAATTTTGTGGAATACAATATGGTATTTGCACCTATGGACCATATACTTATAGCCATAAATTTAAATAGGATAGGTTAATTCTCTTTATGTATTTTTAATATTTTAATTAGTGGAGAACCGTTACAATAATCATTGTATTATATTTATTAAGAAATTTAGGTTAAATTGTCAAAATTTTAAATGGATGCTAAAAGGAAATAAATTTTGTAGCCCATTTTCCATGGTCAAAGGAATTGAATCAATTCTTTCCATATTTAAATATTTATGCACCAATCAACATAAATATTAGTATAATTTCCACATTAATATGGTTAAACGTATGATGATGCTATAGCTTGCAACAGTCAAACTTTTAAATTGAATTATCACTAATACAATTATGAGTAATTGACAGTTACAATATCATGACTGAATTCAAGGTATAATGATACACAAATTAAGTACAAAATTACAATCAAAATCCAAATTATATAAATATTTAAAATTTTGTTATGGCCAAAACTCGCCTTTTATATATGTATAGATATGGCATTACTATAGGCTAGTAATTACTACTACTATAAAGATGTTTTAACTTAAAATCGCACAAATCATTAGTTTTTTAAATTATAAATTTGCTAAGTTGCGTACAACTTTAGTTTGCTTACTATATCAAGTAATAGTTAGTTATCTCCCTTTCGTGTTAAAGTTTATTTAGCACTAATTAGAAGCCAAAGGTCAAAAGCTTTTTTGTCATTTGCAATTTGACATAAATTTTTTCAATACATAAACAAATAAGGGCGGTTATAGATAGCAAGCTCATTGCTCATCAAATTTGTCCATATTATTTCCTTTTCCCTATTTTATGAGTTTCATCGTATTCTAATAAAGACTCGTGTCGAGATGTCCATAAAATGTGAAAAATTATTATTTAAAAAAGTGACAATGTTTTTTTATGTGTTCACCGCATATACATCCTCACATGATTCCACATTTTATTCCTAAATAGAGTACTACAAAGAAAACAAATTTTGTCACGAGAGGTTTTATATACGCAAGTAGCAATCAAAACATGCACTTAGTCTTAATCTAAATTTCATACTGTCACCGGTCATTTAATTTAATAATTAAAAAATGTGTTACTGTGTTGCCGATATAGGCAGAAGTTATGAGATTGTAAACAAGCTACTTTTAGCTTTAGTAAAATGTGTATAATGTTTTTATAATTTTATTTTATAATAAGATGTGGATATAATGATTTATTGAATGTAAGATCTATTTATTAAAATAATAAAAAAATGTGAAAATGTTGGCACAATAATTGGAGTGATGCGTAAAATTCAACTGAAATGACATGGTAGAAGGTTAGCCTAATTAATCAACCGCCCAATACAAGCATATTAGGTAAACTCATGTCGTTATCATTTCGTTCTCATAATTTCAAAATCTGTTTTATCGTTAATGCAAAAGGAGTATATACAATCATGTCGGAGTTGGATTCCTGCTGTGCTCCAACCACAACAGAGGCTCCCGTGCCTCACCCGCTACAATATTTTAATATTAAATATTATTTTTTTACATTTTTTATTAATAAAATATATATTTATGTGCACGGCAGCCCTGCTGTGGTTGAAGCACAACAGGGGATCCAACTCCAATAATGTCTCTTAATTTAGAAATCGACTAGACTGATTTTTTGAAACGGTTCTATATTAATTTGTGATATAATTTCATGATTAATTTACCCTTAATACATAATTTTAAATATTTTTTACAGTATTATTTAAATAAAAATTTATTGATTTAGGAATTAAATATGGTGATACTAATTACCACTCTACATAATTAATTTACTATATTTAGTTATAAAATAATTTCATAAGTACCATATTTTTTTAATTAAATTTTCACTTATTCATTTTATGTTTAGTTTCTAGTTTTTTTCTTTGTCTTTTTGTTATTCTTTCATTAGTTTATTTCATTTTACTATAAAATTTCTAAAATAAATCACCATTTTATATAAATCGTCAATATCGTAACAAATGAAATTACTTATCTTAATATACTTATAAGAATATATTAAGCATTTTTCTTATTAAAATTAGAATATAACAAAATAATGTAGTAATAATGATTATTATAAGTAAATTATAAAAACAATTGTATACGTGGGTATGTATGTTCAATCATTTAAATAATTGGTAGTAACGAGACAACAATATAATTTACTTTTATTAAATCAATTGAGGCAACAATGCATATATTAAATCATGCTTGGCCATATTAACTCTCACCTAGTTATATATGTGTAAATTGTTTGGTTCTTGCTTCATATCAAGAAAAAGCTTTTCAGGTTTGGAGCTTGAGGGATTGATGATGATAAATGTGTCTTCTGCAAAATTAAAAATGAGATCCTTAACCTTCTCCTTTTGTGTGTAAGTTCTCCATCAATTTTTGGTGCTATTATTGTTCTCAATGGAATGTGAGATGTGTCTTATTGCTCCCCAAACTAAGGAAAGGCAAGTCTCCTCTCATGGAGTGAGACGCCGTTCATGAAAAAGTTCGATATGATGTTGTGAATGACAATGTTCTACACCATCACATGGTTAATTTGGAATATTAAATATGAAATCTTCAAGGATTGAAGCAAAACTGGAAGTTCAAGAAATGTGATAGGATAAACCCCCTATCGGGTTGATCGGCGTCCTTAGATCGGCGATCGATAAATGTCTGGCGCGGGCAAGTGCCCGTCGAGCAAGACGGGTCTCTCACTTTGGAGAAGAGAATGAACGATAATATTGATATTCTTGATTGATTTCTCAAATGATTACAATAACTCCTATTTATAATGCTAATAACTAACTTACTTGACAAGAAAACAAAGATATGGAAAAGATACGCAAATAAACAAAGATGTGGAAAAGATACGCAAATCTCTAATTTAACTAACTAAATAATGCTCGTATCAACTCCCCCACGGTTGAAATCCACCTTGTCCTCAAGGTGTGAACTACGACACAATGAAGAGAGTCGAAAACATCAGAAACCAAATCTGGTGCTGTGCGCGGAACATCTTCCGTCGGGCAGCGGGGCAACTTCGGTTCGAGATGGTGGGAAGGCATAACTAGTTGCTGTGCGCGGGTGGATTCCCGTCGGGCAGCGACGTAGCTATGATTCGATCGGTGTGGCTAGTTGCTGTGCGCGGTGGATTCCCGTCGGGCAGCGACATAGCTGTGATTCGATCGGCGTGTTGGAAGGTGAGATCGCGATGAAAGCACCAATTTGATAGGATAAACCCCCTATCGGGTTGATCGGCGTCCTTAGATCGGCGATCGATAAATGTCTGGCGCGGGCAAGTGCCCATCGAGCAAGACGGGTCTCTCACTTTGGAGAAGAGAATGAACGATAATATTGATATTCTTGATTGATTTCTCAAATGATTACAATAACTCCTATTTATAATGCTAATAACTAACTTACTTGACAAGAAAACAAAGATATGGAAAAGATACGCAAATAAACAAAGATGTGGAAAAGATACGCAAATCTCTAATTTAACTAACTAAATAATGCTCGTATCAAAATGACAACTCTTTGGGCATCTTGGCACATGAACATGAGGTTGCGTCATGATTTTTCCTTTTCACCAGGACAAGTTGTAAAGCCACATGAAGTAAGGAAGTGACTACGAAAATATTTGTAAGGATCAGACTAAGATCGGATTCACTAATTACCAAGACCTATTTGTTTCTTTATTAAGAGAGCTCAGTCAAACTCTAACCATGCGACTGATTTTTACAATTCAAGGCTTACAAAAACTTGAATACCGAATTACAATCTAGCTATTACAACAAGATTAAGATCATCTTAACCTTTTATTCCTCTGCCTGCACACTTAACAAACAAGTTAGTAACACAAAAGATAGATCCTCTCGGATCTGAAACCGTTACACAAGTAAAACAAGAATATGCAGAAAACACAGAAGAGATCCAGACTTCGGCTCAGCCACCCGCCGATAGAACAAGTCTATTCTCCAGAAAATAGATCCAAGGGAGCATAACTGAATCTACCAGTGATTGACCTCACACTCCAGATTCCAGCACCAACAGACTCCTCAACACCAGATCTAACACCTCCGAGAACAAACTCACACAGGAACACTCACACACGAAACCCTAGTTTTCACCAACACACAAGCAACCGAAGTGGTTGCCTTCTCTAGCACTGTAACAAGACCTACTACACTTTTAACCGTGAGAGATCACAAAAGAACCGTCGGAGAACCGTCAGAGAAGAAAGCAGAGAGAGAGAGAGAGCTTCTGAGAGAAAAAGAGCGTTAGAGAAAAAGAGAGAATGAGTGAATGAGAATAGAAAGGAACACACCTCTCACATAACTAAAACACATCACAATCCAATGGCTGAGAGCCTTGATCCGGGTGGGAGTACACGTGGCTGCATCTGGAGTGTTAGGGTTTAGTTTTGGGCCAAGCCCAAATCAGCATCACCTGGGCTAAAGAAATAACCAGCCCAAATGAAAGTCCATCACCAAATATTCAACATACTCCACCTTGGACTTCATTCTGGGAAACCAACCTGGACTATAAGCTAAGGTGTAAGAATCATCACAGCCTACAAGGTAGCCCTCAGCCTCAAAGAACAAAAGTTCACTGGCATTTTGGGAACCACCAGGTTGCCTCTAGACACCAGAGGGTTAAACCCATTAGTTTAGGAGGGCTTTCTGCCTCAAGCCACCTACCAGCTTTACCACTGCACGTAAGATGACTGAGGACTTTTCCCCGGGACATGCACCTATCCTAAATCAAAGTGCAGAAACTTAATGCAGAAAAGAAGTTTTTCAACAGGCAAGGTTTTAATACCCATATCTGTAGGGTTTTTATCTGTATGCACCTTTTGAAGAAACACTTCACCTTTTTCTACTATGTCCCTAATTTAATGAAACCTTACATCAATATGTTTAGTTATATCATGGAAAACAGGGTTTTTACATAACTGAATAGCAGACTGAGAATCAGAAAACACAGTGGGAGATAACTTCAAAAAATTAAGTTCAGAGAGAACTCCCTTTAACCAGACTGCCTCTTTCATTGCTTCTGTGATAGCAATGTACTATGACTCAGTAGTGGACAAGGCCACTATATGCTGCAATTGAGACTTCCAACTAATACAAGATTTGCAAACAGTAAACACATAGGAGGGTGTTGACTTCCTCTTATCCCTAACATTTGCATAGTTAGAATCCACAAAACCAGTTAGGGTAACACCTTCATCACACTTAGAATAACACAGGCCATACTTGGAAGTATGTTTCAGATATCTCAAAAGCCATTTCAAAGCTTCCCAATGCACAGGTCCAGGATTAGACATATATCTACTAAGGCATGAAACTGCATAGGCAATATCAGGCCTAGTATTCACCATCAAATACATCACAAAACCAATTGCATTTGCATAAGGAACTTTCTTCATAGCATCAATATCAGATTTAGTTTGAGGGCACTGCTCTTTATTCAACACAAAATGGGCAGCCAAAGGCACTGAAGCAGATTTTGCATCAAACATGTTAAATTTCTTAAGAATTTTGCACACATAGGGTTCTTGATGCAGCACAAGGGTAGAATACTTTCTATCTCTGAAAATATTTATCCCTAAGATCTTCTGGGCATCACCTAAATCTTTCATGTCAAAATTCTTACTTAATGCAGATTGAACAGTTTTTATGGTTTTCAAACATGGTCCCATTATAAGCATGCCATCAACATACAACAACAAGAACACAGGCACAGGAGACTCAAGGTTCTTAATATACAAGCATGCATCAAAACTGCTTCTTACAAAGCCTAACTTATGCATATAACTATTAAACTTGATATTCCATTGCTTAGGAGACTGTTTCAAACCATATAGAGCATTTTTCAGCAAACACACATGATTGGGAAACTTATGATCAACAAAGCCTTCAGGCTGTTTCATATAGATAGGTTTATCTAAATCACCATGCAAGAAAGTAGTTTTAACATCCATCTGTTTTAATTCCTAATTAAAATGAGCACACAAGGCAAGCATTAATCTGACAGTAGTGAATTTAACAACAGGAGCAAATATTTCAGTGTAATCTACCACATCTTGTTGAGTAAAGCCTTTTGCAACTAATCTGGCCTTGTACCTAAGGCCTTCCACCTCATTTTACAGTTTGTATAACCACCTGCAATCAACCACAGATGCACTAGGAGACAAAGGCACAAGTATCCAGGTAAGATTTATCTCAAGAGAATGCATTTCCTCCAACATGGCTTTATGCCACTGATTCCAGAACTTAGATTTTATGGCTTGCTTATAGGATTGAGGTTCATCCCCATCAAATTCAAACACATTGAAAGCCAAATTAATAAGAGCAATCAAGCCAACAAATCTAGCAGGTTTTTGCACATTCTGCCTTCTAGTTCTATCCCTAGATAGCACATAGTCACTCAAGTCAATATTAGCAATAGCATTTTGGACACCAGAGGGGCTATGTATAATGTTCTGAACATGAGAGTTATTCCTTAAAGGACTAGCATGCACATCATTATTATCCACATTATTATCCACATTTTGGGGCACATTATCATTCAGATTTCCCTCATTGGGTGTCTCATCAGGTGTAAAGACTGGATAAGTATTCCAGAAAGGCTGCTCCACCTCACTTGGAGCATCATTTTGATTCTCCACTCCAGTGAGTGGTACTGTGGGCTTCACCTCCATAAGAGGTTCATTGTCCACAGATTGTGGATTTGGGCCAGTTGTCAACCTTAAGCAGGGGAATTCAGATTCATTAAAGACCACATCCCTGCTAATTATGACCTTGAACCCAAGTTCATCCCTTAGCCAGACTCTATAACCCTTAACACCCTCAAGATATCCAAAGAAAACACCTTTTCTTAGACCTAGTGTAACACCCCTTACCCGGTAGAAAAACCCACCGAATACGTGATGTCACGTTTCAGTATCGACAACCTGTACTGAAATTTTTTCTATTTTCTTTTTAGCTTAAAAAGCACAATTAAAATCTATTACATTTAAAAACTTAACATTTATCCAGCGGAAGATCAAAGATTGAACTATTATACAACATGCCACGACTTTTAACCATGTTGACCACCAGTGACCCGCCAAAAATTGCAAAGCTGCGCAACCACACTGACATACTATCAACTCTAACCTGGAGGGGGGTAAAAGAAGATAAGAGTTAGCTTTCCACAGCTCAGTAGATATATCCAAACTATGAAAATCAATTCTCTAATCTAAACTATATTGAGACTTTTACATTATTTATCTTTTACTTATAACCATTCATTCTTAGCACTTCCCACTTTCATAATTTACTGTATTAATCTTTTACTCGTCAACATATATTAATTTCCGCATCGCCTTCCACATGTTGTCATTTCTTAAGACATCATATATCATCATTCTTTTCTTGAAACACCCCAGCTACCTTGAGACGAATGAAGTAAAAATTACAAAAATGCATAAATATCTAATATATAAAATTAATCCAACACAAGTTTAACAAAAAGAATAATATAATTCATGTTTTAGTTGTATTTTTTTTGCTAAAACAATAAATATCTAATACGTAAAAATGCATAATTATCTAATACACTGTGATTTTGTAAACTACTTCCTTCATTTCTTAAAAATAGAAATTCTTTACTTTTAGTTTTTTTTTCTAAAAATAGAAACTCTCCATTCAGGAAATGGATTATACGACCTTTTAGTAATAATTTCATTACTTTTTCTATTTTTTTAATAGACTAATTTGGATTAAAACTTGTATTATTTCTAAAAATTTTATTTTTAAAATATGGAGAGAATGACAAAAGAAAAAGTAAAAGAAAAAATTGACTATCACCTCACCAATTACAAGTTGTAATTGTCGTTTGAATAAAAACGTTAAATTTAGGAAATAATTTAAAAAATGTTACTATAAGTATTTAAAACTTAGTTACACTATTCATAATATTTGGAGAGCTAAAAGTTAAATCATGCAACCATTTAAGTAGGGGTAGGGATTGACTTTTTCAACTATTATTATTATTATTATATTCATTTAGTTTTAAGAGGTTTTATTATTTCTATCTTCTTCCTCATCCCAATTCTCCAGGGACCATTGTTTCAAGAAGTTAAGTTTTTTCTGTAATTTTATTGTTCAGCCCCTCCTTTCCACTAAATCTCTTTCCTATGATACCTAAAAGATATCAATTTGGGAAGGGCTGAAGATAGAGTATTTTAATTTTGAAAAAATTTATAATAGAAATTTATTAAAAAAAAGTTTGGGAAGGGCTTAAGCCCCTCACCTCCTCCACCTCCTCCACATGTGTCCGCCACTGAGTCCATCTATTGTGGATGCCCCCATATGTATCAGTGAACATAAGCGTCATTATCTTTTGTTAACAATCCTATTGTTTTGCCATTTGGATTAGACATATCACATATGCCTTAACGATGGTAATCGAGAGGTTTAGAAAGGCTGCGCATATTAGAGCGTTTGGGAGAAGATGATTTGTATTATGGTGTGTATTTGATACAATCATTCCTCTCCTTTATATAAGGAAGAATACAAAGTATTTTAGGTGATAAATAAATCTATTCTAATACAAAGTATTCCATATCAATTGTGTATCAATCTCTCCTTAATGACTCCCGATTTGTCTCCTTAATGACTCCCGATTTGTCTCCTCTGATTTAGGTAGGTTTGACACTCACCCTCAAGTTGAGCAATGGTATCTCCGATGCTTAACTTGCTCAATATTTCTTTGAAGATCTTGGGGTGAACTGTCTTGGTTAATATATCCGCCAATTGTTCTTCTGACCGGACAAAAGGAAATTCAATAATGCCTCCTTCCAATTTTTCTTTGATGAAGTATCGGTCAACTTCCAAATGTTTTGGTTTGTCGTGCTGCACCAGATTTTCTGAGATGCTAATAGCGGCTTTGTTGTCACAGAATAACTGACTCTTTCGGCTACTCGCCTTTGGCACTTGACAGAGCTACGACTTTCTATCGTGGGAATCCAATTTCCGTGAGTAGTCTTCTAAGCCATAGGATTTCCATGAGTCCACTTTTCATACCTCGGAATTCGGCTTCGGCACTTGACAGAGCTACGACTTTTTGTTTCTTGCTCCTCCAAGTAACCAAGTTTCCCCAAATAAATGTAAAGTACCCTTCTGTTGATTTCCTATCCACTGGATTGCTTGCCCAGTCAGCATCTGTGTATCCATCAACCTCCAAGTCCTCTCTCTTTGCTAGGAAGATTCCATAGCCTACAGTGTCTTTCAAATACCGTACGGCCTTAAAGCGGCATCCATGTGGTTAGCTTGAGGTTGGTGCATTAACTGGCTCACAATGCCCACGGCATACGCAATGTCGGGTCTCGTATGTGAGAGGTATATGAGTTTTCTGACAAGACGTTGATACATTTCTCTGTCTGTTAGTTCCGCTCCTTCCTCTATTTTCTGGCCATGGTTCAGAACCATTCGAGTGTCTGCGGGCTTGCAGTCGAGGAGGCCCGTTTCTGCCAACAGATCTAAGACGTATTTCTTCTATCTTAGAAATATTCCATGTCGAGATCTCAATACTTTTATCCCCAAAAAATATTTCAGTGCGCCTAGGTCCTTCATCTCAAATTCTCTGAACAGGTTTTCCTTCAACCTCTGGATTTCCTCTACATCATCTCCGGTGATAATCATGTCATCAACATAGATAATTAAACATGTTACCTTGTTGCCTCTCCTTTTTGTGAAGAGCGTGTGATCAGAATGACTTTGTTGGAATCCATGTTTGATCATAGCCTGGCAGAATCTTCCGAATCAGATCCGTGGAGACTATTTCAGGCCATACAGGGTTTTTCGCAGCCGGCACACTTCTCCTCCTCCAAATTATTCGGAGAAACCTCGTGGGACCTCCATGTATACTTCCGTATTCTGTGCGAGTTCTCCATGAAGGAAAACATTGGTCACGTCAAACTAGTGTAGTGCCCAGTCTTTACACGCTGCTACAGATAGTAGTGTTCGCATTGTTTCTATTTTTGCAACTGGGGAGAACGTTTCTTCATAATCCACTCCATATACTTGGGTTTATTCTTTTGCCACAAGTCTTGCCTTGTACCTCTCGATTAAACCATCTGCTCTCCGTTTTATGGTGAATATCCACCGACATCCGACTGGTTTTTTTCCTTTTGGTAGCGTACATTTCTCCCATGTGCCATTCTTCACTAGGGCGTCTATCTCCTTCTTCATGGCTTCTCTCCAGTGTTTATGTTTGCTTGCCTCCTCAAAGGATTGTGAGATGTCTTCTTCCTCATATAGGGCAGTCTCGAAAGCTTTGGCCATTTATGATAGATGACTGTGAGCAATATTGGATACTGCATATTTTGCCTTTTTCCCTCTCCAATCTGGTGAGTATCGGCGTGTAGGGACTCCTCTTGTTTGTCTTGGGGGCAGTTCATATGTACTTCTTCCACTTACTTCGCATTCCTCATTTGAGCCCCTATCAAGATTAGTGCATTCTGAGGGTGTATTATCTAAATTTGAACTGTTTACCTCTGATGGTTGGTCATTGGCACTTTGTTCGTCGTTCTGCATTATAGGAGGAGATGGCCCGGTGGTGTTGCTAGCTTCCTCAGGTGGACCAACGTCTGTGACAGGGTTTGGCAGAGACTCTCCCCCTGTCTGATGTTCCCCATATGTGGTTCTCCCCCTAAATGGTTGTTTCCAATGTCTGGTAGCCAATCTAGGAGGCTATTGTTTGGACTATCGTCTAAAGTATGTATCTCCCCCTGACTACTGGATTGGCTGTAAAAATATTCCCCTTCCACAAAATCGCAATTCATGGTAGTGTGAATTTTACGGGTTTTAGATCATAGCAGCGGTATCATTTATGATTTTTTCCATAGCCAAGGAAGACACATTTGAGGGCGCACGGGTCTAATTTGGTACGTTCGTGTTTCGGGATGCGAACAAAAACTGAGCAACCGAACACTCTTGGTTCTAGAGACAGGGATGACGGGACTTCGAAGTGCTGAGAGAAGGTGTCCAAGGGAGTATTAAAGCCAAGTATGCCGGTAGGGAGGCGGTTTATGAGGTAAACTGCGGTAGCTATAGCTCCTGGCCAAAAAAATTTGGGTACTTTGGATTCAATTAATAAGGCTCGTGTAATTTCGAGGATGTAACGGTTTTTCCTTTCAGCGACTCCATTTTGTTCCGGATTGTATGCACACGAGGTTTGGTGGACTAGCCCCTTTAGCCTAAAAAATTCTTGCATTTTATTGTTGACAAATTCCCCCACATTGTCTGATCTAAGGATCTGGATGGTGTATTTATATTGGGTTTGAATAAGGATATAGAAATCTACGAACCTATCAAACACTTCATGTTTTGTTTCAAAAAATAGATCCAGGTCATGCGGGAGTAGTCATCAATAAAAAGTAAAAAATAACGAAAACCTTGGCCTCCATTAATGGGAGCAGGGCCTCAAACATCAGAATGTACTAAAGCAAAAGGAGTTTTCACTCTTGTATTATTCAACTTGAAAGAATGTCTATGGTTTTTGGCCAACAAGTATCACAATGAAAAGAGTTCAAAGATCTAGCTAATTTAGGAAAAAGAAGGTGAAAATATCCTAAAGATGGGTGCCCTAACCGGCGATGCCAAAGCCAAGCCTGTCTGTCTGTCGGTCCCGGAGTCAGCATCATGGCAGCACTCTGTTGGGCTATCTCGTCCACATAGTACAGTCCGCTTCGCTCAGTGTCACGCCCAACTATCGTCCCCGTCTTGACATCCTGTAACATGCAAAATTTAGGCTGCATTAGTAATTTACAGTTTAGCTCTCTAGTCACATGACTAATTGATAACAGCTTATGAGATAAGGACGGAACGAAAAGGCAATTAGAGAGGCAAAGAGCGGGCGAAATGTTAATTGTGCCCACCCCCATCACGCGTGCTAGGTCCCCACTGGCGGTTTGGACATAGGGTTTTTTTGAGGTGGTAATCAATACAAAGTCCGAGGCTTCAAATGAGATTGTAGCTATCGCACCACAGTCAAATATCCAGTGCGGGTCTTTTGGGCCGGAGGAGAAGGTGGAGGAACATGCTAATGCGTCAAAGGAGTTCTGACACGGTATGTTAGGTTGATATTGGGAAAGTATTGGAGGCTGGGGGTTAATTTGTAAGGTTTTGGCAAGTGGGGGGTCAGATTGATATTTATGTGAAGTTTAGGGTGTATTTTGAGAGGAATAAGTTTGGTGGGGGTAAATTTGATATTTAGGGAGTATATGGGGTGGAATTTTGGATAGAGTTTTCGGATGGGGTTTCATCTGGGATTTCAGGGAAATTTGGGGTGGGTTTGTAAATTTGGGGTGGGTTTGTAAATATGGGAAGATGGTTGTTTATATACCCGGGTTTGGAACCCTTAGCCGCCTCCCGACGTCTCTCCCCTGTGGGAACCCTAGCCTTCCCGACGGCCCTCTCCTTGCCGTCACTGCCGGTGGGGCCTCCAATTTGTGATGATTTACCTTCCGACCAGGTCCTTGCTACGGCGACCGATGCATTTGGCGGGTTTGCTTCGGTTCTCATCTTGCCACCGTCTGTGCTACTCGGGTTGACTCCACTGCCGCTGCCTCCGCTGCCGCCCGCCGGTTTTTCGGTGAAGGTGGCGCGTTCGAGGGCAACCGCTGCCGATGCTCTCCCACCTCCTCTGCCTCTGCTATTTCGGCCTGAATTTCGGGCTTGTCTTGCTCGTTTCATCTCTTCCCACCACTCCGGGAATCCATGTATGTGGAAACACGTGTCCATGGTGTGCTTCTTCCCTCCACAATGGTGTGCTTCTTCCCTCCACAATGGCTGCATACTAGTCTGTTTTTGTCTTCTTCCTTATGGTGGTTGGGATGCCTCGGTGGTTGGTTGTATTGCGGTGTAGGTGTTCGGCTTCGGTCGTATACTGCAAGGCTGACTCCGATTTCGGTGTCTGGGGTGAGGAGTTTCTCGTTGATGGATTCCCGTCTTACTAAGCCATACGCCTTCCTTGCTGATGGAATTGGATCCATATTGAGTATATCTCTCTTGACTTTGCTGTATTTGTTGTCATCTAGTGCCCAGATAAACTGGTATAACATGTGCCTCTGTATATGTTGGTTATATATCTCCTTGTTTGATGTTGTACGCTTGTCTGTGCAGGTTAGATATCTGGAATTGATCGGCGCCACTCCCGTACGTTGTGGCGAGACTATCCCATAGATCAAATGCCGTTTCGTATTGGGAGACCTCGTTTATGAGGCTGGCGTCGATGTTGCTTATAATCCAGTTGAAGCAACAATCGTCCCGCTGTTGCCATCGACTGTAGTTTGGATCTGTTGGGGAAGGAGAATCTGTAACTCCGTCTATGTGAGAGGACGGACCCTTTCCCCAAATTCCTCTTCTCATTAACTTCGCCCAAGGGGGTAGTTATCTCCATTGAGTTTTTCTGCCAGACGTATTTCGCCTAGGGATTCAATGGATGAAGGCTGTGGATTTTGGCTTTTCTGAGACATACTGAGTCTCATGAATTCAGCGAATTGTTCGGCTGAAAGAGTTATCGATTGGTTGGTTTTTGGTGGATTATCAGAATCTGACATTGTGTTTGGATGTTTTTGCAGGTTTCAAAAGGTCGGGGAAGGTATTTAAGACGGTGATGAAATTTTTCTAAGTCTCAATCCCACATATACCTGCTCTGATACCATCTTAACGATGGTAATCGAGAGGTTTAGAAAGGCTGCGCATATTAGAGCGTTTGGGAGAAGATGATTTGTATTATTGTGTGTATTTGATACAATCGTTCCTCTCCTTTATATAAGGAGGAATACAAAGTATTTTAGGTGATGAATAAATCTATTCTTATACAAAGTATTCCATATCAATTGTGTATCAATTTCTCCTTAATGACTCCCGATTTGTCTCCTTAATGACTCCCAATTTGTCTCCTCTGATTTAGGTAGGTTTGACAATATGTCAATAATATCTTTACAAAGTTTGTCCATTTCTTATAAGAAATCAATAAGATAAGTCCTATATTATTACCCACATCACATTCCCAATATGTAAAAAGATAAAGCTCTCTGTTGTACGGACACCATGTTGCCTTTTTTGATAATCTTATCTTTATTTCCCGAAAGTAGAAGGAAAATATTACTCCGATATTGCATAGTGCATACGTGTATATATTTGCAACTTATACATATTCAAATGGTTTGGAGTAGTGTGTAGTGTACATACTTTTACTTTCATCCCCGTGTTTTTTTAACAAACCTCTTGTTTAAATTCGGTATTTGGAAGATGTAAAGTGCAATTTGCATTATTAAGTGTTGGATAAAATTGGGAAAATTCCCGAGCCGTTTACAGGCAGTACTCTAACTATTACAACCGAAGAGCAATACAAATACAAGTGAAATGGAAATTACAACAAAAATAGAAAATAATCGTACTAACTATAAGTCGAGTCGAGGAAAACCCTCTTTCCGCAAGATAAATTACGCCTCGGCTAGTGCTCACGGTTTGGCGTAGTGTCCCCAAAGATAAAACGACTTCGTCCTAGTGAGTAGAAGCACCTCAAACTCACTAGGCATCGGCGAACTTTCGGAGTTTCGAGAAAATGAGGAGACGATGCTCCTAAAGTGGATATATGTGAATGAGAGAATTAGTTTAGAGAGTGAAAGGAGAGCTTGTGATGTTGATATGTTTATGAATGATTCTCCTTTCAACCTCCTCACATATTTATAGACTTCGGGGATAAAGTAGTGATCATGTTGAATTTTTCTTCCAACAAGAGAAGATCATCTTGATTTTGGCTTCTTTGCAAGTTGTTCCAACTTGATCTATAAGAAGCTTCTAACTTGATCTTATAGAGATCATTTTGGATTTCTCTACCATCATGTGTGATAGGAAGCTTCCACCAAGTGGGATATCTCTACAAGTAGAGATCATTTTTATTTATTTTTCCAACATGTAGTAGTCATCTTGGAGTTCTTCTCCTCCAAGTTGCTATCCAAGTTGATCTTTTAGTGATCAATTTGGATTCTACTTTTCACAAGTAGCTATCAACTTGATCACCTCCAACAATCCCCACATTGGTTGGAGCTTCACAAGCTCAAACCAACATCTAAGTCACAACTCCATCGGAGGAATGCATATGCATGTATGCAGACACTAGCCTCAATTCTCAAGAAATAATATTGCATTTGAAATGGTAGCTTGGGGCTTTGAACCTTCCATAGTCAATACGATCGGGCATACCGGCAGCCTGATGGACGTGATGCCTTGAACCATTCTTCCTTAGTGTATACCGAGACAATAATATTGACACAATATTATTTACAAACTCGTCAGTTCTCACGTTTGTGTCCTTTTCTGGCCATGGAACACCACTTTGGATTCATAAGTGATTTACTCATTCTGAAGCGGCCCTCACTTTTCACTTACATATGTGATTATTTCTCGAGTATCCTGCTATACTCTACCTCCTAGAGGTTTCCAAGAATCATTAAAAGTCAAAGACTTAACCTCTTACCACGTGCAGGTTACAACACTCAATGCTTTCTAAGGAATGAGCGAAGACTAAGATCTTCTGAGTATTATGACTAGATTCATATAGCTTCGTTTTCCCATTGAACCAAGCCCATGGGATCTCCAATCGTGTGGTTGGGTTACCACTATAATAATCTTTTAGATGTGGTTTTCAACCACATTCCTTCTAGCAGCTTAAGCATTTGATCATGACATAACCCTTTGGTTAATGGATCCGCTAAGTTATCTTTTGACTTTACATAATCAACTGAGATAACACCACTCGAGATCAATTTCCCACGGTATTGTGCCTTCGACGTATATGTCGAAACTTTCCGTTATACATACTATTATGTGATCTCCCTATAGCCGCTTGGCTATCACAGTGTATCACTATTGTGGGCACTGACTTCTTCCAACATGGGATGTCTTCTAGGAAGTTTCTAAGCCACTCGGCTTCTTCCCTTGCTTCTAGAGCGATAAATTCAGATTCCATGGTGGATCGAGCTATACAGGTTTGTTTCGTTGACTTCCACGAAACAACACCAACCCCCACAGTGAACACATACCCACTTGTTGAAAATGAGTCTTTTGAATCAGAAATCTAATTTGCATCATGGTACCCTTCAAGTACTTGGGGATATCTGGTGTAATGCAACCCAAAGTTGAGAGTATACTTTAAGTATCTCAAAACTCTACGAAGAGCTTTCCAATGTTCGTTACTTGGATTGCTCGTAAATCGGCTCAACTTGTTCACTGGACATGCAAGATCAGGTCGGGTGCAGTTTGTGATAAACATCATACTCCATATGATCCTTGCATATTCTTCTTGAGCAATAGGCTCACCCGTGTGCACGCTCAAATACACATTTGGGTCCAATGGAGTCCAAGCTGGCTCACAATCAAAATGAGCGGAACTTCTTGAGCACTTTCTCGGTGTAGTGAGATTGTGTCAAAGTAATTGCCTCGTGATCTCTTGCAATCTTGATTCCAAGAATCACATCAGCTAGACCCATATCTTTCATGTCGAAATTTCTTTTCAACATATTTTTCATCTCGTTGATAATGTAATTATTACTGCCCATAATCAACATATCGTCTACATAAAGACACACAAAAATAGACCCATTATCTGTGTTTTTAATGTAAACACACTTATCACACTCGTTGATAGTAAATCCATTTGACAACATCACTTTGTCAAACTTCAAGTGTCATTGCAATGGCGCTTGCTTTAATCCATATAGAGACCTCACTAGTTTGCTTACCTTTCTTTCTTGGTCAGGTACAACAAACCATTCAGGTTGCTCCATATATATCTCTTCTTCCAATTCACCGTTCAGAAATGCAGTTTTCACATCCATTTGATGAATCTCAAGATTGTGCAATGAAGCAATTGCAAGAAGCATCCGAATAGAAGTGATTCTCGTAACCGGTGAATAGGTATCAAATATGTCATATCCTTCTTTCTGCTTAAAGCCTTTTACGACTAAGCGAGCTTTGTACTTATCAATGGTACCATCAGCTTTATATTTCCTTCTCAGGATCCACTTGAACCCTAAAGGCTTACAACCTTCTGGCAAGTCCACTAACACCCATGTGTTATTTCTCATGATCGATTCAATTTCACTATTGATCGCTTTTAGCCTGAATAGTGCATCTGGGCCAGACAAAGCTTCTGCTAGTGACTTTGGCTCATCATCCAACACAAAAGTAATAAAGTCGGGACCAAATGTCTTTGCAACTCTGGCTCTTTTGCTACGTCTTGGTTCTTCATTCTCAGGACTTGGCTTCGCCCTTTCCAGAGAATGAGAACTAGTAGCTTCATCCACCATTCTTTCACTAGAACGGTCCTCTTGTTTCTTGCAAGGATAAACATTCTCAAAGAATATAGCAATCCTTGATTCCATGGTCGTTCCTTCAGCTATGTCATGCACAGCTGACTTATAGACCAAGAAACGATAGGCATAGCTATTGAGTGCATAACCAATAAAGATACAATCGACAGTTTTGGGGCCAATTGCAACTTGTTATGGAAGAGGCACTTCCACCTTTGCTAAACATCCCCAGACTTTGAGGTATGAATACGATGGTTTCTTTCCTTTCCACAACTCGTAAGGAGTCACATCCCTACCTTTAAGTGGAATTTTATTCAAGATATAATTCGTTGTTAACACAGCATCCCCCCACATGATCTAGGGTAACCCTGAATTAATCAAAAGAGCATTCATCATCTCTTTCAATGTTCGATTTTTGCGTTCAGCAATGCCAATTCGACCGGGGAGAATAAGGAGCCGTAGTTTGGTGAATTATACCACTCGCATGACATAATTCTGCAAACGGGCTACATATTTTCCACCTCTATCACTTCGAACACACTTAATTTGACAACTAAGTTGATTTTCGGCTTCATTTTTTAAGTCTTTAAATGCTTCAATTGCATCATCTTTACCTCTTAACAGATAAAGGTAACAATACCTTGTGCATTCATCATCTCTTTCAATGTTCGATTTTTGCGTTCAGCAACGCCAATTCGACCGGGGAGAATAAGGAGCCGTAGTTTGGTGAATTATACCACACGCATGACATAATTCTGCAAACGGGCTACATATTTTCCACCTCTATCACTTCGAACACACTTAATTTGACAACTAAGTTGATTTTCGGCTTCATTTTTGAAGTCTTTAAACGCTTCAATTGCATCATCTTTACCTCTTAACAGATAAAAGGTAACAATACCTTGTGCAATCATCAATAAACATGATAAAATGTTTTTTACCACCTCTAGTTTGCACAACTTTCAAATCGCATACATCTGTATGGATCAACTCTAGAGGTTTCGTGCTCCGTTCTACCGAGTGAAACGACAGCTTAGTCATTTTAGCTTCAACACATACCTCACAGCTTTCAGGTGAGTTGAATTTATTGACTTTTAGTAAATCGAGATTCACTAATCTTTTTATAGCATTTAAATTTACATGTCCCAATCTACAATGCCACAAATCGGAGCACTCAAGCAAGTAAGAAGAAGATGCATCATTTTCATTACTTGATAATTTCGGAGTGCGGCGCACAACCGTTACATTTAGTTTGAACAGACCATTGGAAAGACAACCTTTTCCAAGGAAAGTACCAAACTTAGTCAATACAAACTTGTCAGACATAAAAACTAACTTGAAACCATGACTAACAAGTAGGCTACCCGAAACTAGGTTCTTCCGGATGTCAGGGACATGCAGCACATCCTTCAGTTTCAGCTCATGACCTGACGTCATCTTGAGCTTCACTTCTCCCAAGCCGACAGCTTCATATGAGTTTTGGTTGCCCATGTGAAGCTTCTTCTCTTCGACTTGTTTGTATGTTGAAAACTGATTTCGATCTGAGCAGACATGTACAGTCGCTCCAATGTCGATAAACCAAGACTTTGGGTTATCTACATGGTTCACTTCAGAGACCACGACTGCCAAGTCATCCTCATCGAAGTTCTTCTCGACCAGGTTCAAGTCTTTCTTGGCTTTCTTTTTCTTGGGTTTTCGGCAGTCCTTCGCTATATGACCCGATTTGTCACAGTTATAGCAGTTTCCTTCAAACTTTCGGGCAACTACCTTCCCTTTCCCTGTATCTTTCTCATTCGGGCGGGGACGTTTTGAGGATCTTCCTCGCTCTATCAGATTTTCCTTTGAGTCTTCCAAGCTTCCCGGCTTCTGATGATAACGCCTGTTGTCCTCTTCGACACGAAGACGAACAATCAGGTCTTCAGGCTTCATCTCCTTTCGTTTGTGCTTTAGATAATTTTTAAAATTTGTCCAGCACGGAGGAAGTTTCTCAATCATTGCCACAACAATGAACTGATCTGGTAAGACCATTCCTTCAGCGTGGACATCATGGATTATGATTTGCAGCTCTTCGGCTTGCGCCACCACTGGACGAGAGTCCACCATCTTGTAGTCCAAAACTTTTGCAACTACATACTTTTTTGTACCGGCGTCTTCGACGCGGTACTTCTTGTCAAGAGCCTCTCACAATTCTTTTGAGGTCTTAGTCCCTGCGAAGATAGAATAAAGACTATCCTATAAGTAGTTCATGACGTAATTCTTGCACAAGAAATCGCCTTGATGCCAAACATCATAGGCATTCCGGACATGGAAGTCCGTCTCTTCCTCAGATACGACTGGCGCATCTTCCCTGAGGAAGTTGGCAACACCTAACATAGTTAGGTAGAATAACATCTTTTGTTGCCAACGTTTAAATTCAGAGCCCTTAAATTTCTCTGGGTTATCGGCCTGAGGCATCACCCTCGAGGTCGAAACAGGTGTCAACACCGATGTTTTGGCAACAGAAAAAGTAGATCCATTTTGTTGGTGTTCATTTCCTCCAGCTCTATGGTTTCCGTTCATCGTAACTTCGGTCGACATCACCTAGAGTACGACTAATTTATCTTGCGACTGTTGGATAAAATTGAAATAATTCCCGAGCCGTTTACATGCAGTACTCTAACTATTACAACCGAAGAGCAATAAAAATACAAGTGAAATGGAAATTACAACAAAAATAGAAAATAACTGTACTAACTGTAAGTCGAGTCGAGGAAAGCCCACTTTCCGCAAGACAAATTATGCCTCGGCTAGTGCTCACGGATTGGCGTAGTGTCCCCAAAGATAAAACGATTTCGTCCTAGTGAGTAGAAGCACCTCAAACTCACTAGGCACCAGCAAACTTTCAGAGTTTCGAGAAAATGAGGAGACGATACTCCTAAAGTGGCTATATGTGAATAAGAGAATTAGTTTAGAGAGTGAAAGGAGAGCTTGTGATGTTGATATGTTTATGAATGATTCTCCTTTCAACCTCCTCACATATTTATAGACTTAGGGGAAAAAGTAGTGATCATGTTCAATTTGTCTTCAAATAAGAGAAGATCATCTTGATTTTGGCTTCTTTGCAAGTTGTTCCAACTTGATCTATAAGAAGCTTCTAACTTGATCTTCTAGAGATCATTTTGGATTTCTCTACCATCATGTGTGATAGGAAGCTTCCACCAAGTGGGATATCTCTACAAGTAGAGATCATTTTTATTTTTTATTTCAACATGTAGTACTCATCTCGGAGTTCTTCTCCTCCAAGTTGATTTTTCAGTGATCAATTTTGATTCTATTTTTAACAAGTAAGCTATCAACTTGATCACCTCCAAGATTAAGTCCCTTTTATTTATTTTGGTTAATAGTTACTAGTATTACTTAATTAAAAACTAGTATCCCCTAAAAAATTTAAATATTATTAGTTGTTGGCTGGTGTGTACGTCAATTAGGTTTGTGATCTGAAATAATGTGCCACCTGACTAACTTTTCTAAAGTTTCTACACATATAATTTATTTATTTATTTGTGTATGTATTTATGATTGGCTAGGGAGTTAGACCAACTTGCTTCGTGGAATTCTTCATTTGCCCATTTCGATATTTGAAGATAATAAAGGGATATGTATAACTCAAATTGCTGACCGGTAATTAAGCTTCATTTGTTTTTTAAGTTTAATTAAATTACTTATATTTGGAAAAATAAAATCTCAAGAATCGAGATCCATAATTCTTTGTGAACTTAGATGATAGTACTATACAATAAGAAAATCATCAAATTAATTGAAAGAACTAATAGTACTATCATATTTTTTGATTGGGTCTATAAACAAAACTTATGGAGTACTACTATTTTTTAGATTCAAAGCACACTCATGAAAAGCAATTGCAAGGTTTTCCTCATCCCAAAATAATATGGTGAATTAAAGAAGACTATTGATAAAGAAACAAAGATGAGCCCAAGTTGTCAACTTTTATATTGCATCATGTTGAAAATTTACACGATTTAATTAATGGCATTAACTAACTATGTGTATAAAGCATAAACCACATATAAATTATTGTTTAATACTATTAGCCCGTTTTAGAAAGAGAAGGGCCCCTACTCACTTCTAAAATTCGGTCAAATGAATAAATTAGGAAACAGTAATAATATAGTTACAAAGTTATTACTTTTTTAATCAACTAACAATTATCTAGACCAATGGTGACTAAGATGCGTGGACCATATGATATTAACGATTTTAGAGCTCTATATAGCTTTGGTTTGCCCCCCTACATGTTTTATCATAAAATGATACATCTCCATGCTTGCATTATCACTAGACAAACCTTTTTTTCGTAATACATGTAATCATGATTTGATTTTGAAATAATTTTATGTGTTTGTCGTCTATATCGCGTCTTGTTAACGGTGGCATTACTTGTATCGTTTTCCTAACATAGACAATATACTATATACTACAACAATTGTTCATGCATTCGCCTGACATGACTTGAACTATCAATACCACTTTGTATATCTAAATATTTTGAATGTATCAAATTAGCTTTTGAATTGATGTAAGCAATAAAATACAAAATTAATGATTGAAGCATCTTGAAAAATAATACAAACGCATAGAACCAGCTGAAATAACCCATGATAAGAAATTAACATTAACAATAGCATAAAGCCAAGAGTAACGGCACATAGCCTATAAACGTAGTCTTGTCATAAAAAGCCTTAAAGAATATTCGTAGTTTCTAAATAGTACTAATATTAATATTTATTACGAAATAGTGTTACTAAATGAACCAACTTTAATCAAGTTAGAATAATGATAATGTTGTTGGACGATTGGGCCCACTTAATTTAGTAGTACTACTATTATTATTTTGTTCAAACATCAAACACGGCAAACTACTAGAATAATTATTTACCAACTCAAAGCGAGAGGTCAATTTTTACGAAAGTACGACAATAATACAAAGTACTCCATATTTATTCTTCAAATGATGCAAGGATACAATATTTTCAAGTCTTGCAAAATATGGGAAAAGATAGAAAATAGTACTCCATCCGTCTCTCTCTGTAGTAGAGACATTTCTTTTCGACACTGGATTTAAGAAAAATTATTTTAAATGAGTTAAGTAAAAGGAGAATAAAGTAGAAAGGAAAAAAGTAGAGAGATGAAAAGAGAGGAAAATACTTTTTGTCAAAAAAGGCAAATGACTCAGCTACAGTGAGACAATCCAAAAATGAATACGAACCAAAAGCCCATTTTGTTCAATACTATAGTATTCAGTTTCCAATCTTCGTCAAAATGGGACAGTAGTTGAACTACTAATGTAAACAAAAAAAATTCTAGAAAAGCCCATCTGCATCAGATTTTATCCAACGATTGCCAAAATTGAAGTCTTAATTTTATTCTTTTTTTTCTTTTTGGCCAAATGATGTCTAAAGACTAACATCAAGAATTTGAATTAAATAGTGTTTAGTTATGATTTTCATATAGTATTAGCGTGACTAACATTAGTATCTTAGCTGAATATTATTCATCATGACTTATGAGATGAACTGGTTGGAATGGACTTCCCTTTGTCAATTTCCTATTATTGATAAGCCTCCTTGTGTTCCTGTTGTATTTAGGTCAGTGTTGGCCACAAACTAAGGTTACTGGAAACCTAGGCCTCTCTCCTCAATTTTAATTACAAAAAATGCTCAATATAGCGTTGGCCAAATGAGACCAACTCAATTTACTTTCTTTATTGACAATGAGGTTGTGCTATTTGTCTGTTATTGGTTTTTATATATTTTATATATTAAAAATATAGTATTATTAAAATTCTTAATATTTCAACCGCTATAAATAAAAATCAAATTTGCTATAGTTCTATATATACACTTTTTTATCTACATATAATCCTTTTTCTGTTCTACAATTTCTTATTTCTTTATCATCTCTTGTTACACAATTTCTTAGTATTTCTTTATCATCTCTTGTTACTCATCATGACGAGAATGACATTCTCCAATTCCCAAAATTTCTGTTTGTTCAACGTATTCTTTTGTATTTCGATGGTTGTAATTAATTGCTTTTGTTTGTTTATTTTATTTTATTTAATTCGTCATTTTTGTGCCTTTTTTTGTAAATTTTCAATAATTAAATATTTTAATATAAATAATATTATTCTTGCGTCTTATAAATTTTTTTGTTTCTCACCTTCCTAGAGTGGAAATTCCCTTTCTTTTTTCCAAGTCAAACATTAAATGCTAAAAAATGACTCCACAGCTTCTTGACGCTTTGTGGAAGCCAATGTTTATAGAAAGAATGAATCTAGTGCGTGGATGATTGAACTTGTATAATAATTTAGGACATCCACAACGCTGCCAGAATCACATCCTCTGACGCGAGATGCACATGGGGACCACATATGTACTGTGGATCCGGCATGCGTTTTTCTGTGTCGCCGAGTACAACAATCACCTCAACTTCCTAAACCACTCTGATCTCTTCAACTATGAGTGGTAGGGCATCGATGATAAAATTCATAGCTAATGGAGGTCATTACAACACGGGCCACCATCTCGTTGATGGCATCTATCCAAAAGGGCCGACGTTCGTCAAGACCATTTTATGTCCAACTGAGACCAAAATGACTCATTTTGCGCTGAAACATGAGTTGGCGGGAAATGACCCCGAGCCATGTGTGCCCAAATCGCTCACACCTAACTTCAATAAGATTTAACTAAAGAAATTTGAGCGCTTTGATTCACTCGATGAATAATAAACATATATTCTTTTATTTATGCTATTAACTAGTATGCCATCTACATTAATACATGATATATCTGTACAGTAATTAAGTCATTGTATGAAATCTGAGAAGTTAAGAGAACAGTAAGCATCCAAAACAATGTCATAAGACAACTAACTCTACTTGTTAATCTATAATCACTACTTCCTCAAAGTTAACAAAATCCTCCAAGGTTAACAACCATCACACTAATATCATCAACAGCCCCTCTTGAAACAGCAAGATCAACAAGCTTCCTACAAGCTGCCAAAACCTGAGCCTTTTCCACATCTATGCAAAGAGGGCGTGCAATATCTACAGCTTCTTGATTATTCACCTGAATTAAATAAAAAAATTTCATCATTACCAGAAACTATATTAAAAAGGAATATTCATCATGTAAGAGAAATTTCAGAAAAACTACCTTGTCCCACAATCCATCAGAAGCTAGGACAAGAAATTCATGATCTGGTTCAAGTCTGATCACTTTAGTCTCAGGCTCTGCTGTGATCCATTGCTTAAGATATCGATCTCCGATGCTTCTAGAAACTGCTAATGATCCCAGGACTCTCCAAACACCGTTACGCTCTTCCACAAAACCACCCTACAAAACCACACAACAGCATCAAGATTAGATTTTTTTCACAAGAAACTGCAAGATTAGTGGAACTGAATATATACATGTGTCTTATTATTACCAGCTTTTCAATTCTTTCCCTCTCGTCTTCGCGGAAGCCAGGGCGGTGATCGGAGGTGAGGGCCTCCACGGAGCCGCCTCTGCTGAGAATTGCACGGCAGTCGCCTGCGTTGGACGCTACGAGATTGCCGTTCTTGATCAGCGCCGTTACACTGCAGGCTCCACCTCTAACATCTTTGTTTAGGAATTCGGAATCTGTGGTAAGGTATCCATTCTTCACAGCCACCTCAATTCCGTTGCTTTTTTCGAGTTCATTTAATATGTTCTTTTCCAAGTTCTTAGCTGCAAACTCTGCTGCACTAACGCCTCCATGCCCATCAAACACACCAAAAAAGGCCTGCAAAAAGGCAAAAACATGAATTCCTTCGCACCCTTTTCAAAAGATTGTATTTTTCGAATTCTCCAATCTTTTTCATCGATCAAGAATCGTTACAGAATAGTCAGCACGTGAAAATTACCTGCTTTTGATCGGATTGAAGGGAAAGAGTTGCAGAGAAACGATCCTCCATCACATCCTTCCTCCCTCTCTTGCAACAAACTGAATAGCCATCTCCCTCCACCTCATCCACTTCTGGAGCCATCGGCGGCGCCGGCGACTCCCTCTCCGGCGCCGCAACCACCGGAATATCAAGCCTCGCGGGCCTCTTCCTCTTCAAGAGAGGCGATGATTCGGCGCCGGCAAACCCCCTGAGGCGGCAACTCGGCTTGTTGAACCAAGCGAGGCGAGGAGATGAAGACGATGATGTTGATGATGGAGAGAAGACCGGCGATTTCGACAGTACAACTGTGCAAGATGACATCTTTTTTTTTGTTCTGCTCTTGGTTTTTGAGTTGGGAATAGAATCAAATAATTTGTTGGTTTTGATTTCGAAAGATTGGAATAAGCAATATAAGGTTAGTGGAGTCAATAATCAGTGTATAATCCGCGTTGAATGAGTAGTGCTCTTATTCTATTTCTGCATTATTTGTTGTTTTTTGCTTTAGTCCAACTTCTTTCTTCATAAGCTATGACTAATAGTGGAATTCTTACGCGAAAACTGACCTATTAAATTTCTTCCCTTTTCCCCCAATTAAAGCGTGTTAATTTTCTACTCCTATTACTCAAGTCTTTCAGAAACCTACAAAATTCCACATGCGCAATTTCCCATTATTTTTTTCCTTTTATACTTTATTAAATATTTAAATTGTCATTGTTAATCATAAAAAAAAAGTTTGAATGAGTCACTGTACTAGTATTATCACTCGCAATTCTACAAGAGCAGTGTACATCCACTGGCCCAGCTTCTAACGTAAGAGCAGTGTACATCTACTGGCCCAGCTTCTAACGTAAGAGCATCCATGGATGGTGGGATGGATGTCCCGGCGGACATCTCGATGGACTTCCCAAAAATACCTCCGCCACGTTATAAGGATATCCCACTGCACTGTCACGTTATAAGGACATCTCACTGCACTGTCACGTTATAAGGACATCTCACTGCACAATGACGAACAACCCCAAGGACATCCCGACGGACATCCACAATAATAAAAATTCACAAATTCACCAAATTAAACAATTTAGGGAATTAAAATTTCGACACGAATACGGACGGAGAAAGTGCAATGATAATTTCATTAAATTAAAAAATATAAAAAAAAGTACATTTCAACAAAAAAAAGTCTAAACAAATTACATTCTAAATATCAACGACGACCCCTCCGCGTTCATATCTCCTCAATAATATCGTTCTGGAGTCTAATACTGGCTTGTCATTGGCGCATGTCGGCAAATGCACGGACTCGATCGGCCTCTTCATGGGGTATCCCCATACGTACATTGGCAGTGGCCACGCCATGGCTTGGACCGGCAACATCAACATCATCATTGGCCCAATTAGTCAGTGCTGGACCTTCATCTTCGACAATCATGTTGTGCATGATAATACATGCGTACATGATATCAACGATGCTGTCAATATACCACAGCCGTGATGGACCATTCACTGCCGCCCATCGAGCCTGGAGCACACCAAATGTCCGCTCCACATCCTTGTGCGCCGCCTCTTAACGACCCGCAAAATAGACCTTCTTTTCTTCTGTGGGGCATCTGATCGTCTTCACAAAGACTGGCCACATAGGGTATATCTCATCCGCCAAATAATAGTCCATGTTGTGCTGGTTGTCGTTGACGACGAAACTGACGGCCAGACCAACACCCACACACTGGTCGTTGAAAAGGGGCGATGACTGGAGGACATTGATGTCGTTGTTCGACCCGGCTAGTCCAAAATGAGCATGCCAAATCCACAGCCGGTAGTCAGCTACCGCTTCAAGGATAATCGTGGGATTCTTGCCCTTTAAACCGGTAGTGTACACCCCTTTTCAGGCGGCGGGACAGTTCTTCCACTCCCAATGCATACAATCTATGCTGCCTAACCGGAAACTCGTGCTGACTTCCGTGCATATCCATCAGAGACTGTCAATTTTCAGGGGTAGGCTTCCGAAGATACCTATCCCCGAATATCTCCTTAATGCCCTCACAAAAATACTTCAGACAATGGATGGGTCGAGGTACTGCCGGCGGCTGCTGCTGCAAGGACGCTTGTATCGCGTGATTTATCTCCCTGGACGTAACGACCCGCAACTGTTCTCTAATTCGCCAACGTACGTCATCAGAAATTCCACGACTACCACCCGCACCACTACCACTGACCATTCTGGATATATAAAAGAAACGTAGAGAGAGAGAAAAAAACTCGTTAAAACAAGTGGTGCAAATGAAATGAAGTTCAACAAGCCGTATATATAAAGTTTTTTTTTAAATGAAAATTCGGGACGTCCGTCGGGAACCCACAATGACGAACGTCACGACGGACGTCGTCGGAATGCCGCGAAACTCCAGTGTCCGCAGCGGACGTCCGTATCCGCCTCTCCCACGCCTAATGGCGGACGTCTGACGGGACGGTCGCCGTTGTGGATGCTCTAATGCGCCAACCAAACCAAGAAAATATCCAATGCAAATGCTGACAGCAACTCCTCTCAGCCCACTTTCTTGAATCCTTCCCTTCTTTCACCGTCTGCAAATTTATCATTCTGTAAATTTCCAACTTTCGCTTTCTGAATTTCAATTTTCGCAACTTGTGTGTTAGACTTTAACAAAGTTAGGATTTTTATGCCTCAACGATCAACTAAAGCATTCATCCTCATAGGATTTCGCAAATAACCACTAGTTTGTAGGTTTTCAATTATGAATTCCATTATTGCTACTAGTAACTTATACTAATTTCTCCCCGGTAAAAGCCGTATATTTTCGTTTTTTCTTATAAAAGATTGAATTTTTTTTGTTTGTTTTTGGCGAATTCAGTAATTCTGTTCCTGGGGGCATATGGGTTTTGTGTTTTCTTGAATTTTCTTTATAATCATTATATATTGAATTTTAATTGCAAATCTGTCAAGTTGAATGTAGGACAACTGACCTAATAAAAAAAATTGGACCTTTTGACTTGAGTAGAAGGAAACAGCTCAGAGTTTAGAGCATCTCCAGTAACAGCGTCAAAATCGCGACGCCGATTTTTCGCCGACGCCTGTTCTGACGCCGAACCATTAGAACCGGCGTCGGCGAAATCAGCGTGGCCATGCCGATTCACGCGATGACGCCGGTTCCGACGCCGATCCTCACGGCTCCATTGTGGGTCCCGGATCGGCGTCAAATCGGCGTCAGATTTTATTTTTTATTTTTTTTTCTTTTGAAAACACTATATATACGCGCTTTGAACGTCATTTTCATTCGCACCACTTGTTTTAACGAGTACTCTCTCTACCTTACTTTCTGTTCAAGATCAATAACGAGCAATGGAGAACAACTACGAAGGTACTCCAGTGACTCCCGGGGGATGGTCTCAGACTGCCCCGACTCCCGGGGTAGGGTCCCATACTTCCCCGGCTCCTGGGGGAGGTGGTTGGCCTCCGATGACCGGGTACTACAACATGTACCCGTGGCAGCAGATGATGCCGGGGTGGGCACCCGGCATGCAGCCCCCTATGCAGATGATGCCGGGGTGGGCGGGGTGGGCACACGGGATGCAGCCACCGGCGCAGCAGATGATTCCACCGGCGCAGCAGATGATTCCCCCGGCGCAGGGGACGCACGGGGGGGACAACGCCTATCGGCCGACTTTTGATTTTTCCACCGGTTCTTCGCACACATCGACCCCAACGGATGCACAGTATACAGAGACCTTCTCCTTAACGGACTTGGATTTTGATATGAACGAGGTTCCGGAAACTCTCATTCAAAGCCAGGGAGTAGGGCGGGGTAAGAAGAAGGGAAAGGCCAAGAAGGTCGGCGAGTCGTCGCAGCCGGAGGCGGAAATCCGGGGTCGGAGGAAGTGGACGGACGCGGAGAACGTTGCGGTTGCCAAGGCGTGGGTGAGTGTCTGCGACGATCCTCTCGTTTCGAACAACCAGAGGATCGTCAACTTGTGGGCCAAGGTAGCCGCAGCCTACAAGGCATTTTGCTCTGAAGGGAGACCGTGCACCGGGGAGGAGGTCCGGAAGTGCTGGGACCGAATCAGGTCTGGCGTCTCTCGATTTTCGGGTTTGTACGCCAACGCCCTCCGCATGCAGACCAGTGGCCAAACAGAGGAAGACTGCAGGAGGATTGCGGAGAGAGCCTACCCCGATCCGCAGAAGAAGTACTATGAGTTCACCTACTTAAACTGCTACGTTGTGCTCAACGAGTCGGAGAAATTCCGGGCAGGCGTCGACGCTGGCTGGCCGAAGAGGCAGAAACTGAACTATACCGGAGATTATAGCGGCAGCAGCGGTGGTTCGACAGACCTCCCCGAGACAGCCCAGGAGGTCCCGACTCCTCGTTCGTTCGGTCGCCGACTTCGCCCGGTTGGCCAAAGGCGGGCGCAACAGGTTGCGAGGGGGGCACCCCGAGTTCCCAGGGGGTCCATTCGACATCTCCCCTCGGCCGGTCTACCGAGGAGCTCAAATGGTGAAGAACTTAGCCGACTTCCAAGCGGCGGTGGACCCCGAGGTGAAGGATTTTCTTCGTGTATTGCTCCAGAGCCAGCGTGAAGAATTGGAGGCGATGAGGAGGGACACCGGCGGGAATAGCCACGGCGTAGGTGGCGACGACGGTGAAAAAGCGTTGGGCGACGACGGAGACGAGGACGGCGGCGAGAAGTGATTTTGTTTTACTTTTTTAAATTAATGCACTTTTTAATTTTTGTACTTTTTTTAAAATTATTGTACTTTTTTTTTAAAATTAATGTACTTTTTAAGTTTTAATATTATTATTCGAATTTTCCGTATTTGTCTCGTAAATTAAATTCCGTATGTTGATACGAGTGTAAATTAAATTATATAATTGTTATTAGTGATGTGGATAGGTAGTGTGAAGGCTATGTGAGGGCTATTTGATGTCCAGTTGATGTGGCAAGCTGATGTGGCAGGAGAATTGTAGTGCTGGTGATGTGGCAGTATGAAGGCTATGTGAGGGCTATTTGACGTCCAGTCTTACCGGAGAGGCTCTTAGGAAGGAAGACCACTTGGCGTAATTAAGATGGCTAATTTGAGAGAGAGAGGGCCACCAAGAACTTAGGATTGACGGCAATTCGAATATTGATAAGAGCATCTCCAATAGCTTAGGACGTCAAATAGCCCTCAAATAGCCTTCACACTGCCACATCATCAGCACTACAATTCTCCTGCCACATCAGCTTGCCACATCAACTGGACATCAAATAGCCCTCACATAGCCTTCACACTACCTATCCACATCACTAATAACAATTATATAATTTAATTTACAATCGTAGCAACATACGGAATTTAATTTACGAGACAAATACGGAAAAATTGAATAATACTATTAATTTTTTTTCATTTCGTTTTTAAATCCACGGAATTGAAATAATTATAATCAATACTCTTAATTAATTCAAAAGGGTATCAGCCCAACCCTTCTGGGCCCAAAACAAATAATTAAGATTGGCCCAATTGCTTTAAAACAAAAATCAGCCCCAACTCCTTTAAAAAAATCCTTCCATTCTCGGTCAACTCCTTCTTCTCCACATTTCCACTTCCATTCTCCATTAAAAACAGTCGAAAAATTTTAAAAAAAAATAAAATAAAATCGGACGCCGTCGGCGTGGGCACGCCGATTGTGACGCCTATTTAGCCGACGCCGATTTCGCCGACGCCCAATGGTTCGGCGTCAGACCGGCGTCGGCGAAAAATCGGCGTCGCCGGTCTGACGCCGGTTATTGGAGATGCTCTAATCTTGCTGATGACATTTCCAAACTCAATTTTGATACTGGAAGGGATGGAGGCAGCACAGTTCTAGGGAAAGAAGAACAGTTGGGAGACAAGGATATGGCGCCGATGGCCGGAAGTTCGATTCACCGGTCGTTGTCACGGCCGCAGCTAGACCTCAGTGGAGCTGCCATACAGGGGAATATCGAGGAGAAGGATCCCACCATTCTGCTACCTAATCAGTCTGATGATATCTCGCATTTGGCTTTGGATATTGGAGGTAGCTCTTTATGAGTATATTGGTTTTAGCTTGTGGGACAAGATTTATGTGTATGTGGATAGTTTGTATGTGCTCATTGGTTTTAGCTGGTGGGACAAGATTGCTGTGTGTGTAGTTTGTATGGTGGATGCAGATATTGACTGTTTTACTTTACCCTGGCGTTTGCGTAGATTTGTTTGTGAGCCTTCCTAGTGTGTGTTCTGTGTGCTAATTTCTGTAAATTGGGAAGTGGTGTGGTTCTCTAGTTGCAGCTTTCTATGTTTCCATCTTTATTACTTTCCAACATATGTATTTGTGGAAGATATGTTCAATGTTTATGTTTAAAGTTGTTTTGAAAAGATTCCATATATTACTAGAAAGTTAGCTAAATATCAGCTTTTGAGTTTGACTTCCTGGAAGATTCTCGGGGTTCACTTTTAGAATGTAGTTGATTTCAGTGGATGCCATTTGATGGAGTACGTACTAAACAAGCCCAATAGCAGTGACGGCCCATCAACCCAAAGCCCAAGGAAGAGTATCAGTTCGGCATTACCAAAGAGTTCGGCCCTAGCCTACAGCTCGGTAAAAGCCGACCAATCAAGCCCTACTCTCAGATCGGCAAAAGCTCCAATCAAGCTCTACTCTTAGATCGGCAAAAGCTGCTCGGCAATAGTTCAGCAGTTCGGTCTCAGTATCGGCAAAAGCTGCTCGGCAATAGTTCAGCAGTTCGGTCTCAGTATCGGCAAAAGCTGCTCGGCAATAGTTCAGCAGTTCGGTCTCAGTATTCGACCGAACTGGGAGATAGTGGACTCATGCAGAACCTCCACGACCTCCACTACACGATCTATTTAGTGGTGTCAAATCATGCACGACCTCCTGCAGGAAAGCAGACCAAACAAAGATATAGTGGGCCCATGCAGGATCGCATGACCTCCACGACATCCATAACCATCATTAGTGGTGATGCAAGCCACGATCTTAGTTCAATGTATAAATAGAACTTAGATCAGATAGAAAAGGGGGTTTCAAAAGAAGCTCTCTAGAGATAAAATATCATATAGCAAGTCTGTATTGTAAGCTGTAGAAAACAGATCAAGCAATACAACTCTGCCCTCTTTTCTTCCCGTGGACGTAGATTTACTTCAGTAAATCGAACCACGTAAATTCATTGTGTCGTAGTCTTTATTCTCTACCAGCATTTACTAACATCAGAAATTCGCGAATTCATCACTGGCGCCGTCTGTGGGAAACAGAGAACCAAATTTGTGATAAAGCGAATTTTTGACCCTTTTTCCACCCCAAAAAAATGCATACCAGATCACATACTACCCGTAATACCGTTCGTGAAAACCATGAGGAAGCTAGTCCAGCCCGCAGGTCCGGAAAACAGCCTCGGGAGACATCTACTTCCAGTTTTCACGATGAAGGAACAAGCCGCTCAAAAGGTCCACACACCGAGTCTTCCCAGCAGCCTGATTTGAATGAGGCTGTCAAGCTGTTCTTGGCTGAGAAGCAGGATGAGTTCTTAGCCTTCCTGCAAAAGAGCCAAGAGCCGAAGACGAAAACGGTGGATTCTCCTTCCTCATCCAGACATGAAAGTCACTACCGCAGTAGTGCCGTGTCTTCCAGGAAGAAGAATCCTCAACCCCGACATGTTCCTGTTCCTCCTCGGTACCGGAATCACAGGAGATCTCCATCTCCTCCATACCGAAGAGATGTCGGGTTCGCCATGTACGGAGCATTGAAGACTCCGTTCTCGGACGATATCACCCGAACTCCCCTTCCACAGAACTACCGAACTCCGTCGATGACTTATGACGGGTTGGTGGATCCTCATGACTTCCTGGGACGCTATCAGTATAACATGGCGAACCAGGGTCTCAATGAGGTCCATATGTGCAAGCTGTTCCCCGAGCTGCTTATCGGGAACGCGAGAAGGTGGTTCGATAGCCTCCCCCAAGGCAGCAGTAGATCTTACCGAGATCTAATGGATGCTTTCCACAGGAGGTTCTTTCAGAAAGCGGAAGCCCGGATCACTTCGGCTCAGCTGCTTTCTATACGTCAAGGTCGCGACGAAAAGATCAGCGACTTCATGACGAGATTCCACAAGGAATGCCTACAAGTAGATGATCTCAACGATCTACTTGTCATTTCGGCATTCCAAAATGGAATCCTGCCCGGAGCTCTCTACAGAAAGCTCGTGGAATGCAGTCCGCAAACAGCTCAAGAGATGTGGGACATTGCGGACAAGTTTTCTCGTGCCGATGAGGCAGACCGTCGAAAACGGTCTTTAGACAGCTCATCTAGAGAAGACAAAAGAAGCCCGATCATAGCGATCAGAGGCTTCCTCGCCGAACACCTTCCCCACCAAAGGAGGGATAGCGGTCATCCGAGGTGATCGAAAAAGAGCAAGTGTGTTCGCAGATTGCGCTTAAAAGTGCCGAGCAATCAGTTCGGCACCATCAAGCATAGCAATCACAGCAGCCGGAGTCAGAGGCAGGCGAAATGACCGAAGTCACACCGGAGCCGAACTCGATGGTGTACGGCACTGAAGCCGTGATTCCGGTTGAGATCGGCATACCCAGTCCCCGAACTCAATTTCTCCTCAGAAATGAATGGTGACGGACTGAGAGCCGAACTAGATCTTGCCGAAGAAAGAAGAGAATTGGCCTGCATAAAAGCAGCCAAGTACAAGGAGCAAGTAGCCCGGTATTATAACCAAAGGGTGAAAAAGCTGCAATTTCAAGTGGGAGATCTCGTCTTGAGAAACAACGAAGTAAGCCGAGCAGAAAAGCTGGGCGAACTCGAACCCACATGGGAAGGTCCATATCGGGTGTCAGAAGTCCTCGGCAAAGGGTCTTACAAATTGACCCACGTGTCAGGAGCACAGGTACCCCGAACATGGTACGTTTCCAACCTCAAAAAGTTCCATTTGTAAGAGACAGTCCGGTCAGTCAGTCTTGAGTCCTGTTCGGTCAATGTGCTTTCTTTGGTTTGCTTGGTCTTTGTTTGTCTCTGTGCGTTTTGTCTGTGTGTTTTGTCTGTCTCTGTGCGTGTCGTCTCTTACAAATGTTACTGAGGTATCTTGTTCTTCGAAGGCTGATCCCCTTCTTAGAACATATACAAGCCAACGATTGTGAGTCAAAGCTTCTAAAGAGGATACAAGACCACAATTCAGCTTAAACAAGCAGTTCGTCTGAAACGAACTGCAATAAGCCAACGATTGTGAAGTCCAAGCTTCTAAAGAGGATACAAGACCACAATTCAGCTTAAGAATCAAGCACTTCGTCTGAAACGAACTGCAACAAAAGTCCGATTCACGCGATAAAACTTGCCTGAATTAGGACAAGGGAAAGTCCGATCCACGCGATAAAACTCGCCGAATTAGGACAAGGGAAAGTCCGATCCCCAAATTAGGACAACGGAAAGTCCGATCCGAGCGATAAAACTCGCCAAATTAGGACACAAGCTTAGTCCGGTCGAAGATGTTTATTTCATCAGACCAAAGACTAGTCCGGTCAAAGATGTTTATTTCATCAGACCAAAGACGAGTCCGGTCAAAGATGTTTATTTCATCAGACCAAAGACGAGTCCGGTCAAAGATGTTTATTTCATCAGACCAAAGACGAGTCTGGTCAAAGATGTTTATTTCATCAGACCAAAGACGAGTCCGGTCAAAGATGTTTATTTCATCAGACCAAAGACGAGTCCGGTCAAAGATGTTTATTTCATCAGACCAAAGACGAGTCCGGTCAAAGAAGTTTACTTCATAAGACCGAGGACAAGTACGATGAAATTTTTTCGCTAAGCTGTAAATACACAGTGTTAGAAGCGAAAACAAAATTTCATTTTTCAAATCTTGTTCGGCACACAACTCCGCTACCCTACGAGATGGCGTTACGCTATTACAAAGGACTATCCTACTGTCCAGGGTTGCTAAAGTTGAGCCATCTATTCACAAAATCCTCGTGAAGCCGAGTTCGGGCGTTCTCGGCAGCTGAAGAATAAGCAGGTCGACGAGATGCTCTAATCGACCTACCGCCTCTTCCCTGAGCCCGAGAAGCCCTAGCACCTCGGCGGCGAAGAGTCTCTTCACGAAGCATTTGCCGATCTTGCTCACTCATAACCACAGCTCCTCTGCGAACTTCAGTCCGTCCTCGACTTGACGTCTCTGGTTGTCCCTGAGTTCGTTGCTGACTTGGAGTAGGGTTTTGAGCAAGTGAATCAGAGGTTTGAGCTGGAGTATTAGCATCTGTTGGCGGGAAATGCCTGAGGAATCTCTCAATTGAGGGACGCCGGGAAAGAACTATGTCGTACCGAGAAGCCCAGCGCCGCAATGATTTCACGACTTGTTGGCAAGCCGAACTCTCCAGCGCATTGTTCCTCCGGAGTACATGATATTCCTCCCACAGTTCGTCAACTCGTTCCTGAACTTCAGAGATGGTCATTCCCCCACGCCTGCAGATGAAATCCTCATACGCAGTCCTCTCAGCGACGGCAATGTTCAGCTCGGCCTCCAGATCCTTCTTTTCGGACTCTAAGTCCTTATTATCGGCCTCCAGCTTCATTGAACGAGCCAAGAGTTCGTCATTCTTCATCTGGTCAGCTATAGCTCTTTTCTCAGCTTCGTCTAAAGCCGAAGAGTACAGCCGCTTCCAGTGAAGTACCTCCAGCTCCTTGAGAGTTAAGAATACAAAGCAGCTACGTCAGTTCGGCATTTCAGCTTACCGAGCAGGTAGTAAACCACAACAGGAGTAAGAGAGTACGAAAGGCTATACGAAGACACAAGAGCAGAAAGAAGAATTTTTTCATTCATAAGAAAAATTTTTTTTTCTACACAAGGGCTTCAAGGCCGTTTTACAAGAAGGAAGAAACTAAACTAAGAGAAGGAAGACGAAATCATACTCCGCTAGCTTCGTCTCCGCCTTCTCGGTGAGGTTCAGCTTCCTTCTCCTTGTCTGCTTCAGCTTCAGCCTCGGCCTCCCTGCTCTCCCCAGCCTGCTCGGCGCCACTGTAGCCGATCTGCTGCGCCTCCTGCTCGACCTGCTCATCGCCGGTCTGCCGCTCATGCTGCTCGGTATCACCCTCTCCATGGAAAATTGGAGCGGGTGAAACTGACCCTATGAAGGCAAAGATAGCCTCCATGTTCTCATCGCGGTCAGCTCGGCAACTACGAACTTGGTCTGCAGAAAGCAGGACCGAGGACGAAGCAAGCTCCCCAAGCACCGGCAGACTCTGAAGCCGAGCTGCTATCTCTCGGCCGTACAGCGGCAGGATGACTTCGGGACCCTGCTCGGCTTTATCGGTCATCAGTTTCAGCAGATCACCGACAAAGGCTGAAAATTGGTCGCTCAGAAAGAGTTTCTCCGCGAAAGCACGGAGAACCTCCCCTTGGGCAACCACGGCAGCAGCATCCCTCTGTTTTACTGTCGCATTTAATGCAGTCACGCGCAAGGCACGTCCCCTGACGTCAGCCTCCCCCGTACCTTTATCCAGAATGCTGAAGTGACTCGCTTCGCCGAAGTGATTCACTTCGTCTTTCGGGGGGGGTAGTGATGGAGTACGTACTAAACAAGCCCAATAGCAGTGACGGCCCATCAACCCAAAGCCCAAGGAAGAGTATCAGTTCGGCATTACCAAAGAGTTCGGCCCTAGCCTACAGCTCGGTAAAAGCCGACCAATCAAGCCCTACTCTCAGATCGGCAAAAGCTCCAATCAAGCTCTACTCTTAGATCGGCAAAAGCTGCTCGGCAATAGTTCAGCAGTTCGGTCTCAGTATCGGCAAAAGCTGCTCGGCAATAGTTCAGCAGTTCGGTCTCAGTATCGGCAAAAGCTGCTCGGCAATAGTTCAGCAGTTCGGTCTCAGTATTCGACCGAACTGGGAGATAGTGGACTCATGCAGAACCTCCACGACCTCCACTACACGATCTATTTAGTGGTGTCAAATCATGCACGACCTCCTGCAGGAAAGCAGACCAAACAAAGATATAGTGGGCCCATGCAGGATCGCATGACCTCCACGACATCCATAACCATCATTAGTGGTGATGCAAGCCACGATCTTAGTTCAATGTATAAATAGAACTTAGATCAGATAGAAAAGGGGGTTTCAAAAGAAGCTCTCTAGAGATAAAATATCATATAGCAAGTCTGTATTGTAAGCTGTAGAAAACAGATCAAGCAATACAACTCTGCCCTCTTTTCTTCCCGTGGACGTAGATTTACTTCAGTAAATCGAACCACGTAAATTCATTGTGTCGTAGTCTTTATTCTCTACCAGCATTTACTAACATCAGAAATTCGCGAATTCATCACCATTCTATGCATATCTTGTAGCTAACACCAAACTACTTAAACTGTGTTCCTATTGTTTTGAGGAGATCCATGAATTTATGTTACATGATGGTGTTCCAATAGCCAATTTGAGAAAGTATCGTATGTCACTCGATTTTGAGGATATCATATTAAGTTAAATTTGGCTGGCACGGCATTAAGTTACATGCTGCATTAAACTTATAAATGCCGTTCTTAAGTCAGAATCTAAATGACATCGGCAGGATCTCTCATTAAGTTGGTGTATTTCTCAAGACATGAGAACCAACCAGTAAATGACAGGCGGAGAAAGATAATAAAGGCAAGACTGGGTATCACCAATTTCAATAGAAGGAGCTTCCCAATTCTTGGTGGTAGGCTGCACTTTGTAAAATTTGAGACAGCTAAAATCAACGAATGCATGGATTTCATCTACTCTAAGCAGCTCCATCGTGGTGGTACCTTTCTAATTTATCTCGAAGATTTAACAGATCCTGCTTTAGAAAGTGTTACTCATTGCAAAGCTCCATGTGGATATTAAGTTCTGATGTTTGATTGCAGGAATGGATTCACGTAGTTGGCAAACTGAGGGTCCAAACACTGAGAACACTGTAATTAAGGTATTTCTTTACGTACTAGCTGGAGCTCCTCTAATGTGTTGCAAGCTAGTTCATTGAAGGTGTTGTCTTAGTAGAAAACATATGGTAAAATATGTGGAGAAAATCTCTTAAGTATCTTTTTTTTGTGATTGAGTTGTGTATAAATATTTGCTTGGTTGACCATGCGTTTCCATGTGCAAAATTAGATAAACAATTTATAGAACTGAAACTTAATAATTCATTCATATCATATACGCTTCAAGATTGCACTTACCTGGCTGTTGTGTAATTAATTCTACTTTTCCTGCTGTGGATGAACTTCTGTAAACTCAAAAAATGCTGACGACTATGCTTAGGTTTAGGGGTGAAGAGACTGTTTATGTCTGTTAATTTTTCCAATCATTTTCTGTTCTGTTAAGTATGTTCACATGTTAGAATCGTGGATTACTTTTACAAGGAGAACTTATAAAAGTTGATGATATGCGTGACAAAGACATTTATGCCCATTAATTTGAAAATATTGGATGAAGGCAACATGTGGTGGGGCATACAAATTTGCTGATCTATTCAAGCCTTCAAGGATAAGCTTGGTATAAGCTTAGAAAAAGAGGATGAAATGAATTGCCTTGTTTCAGGTGCAAATTATCTGCTCAAGGTACGATTTCATTTCCTTCCATCATGAATAGCTAATATGCAAATCAGTTCCTCTCTTACATATGCAATTTATGTTCTGAGTCTATCAGCCTTCGATTCAGCACCTCTGGCATTTCTATCTTTCTATTCCCAATTCTATTGTGCTTTATGCAGGCAATTTGACATGAAGCTTTTACGCATATGGAGGGACGGAAAGAGTTTGTGCAGCTTGACTCCAATGATTTGTATCCATATCTTCTCGTAAATATAGGATCTGGTGTCAGTATAATCAAGGTATTATCTTATTTTATCACTCTATTTGTTTCACTGCACAGAAGCTCTACTACTGATTTACTGTAAATTCAAGCTACTGGTTACAGGTTGATGGGGAAGGTGTTTTTGAGCGTGTTAGTGGAACAAATGTTGGTGGTGGCACATACTGGGGTCTTGGAAAGCTTTTGACGAAGTGTAAAAGGTTGTCATCTGGTGGTTGGTATTTTACTTTTCTGAACTCCCTTCTTTGTAGTCTAATGCTTAATCTTTATTTCACTGTCCTCTAATTAGTTCTGATGAACTCTTGGAGCTGAGCCAACAGGGAGATAACAGAACTATTGATATGCTTGTTGGGGATATATATGAAGGAATGGATTACTCCAAGGTAAGGATATTTATTACACTTAGAATGTCCTGTCTTTATGACCACTTTATTAAGTTACATATATACATATATCACCTTGAAGGAAAATTTTCCTTACAGTTAGTTGCCTCCATAGTTGAGTTTTATATAATTGGTACATTATTTTCAACAGATCGGTCTTTCTGCTTCGACTATTGCTTCTAGTTTTGGCAAGGCTATTTCTGAAAATAAGGAGATTGATGACTACAGACCTGAAGACATATCTCTGTCTCTCTTAAGAATGATTTCTTATAACATTGGCCAGACAAGTATAGTTGCAAATCTTATCGGTATAAACCACATATTTATCCACTCTTGTTTCCCTCCTTTAAATAAGCAATTCTACAGTTACTGGTTGTCTGTTAAATAGGAGCAGCAATTACATATTTTGGGGTTTCATTTGATTTGAGTCCTGTTATTTGCAGATATCTTACTTAAATGCATTGCGTTTTGGGCTTAAGCGTATTTTTTTGGAGGATTTTTCATCAGGGGCCATGCCTACACCATGGACACAATCTCATTTGCTGTTCACTTTTGGTAATAGTTAGTACTTATTTTTTTAATCTTTAGTTGAATTATTGTTTTTGCATTAGATATTAGTCTTCTCTTCCTGATTAGTTATCTAATAATTAAAGACTGTATTGCTTTATTAGTGTTTTAAGCTTCCGTTGTGTTACCAATCTTTAGGTCTAAGGGTCAAGCACAAGCAATGTTTTTGAGGCATGAAGGCTTTCTGGGTGCTTTAGGTGCATTTCTAAGCTATGAAAAGCATGGATTAGACGACCTCTTGGTCCATCAGTTTGTAGAAAGGTTCCCAATGGGTGCACCGTACATTGGAGGAAATGTCCATGGTCCACCTTTAGGAGATCTGAATGAGAAGGTCGGTTTCGATATTCAGAGCATATTTGCATATTTGTCTTATTACTTCTCCTACATTTTGCTTTTTGAATCTGTTGAGTTCTGCTTTGATCTCTCTCTCTCTCTCTCTCTCTCTCTCTCTCACACACACACACACACACACACGCACACAACAATTATTTAGCCATAATTTCTATTATATTTCTACATTGATGACTGATTCCCTCGACATTTAGATGTGCTTCAACTAGGTTTTTGATTGAGCATTCCTATCTAGTGCATAAATTTGTAAAATAGTATAGTGATAGCATGAAACAATAAATATGACTAGTGCCCTCCACTTCTCCTGTATTGTAATGGCAATATCCTGTGCAATGTGCATATATTTTGATGGCTATAAGCAAAGAAAGCAGAGTACGTGTCAGTTATTTAACTTCAGCACTTGTAAATAAATAATATATTAATAATTAATAACTAGTATTTGTTAGAATATATTCTTGACTGCCGTTTCTTATTCTTCAAATATCTTGGTCCTTAAGTGAAAGGATTTCTAAAGAAAGATGCATATATTCTCAGGATATATATTCTGCATTTAACATTTCTAGGAACTCCATTAGCATGTGAAAAACTGTATGATTGCAGATATCGTGGATGGAGAAGTTTGTGCTGAAGGGAACTGAAATCACTGCTCCTGTTCCGATGTTGTCTCCAGGAACTACTGGCCTTGGAGGCTTTGAAGTTCCATCATCCAGAGGTGATAGCTTATGCCCCCCGATGCTAGCAAATTGAATGTGGGCGTTCTCCATCTTATACCAAGTTTGGAGGTGTTTCCTTTATTGGCTGACCCAAAAACGTGAGCTAACTAATGAGCCTCCTTCTCTTGCATGTATATTGTGATTGCTGCATTCTTATATGATTATTCGAACCCTTTGACGAATAATCTTCATTTACAGATATGAGCCCAACACTATATAGACCTTTCAGATCACGGAGAGCTAGAGTAAGTGTTATATAAGTATAGGTATATTTTCTTCTGTTTTGATACCGTAAGTATATTATAATTTTTGTCCACTGCTGTTTAGGTATTGGTTTAAAGTGCTGTCCGAACATATGCCCGACCTTGTTGATAAGGTACTTCAGATTTTAGGATATTAGTATTAAATTTCTTGCCATCCTCAATCCTAGAAAGAAGTATTGCCTGCTTACATGAACCAACTATTTATTGATGTATAAAATCCCACAACTTAGCTTACTTATCATGTCCACCTATTTGGAGGGTTCTTTTAGCATAATAATTTTCAAGTCTGTGGAGGAATTTTCTCTAATTGCAAGGTTGAATCCAAATCTACAAATATTAATGTCTTGACCATCTGGATTTTAACGTTAATTTCTAAGTTCCTTATCAGTACTTTCACCTCAATGAGATGTTTCCACGACCTTCATTACTCAGCATCCACACATTCGTCCATCAATATCATGTTGATTTATCACTATGCAGAGACCTTCTACTCAGTTGTATACAAAGCTTGAATACAGTTGGAACTTTCTTACTGCTGCTGCTATTTCTGTAAACTTCTGTGGGCATTATGATTTAAAATTATTCTGTTGATCCTGAATAAATGGTTTTTTGATATGCTGGTTACGAAATCATGGTCCTCGTGATCCTTGTATAAGTGCAGGCTGTAGCTAGTGAAGGTGGTACCGATGATGCCAAGCGAAGGGGTGATGCATTCGCTCGTGCATTCTCTGACCTTCTACTCAGTTGTATACAAAGCTTGAATACAGTTGGAACTTTCTTACTGCTGCTGCTATTTCTGTAAACTTCTGTGGGCATTATGATTTAAAATTATTCTGTTGATCCTGAATAAATGGTTTTTTGATATGCTGGTTACGAAATCATGGTCCTCGTGATCCTTGTATAAGTGCAGGCTGTAGCTAGTGAATGTGGTACCGATGATGCCAAGCGAAGGGGTGATGCATTCGCTCGTGCATTCTCTGCTCACCTCGCAAGGTGCAGATACGTTGATTGCTTTAGCTCTATATATCTTGGGCCTTTCTTATAAAAAGATTTAAGTTTGATAGAAGTGTATTTGAGTCCAAGCTCCTTAAATGGTGATAACTGAGAATGTTACAATTGATTGCATGTTTCAGTTTTACTTTTGTTTTATCGTCTTACGATCTCTTAAATACCATATAGGTTGATGGAGGAGCCAGCAGCATATGGGAAGTTGGGACTGGCCAACCTCTTGGAATTAAGAGAAGAGTGCTTGAGGGAGTTTCATTTCCATGATGCCTACAGAAGCATTAAACAGAGGTATAACTACTTCTACTTTTGATTCATAGACTATTAGGTAAACAAATACTCCCTCCGTCCCAGATAGTTTGTCCCTCTTCCTTTTTCGCACTCGATTTACAAAAATAATACTCCCTCCGTATTCAAAAAATAGAAACATTTGAAACGGCACGAGTTTTAATGCACAATTGGTAAGGTAAGTGAGAAGAATTGGTAAAGTAAGAGAGATGAAAAGAAAAATGAGTAAAGTAAGAGAGAGTAAGAGCATCTACAACCGTGCTCTTGCCAGCGGCACGGTTGTGGGCCCGGCCCCACTTTTTCTGCCTGCTCTCTGGCAAGAGCACAACACCCACAGCTGTGCTCTTCCGCAAGGACGAGCATAATTAATTTAAAATTCAATTAAACAAAAACATTTCAATAATACTAAAATTCATTAAAAAAAACTAAATAATATTACAAATGACAAATAAAATAAAAACGACATAATTAAAATCCTAAAAATTAAAAATTACATAATTAAAATACTAAAAATTAAAAAAACCACTAAGTGTTGCCGAATTTCGCCCACATGTGTTTGATTAGGTCTTCTTGTAGTTGATTGTGGATTCGGGTATCGCGCATTGTGTGCCTTGTCTCGATTCTCTGGCCAACCGTCGTATGCTCGCATCGGCGTGGGGGAGACCTCGCTGTTGAGCTTCCGGCTTCGTCCTCGTCGTAGAAGCTAACCGCCCTCGGCGCTTCGTCGGCTATAAACATGTTGTGTAAGATAATACACGTGAACATGATGTCGGCGATATTATTCACGTACCATAGCCGAGCCGGGGACTTAACAATGTTGAATCGGGCTTGAAGGACCCCGAAAGCTCTTTCGACGTCTTTCCGTGCGGACTCTTGACGCTGCGCAAAAAGAACCCGTCTCGGGTCGTGCGGGTTGTTGAACGTCTTCACGAAAGTCGACCACCGTGGATGATGAATGTGTGTATTTATAGATGATTTGGGGGGGGGGAAAAAATTTCCAGAAAAAACTGGAAAAAAACAGCCATATTTTTGGGATTTGGAAAATATTTTTTTTTATTTTTTATCATTTTATATAATTAAAAATCGAATTTTAAAAAAAATTAATAATTCAAAGGCAACGGCATAGCCGTTGCCCAATCGTAAGTCGCCATGTCGCCTGCTCGCTGGCACGGCTATGCGTCCTCGCCGCTGGCACGGACGGACGCGGGGCCGCCGTCTACCGTTTTGGATGCTCTAAGAGAAAAAGTAGTGAAATTAGAGTTAGTGGATTGTGGGTCCATGTCCTAAAATAGAAAGATTCTAAAGTTTCTATTTTTAAGGAACAGCCCAAAATGGAAATAGTTGATATTTTTAGAAAACGGAGGGAGTAATAAATAGTTAAAGTGAAGAGAAAGTAAAGTAAAAGAGATAATAATGTAGAGAATAGTCTTACCTACATTATTTTTTCTCTTATTTTATTTTTTCTCAACTTTACCTATTTATTAAATATTATTTTTGCAAAATGAGTGCGAAAAAGGAAGCTGGACAAACTATCTGGGACGGAGGGAGTATAAGTTTGAATTGATAATTCAATTGTTTGGGAATAAAACGTGTCATATCTTGCAAGCACTTATGGTCCATCTTTCAACTCTTTTACTAGTCCCGTACGGCGCACTCCACAATGTAATTTTATTCTTATTACCTTCGGTTCCATCTTTTAACAGGGAAAACAAGGCATCACTTGCAGTTCTGCAAGATCTGTTAATGGAACTTGACAGTATGGATGAGGTATGCATAATAGCTTCCCACTGCTTGAAGGTCGAGAGTTTGGCATACTCTTTCTTTGCCTAAACTCCGTTTCACTTGGAAATTAGTCATGGCACGAGCGTAAAATACATGTTTAGCTATGGAGACTGCCCATTATCTTCTTGTTAAGGGATTTATGTTTCTTTTTTCTTTCTTTCTTGCTGTATTTGGAATCATTTTCTTGTCTGCAGGAGTCGAGATTGCTTACATTAATTGAAGGAGTACTTGCTGCAAACATCTTCGACTGGGGATCCCGTGCCTGTGTTGATCTCTACCATAAGGGCACGATTATTGAGATATATAGAATGAGTCGCGACAAGATGCAAAGACCTTGGCGGGTTGGTTTAACTGTATTTATTTTATATTTTTGTTAGTTTTAACTCATGTCAACAAATTTCTGATGTTTATATTTGGTTTATGCATATATTAAGGTGGATGATTTTGATATTTTCAAAGAGAGAATGTTCGGTTCTGCAGAAAAGAAACCTCTCAAATATAAAAGAGCATTGCTTTTTGTAGACAACTCCGGTGCTGATATCGTCTTGGGAATGCTTCCACTTGCAAGGGAACTTCTCTGACGAGGGACTGAGGTATGTTTTATCTTCTCAATATCTCCATATTAAGATAGTACTATAAACATACAATTCATGTTTTTAGAAATTTGTCTTCTTTCCCAGGTAGTGCTGGTCGGCAACTCCCTTCCCGCCCTCAACGATGTTACTGCAATGGAGCTACCTGAAATCGTCGCTGAGGCTGCTAAGGTTCGCCTCCTTTTATGCACAACTACCTTGTTTTTCTTGGGGAACGAAGTATACTGACTTGGATTCTGAACAGCACTGTGACATTCTCCGAGCAGCAGCTGAAGCCGGGGGGCTACTGGTGGATGCAATGATCAACGTCCAAGATAGCCCCAGAGAAAGCTCGCTGTCAGTACCATTGATGGTGGTCGAGAACGGGTGTGGAAGTCCTTGCATAGACCTGCGACAAGTGAGCTCCGAGCTGGCTGCTGCTGCCAAGGACGCTGACCTGGTAACTGTTACATTCTTCTTTATCCACAACAAAAGTTGCAACAGTTTATGATATACTGTGCTTGGTTCCAGGTTGTTCTCGAAGGGATGGGACGAGCTCTGCATACGAACTTCAACGCAAAGTTCAAATGCGACGCTCTCAAGGTCACCTATACAATTTTTTCAATAAATATCGAATCTTTAGTGAAGCTTATGAATATATATGCAGGTGGCGATGGTGAAGAACCAGCGTTTGGCTGCGAAGCTCATCAACGGAAACATATACGACAGCGTGTGTCGATTTGAAGCAGCAACCTCACCTTCATTTTCTTAACTTGAAGCAAAAAGAAGATTTTCTGATATAGTGGAGTAGTTTTTGCTCATGTATGTAAATGGATTATTGACTTTGCTTAAACCAGAGTTGATTTATAAATTTTACATTTTTATTTCTTTTAATAATATATTACTATCATTTAAGTCTAGAGTGAATATTTTCGACGTAAATATGAATCTTTGAGTTCAATTAGCAAGAAAATAGATTCTTCTATTGTGTGGTGAAAGTTGAAACCGTGAAATTTCTTATCATCATATTTATAAATGTGTTGGGATGGATATGACGACTTGAGTTGAGTTTGAAGATATTGTCATAATTATTTGTGGATGACTTAAAAAATTGTGCTTAATAATGCTACTAATAATAATAACGTTTTATTTTAGGATGCAATTAATATGTTGGAATCAAAATTATTATTTATCCTTATTCCTTATTTTAAGAAATATAAATACTAAGCAGTTAATTTTGTTGACCTAAAAGTACATAAAATATGAATTAATTGAATAATTCCCGTGTAATTTTCTAATTAAAACTAATAATTATAGAGTAATAGAAATACACATTAATTAACTCTCACTTTTTGAATGCCTTTATTTCCAGCAAGTATATTGTCGTCATCTTCAATGAATTCAGTTTACTCAGTCCCAGAAAACATCACTCAACTTTTTTACTCTCTCATTCTCTCCTAGAACTCCTTCTCTCTCAACCCATTACCGATTTCGGCAAAATATAGATGCTCCACTTTTTGCTACAGGTTTCATTTTTCGCCATTTTATCATTTTTTTGTGTTTTTTTCTTCTTCTTTATAAATGCTGTTAATTTGCTTGCAGTTGCTCTTTTTGTGGTGTGATTTACAGTATTTAATTTGGTGGGTTATTCTTCATTCCTATTATGTCTAATTTTTTTTAAATTGCATGTGCTTCTTTGTTTTATATTCATGTAAATTGTTAGGATCTTTGACTTTTTTGTGAGGTAAAAAATGATGGGAAACTATTTGACTTGAGTTTTCTTTCTCATAACAGCTTTGGATTGAATGGGTGTTTGATTTTATGGGAAAAAGGTGTGATCTTTGTGGCACATTCTTGAAATGGAAAGTGGGAAGAAGCCAGAAACCCTAGAAGAGGGTTTCTGGGATTCGAATTTGAGTCAGGATGAATTATTTTGTAGTGAAGTCCTAGAAGATGGGAGCCTCGTTGGTTGTTTAAGTGAATTAAATGATAAGTGTGTGGCTGATGCTTGTAGTAGTCCAAATGGATCAAGAAATCTTGAACTACCAAGGCTATTCGGTAATGATGGGGTTGATGGTGTTGCTGGATATGATAGGATGAGTGAAGTGTCCCTGTATGGTTATTCTAATGAACAGATGTTGGTTCCATTGCACGGGAATGATGTGCGCTATAATGATTTTCCGGTGTTCAAAGAGGAGTTGACATTTAGTGGGAATGACGGGGATCAGAGTGCCAAGGTTGAGGAATATGTGGGAAAAATAGGTGACACTTTACATTGTGATGAACCTTTTCGCAATGGTGAGTTTGAGGCTCCCATGGTGACGTGTGATGATGTGTTGCACCCTCATGAGCCCGGATCGCCAACAAAGATAGAAGTTTCTGGAAACAGCATTAATTTGTTTGTGGAAGTTTTTGGTCCCTTGGGTGGAATTTCTGATGATGGTTTGGACCACCCTATGCAATACACATCCGGGGAGAGTGACTTCAAGCACGATTTCTTGCCCAATGAAAATGGCACCCTCTCTAATGGTAATAGATATTGGAGGTCCATGTATGAAAAGGAAGAAGACATTATTGGTGAACGCGAACACACGTATGATAATGGTGATATTGTATGGATTAGAACCAAAACCCAATCATGGTGGCCAGGTATGGTATGCTATCCTTCGCCAGCTCCGAGAGATATGGCAAAGCTCAGATGCCTTGTTAAATACTATGGCACCCCAAGTATTGTTTGGTGTGACAATGCTGATTTAAGGCCTTTTGTTGAGTACTTTGAACAGATTTCAGGCCAAAATAACTCCAGAGTCTTTTTTAATTCAGTTGAGAGGGCTGTATGTGAGATTGGGTTCCGTGTGCGGTTTAAGATGACTTGCCCGTGCTTTGCAAAGGACAATCAACCACTTGATTCCCAGTGGTCCTTGAAAACTAAAGAAGAAAATTTTATGTCAAAGCAGAAAGCAAGCCTGTTTGATGATGTGTCGTTATCTCAGTTCCAGCCTGCAACATTTGTTGCAGAAATCAGGGATCTTGCCCGATCCGTACGTGTACCTGGTAAAATTGAATTGATGGTCATGAAGAGTCGTTTGTCACCATTATATCGTTCCATTGGCCATTTTGAGTTGCCTCTGCAGCTGCTCAGGTCAGACGTGAATGATGAAAACCATATGAATACATTTGGAGATGGTGGACACTCTTTGGAAGCCAATGGTGGCAATGTTACTAAAACCAGGACGTATAGGAAGAAGAAGAATCCTGATGATAAATTAACGTCCTCAGATAAAGGCATGGAATCGCGGAAAAGGAAGAAGAGCAGATATTTATCTTATCCATATGTGGATGCGATCAAGGGAGGGGAAAAAGAGGATCTGGCGCAAAGTTCCGGCCTAGAGGGTAGTTGCAGTGGCATGGATTCACGGAAGAGAGGTACAAACAAACCTTCCAAGGAACAGCATATAGTCAGCAAAGCAGATGACATTAGTGCTTGTTCTGCCGAATTGCTTGCTGAACTTTCCTCTTCAGGTCGTGATTGTTCTTATATAAGCAGAAGTAAATATTCCGATTCACTCAAAAGGTTCTACTGTAGTTTCAGAATGTTTGCCTTTGTAGATGCTTATATTGCCTCCGAGGTTGGTGGGGACCAGCCAGTACTAGTTCTTGAAGCTGGCGAGCAGGTGGAAGGAAGTAAAGTGTTGAAAAAATTGAAGAAACAGAAAGACAGCACCGCATCTGCCAAAGAGAGTGTAGAGAATGCTGTAGATGGAAATCAGAAAGCGAAAGATATTGTTGTTCGAAAGAGGGGTAGGAAAAAGGAGCAAGTGACTAATTCTGTAGAACAGATGACAGGTATTCGAGTTGTGAAAGAATCTGAGAACCAAGAAGCAAATCTTGCACCGGGTAGTTTAGAAAATGCCAACACTGCATCTGCGAAAGAGAGTGTAGAGAATGCTGGGAATCAGAAAGTGAAAGATATTGTTGTTCGAAAGAGGGGTAGGAAAAAGAAGGAGCAAGTTGTAGAACAGATGACAGGTATTCGAGTTGGGAAAGAATTTGAGAACCAAGAAGCGAATCTTGCACCGGGCAGTTTAGAAAATGCCAATAAAACAGAAAATCTGCTAGCAAAACAGAAGACTAACGAAGAGAGAGAAAAAAGCACACCAGCAGGTTTGCAGTCTGTACAGAATCCTTTGCCAAACATTTACCCGAAAAGCCCATGGATGATTAGCTTCCATCAGGCTTGCTCAAATCTATTCAAAAGCAGCAAAACTCCCCAAAAGTGGGTCGGGTCAAATCCTAGGCTAGTTGATACAAACTCAATTCCTATATTACCAGATATGAATGGAATCCATCCAGGCTTTCCCGTTGTTCATATACCGGCTGGAGTGCCTACTTCAAATGTAGTTACTCCCATGGATCATATACCGGTTGGAATACCTACTTCAAATCTAGTTACTCCTTTACCAGAACAGAAGATTAAGATGGAAGAGTTAGTCTCTCCTACCATAAATGGTCTTCACCACATAAACTCTGCCTCAGATTCATCATCCAAGGATGTGCCACTGACCTTCCAAAACACCTCGGCCAATAATGGGGTGAATGACATTCATCAAGGTCTAAAGGGGGACTTTACAGCCCAAGCACCGAATCCTGTTACAATGAGCTCATTTATTCAGCACTCACTTCAGATGGGAAGCTTTCTCTCTTCTGGTAATCCCAAACCTAGGAAACGAAAGAGAAAAGAGGAGACCGCTTGTCAAGTAGCTCCAAGTATTCCGGATTTGAATGGTAATGTTTTGGATACAGCCCCCTTAGGAACAGCCACATCCGAGGGGAGTCATGTTCCACCTGATGGTCAATCTCAGAGGAAGAGGCGAAATAAAAACGAGAGTGGTGAATCGGATGGTGGCAGTGTTCTTCTAAACTTTGCCCCAGGAAGCGTGCCTCTCAAAGAAACGTTGGTAGCAACATTTTCCAGGTTCGGATTGTTGAAGGAATCTGAGATCGAGTTTGCAAGTGATAATAGCGTCAAGATTATATATGAGAGAAGCTCTTATGCTAGATTTGCATTTCGGAGTTTGGAGAAGAGCCACCCATTTGGAGAATCACTCCTCAATTTCAGTCTTGACAGCAGCATGCCAGATCCCCCAAAGATGAAGATTAAAACTAGTCCGCAGCTGCAAACCTTTGTGCCTGTGCATGTGGGTGCGTGCAAGAACCGAACCACCAAGGTTGGAGAAGCGCCTGACATCGCTCTCATAAAGCAGAACGTGGAAAAGATGAAATCGACTCTGGAGAAAGCGGGCAGTAATCTTTCTCCGGAGATGAGAGATAAGTTGGAGAAGGAGATCAAAGGTTTTCTTGAGAAAATCAGCTCTGTGACAGGCTCTTCCTACTAAGTATGCTAGTTTTTGATAATCCTAGTTGTTGTGGATATAGCCATTTCCCACAGTTTTTGGGGAGGTTGAAAGCACGGAAGAGGTTTTTTCTGCTGCTAGCATTTTTTGAACTTGTAGTTTGCTGCTTTTCTCTCTCCACTCTCAACCCTCAAAATCTGTGAGTTGCAGTAATTAATTCCATTGAAATCTTAGTTGGGTAAATTCTTGTTCTTGATGAATGATTACAAGTATAATTTGATCATATATGCATACATACAAAAATACTGATTCATGAATATTTTTGATAAAAACCGAAATGGTTTGAAATTTACAATGTGTTTGAATTGAAATCTTTAAAAATCCAATCAGAAGTAAGAACTGTGCTTTCATGTTATACTTTCCCATTTCCCTAAGCACTCAAAATGACTCTCTTTTTCACAAACTAAGCCAAAAACATTCTTTACATATTCATATAAAAGTACTACATCATCTTCCTCGAACACCAAATCTCAAGTCCGTCTTTGAATTTTCTTGTAATATATAGATAACAGAATTAACACACCAAATAAATTAATCATACTGATCAAAGACCCACATTTCCCATTCACACTCAGCTACAAAAATTAAATTAAAACAGTGGGAACAAAAGATACATGAACCCAGGCATATTCAAATTTAAAACCACCAAAAAAAACTGAGTAAAGTTACTATTCTAGCCTAGTTAATCAAGCCTCTCATTTGATTTGATAGACATATGATAATGTGGAAACCCTAATTGAAGAGCAACACTTAGATTAAGATGACTGATCATATAATAACTTAAACTAATGGATTCGTTGCGGATGAGCCGTATGCATTCATCAACCCGGTCCACGACCCGAAACCATAACCAAACGAATCCTTCCCTGCATCCGAGTTACAAGCCTGCTGCTGTTGATGTTGTTGTTGTTGTTGCTGCTGCTGCTGATGATGATGATGCTGATGATCGTGCCATTCCAGCGACAAAATCTTGGAATTAGGCTTGGACTCAACGATGTCGAGCTGATTATCGTAGGGCAGCATGAGCCTCTCTAGCACATTATGGTTGCCGTGATCGAATCCGAACTGGGAGAAGAGGGGCGGCATTCCAGCGGCGTAGCCCTCGCCGGGGTTGATATTGTAGGCATCATGGCCACCGCCGCTGCCGCCTAAAAGGGCTTCATATTTGTTGTCCATGAAATCAATTGGAGTGGGATTGTCAAGCATGTAGGAAGGGTTTGCGCCGTACAATGCGTTGGCGGAGGCGTGGAAGTGGAGCTGGTCGGGGAAGGCGAGGTGAAGGTCGGTGGAGCCGTAGGGGAGGTGGGGAGACATGGCGGCGCTGGGCTGGAGAGGGGAGGGAGAGGGGGAGTTGGCGGACGAGGAGGGCTTCTTGGAGGAGGGTTTTTTGTTTTTGCGGCAGCCGCCGCCGACGGGGATGTTGCGGAGGGTGCCGCCTTTGGTCCAGTAGCGGCGGCAGGTCTTGCAGAAGTAGCGAGGCTGGGAGAGGCTGTAGTTGTTGTAGTAGCAGAATTTGGTGTGTGTGGAGTCGCAGCGCGGGCATTTCAGGGACTGCTCGTGCTGCGGCCGGAGGCGCCGCTCGATCAGCGGCCGGCTGCACGCTAGCATGTCGTCGCCGCCGCCGGTTGGTGTAGTGATTGGTGAGGAAGATTCCAACCCTGTGCCGCCGTCCTCAGAAATTGTTCCCTGCAAAATGGTGTGTGTCAGCATTTTCCAAAACGGAACAACTATTGTTTGCACACTTGTAACGACATTGTAATGAGATAGAAATGCAATGGCAATACCTGCAACCAGTCATCAGAGGAATCCATGCAAACTTGAAGAGAGGTAATGCCCATAGAATACAAGAGAGAGTGAAGGAGAGAGGTGGAATGGGGTTGGGGAAGAATGGGTAAGGGAGGAGATAGTGAATAAGAAGGAAGAAAAAGGGAGTGAGGGGTGGGGCACACTCACTAAACATAAGCAACAGGGGTGCAGTTGGGACCCACGCGGGAACAATCAACGGCTGCGATGAATCTGAGAAGGGTGGGCGTCAGAAATCGCGGCTACTTACAAGTCTATGTCGTGTGACGTGACATGAGAATTTTTGGGTCCAAGATAAAGAGTTGGGGAGAGAGAACTACCGAAAGCAGACTCGGAAGTGGGGTCCGCGAGCTCACTCTCCTCGCAAGCAAAGGATATATTCTCCTCTACTGACGTGTCACATCTTCCTAAATCTTTGGCCTTATTATTAAAAAAACATTATGTACACACCATTAGCTAAATTCATTTCAATATATTTCAAACTCATATGTGTGTGACAACCAAACGCCAAATTAGCTAAATTACGCCGCCCAGATTTGGTCCTTTTTCTACTGCTACTAACCATATATACATTTGTTCAACTGTCGGAACTTAGTTTTAATGTATTTACAAGATTACACTCGGTTATTAATTAATGCCAGAAATGTACAATTGTAATTATGATCATTGGTTGGACACATCATGATAATATGTTCAGATTTTACTCAGAATTTAGAGGATGAAATGCTAATCTGGATTAATATACTTATTTTTATCTGACATGTTTGTCCTCATTGCTTTTGTGGTATAGTTCGTTAATCTCGTTGGCTGTCTAGTGGTGAAATGTGTTGCACATTTCGACACATTGATATGACGCCACTAGTGGATTATTTAATTAGTTTTCTATGTTAATTACGTTTCTAACTTTAATTGCGTAACAAAATCATAATAAGACAAGTCTAACAAACAATATCCGTGATCAGCATCGAAAATTTGTTTTAAGAATTCAATTATAAAAAGGCAAATAAATTTGAGCAACGTGTATAAACTTGTTAATTTACTCTAAACGAGACGACAAAAGTAGAATACATTAAGGAATCTAAGTCAACTAACAAAATTATTCGCATTACTCACAGAATTGTGTCTATTGTTTTCTTACAAGTTTTAGCACCTTAGTTTGGAATTTACTTTAATAATTCATCCATATCCATATATATATATATATATATATATATATATATATATATATATATAGGGATGGGGTTTTGATCTATGCAAAACTAGATTTAAATACAGAAACGCAGAACAATATCATAATTAGGGCACTTTTAGGTCATAATTAGGTAATTTTTAGGTCATGCTAACAAAGCATGACCTAAAACGATCTTAGTATGACATTAAATCCAAATATTATAATATGACCTAAAATTGCTTAATTATGACCTTCCGCGTTTTTGGTTAATTATTGACCATTAGATCATCTAATCCTAGGGCTGAGATTTGGTCTGCATTTCTGGATTTAAACACATACTTATTTTGATCATCTCCCTATAGGGATGTATTCATTTCCTTTTCCTATATTTCCTCCTTTTTCCTTCTTAATATCAGCCATTAGATTAGAGAAATGGACGATCAAGATCAACATTGAGTAATTAATCCCGTGTTGCATTATTTGTCCTATTTTGTGCATTATGAGGGTACAATAGTAATCTAATAATTGCTGGAAACCGCTACGAATAATGCACCACATGGTCACGAGTAATGCATATAATTGACTATATAATGCACAATATGTTAACTGCAATGCATACGAATAAGATGTACCATGTTATGATGTTTGGACATACGTTTCTTGTTCCCCTAAGGGTTTAATAAGCTTAGGGGCTAGGGTATAGTACGTAGACACGTATGTAATCTTCACATGGTAACGAGTAATGGATATAATTGACTATATAATGCACAATTTGTGAACTGCAATGCATACGAACAAGATGTGCTGTGTTATGATGTTTGACACACGTTTCTTGTTTCCCCTAAGGGTTTAATAAGCTTAGGGGCTAGGGTATAGTACGTACGCATTAATAACAAATTATAAAACGATACGAATAATTCACCAAATTGTCACGAGTAATGGATGTTATTAACTATATAATGCACAATATGTGAACTGCAATGCATACGAATAAGATGTACCATGTTATGATGTTTGACACACGTTTCTTGTTTCCCCTAAGGGTTTAATAAGCTTAGGGGCTAGGGTATAGTACGTACGCATTAATAACAAATTATAAAACGATACGAATAATTCATCAAATTGTCACGACTAATGGATGTTATTAACTATATAATGCACAATATGTGAACTGCAATGCATACGAATAAGATGTACCATGTTATAATGTTTGACACACGTCTCTTGTTTCCCCTAAGGGTTTAATAAGCTTAGGGGCTAGGGTATAGTACGTAGACATTACTAAATGCACGTATGTAATCTTCAATCCGTTGATTAACCCATATACACAATACCTCTAATAATGCATAATATATTGAGATAATGACAATTAACAGCTACATAATGCACTACCTAAACCAAATAATGCACATACGTATATTCCAATAACAACAATTTGTTAGTAATGTCTACGTACTATACCCTAGCCCCTAAGCTTATTAAACCCTTAGGGGAAACAAGAAACGTGTGTCAAACATCATAACATGGTACATCTTATTCGTATGCATTGCAGTTCACATATTGTGCATTATATAGTTAATAACATCCATTACTCGTGACAATTTGGTGAATTATTCGTATCGTTTTATAATTTGTTATTAATGCGTACATATTATACCCTAGCCCCTAAGCTTATTAAACCTTTAGGGGAAACAAGAAACGTGTGTCAAACATCATAACACAGCACATCTTGTTCATATGCATTGCAGTTCACAAATTGTGCATTATATAGTCAATTATATCCATTACTCGTTACCATGTGAAGATTACATACGTGTCTACGTACTATACCCTAGCCCCTAAGCTTATTAAACCCTTAGGGGAAACAAGAAATGTGTGTCCAAACATCATAACATGGTACATCTTATTCGTATGCATTGCAGTTCACATATTGTGCATTATATAGTCAATTATATGCATTACTCGTGACCATGTGGTGCATTATTCGCAGATACCAAAATGTGGCAGTTACTTTTCCGTCAAATGTCAATAATAACCATGTAATGCATACAACCACCTTCTATAATGCAACACGGAACCAGTTTTATAGAATCAATCTGATCCGTTGATGCCTTAGATCTAACGCGTAATATTAAGAAGGAAAAAGGATCTAAGATGTGAAAAGGAGAATAACGCTCCCCTATATATATATATATATGTATATATATATTTAGTGTACACTGTACAGAGAGAGAGAATAATAGTCAGAAATATTTTGCTATTTTGGTGTAACTTTACCTCTTCTGCTATTATATATTCAATCACTCGAGATTCAATTTCAATTATGTGTGCCATTTTAATTTATAGATTATACGTATATTTGAAAATGTAAAAAAATGTGAGTATTTTTCTCATTATATAAGTAGTGGTTTCTAGTATAAACATTATTAAGTTACTAAATCATTGCTTCTTTATGCAATAATTCCAATAAAATAACTTGATCGAGGCATTTGTACACTGAATCCAAAATTAAACCTAGCTAAAATATTATGTAGGGAACCATAGCCATCACATAGGATTGCATTGGATACTCAAATGCTAATATAGTAAGAATTATTTTATTTTATTTATTAATGTTTCATACTAGTAGCTACTAATGCTATAATGAAGTGGCTAAAAAAGCGACACGGCGCTTGTTTGAAATTTTATCGTACACTGACATAAATCAGTTCATACTTCATATCAATCATTTCTCTATTTCCAATTAAATCATACGGCAATTATTTTTTCCACTTTCGTTTTTCTATGTCTGATCCAATCATAGGGTACGCAACTTTTTCCATCTTTTTCTTTTAACGAAAATATAAACTTGCTTATTTCATTTGTAATTTTGACGTACATATGTGTTTGTGTTAATTTGTTCACAACTTTATCCTATATTTTCTCAGAATACATGGTGGTTTGAATATAAAAAAATTATTCCATACAATTAATGATAATGAGGTACGTACATAAGTATTCTTTTAATCAATAAACGTCACATCCTCAAAATATAGAAAGTTTCAAAATTTTGAAATAAAAGAGATGCCTTATTCCAAATGTCGAAGGAATGTGAAACACACTATGTAAATAGATCTTGAGGTGAAGCTAGGTAGATGATTCCTTTAAATTGAAAACCTCTTTTTTTACTTCTTTTTCATTGATTTAAATAACAAGACAATAAAAAGTTTAATTTCCCTTAAAACTTTAATAAGGAAATAAATTGCGCTACCTTTCTTCTCGTGCAAGGTAGTTCTTGCATCTCAGGCAACCAAAGAGATTTGACAACTGCACTATCTCCAAGAAGATCATATATATAATTATAGTATATGAGTGTATCTATAATGAGAGAGAGAGAGAGAGAGAGAGATTATAATGTATGTCTTGTGCGCCAAAATCGTTAAGGACCATTGAATTTTTAAGGAGGTCCCTCCATAGATGCTAAAGGTGATAATAGAAAAAAATATTTTTCTTTCTTTTTTAGATCTAATTTAAAGTAGTTTTGTTTATACAGAGTTTTTATTGGATCTACTGAAATGTAATAAAGATGATTTTGAAAAATGTAGAGTTTTGCATTCTAATAGTTTTCTTGCACATATATCAAAAATTAAAGGCTGGGCTTAATTCTCATTAACGGAGACTAGTAGTGTCTGTTAAATTACAGAAATTTAGTTTTGTTTGCTTCTTTTTTGACTAACTTTTAAATAAATGTGTAAGTATATGCATAATTTGAATTTCACGAGTATTACTATTGCGCCGTAATTAAAAATTTTGATCACTTTTTAATGAAGAAGATGAATTTTCCCAAAAGCTCCATCCTCCATTAGGAAAGATTATTCCAGAAATTACTAATTTTAATACATTCGCGAATGAAGAACAATTTGTTTTTTCTAAATTTAGCTATTTTGTGTCGATGATAATTAAGATCATGATTAGTCCGCATTAATCCAACTTGGAAAGATGTGCAGTCAAACTGATGACATGCTGACGCAAGCACATTCTCTCCTGATGTGGGTCCCAGGTAGACCAAATGCTTAGGAGAAAATAAAGCAAAATGTTTTCGTAATTTGAAAATACTAATGATGCAATCATATGACTAATGAAACCTTTAATCTGCAAATTTGTTTTATAATGTGAACGGAATTAATTAATTATTATTAGTAGTAGTAGAGAAGATTTGATTTTGGATTTGTGGTATGAATCCCTATTTTGTTTTACTCTGCATGTGAACGCCAACGTGCTAATGACACAATTAAGATTATTAATTTCTTTGGGCACGCTTTCCCACGTGCTTATAAGACTAGTAGCAGTGGCTGTAGGAGAGAAAACAAATGTCGACGCTGCATTGCAATATAAGGAGTAATAAATTAAATACAAAGATCCTATAAAAAAATTGTTTAATGAGTCCATAAAAATTAAAATCTATAACTTGTTAGCCGTCTTGAAACAACATGATTAACATAATAAGTTCACAACTTTTAATAAATCCGAATTATAAATGGATAGTTTTTTATATTCAATCTAGCCTCTAGGTAGCCATGATCCACAAATTTAATCTAAAGTCTAAACAATATGTTTACTTTTAACACCGTTCTCTCTTATTTTCTTCAAATTTTCTTTTTTGGTGGAGTGCAATTGGCTTGTTATTTCAAAGGATACATAGACTTTCAGGTTGTTTGCATAAATTATTTGCTTGGTCAATTGATTAAACCTTGATAATATTGTATTGATAGTGCAAGATTTACTTGTTATTGGCAAATGAAACAAACAAACATTTCACATAACCATTATTTAGTTTACTGAAACTACTATAACTATCATGGGTTATTGTTTATCACCAATTGATTTTAAGCGTAACTCTATGAACTTCTATCATGGTACTATAGCAGACATCGATCATGTGAGTTAAAGCTTTAACTAATCTAGAATTATTTATCACCTAAAAAAATTGATCCAACAATATATCTCAACTTTAAATTGGATTCAATTTGATAGAGAGTTGGTCCAACCATTGAACCAAATCAGAAAACAAAAAACTTCAACCCCTTCAAGGTACAATTCGAAGGGTTTGGTCCCTCCAAGGTACCCTTTGAAGGGCTTGAGAAAAAATTGGAACCACTGTGGTAACCGAGTTACCAAATATTTTCATCAATTAATCCCAAAAACCTATCCATAATCAGGTTTTAAGACGAGTTACCGACGGTGCAATAGTGTGTGATTAGTAGTATTTGACAAGCTCGGAAGTGCCTACATACTACACAAACTATGAAAGAGTGGTGGTGGAGACAAGTAGAATTAGTTGTTAATAGGCATGCGTGAGTGCAGGCGATGAGACAAACAAACATAAATTCCTACATCTTTGACGTATCCAAATCTAAGACACAATCCTTTTTATACGCTCAACTTCTCTAAATAATATTGCATGCGATTTTTATGTCGGTAAATCGTCGGTTTATTGATGGAATTATTTAGATTCATATCAATGGATGACGTCGGCAGCCTATTAATAAGATGTTTCTTTCACAACTAATTGATTGGAGTATTCGAGTCACTTAGGTATTCATTTGTATGTGTGTGTTTCTATCTTTGGTAAAAACGATTTAGACAATAGATGTTACATTGCATGCATAAAAAATAGGAAAATATAGTACTTCGTAGTAATGAAGATTATTTCGTGTTTTTTTGTCGAATTGCTTGTGATAATTTTTGGGATGATTAATTAATGATGTGAATTTATGTTAGAGAAAAACGACGTTTTGATGGGTCCATGCCACGATGCACGTGGTACAACCCGACCAGTTGTCCAATTCATTGTCGCTCGTGAACAAGCTAATCTACTGACTATTACTAATGGCGGCTGATCAAGATTTGCTGATTTCAATATTTGTTTTCTTCTGCCTACATCTTCTGAGATGAGTGTATTTAATAAATACTGTGACGTTTGATTGATGAGATGTGGAGTATAGAAATGTGAATCCAATATAAAGTATTTGATGAAACGGTTGATTGAATTTATGTACACGTTGAATATATCATTCGTTTTCGTGTACATAGATACACTTCTTATACGTCGGATCTTTGAATTGAAAGGGACAGTTTTAGAATGAAGTATGAAAAAATATTTCTGATATACACGAAATAAAATTATGAACTGGGCTTTAATTTGTTCAGATTCTGAAAGTATTATTGGGCTACAAATTGAATTTTAAGTGATTTACACTTATAAGTTATAACATCGGGCTTCTAAGTAGTCATTTGTTAAAACTGAACCAAAGCAAAAAATGTTGCTTCTTCAGTTCTTATTGCTCTAGTATTAATAGGGTTATATGCTTCAACAACCATTAACTATTTCCATATTTAGTTTTTCAATATACTTAGCACTAGTAACAATTATAACATGAGGTTTATAATGCATAACACAATATTGACAATTTTGATGCACTTTGCCTCAAAAATGGAAATTCAGCCAAATTTGAATTCTAATGTTGTAGCAATTATGCTAATAACCTTCTGTTGATAGATTACATATGTGATGGTATGCTATAAATTTCAGAGCTTAATTTGGCCAAACTTTCGTGTTGGTGGATAATTGCAAGAAACTGTAAAAATTATTCAAAATTAAAATTCAAGAGAAAAGGTACTACTAGTAGTAAGTATTCAAGAGAAATGCTTAGATGAGCTAGTATAAGACATAAATGCCTCAAATTTTGCATTTATTTGTTCTTTGATATAGTGTTAACAAATTGACAAGTAGAGCCAAGTGCAGAGGTGAACATAGTTTATGAGTGTAGAATATGGTAATATAGCAAAACCTCAGTTGCTATCATCCACAACTTGGCTACTTATACAGGTGTTGTTTTCCCTTCTCTTTGGAACAGCCGAAGCTTCCACGTTTGACCCCCGGTACTTCAGCTCTGCTGTTCTGAAACGGGGGTCAACGGGCGAAGACCTAGCATCTGTATCCGGACTTGGCCTGTAATGATTCGCTGTAGGCCTGGAATCCGTATCAGTGTTGCTAGGCCTGTAATGATTCGGAGCAGGTCTAGAGTCCGTATCAGCGCCACCTGGCCTGTACGGATTGGGCCCTCCACCTGAATACCGCGGTGGGGAGACATACCTCGAGGAGCCTCTCAGACCACTGCCTCCTCTTAGCTCCATGATCTCGGATTTTCTTGAAGAATCCGGGAAGGATCTGTCGCCAGTGGCTGAGCCTAACGGAGGAGCTCCAGACGTGACAGATGCTGAAGTGAAGGGGTCATCAGGGCCCCAAGAGGTGAGCGCCTCCTTGTTGGCGAAGCACTGCCAGGCTCCGAAGAGGAAGAGGATGAAAAACAGGACAGGGCACGTCCACAAGATGCTGTTGAACTCATTCTTGAACACGGGGAGATTGGAACGATACATGGCAACGTATCCATTCCCAAGGCTGATGATCACAAGCTTCTCGTGATCACTGGTGATCAAGGGCACACCAAGTTTCTTCTCCATGTTCACATCATCGCCCTGTTGCTGGTTTAGGAAAGGCGCTATGATCTCGTCAAGGCCAGCAGAGAACAAGAGCCTCAGCCTGCCAGCACGGACATAGTGCTGAGACGAGACATTGTACACATAAACCTTGTCCTTGTTAGCAACCAGCAAGTAGCCTTTGATAGCCTGCAACGCCATAGGCTCGTCCATGTCCAGCTTCCTCTTTGATCTCACCCGACACTTGAAGTTCATCACGTCACCTAGCAGCGACGTCTGAACCAAGTCCACTTCACCTGTCAGCCCATACGCCTTGGACTGGTCCATGGCATAAAAAACATAACTCTTTGCAACAGAGCTGTTGAGAGCCTCACATTCTGTCTCCTTCAGTTTCATGGTACTCAAATCCAACGAGCCTGCCCCCGTATCTGTGAGAAACAACAGACGTTGCTTCAAGAATGCCATATAGTGTCCCATCCTCCTTAAACACCATAATCTTTCCACCACCATCTATTGCCAAAATGTACCTCCTCCTACCAATATGGTGCACTTCCATCATGCTAATCCGCAAACCCCAAGACTCCGGCATCTCAAACCTCCCAACTCGCTCCACATGAAGCGAGCTCCATTCATCGCCACTAAACGTCTCCCAACCCGATGCATTACAATAACGCCATTGCCATGGCCCGTCACGATTAAGGTCTCATTCTTGTGAAATGACAAGTAAGAGGCAATGGCAGAGATTGGTGAGGGCTTCTCCACCTCGGGGAAGGCCTCGAACTCCAAGGCAACCTCACCACTCCTCAGAAACAAATACAACTTTCCTATCATCCCCAACAGCAAAAAGTACTTGCTCAAACCCTCAAAATCCTTATTAGGCAACACATTAACACAAGTAGGGTTCGAAATCAACTTAACTGCCGATACAAACTGAAACCTCTCCGCCCAAAATGTGTTGAACTTAGTCACTAACATCGGCCCCGACTTCATCCCACCTCCTCCCTTCATCTCTCCTTTACCAGGCAAACTATCCTCTTCCTTAGTTTCCTCAACACCAATGATTTCACCATCGTGCGAAGATAAAGAATGCATCTTTATGCTTCCCAGATCATCAGAAAGCCGGGATTCTAGCCTATCAACAAGCTGCGTGAGGTTTTGAACTAATTCTTGAAGTTTCACCAATTGGAGCTGCTGCTTGCTTACCAAATCGTGATCAACACATGTTTCCGACGAAGGGTTGTCGTTTTGCTTAAAAGGGATGTCATTTTTTATGTCAGTTTCGATTGCTGAGTTGGAATTTACAGAGGGATCGGATTCGGGTGGTGCAAGAACAGCGCAACAAAGACGTGGGAAATAAGATAAATCTGCGAGGAGCAAAGAAACAGTTAACGCGAAGATCAACTTGCCTTTTCTGCGAGACACAGCCATCCAAATTGAAATCTGGGAGCGGTGTAGCAAAGCTTCTGTGATAGGCTGTTGCTGTGGCTGTTGCTGTTGCTGTTACAGTTAACCTGGGAGTTTGAGCATTGAAGTTGAGATCTAAAGACTGAGAGAGGGCTATTTTTGTAAATTTTACATGGGCTTTTAGGCCATCCACAACGCTGTTGCTATACTGTTCTTTAACCGTTCCTTAAACTACTATTTGCGGACCCCACTGTACTTTTTTACTTCCTTAACCTTTCCTTAAATTACTATTAATTCAATTTCATTTTTTATTTTTATTTCCAACCCAATTCAATTAAAACAAACGCACTTCATTAAAAAACACACAACATAAAAAAAATTACAACTTAAAATTTAGAAAAATAAAAAACACACAATTAAAATCCTAAAAAATTAAACGTTGCATAATTTAAAATACAAATTTAAAGAAAATAAAAAAAACTACTCCGCCGGGGAATCATCCCCCGCAGGCGGTGGAGGTGCAATAGGAGGCGGAAGGCCAAGTTGTGCTGCCATATGCACAATTCCGTTCCACCAGGCTTGGTATTGGGAGGGCGAGAAGTGAGAAGCGTCTGCCATTGTGGCGGTCATGTACACCGCCATAAGGGTGTTCGAGCCTCCCCCGAGCCCGATCCCGAGGCCGCCTGGCTTGATTCGCCTCTGCCCTTCCTCGCTCTAGCCGCCTTCGCCGCCTTGGTCCCTTGCGGCCGACGGCGCCCATGGCTGGATACCGCAGCATCGCTGGCCGTGTCCACAAACTCCTGCGGTGCACCCTCTTGTGCGCCGCTGCCCTCACCCCCGTCACCAGACGAGTATTGGCCACTCGTTGTGTGCTTCGTGCGCTTTGAGGTTGAGCCCGAGCTGGAGCGGACATCGTCGGCCCACCTTTCCTCGTCCTTGACGACCTGCCAAAATCAACATATTTGGATTGTTTACCGGTGTCCTGGTTGTAGACGCGCAAAGCCGCCCTCAGAATGTCGGCTCCCGAAGCTCGCTTTGGTAGTGCGCCGCTTCGGTCGAGTAGATGCCACAGAATTTTTTGACCTGTTTGTCGACTCGGCCAAAGTGAGAGCGGAACATCTTATATGTGCGCTTCCGGGACCCTTTCGGCTTAATCTGGTGGTAAATCTCGGTGACCTTTTCCCAGAAGCACTTGTTGGGTTGTTGATTCCCGACGACGGGATAGTATGAGACGGTGATCCAGGCGTTGTACACCGCCATCGTTTCGTTATTTCTGTACGGATGCTGACCTAGATCCTCCTCCTCCTCCTCCTCGCCCGCCTCCGACTCCGCCCTGGAGCTTCGCCCGCCTCGGCCTCCTCCCAGAGTGGGTTCAATGGGGAAATCCTCCCGAATCTGGGATAATCCCTGCGAATACCGCGGAGCGGAGGGACGTGCGTATGCATCCACGTCAAAAGTGGGTGGTTGGTACCCACCCGGCGTCGCCGAACCCTGGGTGCCCGGCGCCGACGAACCGGAACCACCCAGTTTGTTGTACATGGTCTCCCAATCGTTAAACGTGTTGAGATCCCACTCGCCGGAGCCGCCACTGCCGGAGTTGCCGTCGCCGGACATTTTGTGATGAGATGTTAGATGAAAATTGGAGAGGAAATGAAGTTGATTTAGGAAGAATAGATGTGTAGTTGTGTGTGAAATTAGGATGAATTAGGAGTATTTATAGAGTAAAAAAATAAAAAAAAAATTAAAAAAAAAAAGAAAAAACGGATATAAACGGTAATATTACCGTTTAATAAAAAAATATTTTTTTTAAATTCGAATTTTAAAAAGAAAGATTTATTGCGTCATCGTGACGACGCCCACCTCGCAGGCTAGCGAGTGGGCGTCACGCATAGCGCAGGGGCGAGCCACGTCGCCATGGCGCGTGGCGTGACAGCCTGTCCCGCGTCTCGCAGGGACGGGTTACGGGATGAGATGGGAACGGTTCCGGGGCGGGATGGTGTGCCGCAACGCGTCTCGCGGGTGTTCCGTCCCTCCGGCACGGAACGCGGGACGGTTCCGCGCCGCGTTGCGGATGCTCTTATTAGGGAGTTATGTGAAATTGGTTGTTTGGACAAGGGGTAGAATTGAGATTTATGATTTTGTCTGAAAGCAACGGCGGCTACGAGGTTTTGTACTTGTATTTTGTTACTCCGTAGGTAATCCAACTATAAGTAACTAGTTTTTGCCTTTTCTCAAATCTGATTTTATCATATGTGAAAAGTAATAATAAGCTCAATTTATACTCTTTATTGCTTATCAATAACCTCTACTTGAAAAAAATTATGCACTACTTGGATATATATTTTGGAATTGAAATTAAGTAAAAGAAGATGAATATGCAACTGGCTTGGACTATAAAATGAACTTGATTGGCCATGAAGAAAAATTACTTCGTTTCATTTCACTTATTTTTCAGGTTAGAAATGATTTTTTAATTGTAAACTAATGCAGTTTGCATTATAATTGTTGGATATAGATAGATAGGGATTTTAGTCAAAGATCCAATGCCAAGATCAAGATCACTTGAGTAGAATAATTATCCTTTTAATAAACTATGCATAAAATAAAATAAAGGGTTGTATATGGAAGACTGCCCATAATCAACTGAAAGAGAATTCTTGAACTCTAGTCCTTTATAATGTGAAAAAGAGAGATTACTAAGTTAAAATTTGGTAAAGATACAACGACAAAATTAGCCTGTGTTCCCCTTACTGCCTCTATATGTCTACTATGAGATCTACCACCTAATGTTATGTACTCAACTTCTGTAACCTCTCTCTCTCTCTCTCTCTCTGAGGGGGAAAAGGCTATTTTTAACTTAAAGATGACACTTTTTGCATCTTCTAAATTCTACAGGGGAAAAAAATGGGTTGTCCAGGTACCAGTTGATGGTAGTATCAAAAACCAAATGGTGACTTTTTCCTGCTTCCGCCTTCCCCATATTGTTCGTTCCATTTTCTCAACTCGTTCATACTGGCTGCATCGAAGGAAACAGATGGTCCCACCTAAAAACAGATATCAAATTCAATGTAATATTAGTCCAGAATTCCTTCCACCGAGAAGAAACCATAAAAGCTTTGGAAGGTACATTCATTTTATAAGCACGTCCGTCTCCTAGAACGATATGAAAAGCGTTCGTTTAAATACAATCCTAATAACATTATGCCATGTGAAGCCTTATAGCATAACTTGGGTGTGGATTTTACCTTAGTTTTAGCTTGAGTAAAATCATCCAACTTCAGTGGTCTTAAAAGTGGAACTCCATCAAATTTAGCACCCTGCAAGGAGATCATACAAGTGCCAAGGCCAAAGGTATGGTCAAGTTGAAAAAAATAAAATGTATATTCTGATAGCTGATATGAGAGTAAACCCTACTTATTTCCTGGGAGGAACTCGTGAGTTCATTATGCATTTTGTCTCATCAGGATACTTGGATCTGGTGTTGCATTAAAATTTTCCTAAATTCCTATCATTGTCTCCTTTCATGACATAAGTAACATTGAAAAGAAGTCACAGCTTGGAATACCTAAGGCTAGATGAATAAGTTCATAATATTTTCCAAGAGCATGAATGAACAACTGATGTAAATCAAGGATCTTATAATGGGATAAGGTAGTTTATAGTATAATGCATTCATGTTCACTTTAATAAGTTGATTGTTTGTGACAACAACCAACAGGCTGAAGGTTCTCGTATTGTTCACCTTGCTTTCTTCTTCTAGCAACTCATGGACAGGTCTGTATGCTGCAGCAATACAGAGGTTCTGCAATATAAAATGTGAAAACTAGTTAAGAGATAAGTACCAATCGACTCTGTTTGCTAAGTATGAAACTGTCATCACCTTCAGGTCGCTCCCAGAATAACCTTCGGTAGAATTTGCAAGTTGTTCCAAGGGAAACCCAGTTTCGAAATTTTCTCGAGCTAGAATTATCTTGAGTATTTTATGACGGTTATCAGCATCTGGCAGGTCGATGTAGATCCTAATGTCAATCAAACAAATCACAGACTTCTTAGTTTGCCATTTGTGCAAAAGACATGAAATAAAAATAGACGCAATTTGTACTCTGGTGCAAAAATTACCTTCTCGGTAAACGACGAATGACAGCATCATCAAGGTCGAATGGCCTATTTGTAGCACCAAGCACAAGGATTCGCTGGCTGTCTTTTGACCTCAAGCCATCCCAAGCTGCCATAAATTCATTTCTCATTCTTCTAGTTGCCTCATGCTCATTAGCACCACCACGAGCACCAAGTAAGCTGTCAACCTGCACCCAGCACACGGTGAAAGATAGTAATGCACTAAGCTGCTGTCAGATTCAATCATTTCAAATATCATTCTGATAAATTGCACTTTAAAGATACTGAATAAAGTAGCAAGAGCAAGGTTTCAGTGATTTGAACAAGGACGCACAAAAAAGATGGAAGTGGTCTCACCTCATCGACAAAAATTATAACAGGAGCCAGCTTGCTGGCAAAGGAAAAAAGTGAACGAGTAAGTTTTTCAGCATCGCCAAACCACTGCATCAAAAGGCAAGCAAAAACTATTAAACCAGTATATGAATTCGCTGGTGGAAGCTTTAAGAATAACCAGATTAATACACAAAGTGAGTACATCTCTGTTATGTTTTTCTTTGTCCTAACGAACTATCTATGAGCGGCAGGAATGACAACAGAGGAAAAGTTCAAAGAAGATAGTATATTATTTCACTTACCTTGGATGTAAGTGTTGAGCCAGTAATACTAATGAAATTTGCACCCGCTTCTGTTGCAAGTGCCTTCGCCAACAGGGTTTTTCCAGTTCCAGGAGGACCAAAAAGTAATATCCCTTTGCAAGGCTGACAAGAAAATTACATTCACAGCTGTGAAGGGGAGCAGAAATGAAATTGCAAGTAGGAGGTGTAACAGTAGTTTACCCGCAGCAAATTTCCACGGGTGAAAAGCTCAGGTCTCCGCATTGGCAGGATCACAAGTTCATTTAGTGCCTTCTTCACGTCTTCAAGTGCACCCACATCATCAAATTTCACACCAATCTCCCCTGGAGGAACCACTGCTGAAATGAAGTTGTTCTCATACTCATCCTTCGCAAGATTCTGCAATTTGTATGGCATAAATATAATAGAACGATGCAAAGTAAATTCGTGGTATAAGTAAGCAAAAACCTTCAAATTTTGGGACGGTTTCTTTGATGCTGTTTCCTGCTCCATTAACCTCAAAATTGCAAGTTCAAGACTACACAAGACAACCTACAGCAGTCAACATGATGCAGATAAAAGCTGGTTCTCAGAAAACCACAAGCAGAGAGATAATTACCTCTCTCGAGGAACCTGCAACCGATCCCCCTTGACTGAAGGAAGGAGACATGAGGATAGGTAATGACTTCTGGCCCAGCCAACCACCTTCTCTGCTTCTGAAAACCATAAAAAACATAAGAAGGATGACATGTATTCATAAGAAAAGTGAGTAAGAGAATAGTATAATTTTAATAAAGTTTGATCTTCTGCATCCATTTTAATATGAATCATGCATCATCTACAGGCTACAGCACCATGATCTGCAAGGCTTCACTATTAAAAGCAAAAGAAACAAGAATAAACAGAACTTTGCCGTATTTTACACTCAGTTGCATGACTCATACTACATTACAGTGCTTCCTGTTGGTATCTAAGTCAATTCATCATTCGTGGCAGTTAATGTTGTAGTACGGCAAAAATCAACCTTTTCTCATGATGATTGGGTCCCCCCTTCACAACTAGGAGTATGAAAGTATCTACACAAGAAGAGAATGAAAATCTTGCACAACAACAATTAAAAGACTGCTTTGGAACCCCCAAATAATAAGATGAAAGACAACCAACTGACTCCACATCTCTTTCATCAAGACAAAAGACAAACACTAAGCTCTTAGAAGATGTCACCATACTGTTCGATAATCATTGATCCTACTCTTTTTGCATAAGAAGTCGTCGATCCTCCATGTTGATGAACTTAGTTGTGTTAGCTCTGTTAGGGCACTTAATTAACTGCCTAGCACAAAAACTGAAATGAAATTACTTATAATAGCTTACAATGTTTAGGTGGGTCCTTTGGAAACATATGACATCACGTATCATTATCTGAATGGAACACACCTCTTATAAACAAAGCAAAACAATCCTATCTACAGTCAAATAATTCCATAATACACCAGGATGAATGATGGGGCTGAAAAATAATCACTCTAGTCTGCATAAGAAACTTGTCCTCCTAAGACAGAGATTCAGAAAGACCTGAACAAGATATTTAGATCAAGATGTATTATAGCATGCAGGAATTCTAAGTTTAGCATACTCATTTTCATCTAAACATAGATCTGCAAATGAGTTTCTTACTCTGTCTTGACAGTACAACACCATCAGTGTTTAGATGTAACAAGTCCATGCATGATAATTCATGTTCTTCGAGAACCTGAAATAAATAAGCACAGCCTCTTAATTGAAGTGATTAAGACTGAGCAGCTTTGTTGTGGGATGAAAGACAAACAACATAAAGTATGTCAAGACGTGATTGCAAGTCTGCAATGAAATTACAAATGAACCTTGTGCAATTCGCTCAAGTTGTTTCGTGATATTATAATTCTCTTGTCTTCCTCAATCTGTTTGTTGAATATCTTCAAGAGATCTTCCTCCTGTGATCATCAAGAACATTCTGTAGTCACTTCCTATTACAACCTTATTTTATATTATCAAGTAATACCAAATTGGAACTAGCTTATTTATCAGATTTTCAGGCGGTGCACGTCTAATTGATTTGTATTACTCTGTAGTCTCTGCTACAATGGGATACCAAAGATTTTCAGAATGTATAGCAATGAATAAATAATCAAGACATAATAAAAGCTTTTGAATAAAAATTCTCGGACACATGGAAAAAATTGATGAAAGGAAATTCAGAGATGCTTTTTAGATAGATGGTCAAGTGGAGAAAAACCAAGTCATCACAAAAATAAGAGATTTTTCATCTGGATCCGAATTGAAACAAATTTTTAAACGGTGACAATATCATAAAGAAGTACCTTCGGCAGATCTAAACACATCACATTAGTGAATAGCTTATATACTTCATCGTCTCCAGACCGTTTAGAAGGTTTTAAGCCCTCTGCAAGTCTCTTCAAAAGAGGCTGAGAAAAAAACATCAAATATCTGAGACAACATCAAAAGTAACAAATAACAACAGTCCTTTTCAGTCTAGTTAGTACTGCTAAGCAAAGCTTTGGAGATGGCGGATGCATATAAAAAATATTTAGAGCTACTGAGAGTTACCAACTTAGCAAGACGGCCCAAGTTTGGAAGTACCATTGTCTGTCAAAAACCAAAAAGAAAGGTCAGGAGGAGGTTGCTTTGTTGAGCTCATAGGAGCTACAAATGACCATGATATGCTGAGCACAAAAAGGCACAAGTGGAATCGGTTTACATATTGGAACTTACAAATTTGTCATTCTCTTTTGAGTGTGATTCTGCTTCTATTTTGCTTTGTCCACAAATCAAGACCAGAGGACCAGATAATTTGTCAAACATCTCTTGCATCTTACTAACAAACTCTTTGCGATCCGACTTTGAGACTGCCCTTGATAGCCACAAAGAAGAATCTGGAAAGTAGACCACGAGTGGCTGTTGTGTCTCCAAAGTCTGCATTAATATTAATGTCGTTCCAGCAACTATAAGATCCCCAAATAATATATATGGATTTTTCAAAACATAGTTTCTCATTGTCATCTAAATCTTGCACCTCACAAAGCACCTCCATCGCAGTATAGCTGTCATGTGTTTGAGCATTAAGATCATGTTCGATATCCTTCACTGCAATTTGAAGATGATGGAAGGGGTGGAGGGATCAGGATATTATAAACTGCAGAAAGCAGCACCTTGCAGATTATTGTTCTAGGTTCTAACAGTGGTATTCAGTAAGTAAAATATACCATTGAGCCAACACACTGAAGGTTTTGCAGTAGCTTCTGCACTTTTTGCTTCGTTTACTTCCTCTGTACTCTTGCAACTAATATCAAATACAACGGCTACTTGGTCTTCATTCACTTCATAAACCTCTCCTCGTTGACCGCTAGACAAAGTCCTGAAAGATATAGTGTAGAAAAATCAACCAATTCAAGTAAATGAAACTGCAAGTACAGAAGAAACTAGAAACTAGAAACTATCACAAAAGCACTGATGGGGTAGCAAAGGATGCATGCCAAACAGCTGGATGAGTACATGTTTATGAATTAGCTGTTCCAGAAACTCAACAAACATTCTGTTTTAGGACATGAGATTAGTAGCTACTCCACATGCATTTCAATAACTTACTAACCTACCTGCCACGAATAATAGTATAAGCATTTGTTGGACCATCCGGTGTTGGTATCTTTCCCAATAAAACCCTGTGACAAATTGGATATGTCAATGAGAAGGTGCAGATAAGTTGAAAGATTATGGTCAATGTGCTTTTCTGAGTCGAGAATGTAAATGAGGCACGTCTCAACCCCCAACAAGTACCCCCACTCTGACAGCCGGAATGAGTGTGATCTATGAGAAGAACTATAAAGGTGGACAAAGAGGCTCACTTCTCAGATTCCAATTCCCTACAGCCAGATTCCCTCTCTGCAGTGATGAAGATTGTATTCTAAAGAATTTGGCTTGAATCTGACTCTTCAGTATTACAATAATTCAGGCTTTTGACAGAGACAAACTTCCCACATGAGAGACATAATCCGTTATGAAGCCAGAAAATGCACATCATTTGGAACATCTTTCTACCCGAATGTATGTGCTTATATATATATGCAGTTTATACCCTATTTAAAAGTATGTCTTAATAACTTGTGCTACAAAAACATTAAAATTATTCAAATGGATTCAAATCACAAATTCCCCACCTAGCATGTTTGCACAATTAGAGGTTTTTCCTATTTTCAGTTGCATAATTGATGCTTGTATTATGCTCTTCCTTGTTACTTTTGAAGGATCAACATTTTTTCTTGCCTCTCCTGAACTTGGAAGAAAGACATACTTCTAGAAGATGGTAGTGGAGTCACAAAGTCTTCGTATAGAGGATTGATTCGTAGTCGATGGTAATTTTAATTTTCTGTTAAATGCATCATGGAAGAATTTCTACTCGTTCCTTCAATTTCTTAGACAGTTAGACACTAAATGAATTACCTACATGCAACTACAAGCACTAAAAAGAGTAGAAGGAACTACAGAAAAACAATAGGGAGCAATTATACACGAGAAATACAACCAGTAGCTCATACAAGAGATGTAATGACAAGGGAAAGTGGAAACAACAAAAACAATCAATTTTTCTTGTTAAATTTGCACTAATTGATTCTACATGACACATGATGTTTAGGGTACCAATTTAATAAAGAAACTGTGCATTCAATACAAACTGAAAGAAAACAGCCCCAGTAATGAATATCGGAAAATAAAAATATACTCCCTCCGTTCCATAGTAGTAGAGTCATTTTGCCATTTTGGTACGTTCCATAATAGTGGAGCAATTTCCCTTTTTAGTAAAAGTCAACACATTTCTTATCACTTACTTTACTCTCTTATTTTATTCTCTCTTCATCACTCTACCTTTTTCATTTCCTACTTTATTCTTCCTTTACTTAATCCACTTAACACATTTTTTCTAAATCTCCGTGCCGGAAAGAAATGTCTCCACTACTATGGAACGGATGGAGTATATCTTTATAGTAAATAACATAACACCATTAAGCACATCTAGCAACAAGTTAACAATGTTGAAACTCTTAAATGAAAAGGTGAAAAGCTAAGTATATTGACAAATATCATGTGAAGACATTTACCTATTATTTGCTTCAATGCAAATGGATGGTCCAATGTACTTCACTCGATCCCCTGATGAAAGAACAATATGATATATCACAAAAGAAATGACAGATTATAATAAAGAAAAATAACACCATATGATGATTGTAATGGAAAAATATACTACTACAAAATAATTTGTAGGCTAAAGTAAAACACAATTGTATACAGACTTTCATTATGTGGCAAAACTCAAAAGAAAGAAAACTATAATCCCTTTCATCTATAATTTAAGTGATCAAGTTGGTTAGGTATACCCAAAATTCTATTTGTGGAAATAGCAAATGGCCTTGTATGTAAGGGGGGGGGGACGTGTGAAGAGTAAGAAGAAGAATTCACCAAGCTCTTAACAATATGAGGCTATCACCTGAACACGCAAGCTCATATGCCATGGTATAGAAAGAAAGAATGCAGACTTAAATTTTTCGATAAATGTGCCAAGAGATTGTGTGCTCAAGTAGGGTCTTTTAAGACACCTCCAACAGTAACATAACGTTTTACCACATTATAGTTTGGCATGAAAAAGTATATTACCTTTCTTTAGTTTCTGACTGGCCACATTAGATGTTTCGGTAGTTTCTGGGTTTGAAGATGCTGAGGAGCTTCCAGATTCTCCAGAAACACTCTGCAATACGAAGATCACAAACTATTAAATATATATCTAAGTTACATAGATTCACATACCCCTCATGGAGATCCAAACTACAGCTGCTTACTTGTGAAACCTAATATCCAACAACTTCAGGTGAATGGAAGGATTACCTCACTTATTCAATAGTAGCATATAAAAAAACCAAAAAGTTTCTTGATCAGGGACACCATCAGTAATGAGCGATAAATACCAAATCTGTTAATTAAGTTGTAAAGATTCTAAAGATTATCATATGAAGAAAACGATATGTCACAGATTTTCTCTTATTCCCCTTCATTTTCATTTGAGTCCTAATACAGAACCAAACCTCATAAATAAAAGCATTACCTTCTCAAATTCTTCAATATTGCACGGAATAAGCTTTCTTATATCTTCAGCTGAGACATTAATATCAACTTCATCATCACTTCCATCAGTTCTGCCCTCATCGCTGCTGGTATAATCCTCATCATTGCTTGCATCATTTTCATCTTCAACCTCAGACTCTGACATACCTTCAGAGTTCTCCTCTTCCGACTCACATTCATCTTCATTTAAATCCTGAAAAATTAACCACAAGACGGCATTGGAATACTTCATTAAGTAGGAAAATGTTGCTTCAGCTGGGCAGCTTTATCTAAAACAGGAGCACACACAATAAAGATCAAGAACAAGAACGCATGCAAAGAGGAGGGGGTTATATCCTCAGGATCAGATTTCTGAAAGTATGGAGGGAAATGTTGCTTAAGTTTCACTCATTGAATAAGATAATGTAAGATTTTGTAAAACATGATTGGTCGGCCAAAAAGATGGAGGGAAATGAAATTACAAACTCACGTATGGAGCTAAAATGCTGCTATCAAGGACCAATACTGGTACTTGTAAATCCCGAGCAAGTGCTCTGACCAATCTTTCCCGGTACAGCTCCGTACCTTCAAACCCAAGTGTTATTCTTAGCCATAAAAGATAGAAACAAAAGTTGCAAATTAGTTGACAACTTTCCAAGAAGCATACACTGAAAATGAGGAAACTGACTAGAGCAGATCAAATACTCACCCGGAATGCTCCGAATCAGAATTCTCCCACTAGCAGAAGCCAAACGGCCTCCATAGTCTGTAGTCAATTTCTTATGTTTCAGATGGGAGGCTGTGCATTCCACAAGAAGGTTTTTAGTGTTTTCACTGCAAGAACAATAACTTTAAGTACTAGCAAGTAACTATATGCAACTAAAGAAATATAGAATCAGGCAATCAAGAGATAGCACTTACTGGATATAGTAAGGGAAATTATCCCACGAGACTGTTATCTTTTCCCATGGAGTAATCCTTCGCAGGAACTCGTTTCTAAATCTTTCTCGCCAAGTTAGAAATGGGGAATCCTTCTTTTTATTATCCATGGAAATCTTTTCATTTTTAAGCCACTCCCTTTGATCATGCTCCCCAAGGCATGCATGTGCATCACAATGTCTGGAACTGTCTGTAATATTTTCCTTGGGAATCTTTTCCTTTTCACAATCCACCACATCTTTGTTAGGAACACGCTTATCCTCACTGGCATTCCTTCCATCGCCTTCGGAACTATAAAATCTTAGTGACGAATTTATACAGCAAACATCTGGCCTTGAACTTGATCTTCTATAGCATCTCTTGGATGAAAGCCCTGATAATAAAGAATAATTTGACACATATTCCTGGACCAAGCTACTGGCTCTTGTCGCAGTGCTCAGATATTGTCCAGTGGGATAATTTCGACAGCTAGAGCTACAAAAATATTTGCTACGCTGAACCACACGATTCCATTGGCTTTTATACTTAAGTTTCCTTGCATACATCGGAACTTGTTCGCAGAAAAGTACAGACCTGAAAGATGAGAAGCCCACCGAGTCGGAAATACTTATTTTATTAAGCTTCAATCTACAGTCCAAGGAGCTTCGTTGCTTTAGATGAAACTAATCAATCGAATACTGTAAATCCCTTATTCAATATCTCTCCTTAAAATCACTTATGCCAACTTTCAACGGAAAAAATTATTTCTAGAATATGCAGGTAGTTCGTTTAATGCCTTATAAGCAACTATTATTACTCATTTTTCCTGGCTGCAGAACCATCCCAGAGGCCACCTCAGGCTAAGTCAATGACAGTAGAACTGTGATTATATTGTAAATGTGTGTGTGTCTGCATTAAGATGTGTATGAAAAATCCCACAAATAATGTACAATTCCAGAATTCATCATGAGTACGTTTCTTGACAAGGCGAATGCAACTAATGTAGCAATGTCATTTATAATCCAACGAAAAAAGAAACATTATCTATGAACACGATTGATAAAGATGGAACCTTTACACATTCAATTACCAAAAATGGCATAATTTAGTAGTAACAAGTATCATTATCGTCCATTTCTGAACATTACAATGAACCATCCCAATAAAATATTATAACAGAAATATTAATTTTTCCCCAATTGTTCTCACTTCCAGAGCATAACGAGCCACCAATCCAGAAGAAAGATATATACACACATATATTGAATGTGGGAAATAGGAACCTTAATGTTACCTTTTATGTATACTTGAGTTGGGGAGTAATACAGACACGGATCAATAAATGAAAATGAATGAATGGGATGAGAAACAGAGGTGCGGGGCACCCACTAATGGGGGAGGCGATGGAGAATCGGAGATGGTGAGTGCAATTCCTCGCGCTGTGTGTTTTTTATGTATTTTCAGTGCAATAGGGCGATAAGATCTGGTGGATTCTTCAGCAGGTAAAAAATTAAGGGTTTCGGTAAATTTTATTTTCTCATAGTATTTCAATTAATTCATGTGATAAGCATTTTACTATTAATTAAAGGGACACTGCCCCTAATATCACAAAAAATTTTAAAATTTATTTGTTTCTATAAATTTTGAACTTGCATATAATATCACAAATTTAAATAGTTATTAATTTATTTTACCAGTGATAAAATCTAACATTAAAATGAGATGGACAAAACGATGAATGGTATGCTACATACTTTATGTGAGCTCCTTATGTTAGCATCACTCTCGTTTGACGCACGTTTAGTGTTGTTTATTTTGATTTATATATTTAGTTTGATTCTAATACATTAAAAAATGACATTGTAATTTTTAATTTCACAAAATTCATAAAATTCAAAGCTCGATTTGCTCATTTTCTCTATAATTTCAAATATATTAATAAAATAACAAATCAAGCTTTGATTTTTATGGATTTTGTGAAATTGAAAATTCCAATGACATGTTTTAATGTATTAGAATCAAACTAAATACTAGTACTATATAAATCGAAATGACCAATGTTAAACATGCGTCAAACGAGAGTGGTGCTCACATAAGGAACTCACATAAAGTATGTAGCATATAAGGCTGACAATTTTTGACACGACACGATAATCCGACACGAATGCGCACGAAATTATTGGGTTTGGATCAAGCCTTATTGGGTTTGTGTCCTTATCAGGTTGACCCGATAATTCCGGTTTGGGTAAAATGTTAGATACGGATAACCCATTAAGAAATAATATTATTATTTTTATTATTATTAAAAAATACTCCCTTCGTTCCACGGTAGTTGAGTCATTTCATTTTCTGCACTCGTTTTAGAAAAATGATAATAAATAGTTAGAGTGAGAAAAAATAAAGAAAGTGAGAGAATAATGTAGATAAGACTCTTATCTACCTTATGATGTCACTTACTTTACTTTATCTCCATTTTAACTATTTATTATCACTTTCTCCAAAACGAGTGCAGAAAATGAAATGACTTAACTACCGCAGAACGAAGAGAGTATATTTTACTTAATTTTTAAATTTATTGTAAATCAAGTTTAAATCACATAAAACATATTAGATTTAATCGTGTAATATTAGGTTATAATCGTGTAATATCAGGTTCGGGTCGTTATCGTGTTGTGTCAACCTAAATTATGTCGTGTCGTTAACGGGTTCGTGTCGGGTGTGGGTCATGTTCGGTTTTAAAGGTAGCAGGTTGGGTTCATGTTCGGGTTTAGAGTTTTCTTAAAAGGTCGAATTCGGGTTAGGCCTTATTGGGTTAGGTCGTTATCAGGTTGACCCGATAACGACCCAATCCGCACGATTTGTCACCCCTAGCATATCATTTCTCATGGGTAACCATATCTGGCTTTTAGGACTTTGTAATCACATCATTATCAACAACTAGTTAAATTCGTGATATTATATGTCAAGTTTGTTTGTGAGAAAAAACAAATTTCTGAAAAGTTTCATAATATTAGTCGTCAATATTCCTTGATAATTCTTGATATCAAATTTAATATATGGTAGTGATATTTATTTAATAATTTATTTTTGAGAAAAATACTTTTATATGAAATATTCACTCAACCCTAATAGCTACAATTGTTCTCATCTTTGTCCACTTGCTAATTTTTTCGATTTATTTGCGTCAACAATAGTAGGGTAGTGCATCATCAACTACGTCTCAATTGTGCTTATGTTTTATTCCCTTTCTCAATTGTCACATAGTTGATATCTCACGAAATTACTTTTCCTTCATATTTCTTTCAAGGTTTCACAAACCTTGAGGATCGTAAGAGGGGGATGCCATAATTATAGAATTATCATCCTAATAAGGGAAGGAGAAATATACCAAAAGGAATTTTACTGATTTCTTATTGATTAAGTATGGCCAGACATCCTATGTCAATGGAGGCAAGCCCAAGAAAACGCCTAAACATTGGCAACAAAGGGCGAATCCAGACCCAAGGAAATAGCCATAACAATCAATAATTAATCAAACCTGGGTATATTTTCCTTTCGATATTAAAATTATATTTCCATAATTAATTCCTTAGTATCTTATCTCCTAGTTTATCCAATACTTACAAACTTAGCCAATCATAAATAAATACTTATAAAACAGAGTAGTAAAGGAAACTTACAAAATATATATTGAAAAACCTTTCCCGAGGGATAATTTACAATAGGAGTAAGGATGGAGGGTTACAAGAGAGAGAGAGAGAGAGGGTTCTTATCTCAACACATGAGATTCTGATCTTTTCCTATCACAAGACCTTATTTAAAGACAACAAAGTCGGATTTCAAATCCGGATTTGAAATTTATAATTTTTCAGCTGACGTAAGGGCTGACGAAGGTGAATGCTGGCGAAAGCGAATGCACCCTTTATTCTTTCATCTTTCCACTTTGTTGGCTCTCATTTGCCTTATCTGGCGTCTTTTCTATCATTTTGATGAAGTTCGCAAAATTATCTTCTGTTGAGAAGCCTTCTTCTTCCTCGAATGGATCCTGAGCATCCCTAAAGTTTTTGTGCTCATTATTATTCGGAGAGAATTCTGGAGAATTAATATCTGTGTCTCCTTCTTCGTTTTCTTCTTCGTTTTCATCTTCATCCATATGATCAATGTCTTTTCCAATACTAGCCATATAATTTGCTATAAGTTCCTTCTCATTCATTTTTGAAATATTCTTTCTCAAGAATTCTTCAAAAGGAGAAATGTCTTTTTTCAGAGATTTATTAACTCTCTTTTGTTCTTTATAAAAAGAAACTTTCTCTTTTATTAATTGAAGAGTCTGGAGACCTTGAATATCTCCTGACTTGTCCTTCTCCATCATTGTAGGCCAAAACCTAGTGAAGAACTTCCTTTTAAGGCACGGAACATTATTATGATCAAAACCAATTTCTGGTTCCCATTTCCAGATCCATGGGATACCAAATTCTGCATAGAAATGAAGAGTCTCCATATTATGAAAAAATCTATTTTGATTCTCTGCTTCTATTAATGCAGGAGAAACTTGTTTCCATTTAAAAAATAAGGACTTAAACTCTTCTGGAAGTATTTTCTCAGAAGTTCCAAAGGTTTGCCACCAGTCATATACCCATGTTGGCAGTCCTTGTTCATAAACTTTTGGGCAGATTTTAATCCACCACGAATGTTTATGATAAGGATTTTGATAAAAGAAGGTTTTATAATAAGCTTCCTTAATATCCCAATAATTGAAGTTTATAACTTCTCTGCCACCATTATTATTCTTAACTTGACATTCTCTTTCTCTTAGGGTTCCAAAACCCCAATCTTCAGCTGTTATTATTTGCTTAATAATAATTCTGCTAAAATTATAAACTTTAGCTTCCCTAAAAGTTTTGAAATGCCTGATCTCACATGCTCCCATGCTTGTCAGGAATTCTTCATAAAAGATTCTTCTTTTATAAGAAGGAGCAGCATATGATGCTGTATCCATATAACGCTGCATAAGCTTCCAAGGCTCCTTTTCCCATCTAAGGTCATGAGTCTCAAGGAAGACAATGATATCTTTGAAGGGAGAAGGAATATACTTTTCTCTGTCTTCTGATGAAGTAATTGCCTCAGCATAAGATGTTGAACCTTGAACTTTATTAGCCCAAGATGATGAGGTTCCCTCATTATCCTTTTTCGAGTTCAGATATTCCTGAACTTTCTGAAATAATTCTGGATTATCTTCCAGTTGGTCGATACCTGTGATATTCTCTTTGAAGAGTTTCTTATTACCATGCTGAATGATGGGGATTCTTCCTCCTCTTCCTTTATAAAAGGAAGGGAATTGGCTCCTATGGCCTCTTCCTCTGGGGAGCATAACTACAAAATGAAACGTTTTTAGGTTAAACCAATGAGAATAATCATATTAATTTTATCTTCACAATTTCTTATCAGTCTTTTAAGATTAAGAGCTTCTTCCAAGATAGGTCTAAGGGAATCCCAAGGTCTCCATCTTCTAATATAATACCTTTCTCTGTCAAGCTCTTCCATTCTAATCTTATAATTAAAAATCATATTTTGGAGATTCCTAATCTCCTGTTTATAGTGATTCCTGTAAGGATTAACCATTAGTAATAAATTCTCTGGTTAGGAAATCGGGTAAATTATTGTCCGATCCTTTTTTATAAATAATTTCAAAATCAAAAGGAGCAAGTTGAGCTTGCCACCTAGCAAACATCTGCTTAGAAACATCATGCTTAAAATCTTTATCAAACAAAAATTTTGCTGCCTGGCAATCTGTTTTTATTACAAAACTCTTATTAAATAAATCGTCTTGAAACTTTAAAACGCATTTAAGGATAGCCAGGATTTCTTTAACAACCGTAGCATAGTTCTTTTGACTACTATTCCATTTTCCTGAGTAAAATCTAACAAGATATTCTTGTTTATTTTTTGGATCAATTTGTTTAAGGATACCTCCATATCCTATATTTGAGGCATCAGTTTCTATAATTTTTTCCCAATCAGGATTAGCAATTAAGAGGCAAGGGATATTTTTAACCTTTTCTTTTATCTTTTTAATAGCTTCTGTATGACTATTATTCCAGGGCTTAGGATCCTTCTTGAGTCTTTCATAAAGAATAGCTGTATCTTGAGCAAGATTTTTATAATAAGGAGAAATATAATTAATACTCCCTAGGAATCTTTGTAATTGAGTCTAGCAGGGGATCCTTGACTAAAATCAATTTTTCTTTTATCCATTTTAATCAGAGAAATTAAATTCTGATACTGTTGCGTTAGGATCAACAGTGTATATTCCTCTAGCAATATTATCTTCTTTTATTTTAATTCCTTCAACTTTATCTTCTCTAACTCCTGTCTCTCTTATTCTGGAGGTAGAGGCTCTAGAGGACTCGGGATATTCAACCTTATAATTAGGGGCTATATAGAAATAATTTTCTTTATCAGATCTAGAGCATAGGCTGTCACTAGATCTTCTGTGATTTTCAAATTCAATTTGAACTTGCCCATCAGGTGTTTGAGTAATACTTAAAGGCCTGTTTTGAGTTCGAGGAACTCGTGGGACAGCGTTCTCTATAATCCAGTTTTTAGGAAATTCAATTTCTTCCCATTTAATAGATCTTCTAGTAGTGATCTCAGATTTTTTAAAATTAGTTTCTATTAAAACCGTTTCATTTATAGATTTATCCTTAATTCTACACCTTGGGTTTAAAGTATGTAGCGGTTTATAATATATCCTGCTACAGACACATATAACCTCAGATCCTGGAGTATAATTATAGCCATGAGTTTTAACATTTAAAGTTAAAGCCTCATATATATTAATATCTGATAATGAAAGTTGTAGATTAGGATAAACATTAAAGTATACAGGACCATGAGCTAAACTTGACTGTATAATACCCATTAATGAAGAATTATAATCAAGATTTCTAGCATCTCTCAGGGCTGCTATAAAACTTTCTGGTAAACCTTCTAAAGTTAAAGGTTTAAAGGCAATTTGAACTAAACCTATATGTAAAAATTTATGAGTTTTCTTATAAATTTCAAGACTCTTACTATTTAAAAGTTTTATTTCCATATCCTCTTTATTTAGAGATATGGTTTCCTCTGTGGTTTGGACAACCTGGGTTAATTTGATATTATCAAAAAACCCGTATCTATAAACAGTTCTAGGATTAATCCTAGGAATAGTCCACTTATTTAATAATTCAATGTCTTGAGGAACCTCATATTCTTCCTCAATTCGGTTCTTCATAATATTATCGGCCGTAAAAGACATGGATAAGATAAGTATTGGACAATCTAGTTAATAAGATACCAAGAAATCACATGGCTCTGATACCATCTTTCAAGGTTTCACAAACCTTGAGGATCGTAAGAGGGGGATGCCATAATTATAGAATTATCATCCTAATAAGGGAAGGAGAAATATACCAAAAGGAATTTTACTGATTTCTTATTGATTAAGTATGGCCAGACATCCTATGTCAATGGAGGCAAGCCCAAGAAAACGCCTAAACATTGGCAACAAAGGGCGAATCCAGACCCAAGGAAATAGCCATAACAATCAATAATTAATCAAACCTGGGTATATTTTCCTTTCGATATTAAAATTATATTTCCATAATTAATTCCTTAGTATCTTATCTCCTAGTTTATCCAATACTTACAAACTTAGCCAATCATAAATAAATACTTATAAAACAGAGTAGTAAAGGAAACTTACAAAATATATATTGAAAAACCTTTCCCGAGGGATAATTTACAATAGGAGTAAGGATGGAGGGTTACAAGAGAGAGAGAGAGAGAGGGTTCTTATCTCAACACATGAGATTCTGATCTTTTCCTATCACAAGACCTTATTTAAAGACAACAAAGTCGGATTTCAAATCCGGATTTGAAATTTATAATTTTTCAGCTGACGTAAGGGCTGACGAAGGTGAATGCTGGCGAAAGCGAATGCACCCTTTATTCTTTCATCTTTCCACTTTGTTGGCTCTCATTTGCCTTATCTGGCGTCTTTTCTATCATTTTGATGAAGTTCGCAAAATTATCTTCTGTTGAGAAGCCTTCTTCTTCCTCGAATGGATCCTGAGCATCCCTAAAGTTTTTGTGCTCATTATTATTCGGAGAGAATTCTGGAGAATTAATATCTGTGTCTCCTTCTTCGTTTTCTTCTTCGTTTTCATCTTCATCCATATGATCAATGTCTTTTCCAATACTAGCCATATAATTTGCTATAAGTTCCTTCTCATTCATTTTTGAAATATTCTTTCTCAAGAATTCTTCAAAAGGAGAAATGTCTTTTTTCAGAGATTTATTAACTCTCTTTTGTTCTTTATAAAAAGAAACTTTCTCTTTTATTAATTGAAGAGTCTGGAGACCTTGAATATCTCCTGACTTGTCCTTCTCCATCATTGTAGGCCAAAACCTAGTGAAGAACTTCCTTTTAAGGCACGGAACATTATTATGATCAAAACCAATTTCTGGTTCCCATTTCCAGATCCATGGGATACCAAATTCTGCATAGAAATGAAGAGTCTCCATATTATGAAAAAATCTATTTTGATTCTCTGCTTCTATTAATGCAGGAGAAACTTGTTTCCATTTAAAAAATAAGGACTTAAACTCTTCTGGAAGTATTTTCTCAGAAGTTCCAAAGGTTTGCCACCAGTCATATACCCATGTTGGCAGTCCTTGTTCATAAACTTTTGGGCAGATTTTAATCCACCACGAATGTTTATGATAAGGATTTTGATAAAAGAAGGTTTTATAATAAGCTTCCTTAATATCCCAATAATTGAAGTTTATAACTTCTCTGCCACCATTATTATTCTTAACTTGACATTCTCTTTCTCTTAGGGTTCCAAAACCCCAATCTTCAGCTGTTATTATTTGCTTAATAATAATTCTGCTAAAATTATAAACTTTAGCTTCCCTAAAAGTTTTGAAATGCCTGATCTCACATGCTCCCATGCTTGTCAGGAATTCTTCATAAAAGATTCTTCTTTTATAAGAAGGAGCAGCATATGATGCTGTATCCATATAACGCTGCATAAGCTTCCAAGGCTCCTTTTCCCATCTAAGGTCATGAGTCTCAAGGAAGACAATGATATCTTTGAAGGGAGAAGGAATATACTTTTCTCTGTCTTCTGATGAAGTAATTGCCTCAGCATAAGATGTTGAACCTTGAACTTTATTAGCCCAAGATGATGAGGTTCCCTCATTATCCTTTTTCGAGTTCAGATATTCCTGAACTTTCTGAAATAATTCTGGATTATCTTCCAGTTGGTCGATACCTGTGATATTCTCTTTGAAGAGTTTCTTATTACCATGCTGAATGATGGGGATTCTTCCTCCTCTTCCTTTATAAAAGGAAGGGAATTGGCTCCTATGGCCTCTTCCTCTGGGGAGCATAACTACAAAATGAAACGTTTTTAGGTTAAACCAATGAGAATAATCATATTAATTTTATCTTCACAATTTCTTATCAGTCTTTTAAGATTAAGAGCTTCTTCCAAGATAGGTCTAAGGGAATCCCAAGGTCTCCATCTTCTAATATAATACCTTTCTCTGTCAAGCTCTTCCATTCTAATCTTATAATTAAAAATCATATTTTGGAGATTCCTAATCTCCTGTTTATAGTGATTCCTGTAAGGATTAACCATTAGTAATAAATTCTCTGGTTAGGAAATCGGGTAAATTATTGTCCGATCCTTTTTTATAAATAATTTCAAAATCAAAAGGAGCAAGTTGAGCTTGCCACCTAGCAAACATCTGCTTAGAAACATCATGCTTAAAATCTTTATCAAACAAAAATTTTGCTGCCTGGCAATCTGTTTTTATTACAAAACTCTTATTAAATAAATCGTCTTGAAACTTTAAAACGCATTTAAGGATAGCCAGGATTTCTTTAACAACCGTAGCATAGTTCTTTTGACTACTATTCCATTTTCCTGAGTAAAATCTAACAAGATATTCTTGTTTATTTTTTGGATCAATTTGTTTAAGGATACCTCCATATCCTATATTTGAGGCATCAGTTTCTATAATTTTTTCCCAATCAGGATTAGCAATTAAGAGGCAAGGGATATTTTTAACCTTTTCTTTTATCTTTTTAATAGCTTCTGTATGACTATTATTCCAGGGCTTAGGATCCTTCTTGAGTCTTTCATAAAGAATAGCTGTATCTTGAGCAAGATTTTTATAATAAGGAGAAATATAATTAATACTCCCTAGGAATCTTTGTAATTGAGTCTTATCCCTTATTTCATCAGGAAATTTAGACGCAAACTCGATGCTTCTATTAATAGGAATTATCTTTCCTTTCTCAATATTATGACCTAAAAATCTAACACAAATCTGAAACAATTTCATCTTAGATTTGGATATAACCAGGCCATTATTTGAGATAAGATTTTTAAAAATTCTGAGATGCTCAAAATGAGTTTGGATGTCTTTTGAAAAGACTAAGATATCATCGATATAAACAATGATAAAATCACTGTAAGGATTGAATATATCATTCATGATTTTTTGGAATTCTGAAGGTGCGTTTTTTAAACCAAAAGGCATCACCTTCCACTCGAATTGTCCAAAAGGAACATTAAAAGCAGTTTTATAAACATCCCTTTTATTAATCTGAATCTGCCAATATCCAGATTTTAGATCAAATTTTGAAAATATAATAGCGTTTAAAAGCCTATCTAATAAATCTTTTTTATTGGGCATCGGATATCTAAACCATTTCAAGGCCTTATTAAGCGGTTTATAGTTAATAACTAACCTTGGAACTCCTCTTTCTTGCTCAGCTTGCTTATTAACATAGAAAGCTGTGCAGGACCAAGGGGATTTAGAGGGTTGTATGAGACCCTTTTCTTCAAGACTTTTGACTTCTTTTTTACAAAGATCCAGATACTCTTTATTCATTTGACCTGGTCTAGCTTTAGTAGGGATTCTAGAATCATCAAAATCATCTTCATAATCAAGGTTAACAATATGTTTTTTCCTATCCCAAAAAGCATTAGGATGTTCATTACAAATTTGTTCAGTAAAATTATTTTCTATTAATTTAATTTTTTCTTTAAGCTTCGGATTTTCCAATTGGGCTTCAATATTAATAGAATTAATTTCTTGTTTTATAAAATTAATTTGGTTTTGTTTATTAATAATATTTTCTCTAATATTATTCAGGACTCTGGTAATAGGTTCTGTGACGAAAGGAAACTCTAAAGATATATCACCGAAATTTCCTATTATGCCTTTGTTATCAACTCTGATAGGTAAGATTCTCCTAAGGAAAGGAGTTCCTAATATAATTTGGTTTGAAATATTCTTAACTAAAAGAAAGCTATTAGGAATACAAACTTTATTTTTACATATAAAAGCTTTAGGAAGTTTATAACTAATTTCCATTTTTTGATTATTAGCAGAGAATAAATTATGCGAGGTTTTTTCAAAGTACCTAGTAGGTATTAAACCTTCCTGAATACAATTAAGATCTGCACCACTATCAACAAGAGCAATTAATTCTTTCTTATAATTATTATCAATAAGAAGAATGATTTTTATAAACCATTTCTGAGAAGTAATAAATTCAAGTTTTGAAAGAAATAACCCTTTGTCGTTGCTATTTGAAGTAGAAACTTCTTTTCCTTTTTCAATTGTTGAGATGCGTAAATCTTGGATCCTTAAGTTATCTCTTAATTCTTTAATTTCTTTTTTAAGGTTATCTATTTCTGAATTTAAATCTTTTACCACTGGTTTATTAGAGTATTTTTGATTCATTAACCTTTTAACTTCGGCCATAGTATATGGCTCTGAATTATTATAGGTCATAGTATAAGGTTCATAATCATCGTTATCTTTCTCAATTAAACCTTTATTTTTTAATTGATCAAAGATCTCAAGTCTTAATTTCTCATCTTTTATTGTTTTTTTTAAAAGTTCTGTTATATCATTATTAGTTATAACATTTATACTACTACTTTCTGCTTCATCCTGAAACTGGGCTATGATTTCGTAAAGATTATCACATTTACAAGAATCATTACAGGAATCATTACTGGAATCTGAAACAGAACTATTTTCTGTTTCTTCACAAGCCATATCCTCATCGGAATTATGATCACTAAATTCTTCTTTTTGTTCTAAAATTTCTATAATAGAATCTTTGAGATCTTTATCTATCTCAAGATTGTTAATTTTTCTTCTTATATTTTTCTTATTTTTTACCCAACAATTACTAGCATAGTGACCTGGTTTTTTACAAAAATCACATATAACAGGGATATTTTTCTTCCTTCTATAAGTTTCCCTTTTTTCTCTTTTTTCCCTTCTTTTATGAGTTTTTCTAGTGGGGACATTATAATCTTTTCTTTTATCATATTTTTTAGTTTTTTCTTTTGTAACAGGGATATTTTCAACACCAAATTGGTTACAAAATTGCCCTAATTGTTTTTTCTCATTAAGATTATTTTTCTTAATTTGTCTATCAAGTTTTATCTCATTGCAAAGAGATAATCCTTCTTGGATACAGAATCCTATTAATTTTCCATAAGTAAAATTATCATAATTGATATTAATATTTCCTTGTCTTAATTGGGTTCTTACTCTTTCAGCAAAGAGATAAGGTAACCCATCTATGAATTTAGACTTCCAATGAGCACTATTACTCTCTGGGAGTTCCATAACCCTACTTAAAAAAGTATCTTTGTACCATCTAAAATTAGTAAGAGTTTTACATCTTAAATTTTGAAGTAGAGTTCTAATAGTCTCACTATTATCAGACCATCTTCCTGTAAAGTGTTCCATAATATTTATGACAAGAGTATAAACAGAATTTTCTATAACATTATTGTCTTCAGTTTTTATTGATGTAAGAATAACATTTCTATTTTCTGTGGTGAGGTAATTATCCCACCAACCTTTTAACTGACCTGTAAAGCCTGCTGTTATCATTTTTGCAATTTGGCTATCAGTATTACCAAGGTTTTTTGCTACAGTACTATACATGAGCATTCTATGGATAATATTTTGAATGTGTCTATCGTTATAACCATCAATATTCCATTCATAAATATTTTTCCCATTATAAGAATTATTTATAGTATACTCCTGTTCTTCAATAAGGACATCCTGGGGAGTTGGTCTATTATAATAATACATCCTTTGGGTTGGTCTATCAGCAAATTTAAATTTTTCCAGTTTATAAATTTCTTCTATATTTTGGCTATCACTATCAGTTTCCTCCATTCCTTTATTGAGAGTATTGATCTTAAACTTATTGAATTGTTTAATTATAACTTCTTCAATGTTATCCTTAGCTTTCATTTTAAAATCTTTTATGATAGGAGGAGGTTGTATACTAGGAGTACAAACAACCTGTTTAATTTCTTTTTCAATATAAAAGTGTTCTTTAATACTCTTTAATTCAGAAGTTATTTTTTCAATCTTACCTGTTATACAATTAATATTTTCTCCCAGCCTTATAAGATAAAGATTTGTAAAATTTCTTTGTTTAATAATCTCGTTAATATAACCCATGGTATTAATAAAGGATTCGTTATCAATCAATTTATGAAAAGCTTTAAAATATCTAATTTCATTGTCTTCTTCTATTTGAAAAGATTTATGAGGAGGAAAACTAGATTTAATAATTTCTCCTGTTTGGGAAAGAGTATAATTTCTTTCAATAGTAGAGATGTAATTTTTTACATAAGTATTTATGAACCAAGGAACAAACGAAATTTCTAGATTAATTTCAGCCAGTTCTTTATAAAATTTTTCAGCAAAATCTTTCTTTTCTTGAAAAGAGAAGCTGGTATCAAACCAATCTCTAAAATCTTTCCAAATGGGCATCATCAACTACGTCTCAATTGTGCTTATGTTTTATTCCCTTTCTCAATTGTCACATAGTTGATATCTCACGAAATTACTTTTCCTTCATATTTCTCTACTATCGTACCATGTCCCTATAATAACATCAATTGCCCTCGTCTACAAGACACAAGTAGTTGTTTTGTGTAAGACACCAATTAATATTTCAAGCAATGCACACCAAGAATGTGTGTATAATTTTTGTTACGCATGATACGGAATTGATCAAATTTATAACAAGTCGTCCAAACATCACGCACAAGTTTGGTAAGCCTAGTGTGAACTCGGTAATTAATACTAAGCGTGCCACATTTATTGTTGGCTGAGCTCGACACTTAACGCACAAGTTCATGTAGAGATTACTAAAATTGTGTGTAACAATGTCGAGGACGATTGCACACAGGTTTATGCATATGGTATGATTTGGTTGTACCATGTTCCAAACTTGGCATGCATTCTAGATCTAGAATTATATGGAAAAACTTATTTGAAGATGTGACGAGAAATCTCATTATTGGAGTTAAATAAAAACAAAGAAGTATGTTCAAGTGACTTGCATTTAGTATGCAACATAATCACAATTCCACCAGAAAATTATTTCATTAACTTTCGTCGGCAACGAGCAAAAAGCTTTGAATCGTAATTCCTATTGGCGCTGCTAAATGAGAAAGAGAAAATAATAGAAGAACAAATATATGAAGATAAACCTACCGGCAATGTATCATCCTCCATCGTCGTTGCCTTTAAGAGATGGATAAAAAAAGTGTAAAGAGATAGGGTAAAGATACAATTGAAGTAGAGAGATAACATTTATACTAGAGAATAAGGCTACGTGAAAATGAGTTAGTTAAATAAAAACATTTTGGTCTATGACAAGTCAATATTGATAATATCTTATTGAAATTAAGGCATTTTGTCTATGACAAGTCAACATTGATAATATCTTATTGAGATTATATATGTTTGTTACTACTAACTCTATTAATGCTAACTATTTTAATCGATCATCTCATTTTGCTTTATTGATTATACAACCCTTTTCCAATCCACTGAATAAATACTAATCAAAAAATTTAACATACAACATTTTCCATAGATTTTTTTTAAAGATGTTTTTCTGTCGGAATGTAATAATTAGTAGAATATTCTAAATGATAAAAAAATCAATATTTTAAAAATCAGACTGAATCGATCTATTCGATCAGTTTGCCAGCAAACTTATAAAGTTATGAACAAATTTTGTTTTTCTCTTTTTTGTTTTCAATTTACTATTAAATGAACTTAGTAATGCCACTAGAATCTTACAAAAAAAATAGAGAGATTATTGAACACAATGCTTTAATTAGTTGTTATGTTTAAAATACATTAATAAAATTTGTTCATTAATTGGTATTTTAATTTATTTGTAGATTTGCAGACTTATCCATATTTATCGTAAGATTCAATATTTGTGTTGAATAATTAATTTATTCTTATTTGTTCGAATGGGTAAACCATAAGAGCATCCGCAGCGGTGGCGGTTGGCGCCACCGCCGTCCGTGCCAGCGGCAAGGCGAAGAACCGCCGCCGCTGCAACCGCGCCGCTGGCACGGCACTGCTCGATGTATCGAGCACGTCCGTGCCAGCGGACGCACACGTGTCACTCTCCCATTCGCCAACGGCATAGCCGTTGGTTTCAAACAATTTTTTATTTTTTTTTTAAAAAATCGGTTTTTTATTAAAAAAACCGATAAAAAAAAAAAAAAAAAAAATTCACTTCCCCAAAAAATTATATCCGTTTATAACCGTTTTTCCCCACTTTTTAATTTTTTTTTTATTTTTTTTACCCCAAAAATACACACTTTCATCTATAAATACCCTCAATTTCACTCCCAAAAATTCACACTTTCACTACACAATTCTCATCATCATTCTCTCATCTCCATTCTCATCTTCAATCTCTCATATCCATTTTCATCTTCCTCTCACACCCTACAACACCACTATGTCCGGTAACGACAACAACCCAAGCGGCTCTCACGGTTGGAACCCCGAATGGTTCGGTTCGCAACCGTTTCCTAGTCCGGAAACGGAATATTCGGCCCCTCCTCTCACCCAAGATTCGGGCGTTCCGAGTGGCTACCGGCCATACCCAATCGACGATCAAGGTGCCTCCGATGGGCGCTACGGGTGGACACCGGAGCCTAGGCCTCGCGCCCCTTCCCAAATGCCGAATCCTCCATCTCGCGCCGGTGTCCGCACACCGTACTCACCGGCGGAGATGGAAAGATTGTTCAAGGCGTACTTGGAAATCTCCGAAGATGCGGTGGTTGGAACGAACCAATCCGGCGATCACTTTTGGTGGCGCGTCTCTAGCCGGTACAATGCACACCGGCCGCCGGGAACGATCGAGCGCAACGAGAGTATGGTGCGCAACTGCATCGGCCGAGCCAACGAAGAAATTGGCAAGTTCAACGGCTATTTCATCCAGGAGTCCCGGAATGCCGGGAGCGGCCAAAGCGAGGTCGACATCATCACCGCCTCGCTGAGCACCTACCAATCCATGAACGGTAAGTCGTTCAAATATCTTAACGTTTGGCAGGAGACGCGGACGCACCCGAAGTATAAGGGAGGCATAACATCCTCCTCTAGCGGCTCCTCCAAACGCTCACGGTCGGTAGCACTATCCGACTCCGGCTCGGAAGAAGTGGCTAGCCAACTCGCCGGAGCTAACTTGGGTAGCCCCGATGCCGGACCAAGCGGTTCCCGACGCCGACCGCAAGGTAGGAAGAAGGCGGCGGCCGAACGACGTCGCGCCGCGACTCCATCTGCCCCTGCTCCCGAACCCGCACCCTATGTTCCACCTCCACCCCCGAACAACTCGTTGTGGGCCCTTTTGGCCCAACTCAATATGGCCGATAGGTCAACTATGACCCCCACGCAACTTCAAACGCACGAGTCCATGATATTGGGTCTCCAAAAACAATTGGGGTTGGTGCCGCCGGATGCGTAGTCTTCCTCGGGTTATATTAGCCAATAATTATGTAATTTTTAATTTTTAGGAGTTTAATTATGTAATTTTTAATTTTTAGTATTTTAATTATGTAATTTTTAATTTTTAGGATTTTAATTATGTCTTTTTATTTTATTTGTAATTTGTAATTTTTATTGTGGTTTTTTTTAATGAATTTTAGTATTATGAAAATGTTGTTGTGTAATTGAATTTTATATTAATTGTGCTCGTCCTTGCGGAAGAGCACAGTTGTGGGTGTTGTGCTCTTGCCAGAGAGCAGGCATGAATAGTACCGCCCGGGCCCACAACCGTGCCGCTGGCAAGAGCACGGTTGTGGATGCTCTAACTTCATCGCGGTTCATTTCTGGCTCACTAACCTATGAGAAACCCTAAACTTCAAAATTGATTTCAAATCACTCTATCAGAAGCTCATTGCTTGATCAACCAGGTACCACTCTCGATTCATCGAGGTTTTCTTTTTTCTGTCACAAATTGGAATAGATGCAAAACAAAATTATGCGCATTCGATTTTCCGTAGAGTTTGAGCTCAACAATTATAGCTCCAGGCTATCGTTCTCGAAGTTTCACCGCCGTTAGTTGGAATCAACGTGACACTTGAGCTGTTTGCTTCTTGAAATCAAAATTCAGTCTTCAGTTATCGTTTTCATAATTAATTATGGTGTTATTTAGATGATTGGAGAGAGGTTATGATTTCAAATTTGAATCTATGGAAAGGCGTAATTCTGCAGCTGCTACCCTGTTTTTTTATTTAAATTGTTTTTAAATTGTGCTTTTTAGGCAAAAAAGAAAAAATAAAAACTTGGGACTGATGGGCAATTCAAGTGAGGAAGAGTATAATGCATTCTTGGAGAAGGTTAAAAGGACAATTTATGTGGATAACTTGGCACCCCAAGTTACTGAATCTGTGATGAGAACTGCTTTTAATCAGTTTGGGTATGTGAAGAGTGTTCAGTTCATCCCTGTCTATCTCGAACCCAAGAACGCGCCAAAATCTGCTCTTGTGGAGATGGAAAACCCAAAACAGGCCGCGGGTATCATTGAGGAGATGGGGAAATTACCTTTCATGATATTAGGGATGCCACGGCCTGTTAGGGCGTCTGCTGCTCGACTGGAGATGTTCGATGATCGTCCCAGAAAGCCTGGGCGCAAAATCATTTGTCGTTGGTTGGACCCTAAGGAGCCTGAGTTCGAGGTAGCGAAGAAACTCAAGGCTGCAGTGGGAAGACATGCTGGAGAAGCATTAACAGTGCTCGAGGTAATTAACTTTGATATCTTCACGAGCTCAGCTTTCTTTAAAATATATCATAGGTCATAGCAAGTTGTGTTGTGTTGTGTTGATGTAGGCGCAACGAGCAGAGGAATAGAAACTTGCAAACCAGCAAAAGGAGATATTGAAATCACATTACAACAAGTATGAACTGTTGAAGACAGTGATTGAAGACGGAAGTGCTAAACGTTTGGGACTACAATATGAGATGCCCCTTTCAGATGCATGATCGCCGGGTCTGTGTCATGTTCTATGTATACAATTTAGGGTGTAAGGAAACCTTGTAGTGATTTGTTTATTCCAAAATCCCCTACAAATTATTTGGATTTTCTCTTCTGACAATTGACATTCAGTGCATGTTGCTTATGTATACATTAGCTTCATTTAACCAAAGTTTTTACCATGTTTGTGGGATGAATCTCCAGCAGAGGCTATGTAAACTCTTATTATATGAGAGAAGTGAAATTCAAGTCTCTAATAGTCTCCTTGCAAATGCTTTTGTACTATGTTTCACTAATTTGTTGTTTGTGTAGCATCAATTTTCCAGTTGGCACAGAACAAGGAGACAATACACCTTTACTTTTGACTTGCAAACTTGTTGCAAAAGAAAGGTAACAACCTCACATTATTGGCTTTTGCCATTATAAATAAAGTACTAACAAAAAGGAATAAAATATGATCTTGTTTAATGATTACTCTATAACTTGTTAACTATTGATACAGCAGAGTTAAAACATTTAGGACAAGTGCATGTTGGTAAGCTCTGAAGTAGCGATGAAGTAGCGGCCTATATGGCTCGACCTTTCTAGACTGAACTGCTCCCGGAATGTCCCCATACGCTTGCTAGGTATGTCGATTGATAAGTTCTCTAAAATTAGGCAGAGACCCTCTACTTGTAAATAGCTAATTTACTGTGACTAGCCATGGCCACTGAATCCTCTAAGCCAGCACTTATACTAAAATCTGTGATCTTTGGCTCCCCTTTTAGATTTACAAACAAATTTGCAGGTTTAATATTTCTATGAACCAAGTGCCTAACTCCATGCAAGTGACTCAGTCCCTTCAAACAGAAAGAAAAGTTGTGAAAATCAGGATAACGAGTACTCTGATCATAAGGTGAAACTGAAACCGAAGAAACCACATATAAGCAAGAGTTTCTGCACCATGATGGAAAGAACCGGTTCTGGTATAGTCTTGCGTTTACGAAGGATATCAGCCAAAGGTCCACCATCCATGTACTCCAAAGCTATACTTATCTGCCCAGAGTCTGGAGTATAGAAAGAACCATAAAATCGGGCCGGACATCCATAGCATGGCGCCTCATACAATGTCCTTATCTCAGTAAGAAGCTGCTGTCTTTTCTCCTGATATGCCGATGTCTTAGGGCACAAGCACCCCATGTTTTAATAATTAGCGTCACTCCAAAATACGTCAACATGTGCTTAGCCCTTAAGCACGACGTTGCAGCTGTCCAAAGCATAAGAAAAAATGCGTGGAATAGAGTTGGCCAATGAGTGATTGCCACATGGCCAGCCATAAATTTTATTTTTAAATAAAAAATAATTTTAGTTAAAAACGGTCATATATTCAATTTTTATTTTTTTACTTATAAATATTCCTACACCTATACTCTCTATCTAAACCATAAATAACTAGAGTTTAAACATGAAAACTATCAATTCAGGACTAAAACTATGCATTTTGATTTTGTACACTTATAAGTTTTGGTAAACTTGTAGAGGAATAATAAATACACTCATCTGAATTTTGTTCATAGATGAAGAAGAAATATGGTTTTTTTTACCACGAATTAATTGTTGATAATTAGTATTCAAGTTACTGGGATGATTGTCAATTAAATGAGCAGTATAGAATTTAGGAGTCGAGCATAAAAAGAATCGCTTGGTAATTGTTTCCTAATTTGGGAAAAGATTATGTATTTGGTGTTTAAAGTTACCCACCTACAAATTTATATGTGCATCCATATTTATTTAATCCTACAAAGCTCCAGATTAAGATTTATTATTTTATGCACTAAATATTTTTTTCTAGAATGTTGACTAAAATTGGGAAACTTGTTAATTAGAAAATTTCCTGAAAACAACGTTTTGAAAATAGATAAACGACGTATGCAGGCAAAACGTATGCTTCCGACTTTCAAGTTCATTTGAAAACACATAAATTATTAAATAGTATTGAAAAAACAAAATAGTTGGAAAAGGAGAAACGACGACTCATGCGATTTGTTATGTTAGTTGGCACTTGATTAAACTGTAGAATTTCGGACAAACCATATACGTGACTCTTGATATTGGGACAAAATATAAATAACTATATGTATCATCAAAATGGGAAAAATCGAAAATTTTGCCATTCTGGTATCCCCTTTTCACAACCACCATGCACAATAATCCAAATTAGTTGTCCATCCTATCTATGTTCCTCGTGTATATAACGTGTTATCACCAATCACTTAGTCTATTTATTTTCTATGTTTGTAGTAATTTTCTTTTATTGATGTATAAATTACACTACTAGTATAACAGAAATAAAACTTGCGTACAGAGAAAAGTCAGTATATAAAGGATGTTATCGTGAAAGCTGACATTTAATTTAACCCTATAAATCGAGAAAATAAGGATGAAAATTGACAAAAATTATTTCCACTTCTAGATAAAATGACATATAAAAGGATTATTATTTTCCGTGTGAACATCAATGATGATTACGTCCGGAACAAGAATATATGTGGAGTAGGAAAAATCAATGGTTTCATACATTAGATATGCACAATATAAAATGGTTCAATATTGATCACATATTTTATCAATATATGCAATTTATACATTAATACATATAATTGCAAAGGTATTGCCAAATTGCAGCTTCTGCTCCAAGTCTTCGTAAAATCTTTATTTTCGAAAAAGCTAGAAGAGAAACTGCCAAATTGACTATCCTTTTCATGATTTTGAGGAAGTCTGAAGTCAACTTGCCCTGAATTTTCTATCCCCTATCTAAATTTCTAGAGGCATTATAAATTTATAAGCAACATTTACTTAATTATTTGGTGAAATGACAAGTCTAACGATTATTTGGTGAAATGACAAGTCTAACGAAACACACATTGTCAAATTAGTATCAAAACTTTTTAATCTTGCTTTCTTTTAAGTAGTTTATTAATTTAGTTTACATACTCCCTTCGTCCCCAAATAATACTACTCCGTATTCTTTTTCTATTTTGATATACCCTACAAAATTTGTCATATTTTTATTTTGATAAGTTTTTATTTTTTTAAAAACTTGTCTCATTTTTATTAATAATATTTTAATCCATTTTCCTTCAATACCTCTTCTATTTATTAATTATATATTCAAAACTTGACATCTTTACTAAAAGAATTGTGAGAATCTAATATTTTGTGTATTTAAAATTGCAAAGTCCTTGATAAATAATCTTTTTTAGACCTTCGCTTTGCAAGGTTATAGTATCTCATAATTAAATATGTTCTTATTATGTTGGTTCATAAAATGAATCACATAACATAATTTTATATGGATAATTATATAATAATGAGTCATAATAACATTTTTAATTAAAATAATTTCACAATTTAATCATAGAATAATGAGTCATAATAACCTTTTTCAATTAAAATAATTCCACAATTTAATCCTACATGAATAATCATATGATAATAAGTCATAATACTCTTTTTCAATTAAAATAATCTTACAATTTAATCTTAAATGGATAATAATATGATGTGAGTCATATTACTATTTTCCAACTAAAATGACACAATTTAATCTTAAATAGATAATTATATAATAATGAGTCATAGTAGCATTTTTTCCAAATTAAAATAATCACATAATTCAATCATAAATGGATAATTACATGATAATAAGTCATACTAGTATTATACTCCGACTAAAATATTTATATAATTCAATTCTAAACGAATAATTATAGGAGTATAATAATGAGGCATACAATTCAATCCTAAACGAATAATTATAGGAGTATAATAATGAGGCATAGCTAAATGCTACACCGTGTTCCACACGATCACAGCCTTCCCGTGGCGCGTAGGCTTTTATACGCTGTATCATTATTATCTCTCTCTACTTTTTTTTGTATAAGAGCATCTCCAATAACCGGCGTCACCACCGCGACGCCGATTTTTCGCCCACGCCGGTTTGACGCCGAACCATTGGAACCGGCGTGGGCGAAATCGGCGTCAAAATCGGCGTCGCCATGCCGATTCCCGCGCTGACGCCGGTTCCGACGCCGATCCTCACGGGCGCCATTGTGCGTCCCGGATCGGCGCCAAACCGGCGTCAAATTTTTAATTTTTTTTTTAATTCGAATTTTAAAAATTCAAATTTAAAAAAAAATTAAAAATACTATTTATTTATGAAAATAGTTTTTAATATTTAAAAACAATTTTTACAAATAAATTTATACAAGAAATTCATAATAGCCCATATATATTTAATGGGCTTGCGAATTATGAAACCATTCTAGGTTGTCTCTCTTTTATAGAGACATCCTTGAATGTTTAATGTTCCACATTCGATGTGGGACAAAAACCACTCTAGGTAGTCTCTCTTTTATAGAGACATCCTTGAATGTTTTATGTTTCACATTCGATGTGGGACAAAAATCATTCTAGGTTGTCTCTCTTTTATAGAGACATCTTTGAATGTTTTATGTTCCACATTCGATGTGGGAAAAAATCATTCTAGGTTGTCTTTCTTTTATAGAGATATCCTTGAATGTTTTATGTTGCACATTCGATGTGGGACAAAAATCATTCTCGGTTGTCTCTCTTTTATAGAGACATCCTTGAATGTTTTATGTTCCACATTCAATGTGGGACAAAAATCATTCTACGTTGTCTCTCTTTTATAGAGATATCCTTGAATGTTTTATGTTCCACATTCGATGTGGGACAAAAATCATTCTAGGTTGTCTCTCTTTTATAGAGATATCCTTGAATGTTTTATGTTCCACATTCGATGTGGGACAAAAATCATTCTAGGTTGTATCTCTTTTATAGAGACATCCTTGAATGTTTTATGTTTCACATTCGATGTGGGACAAAAATCATTCTAGGTTGTCTCTCTTTTATAGAGATATCCTTGAATGTTTTATGTTTCCATATAGAAATATTGTACTTTTTAAATTGTACTTTTTAATTTTTGTACTTTTTTTTAAATTATTGTACTTTTTTTTAAAATTAATGTACTTTCTAAATTTTAATAGTATTATTCGAATTTCCCGTATTTGTCTCGTAAATTAAATTCCGTATGTTGATACAAGTGTAAATTAAATTATATAATTGTTATTAGTGATGTGGATAGGTAGTGTGAAGGCTATGTGAGGGCTATTTGATGTCCAGTTGATGTGGCAAACTGATGTGGCAGGAGAATTGTAGTGCTGATAATGTGGCAGTGTGAAGGCTATTTGATGGCTATTTGACGTCCGTGCTTATTGGAGATGCTCTAAGTAAAAAGTTGTGTCTTTTTTTTATCACAGCCATTCAGAAATATAAACTCATTCCACATTTCCGCCATTTCAACCAAACATCCGCTCCCTCAAACTTCAAATTCGTCGCAAAAATTTGAATGCAAGTGTTTGTTTCCGAAGAAGATGCAGCCAATATCGCTCTCTCCCAGCTTCAACAGCCATTCCAACAGTAAAGTTGCCGAAATCGCCGCGCGCGTGGTCGAAGAGTTCGCCTCTACGAAACTCTACGACGACGAGTTTTACATCGACGAAGAGGAAAATCCGCCGACTCGGCGATCGGAGGGAGGAACAAATTCTAATTACGTCGAGTATGTAGAAGGCGAAGGAGAAAATCGCGCTGAAGATGCCTCCGACGACGACGAGGAATTCGAATTCGCTTTTGTAACGAGAGATTCGGAGTTGCCTTCTCCAATTTCCGCCGATGAGATCTTCCACAACGGCCAAATCCGACCGGTCTACCCTGTTTTCAACAGAGATCTGTATTTGCAGAGTTTGCGTGAGAACGGATTAGAAAAAGAGGAAAAGGTTCGGCTGCCGTTGAAAAAGCTGTTTACTGAGGAAAGGGAAACGGCGATGACGATGAAAACGACGTCGTCGTGCTCTTCGTCAGACGCGGACGAGCTTGACGGAGTTTCAGAGGACTTATATTGTGTGTGGCGGCCGGCGGCAGAGGGGAGGTGCAAAAAGAGCAGCTCCGCGGGATCGAACTCGAAGAGATGGAAGTTTAAGGTGAAGGATTTGCTGCTGAATAGGAGCCACAGCGAGGGGAGCAACGAAGATTTTGTGATTTTGAGTGGGAGGAAGAAACAGAATGAAGAAGACAGAGGCAAATTGGCATCGGTGAGTGGTGGAAGGACTAAGTCCGAGGCGGCCCGACCGTTTCCGCCTCCTCCTCCGCCGGTGTACGGTGGTGTGAAGCGGCGGTCGTACTTGCCGTATAGACAGGATTTAGTAGGGCTTTTCGCCGGTGTAAATGGACTAGGTAGGACTCTGCAGCCGTTTTGATGGCCACTACGCTGATAATTTACAAGATTATATCTTGAAATTAAATTATTATTTATTTTATTTATAAGATTGAATTATAATATTATATAATTTAATTTAAATGAATATATGTGATAATTAGTAATAACTATGTTGATAATTTGTAAAATTATATCCCAAAATTAAATAATTATTTGTTCGATTCATGAGATTGAATTATAATATTGTATAATTTAAATGAATAATTATGCGATAATAAGTAAGTGCATCTCTAAGGGGAGAGGTAAATGGAGAGGTAAACTAATATAGCTACTATATTTATTTTTTTTCATGAAAAATCATTCTTCAAGGGGAGAGTTATTTGAGAAAATATTATACATTTTCTCATTTTGAAGATGTAAAGTATTACACTTTATGTTTTTTAATGCATTTTGTACTATTATTTTATTTAAAAAAATAATTTACCTTTTCATATACCTTTTTCTTTTGAAATATGTTAATTTTTAGAAGGGTATATTTCATTTTTTAAAAAGGTATAAATACATGATATACCTTTTCTATATACCTTCTCTTCTTGGAGATGCTCTAGTCACCTTCAATTAAAATAATCTACTAAAATTTAGTACTTAATAAATTATCATAGTATATTGTAAAGTAATTAGTTATGATAATTGAATGAGGTTTAAAACATTTTTTGTATTTTATTTCTTTTTATTTGAGTTTTAACATATATATACTCCGCACAAAGTATTTTATTTTATTTTTTGCGAAATTTGATTAGTTGGATTGCTATAATTAGTAACTGAAAAATTCATTTCCCAATGCATAGTAAATGTAAGGTTTGGTAATATTGAAAATTCAATTAATTCTTTCACAAGTTTTGCCACCATAGTCAAATACTCAACGGTTTACATTGGACGAAGTTTGGAAGCCCAAAGCATTACTATCTCAATAAATAAACTTCGTGTTACATTCAAAACTCCATTTGAATCTGAATCCGCAGTTGGAATGTTCTATCTTAATACAAAAGTCGCACTCCTACTGTTTAAATATTACTACTCCACTCGTAATTAATCATAAAGTTCGCTATCATTTACCGTTCACATTATAGTTCTCACATTTCAGCTTTTACAACATTTGAAGATCATTTATATTTACCTTTTGAGAATATAATTAAAAATTCAAACTTCACATTACTCGTGAATCGCAAAATGTGGCATTACTTGAAAAAAAGTTATACTGTACTAGCAATGGCAGATTTAGGAATTGATACTCGTGGGGTTGAAGCGAACGAGACAACTAATAGTATAATACTTAAATATTTACTTTTTTTATAGAGAATATTAGTAAAAATTAAATAGCACTATATTGTGTATGATAGTTTGCTTCAATAAGTATTCATATTATAAAAATGATTAAATATTAAAAAACATGGAAATATACCAACTATTGATTAGTACAGCAAAGTTGAAAAAAGAAAAATAATACTAGTAGTCTTCTTATAGAAAAAGTAAAAGATCATCAATATTAGGAACTTCTATTAAAACTTAGAATCCGTATTAAAGTTTTCGTTAACTTCAACTATTATAAGACTTGATTTAATGTTAGGCACTTCTATCAAAATATTAGGTAAAATGAATTGGGCTTTAATTAATTTATAACAAAAGAAGGCTCAATTTATTAGGCCCAATCAATAGAAAACTAAACCCATTGTTCCTCTCTGCAACAGCAATTAGGCGCCGCTGACAGATTGATGTTGAGGAATGGGGGCGAAGGTGTAGAGATGGTGGGTTCGGCGGCCGATGCAGGGCGTTTCCTGGCAACTATCCGGAACCGGCGGTGGAGTCGGCAGACCCCATCCGACCCCACCTAGATCTGCCGCTGTGTACTAGCTTATTACTTAATGCAACCATTAGAAAAGAATATAGCTCATTTTGAAAAAAATTACTCCCCCCGTGACCCGTCCCATAATAATTGTCACTCTTGGTGTTTGGCACGGGTTCTAAGGAATGTAAAAAAAAGTTGGTTGAAAAGGTTAGTGGAATGTGAGACACACTTTTTTATATTGATTTTATAATAAAATGTGAGTGAAGTGAGTTAGTGTAATATGAGACCTACTTACTATTTATAGCAAAAATGAAGTGTGACAATTATTGTGAGACGTACCAATAGAAAAAAGTGACAATTATTGTGGGACGGATGGAATAAATAAATCGTACACATTACTTAGTTCGTGTTACACGTTAAAAAATAATATTAATATATTATAATATTATTATATTTTTATTTATTTTAAAATTTTAAAATTAAAATTTAATATTAGAAATAATATTAATATATTATAATATTATTATTATAGTGTCGTTATTGCGTCGTGTCATATATGTGTTGTTATCGTGTCATGTTGACCCGAAGTGGTTCGTGTCGTTAATGGGTTCGTGTCGTGTTCGTGTCTGAGGGTAGCGGGTCGTATTTGTGTTCGTGTTTGGAGTTTTCTTAACGGGTCGTGTTCGTGTTTGTTGTTATCGTGTCGTATCGTTATCGTGTCAACACGATAACGACAAAACACGCACGATTTGCCCCCCTAAATAGAATAGCTTATTAGTAGTCTAATAGTGGTCATTCTGTTCTCATTTCTCATTCCTAGTACTACAAAATTAATTCTTGAAATGCCCCAAGTACTCGTTCCTCATTTCGGCACATGATTTAAGAAAAATTGTGTCATGTGAGTTAAGTAAATAAATAATAAAGTAGGAAATGAAAAATGTAGAGAGATGAATAGAGAATACAGTAAGAGAGGGTAAAGTAAGCGAGAAGAAATGTTTTGACTCTTACTAAAAAAGAAAATAACTTCACTACAATGGATCATACCAAAAAAGCAAATGACTCCACTCTTATGGAACGTAGGGAGTAGTATACGTAGGCCATGCCTCAATTAGGTAGTTTCCATATTGTCACAAAACTTTGATCACCTTGGGAATTGTTCTTATTTATCTAATTAATCAAGATTATAACATAATCTCACTTTCATACCCTAATTCGAATTATCCCACCATATTTTTTTTTTCAAAATTCATAAATCAGAACTCAATGACTAACATGATTTCTTAGTACACCTGTAATCTTAAGGATCCGTTCGATTTGAAAGATTATATCTACTGATTAAATATATATTAATGTTTTGGTAATATTAAATTGAATCTCACGATTTAATCTTACATAAATGATCATATAATAATTATTCATGACTTGAATCTCACAACTTAAAAGAAACACAAAATTTCAATGTCATGCATAAAAGAATGGGGATTTTTAACATACATTTGTGAAATCACCACTAGCTACAAAGTAAAGATCACAAATCACCACTAGCGACAAAGTCAAAAAGATCTGGACTATATGAATACTGTTTGAAATACATCAACTCCTATCGTATTTCATAATTCTAAGACATTGGTTTTTCTTGTTTCATATTAAATGGTAGTCCTTTTTCAATATATGGATGTGACAACGACCCATTCCCGGGGCGGTGGTCAATCCTCTGGTGGCCACCAGAGTCGTGCCACTGCCATACTTCGGTTGGAGTGGAAAGGATTCGCACTTTCGGAGGATTGTTACTTCAAAATATTTTCTCTGGTTTTTCTAGATCACCGGCTTCCTCGCATCGGGCATAACCCACTTCTTCTTCCCACGTAAGCGAGCCCCACACTAATAAGTTCTCAACTCTATTCTTATTTTATATAGCCAACTCTATTATTATAGTTATTTTAGAACATATCTAATTAAGTTATATTTTAGGATTGCGGTAGTTAGCGTGACACTGTTTGTGTCATTAGCCGGACTCAGCTCGTGGAAGAAGGGAAATAAGTTCATACGGGTGAAGCCGGGACATCCGTTCGATATCCTTTGTGTGTACGTTTCGGTGATTTTAACTATGCTGCTAGCTAGCTATAACGATTGAGTTGTATAATGAGCACTTCATAGGGTTTTGGGTCATTGGTTATAGTTTTTTCGCACTAACGATGCTCGTGCAGCCCGTCATCGACTATGGAATCTTACAACTCTATGTTTCCATTCCACTGCCACTGGCCTTTGTTATTATAAATTGGAGTATACATGGTATAGGTCATGCTTTGCATTGCCAATTATTTTTCTTTTTCATGCATATCACTTGGTGAATCACTTCAATGATGCTTACCTTCGTGATGTTGCTGAGAGTAGGAGGAGCAGTTAGGGTGTGTTTACTCTTTATCTCTGTAAATAGAGGGATAATATGATGTCGTATAAATTTCACTTAAAACTGAGATATTAATTTTTATGTATGAAGTTGTTTTTAATGATAAATTATGGTATAAAATTATACCACCCTATCTTAGGTATAGTTTACTATGTTGCTAATTAAGAAAACAAATAAGATATGAAGGTGGTAACTGAAATTTATCCCTTCCTAATTATACTCATAACAAACACATTTTTCAAAGTGCCCAAATAAATATCGGCAAGCTTAATGCTGTGGTTTCAAATAATGAAAAAGAAAATCTCGAACTTTGCAATACACTATACAGCTGCAAATCATTATAGGCGATGACGATAGTCTATGTATGCATGGTACAATACACTATTGTATTTGGCGTGTACAATCTTTCCTATAAAATGAGAGATACACAATACACTCTCCATATCTACTAAAACTTTCAAAATAAATAATGATCCTTCTTCCTCCCGTGGTCCGTCTCCTTCACACACGCTCTACTATACGGCTTTAGAAATTTTTTCTAATGATCGTCTCTCTTCCCTCTCATCTCTTCCTTTTTATTCATCTAGCATTTCCACTCCTCCAGAGGTAGAAATGCAATGGCGATCCGTTTCTAATACGGAGCGACTCATTCCCAGGGCGGCGGCCAATCCACCGGTGGCAACCAGAGGCGTGCCACTGCCATACTTCAGTCGGAGTGGAAATGATTCGCACTTTCAGAGGATTAGTACTTCAAAATATTTTCTCTGGTTTTTCAGGGGCGAACCCATGTGGTAGAGAGGAAGGACTTAAGCGCTCAATAAATTCTTTTCTAACACTATTTTCTTTTGTAATTTTTTGAAATATATCTAATTTTAGTGTACATTATTATGTAAAAGCCCTTACAAATGATTTAAAACACCAAAAAGTATACTTTGAAACAAAATTTATAAATTTCAGCCCCTATCGATATTCTTTTCTGCATCCCCCTAGATGTGTGATTGCGTATGTGCAACCTTTTCTCTATATTTTTTAAAATCATTTTCTATTATATGTTCAAATTAATGGTTGTGCTAATCAATATTACCATGATTTCTCTGATAGGTTATGTAGGTATTATAAGACATATAGCATCTTAATCACAATACAGATGTGTTAATTTCACAATTTTAGTTTTAATTATATCAAATTTGATACTCCCGAACATGCTGGAAAGAACATCAGGCTTTCATGCGATCTAAATATCATATTTGAAATGAATCATTCACACTTAAAAGGTTTTAGACCATCCACAATGCCGCCCAGCCGACCGCCCAGCCGAGCGCCGGCGCTGGGCGGTTCGCTGGGTGGTCTATTGTAGTCGCCCAACGGGCGAATGGAGAGAGAAACCGCGCAGCGCTGGGCGGTCGCGTGGCGCTGGGCGGTGCGCTGGGCGGTCCGCTCGGCGCTATTGCAGTGCCCGGATCGCCCAGCGCATCGCCTAGCGCGAAATTTAAAAATTTTTTTTTTCCCGAAACACTATATATACGCGTTTTGCTTGTCATTTTCATTCGCACCACTTGTTTTTAAATTAATGTATTTTTTAAAATTATTGTACTTTTTTAAATTTTAATATTATTATTAAACTTTTCCCATATATGTCCGTAAATTAAATTTCGTATATTGTGTGATTGTTAATTATTTCATTTTGTATATATTTGTTAATAGAGATGTGGATATTATGTGGCTAGGCTATGGCTGGGCTATTGCTGGGCTATTTGCTTGTTTTGATGATGTGGCAGTAGGATTTTTAGTGCTGATGATGTGACAGTGGCTAGGCTATGGCTGGGCTATTCCTATTGTGGATGGTCTTATTAGAAGAAAATTATCCTCCAGCTATGTCTCTTTAACAAATGTTTTGACAAGTCTTCGAAAATGGGAAAAAGGAGAAGTAGAATCTAATCATCTATTGCTCTTTTTCCACAGCCCCGTTTCCTATCAGCTTCTTCATTAGTTACATATATATGAAGATTGTAAATTTATTTTAATAACAATCAAAATAATTTATGTTCTCTCGTCCCATTTTAGGAGTTCTAATTGAATTCGGCACTGGATTTAAGAAATATAAAGGAAAATTGTTAAAAAATGAATGTAAATTTTATTTTTATATATTATTTTTATTGAGTATTAAAATGTGAGTGGAATGTGAGACCTATTACCATCTATGGAATATTCTAACTAAGACACTAAAATTGAATAGACTAAAATGAAAAACTGAGACTTCTAAAATGGGACGAAGCGAGTATATAATTCATTTTACATAATCTATTTATGGTTTTTTTTCCAGATAAGTACATAGGTAAATGTTGCTTAAAGCCTAAAACCAATGATACTTGAGCTAAATACTACTCCCTTCGTCCCAACTAATCAAAATTAAGTAGTATATTCATCTTCCTTATTCCTAAATTGAAAAAGTAAATAATAATTGAGCTATAAAAATATAAACCAATAAAATGTCCTAATATAACTAGACACTTTTACACCCAATAAAATCGAAACCTAATATACAAATTATATTCATATATCTTTAAAATTATATTTCTTACTGTCACATAATGACATTCAGAAAGGAAACTGTGAAACATTGCTCATCAAATTTACAATTGATGAATATCAAAATCATGCGATTTTCTTTTGGTCTATTTCATGGTGGCACTGTTTCATTTTGTCACACGATTCCTTTCCTTTTCATGATAAAAAATGATTACCCCCCAAACCAAGAAGGGATAAACAGAACAAAAGGAAATAAAATTGAACAAGTTTGGTTGATGATCATACTCATCAACCTCTCAGACAAGAGCAGGACTCAATCCGGCCGATCGTTGCACCCCAACCGCGTACTCACGTGCCCACAGGTCGTAGTGGACGATCTCCTCCAACGAAGGGGATGACACCATCTCTGCTCGATGCTTGTCGCATGTCAGCTCCACAACCTTGAATATGTCGAGGTAACCAATTCTGAAACAGACACAAACATATCATCATTAGATGAAGTTTTGAATCGAGGACGAGACAATCTAAGGCTAGCCGTTTTGAATTAGGATTGAAGTACTCACTTCTCGTCGATGAACATTTCAACTGCTTTCTCGTTGGCTGCACTAAGAACTCCGGTCATGGTGCCTCCTGCTCGTCCAGCAGCATAAGCTAGATCCATCGATGGGTATTTGACATTGTCGGGCTTCTTGAATGTTAGGTCAACACTACAATAGGAAGTTAGTTAGTACTTGAGCAAGAAAATATGAATTTTCAACAGTTGTTACTTATAAGCACGCTGTAGTTACTTGCACAGGTTGAGGCGAGGCCATGTGATCTCGGAGCAGTAGATTCTTTCTGGCCACGACAAGGTGTAGAGAATAGGTAGACGCATGTCGGGCCATCCCAATTGCGCTAGCACAGATGAATCCTGAAAAGATAGACGAAGATGTGAGGAGTGCTCGACTGTACTTAGAATATGCAGCAGATAAAAAGTAGTTGAAGCAGCTGAACAAAGAACTTGGGCAGTGAGAGTAGGAAGACGAATTCACCTGTGTTTCGACCATGGAATGTATGATAGATTGAGGATGAATAACAATCTCAATGTCATCATATTCGGCCCCAAACAAATAGTGAGCTTCTATAACTTCTAGACCCTGACAACATGAAAATCACTTGATTAGTCTTGTAGCTAGCAGATCTAGACTCGATCAAAGCTTAAAAGATACCTACACACGGAAAGAAAATCTACCTTGTTAAACAGGGTTGCGGAGTCTACTGTGATTTTCTTTCCCATATTCCAGTTAGGATGCTTTAGAGCATCAGCTACTTTAACTTCTTTCAATTTCTCAACCGGCAAATCCCTATCATCGACAGCAATCTCAGTATTATAGCACAATAGAACTTGCAAAACAATCAAGCATGAAAAGTACTAAACCATAAATGGGTAATAAGAAGGATGAGTCTACATGAGGAAGAACTTTAAGTTTATGCTTTGGATGCATATACTTAAATTAGCTAAATCCACGGATGCAATAATTTCTAAACAATATTTCGGTGTAACAAATTACAATACCTAAAAGCACCACCGGATGCAGTCAAAATTATATGCCTCAAAGCACCTTCTGGCAAGCCTTGGATGCACTGTAAGATAAAACATTTCATTTCTCATCAGCCCTTATAATTGGTTAAGAGGGCGACATATTTATAAGGGTAGTTTAGTGAGAGATATGAAGATTCCCACGTCCAAATTCTGCTGGTTACTAAATTATTCTAGTAACATCGTGTAGTTCAGCCACCATTAAACGTACCTGAAATATAGCAGAGTGTTCAGAATCTGCAGGAAGAATTTTGACGTTATGCTTTTTTGCAAGAGGAAGGACGAAAGGTCCTCCAGCAATCAGTGTCTCTTTATTGGCCAAAGCTATGTCTTTTCCAGCTTCTATGGCAGCCACCGTCGGCTGAAAAATCAGAGCAGATCAGATCAGATTTCTGAGTATTATTCCAATAAACAGAAGAAATTGAATTTTAAGATAAAGATATGCAACTTTTATTAAGATAATTAGAAACAGTACTGCTAAAGGTAAAACCATGTTTCACATAATCTAGAAAAGAATAATAAAAGAGGATGATATAATTCTAGACAGTGGCATCGAAGAGTACCTTCAAGCCTGCACATCCAACAATTCCTGTGACAACAGTAACAGCATCAGGATGTCGTGCAACCTGGAATAGACTGCCGGTGTCAAAGAGGTGGGAACAAATTACATCTACCATTATCACCAGCAGCTATAGAGCATTATATATGCACTAACCTCGACCATTCCCTGCTCTCCCGGAATGATTTCTGGCTTGTCTTTAACATCAGCCAAAGCCTCTTTGAGCTCACTAACCAATGACTCGTCTCTAACAGATACTAATTTGGGTTTGAAAGCCCTCACCTGCAAGATGAGGTGATGACTCATTAGATAACCAAATGACATCCACTTTTTTTTAACATCGTAATTTCACAAAATAATTCCACTCCTTTAGCAGGTTAAGTGATTAAGCCTATAATTTTTTTCATGAGTGAACTATCGTTTAAATCACCTGATCAGCAAGGAGGGTGACGTTTGAACCAGCAGCAAGTGCAACAACTCTAAATTTGTCAGGATTTTCAGCAACTATGTCGAGCGTCTGCAAAGAGTAAAGTCAGCTAATAAGCAACCAATCACATGCCTTATCTAAAGCAAGAAGAAGTCCACAATTCACAACTGATACTAACAAGTAAATAACAAACTGAGTGGTCAATTTAAAAGTCACGTTTCAATATAGCCATCAAATATAACCAAATAGAGCCATCATCTGATATAAGAAGCATAACAACTCGAACAACGTTGGTTAATGTATTGAATTTCCAGACAGTCTCAAACACAACATAGCAAATATATCTTCACCTGAGTTCCAATGGAGCCAGTGGATCCGATAACCGAAATGGGCTTCGGGCCCTCCCAAGTCATACGACCAGGCTCGGAAACAGCCCTCCCGGGCCAAGCTGGAGGGGGAGAGTGTGCCGAGCAGTGGACTCTCTTTGAGGCAGTGCATCTACTATCCTTCCTTCTGAAAGCAAATCCACCTGAAGAAGAAAAAAATCAAACAGAATCTTCTATAATTCGGAATAACAAACAACATATACCTGTAAAGTATATCTCAACAGGTGAAGATGACACACACAGCAATTAACAAAAGGGAATCTTCGGCGGATGTAACAAGTCAAAAATAGCACAAGAATACATCAGCATCAAAAATCATTCTCCACAAATGGGAATCGACTAAAATGAATCAAATAATTACCTTGGAATTGGATGCTTAACTATGAATATTTAACCAAGAATTGCAAATAATTAACTGATACAAATCATACAACACCTCCACAAATGAAAAAAGGAAAGGAAAGAAACCAGCTTTATACTATACTATTCTTTTCTTATCCCAAACAAATACCAACCTCATAATCAACATGACAAAGAGATAAAAAAAACACTAGTTCAAAATCCCAACAGACCAAAACCAAAAAAGATTAAAACTTGGGTTTAAGCCATACCTTGAAACTTGAGAGGATTGAGGTTGTAACTCAATTTGGAGGAATCCAAGAAAGACAGTGTCTTGATATCAGTTGGAGACATCAAGTTTAGAGCCATGGTTTACCAAAGGCTCAATCGCAAAGGAAGCAGGAAATAGAAAAAGGTGCTCTCTTTTTTTTAAACTCGTTTATGTGAAGAAACCTGAGTATATGTAGCAATCAACACTGTAATTTCCGAGTTGGCAAGAATCTCTACAATCAATTTTAATTGTTAGAGAGAGAGAGGGAGAGAGGAAGGTGAGAGAGATTGTGTGTTCAATTCATTAACTGTGAGGCGCTATTTTATAAGATAAAATTAAAATGAAAATGACATGATTTAATTTATTCATGCAGATTGTGTATGTAGTACTACACATTATTGACCATAGATTTTAATGCAAAATATCCCTTGATCAATTCTATAATCTATTACAAGTTTTTTAATATACAATATTATGTTATTTGCACTTAGATTGAATGTATCGAGTTTGGGTAAGAACAATTAAAGTAGTACTATGAGTTTTAATTATGAATTACAGTCTAAAATTCATTTAATTATTTGCGATGATCAAAGCTGGAAATTGGTGATGAGTAAGAAACAATGTAGCAATGAGACAAATTGAGGTATCTTACTACAACCGTGGCATACATGGGGCATTTTCATATATAGTAATTAATTATTCATTTAAATATATTTACTCTAGACAAGATATACAATTTTGCAGATTATTATATCTTCGGTTAGTTCTTTTATTCCCTCGAGTACACATTTACATAATACAATAATTCTTTTCTATTGTTGTTTTATAAAAATTGAGAAAATCCCTCCAAAAAAATGAGATTAAAATTTCAAAAATTGCAAAAATTCATGGAATGGTTTCGTTTGTTACCCCTTTCATTTGAAATAGTACTCCATTCGTCCCATAGTAGATGTCACACTTGAGGATTAGCACGGGATTATAGGAGATGTTGTTTTGTGTGTTAAGTGGAAAGAGAAAATAATATATTTATATTAATGTGAGAAAGAACGGTTTCCAAAAAAGAAAATATGACATCTTTTATGCGTTAAAATAAAAAGGAAGGTGTGACATCTAGTACGAGAGAGAATAATACTCTTGTCGTCAAGACAAGTCAAAGTTTGAAATTACTTGTTTATTTTTTTCTCACTAAAAACGATGGTGATATTATAGCTACTTTAAATATGTAACAGTGCATCACGGGTTTATATTCTCGAATTTTTCAATATTAATTATATTTCATAATATTATTAATTTAGTATAATTCGAATGACTAGTGAGTCAGTGACTATGTGGCTGTTTTAAATATTCATGAGTTGAGACACTTATTGATAAGAGCAATAAAAATAAAAAATAAAAAATAAAAAATAAAGATAAATTAACAAAAATTGTACATACAAAATACCCTTCAAATTTGAATGCGATAAGATGCAAGTATTTTCAATTGGTAGCATCATTAATTACATACTTCTATGACTAATTTGACCTTATTTACAAATATACTATTACAATTTTTCCTTAATCATTTATATTGAAATATGTAATCAATTTTATTTTTGAAAATATCCACCGTTATTAAAAGATTCACAAATAAAATTTAAATAGAATAACCATTCATATTTTAATGGAATAAGTTTTTTTTATTCATTTTATTTAAACTATCACAATGATATGAAGATAGATAATTATTGCTTTTTTTCAAAAAAAATGGGCAAAATACTCTTTTATTTATAATTTCTCTTGTATTATGCCACATGTATTTTTTTAAAACTACTGATATTTTATTTTCTAAGTTCTACCTTTTAATTTCACAAGTATTATAGTAGATATTGGTAGATATTTTAAAAGAGAGAAAACTGTTTGTTTGCAAAAGAAAATATTCATTTAAATTTCTTTAATATTATGCCACATAAATATTATTTTGCTGGTATGTAATATATTTTTTTTATTTTATATAGTGTAATATGAATTGAGAAGATTTCAAAATGAAAATTTTATATAATTAGGAAATTATTACTATTGGATGATATTATGTGGATGTATGGCATTGCTATAAAATATTATTACTAATATAATAAGGGTCAGATGATGGAAGATTGTTTAACTCAGTATATATAATACAATCTTCTAATGTATAGCTTGTGTTGCAGATAAAATAAAGAAACGTTGAAATTATAAGATAAATCCCTATAATTTTAATATTTCACTATAATAGTTTAATTTCATACATATTACACTTATAAAGGATAATATAAATAAATTTATACAAAAAAAAAGTTTATAAAGATTGTTTTATAAATAAAAAACGTAAATTATTGAAGAAAATATTTAAGATATTTGAAATTACAAGCTTCAGATTATGTTCCAAATCACAAATATTAAAACAGTTGAAGAAAATAAAATAAATACAATGTATATACGAGATTCAAATTGAAAACTATATAAATTAATTTATTTATTAATAAAAAGGATAATTTAAATTAATTTCCAAAAAAAATAAGTTTATTGGAATTGTTTTATAAATAAAACAACGTTAAGTATTGACGGAAAGTGGAAAATATAATATACTGGCAAAATTAATCTTTAAATAATTTTATGATATAATATATTATTATATTATTTTTAAAATTAATTTTACTTAATTAATATTAATTCAATTATCAATATTTTCACTGTTTTTTGTAATTTAATCTTTTAACTTATTTTCACATTTCTTGTTAAAACTAGAAAAAACAATATGTAAAATAATTTTATTAGAAAAAAAAATTGAAGTATTTTTTTATATTTTGTTGAAATATTATAGTTCATTCCTTAATTAATATGAGGGGTTATAATGTAAAATTGAAGTATAATTAAAATAGGTAAATCCCTTAATCATGCAAATGATAGAAAATGACAAATGTACCCCAACTTTGTACATACATTTTTTGTTAATTTATCAATACCCAAAAATAAATTACTAAATTGAGGAGAACTAACTAAGTACTCCCTCCGTTCCATGTTAATAGAGTCATTTTTTTATTTTGGAAAGTTCCAAGTTAATTGAGTCATTTTTATTTTTAGTAAAAAGTAATTATCCTTTTTACTTTACTTTCTCTTACTTTTTTCATCAATCATTTAACACACTATTATTAAACTACGAGCCAAAAAGAAATACCTCTATTAACAAGGAACGGATGAAGTAGTACTCTTCTACTAAAGATAAACACCATTTTTTGGTGACACAAATTAGAAGCCAAATTTGCTTCACTGCGCAAGTCAGAATAATTTATTGATTACTTGATATTTTAATGTAACTTCCATGTTCCAACTCATTGTAGTTATATATACTCGGTGTTATAATTTAATAGACTTAATTATTGGAAGAGATTAGATTATTAAATTGTAACGTGAATGGTTCGTTTTATTAAATCTCATTGAACAAATTTTGGAGAATATCGAGATATGTGGCTATTATTATATGTACACGGAATCCTTGTTTACCAAATAATAATATCATACTGCAAAATACACATTTCCTAAGTAGGTTGGGTTTACCAAATTCCATAAATGACTCCAATTAATTCAAGAATTCAAATTCTGAATTTTGGTTCTCTGTGTCATTTCAAATGGAAAGTGTGTGTGTGTGTGTGTGTGATAGCGAAAAAAAGATATTGGAAGCTTGAATAAAATTAGTTAAACAATGTTTCGTCAAATTTTGTTACCTATTTAAGTTTGTACAACTCGAGTCTCATTGGCGTAAACGACCAGTTAGCATCACTAATTACATAAATAAATAGCCAATTGAGAAGATGAGTAGATAGGTAAGGTATGTGTGCTAATTAAATGATTACAAATATTAATTAGCAGCCCTAAGTAGAAGTAATAAAAACAGTCCAAACAATATTATAATAATAGGAGCTGGGCTATACAAATGAAGAAAACGTTAATATTCAAAGAAAATTATTTTCGGACTTTAATAATCTTTGGAAATAATTTTATCATGGTGGAACAACAAGTTGACTTGATTGTATAAAATTAGAGCACAATGGGAAAAACATTGCCTCTTCTAAACGCCGTTGATAACTTGAGACTTTATTGAACGTGAAAATAGTTGTAATTAATCAAATTTATCTCAAGTATATAGTATTAAAAAATTAGACTATACGAATTAATAAGCTATTCAATTAGGAGTTGGAACATCCACACAGTGGGGGACGCAGAAAAATTTATTGGCAGGGGCTAGATTGAATAATTTTAGACAATGCGAAAGTAATTTTTATTCAGTTTTTGGTTATTTTAGTAAGGATGATTTAAAACGATCTTAAAATGATCTCTATGTTCTTAAAATCCTAATTTTAGAAAATGAACTTATAACTAACTAAAAATTACTTCCACGTTATCTAAAAATGATAGTTCCGCGCTGGATACTACATTTTCTATTGATTAAAAACGCTAAGATATGTATGTTACGAATCATTGAAAAAAACTCATTAAATATACGCAATGAAAAATCTTTTAGTTTAAAAGATATGGAGTAATATATAACAAATAGATTAACATTTATAATAATTCAATGGACTAATGAAAAATGAAATATCTTTTAGTTTAGACAATTTTTGTAAAAGTACTTCCTAAATTTCTAATCGAAACAAATTGAGGATCACACTCTTATTAATATTAAAAATAAATAACTTGTTATATAAGAGGTTAAAACATCTAATAAGTAATAAGCCGTTTAAATATAAATGCACTCCATTGAGGAAACAAAATTTAAATCTTTTAATAAATATTTCATCAAATTAAATTGATAAAACTCTTAGTGTAAGAAATTAGAATGCTAGATGAAACGTGTCTAACACGTGAGGGAAATAGCGTGAAAAAGGCTTAAGAATTTACTTAATTAATAATTATATACTACAATTAAGTAACTTTGGTTTGCTTCTTCTTCATCAAACGATCGGCAGCCATTGTTTTTTTTTTTTTCGATCGGCAGCCATTGTTGAGAGTTGATACTTTCTCATTCTCTAATTTCAAATTTCAGCCCCTTCCAACTAATCACTTTTCAATAATTTAATCTTTAATGACACATTTTGGCAGGGGCTAAACATGATTTTCAATCAATCTGGAAATAACAGTAATAGAAAAAATGATTAAAAATATCTTTTGGGAAGGGCTTAAGCCCCTTTATCCCTTCTTCTTGTGTCCGCCAATGCATCCACATACAGAAAAACTTTACATTTTACATCCGTTTTTCTTAAGATCTTGTTCGTATAGTAAAATTTAAATTCAGAAAAGTAAACGAATTGCAATATAGATACATGTAAAATCGTTTTTCAAAAATCCAATACACATGTAAATTAAGTACAACCTTGTAAAGTAATAATACTAGCAATATCATACGCAGAACAATATCATACGTAGGACACTTTTAGGTCATAGTTAGTAAATTTTTAGGTCATGCTAACAAAGCATGACCTAAAATGATCTTAGCATGATATTAAACTCAAATATTATAATATGACCTAAAATTACTTAATTATGACCTTCCGTGTTTTTGGTTAATTATTGACCATTAGATCATCTAATCCTAGGGCTAAGATTTGGGCTGCATTTCTGGATTTAAATGTATTTTTATTTTGATAATCTCCATATATATATATATATATAAAAAAAACCATATTTATGTGATAACCTAATAACCTATCATTTTATGAGTCAAAAATATATTTTTTACTAAAAATGATATATATACACTATAAAATGATATTTTTTTCAGCATGCATAGAATGATACTTTTAATCCATAAAATGATATTCTATTTTATAAAATGATATATTTCGTCCATAGAATGATAGGTTATTAGGTTATCACCATAAATATGGGTTATCATATGATCACATCCTTATATATATATATATATATATATATATATATATATATATATATATTTTGCATTCTTGATTTGTCTGATTTGAGTACTAGGCATCAATTAAACTCTACTAACTAAGTCAAGGGTTGCAGTGGAATTTTAAAAGAGTTGTTTCAATGTTCTTTTCAGTAAACGAACACCCTATTAGTTAAAAGAAACGGTCAAATATCGATGCTCAAAGTGTTGAATTCAATGTTACTCAAATATTAACAAAGTGTTCAATTCAAACTTGGTGTGTACCATTAAATCATTGATTGAATGGACCATGGACACGCCTATATTATTTTAAATTTGGACATAAGGATTTAATGATTCGGATACGTGAATATGTTTTGTCACTTGAAAATCTCATTATCGTGTTGAGAAGAACAAATGATTCTTTAATATCTTATAGCATGATTCTTGGTTTAGGGAGTGTAACAGTAACACACTAACACATGATACACATGGGCATGTTTGCCGTGAATATATGTATCACAGATTTATTAATTTTTTGCTAAACTTGACAAGTCATACTCGTTATGCATACCTCCGTTGTTTATTAGTACTACAAACACGCCTTACATTTTTATATAATTAAATACATGTTAGTACTAATATAAGTATGTCAATTTATAATCGAGGGTTGAATCTCAGCAGAATTTTTTTTCCAATATATATATATATATATATATATCGGTATTCACTAATGTTTGTGTTTGAACTTCATTTTCCAAAATCCAATTGGAAAATGTGCAAAATAAGTTATTTTTTACCTTAAAGTTATAAACATGCTCACATTAATCCACCCTTGAATTTCTATCACTGGAAGCATTTCTAGTTATTGACAAACATTCATTCTACAACATAAGAAGAAAGCATGAACAAAGGTTGGTGATTCTATCTACTCTTTGTAGTATTTCTGTTACGGTTGAATTATATAAAATCTAGAACTTGACTTCATTATCGAAATCATTAAAGTACTACTACATACGGCTATCAGGATGCGTCAACTCCAAGACCCAGCCTGATACATCATCAGGAGGAACCAAAGGCCTCTGAGGTGGTTGATCATTAGCTGCAGGCATGTTGGGACGGACATCCAGAGTTATGTTTCTCACCGGATTCCACTCGTGGCACCGCATTCGTCTCCCTAAACTGATTGCAACAACTAATACTTAACAGTTGGATATACCTAAGAATATAATGTTAAAAAATGAAGTGTGCCTGACCTTAGGCCTCGGTGCTGCAGCACTTGGATTCATTAGCGGCTGATTGGGGACCGGTGGTGCATCGTTGATCCCCAGAAAACAGAAACTTATTTTAGGACAAAGCTCTGAACATATACAAGAGACCAACACAAACATTGTGTGTACCAGAGAGCTAGTCGTTATATTCAACGGCATTGGCATTTCCCCTCTTTGTAGCATAGGGTGAGGAGGTTCCGCAGACACAGGTAGATACGAATAACCTCCAAAAAAATCAACATATTAAAAATGGCGATTCAGTTGACAAAACGACAATCACTTGATCGATGAAATTACCTGAACGTGGATCAGTATGTCTGTTATGAGGTTGCTGAAAGACCAAGAAGCATGTCAAGAATAATTATGACATACAAAGCTGATCGGCCGAACTGGTTCCTGAGAGCCTTCTGTTATGCTGCTCATCAACACAAATTCTTCCATTTGCACCCACTCCTAATATTGACAATAAAAAAAAATGTTATGCAAGTACAAAATACAAATTGGAGATGTTATGAGTTATGACTACTCCTACCTACCACTTTCCAACTTCTGTATTGAATTGATCATTGATTTCATCTCTTGTGTTTGAGCATCTAACCTACTCATAATCTCCTTAAAGCATATCTTCTCTGCAAAACAACAAAACAGAGTCAATGCTAAGAAATCTATCAGAGCAGAAGTAATACTATTAGCTAAAATTAAGAAACAAGTAACATCAAACACCACTAAGTAACCAATTATAGTCTACCTTCTCTATTTGTTGTTGGCATCTCCTGGCTTGCTCGAGCTGCATCAGCTTCTGCTACACTTGGTTTAGTGTCGTTTTTCTTTATTAAGTCTTCGTCATCTTCTTCTGATGCAACAGCCTTTCGAATCCAAGATTTCAACATAGGGACAAAAGATCTTCAATTCTCTCATGAAAATAATAGGTTAAGTTCTAAGAATTGATTTGACATGAAGCTCAAGGGAAAAAATTATTAATAACAGAATTACCTTGACTAGAGATGGCTGGATGTGTTCTTGAAACAGCTGTCAATGTATCCTATAAGATTTTAAATGGTTAAGATTTAACTGTACTTGGAGTACTAAGAACACAGGAACTAATTATTCTACGTGAGTTGCAGATAGTTTATAATTACAAGAACACGTCGAAACGCTTCATCAATCTCCTCTTTTGTGAGACCCTTCCCTTCAAGAAATGACCTTATATACATGACAGGGGACCCCCTAACTTTTGGATGTAACAGAAACTTCATTGCATTTTGTTCCCGAATCCGTTCTGAGTTCACAGATGAAGAGGTGGGAGAACTCTCCGGCACAGCCTCCTTAGTATCTGTAGTTATAAAATCAGACTAGTGCAATCGAAGAGGCCTTGAATGTGTTTCAACATAATCATAGTGAATATAAAGGATAATGTGCAGAAGCTCTAACATCAAGTTTCATTACGCAAGCCTTACATCCTCCCAACGACTTGAAAATTTGGTTCGACATGAATTAATTGGATGGTTCAGCTATATGAGCAAGATATCTACTGGCACATCTCAAAACAAGAAGGCATATACTTCCAAATAGGGTCTGAGGATATACTCTTTTTCACGTATCAGTTCATTACAATTCCTATTCAGCATCATCTTCATAACCCAAGCAAGCATCTTCTTGAGTCAAATACACACAAAACCTACACGCCAATGCAGAATTCGTTTTGCGCTTAATAAACACTGATTCACTAATTCATGATTAGAACAGATCATGATTACCACTACTTTCCAGCTAGATTTTCATCTAATCATATGAATTAGATAAAGAATTCACATAAATAAGCAAGAAACCACTGCGGTTACAAAACAAAACAAAACAAAACAGGAAATTGGTAAATTTAAGTACCAAAGTAGAAGTTCAACGTTCAAGTCTACATTAAAAATAGTAACGAGTGTATGAATTAGATTACCAGAATTTGGGGGCGTGGAAGTTGGCGGAGAAGTGGTCATAAGGAAATAATAGATTTAACGAGATCTCAATCAGAAAAGGAGACTCATGAATTTGAACTGGAAAGAAGGAGAAAAGGGGTTGCATGGGGTTGACGAGTGAGTATTCACTATTCAGTTATTTGAGGAAGTTATAACTAAACCGTCTTCTTTCTTCTTTCTTCTTTACCTATTCACTAATAATGTCAAACTATTATTTTCTTATAGTAATAAATCATTTATATACATCATTCGAGCTTAGGTCACTGATCTTCGAATTTTCTGTCATTTTCTTGTCCCTTCCTTGACTGCAGTCAACAAAACATAGAGATTCTTCTTTCACATTTTTTGTTGTTTTGAGAATACTACTGTAAAAGTTGCAAAACAAATTTCCACATAGCAAAATATAGAAATTTCAGAACGTGTATCCTATTTCATGTAAATTAAGTATGATTACTATAAATCAACTCTATAACAACATAGAATATTCAAGGTGTATTTGTTCATTGCATTTTCTGGAGCAAGCTTTCCACCCTGATTTTTTGCTGCGTAGGGCTCATAGACGCCGTTTGGATGATTGTATTTGAAACTAGTACAACAATTGATGGAGTAGAAGAATTCACCTAAACAAATTAAGAAATGAAATAAGTGGATGGTGGCATCAGGCACTAAACTAAAAGAGTGACATAAATAGACATGAGGCTTAAAAGTTGAAACCATACCCACACCCTGCCATTCAAACCAACAGCGATCTCAAAAGCAATCTTCTTCCCGAGAGTCTCAAGAACAGGGCACGTTGGAGAACTCAGTAACCTATTAAACAACCAAACACGAAGACCAGTGAGATCTATTGGTACAATAGTTAAGCAATCAATAGAAAGTGGATATAAATCTTTAAATGAAGAGTAATGTCATGTCATACGTTCTTGATAAGCCAGTTGACGTTTCAAACATGAACCCTTCTTTAAGGGGACCATACTCTGCTGCTTTTCCAGAGGCTACAAAGCAGAAGGAACTTCTTAACAAAAAAGGAAAGAGGGAACAAGGAAATAATTAAGAAAAGTTAATCGACTAACCATCCATGCAGGATAACTCGGGGTTCATGCCGGTATCTGCCTTGACAACTCGGACATACAACAATGTGCCCATCTGCAAATGAAGCCAAAGGTCTAACAAGTCAACAATGGACAAGGTCGTCCACAAAAGTATAATTATAAATACAATCAATACAGCACATATATAGCTCACAATGACACATTAGAAACAAAAGAGTGAACCATTTAATAACATATGCATGTAGTGTGTGCAAGCTTATGTAAAGTCAAGATATTAACCTCAAACTTGGGAATATTTCTCCTAGTTCCGCCTTCAAAAGCAAGTACTGGCAGGAAGGCTAAGGTTGGACCTTTTATATCCACGAAAAAATTCTGTTACATCACATAAAAAAAATGAGAGAGCAAACACAATTTATATTATGAACATCTAAATCAACAAAGAAAAAACGGCATAGACATGCAAGCTTTACTTGAAATAACAACAATCAAGACCCAACTCAATACAAAGCATCTAAACACCACCTATCATTAATTCTGATAGTAGGAAAATAAGAGCACTTACATCGGATCTTGCATCAACTACTATTCCAAGTACATTATCCCCAGCACTAGGCACATACTGTAGAAAAGAATGAATTGAATAAGAAACACGAAATTATCTATACACACAATTATACATTAGCCAAAATGATAAACAAAAGAGAATTTTTTTAGAACATCTAAACCAGACTATACTTTTCGTTGATGGAGATCCCAGAAACAAATTTTGACAGATCCAACAAACTTTATAAAAAATATGAGAAATAAAGGAAAATATTACGTGTCATTGCACTAGTATCATCAATTGTTCTATAACTGAAGTTAAGATGAAATATGCCCACAATGGAAGACAGTTTGATATTTACTAGTATTAATATTCATCATAAACCAGTTCCTAATAAGTCAAATTTATAGCAACTAGTACTATCTAACTCACCCGTTTTTGGGAGGTTTCAACCCAATATTTGTTAGGTTTTGAGAATCTCAAAACTCCGCCTTTCATGACAGATATTAAGTCACCATCCTGCCAACAAACAGTATCAACATCTTGTCCAAAGGGAAAACATAACTTGATTTTTCATAAGAAACAGATATACATAATCAAATTTCCACAACAAAATAGTAATCATTTATAATGTTTAGCATGTATCTTGAAAGAAAAAGCAACTAAAAAAGGTTCACAGAGACAAAAAAGTTATATGCTAATGTAATCATGGTTTGAGCATCTGTGTTCTCCAAAGTTTGAACATGTGGAAGAGGATTGGAGTAACTTTGGTGAACTAACAATAAACATTCACTTTGCAAATAGCAGCTCCGTGCACTGTGATCACTAGCGAAGATCTAGTGATTCTAGTCACAAGATGAGATGTATACAAAGCACAAACTATTTGGGCCATGTTTGGAGCGAGCATCATATGAATAACCACATTAAAAGATCCAAATGCACACATATTTCTCACATTGACTACCACAAAAGAAGGCAAATAGTGCATACATTAGGACCGAAGATGCACATTCTTTCAAAATTATAGCTAAACTGATAAAATAAACTCAATAGTAACTCATTCCTACAGAAAATGTCACAACTATGAGCTGCCAACGGATTAACTTTCTTTAAATAATTTTCACTTATTTTTCTCACAAAGCAAGTCAGTATTCTTAAAATGCCAAAACAGAACAACATTCCAAATACAAAAAACAAATATACAACAAAACAAGAACAAGAAAGTAGGAAACCTGACGGAGGCCGCCACCAAGCTTGATTGTTTGACTAGTTATTTTGGAGAGGTCCAGTACCACATCTCCTGGAAACTGAATAAATCGGTGGAGGAGAGGGAGGAATCAACCAAAAATTATTCAGAAAGACAATTTCATCGTAGTGAAATACACTCTCAATAAATTGAATTATAAAAAAAAACAGAGTTTGTCACAGTTACCACATGTTGATCAATAAGGCTGGAAGAAGGTATTGAGGGCTTCAATTCCATTTCTCTGTAAACAAAGATGGCTACAGGTGCTTGTGAGTATAGCTCCAAATGGAAGGGAAAGACCGGCTACGAGGCGGCGCAGGCAAGACGGTCTGCGCGGTTTCCGGTGAGAAGTCGAGAGACAGAGAGATAGGGCTCTGATTTTAAATTTGGGGATTTTTTTAGTCGGGAAATTCTTACTTGTTTGTGGCCTAATAATTTTAAGTGGGCTAGATTAGTTCTTCAATGATTGGGCCGGCTGTTTTAGGAGAGTTATGAATTAAATTTAAAATACTTGGGCTAAGAAGTTTTAAATAGGCATTGGGCTAATAGGGTTTTAATTAATTGTTTGAGCTAAGATAATTAATTGATGGGACCGATTGATTAATTTATTGATTTTTTTAATTTCCTGTACAATTATTCAGTAATTAATTAATTGGGTTGATGAACGTAATCAATCAAATTCCATGAATAAAATGAACACGCAGGATGCATGCATTCTTGTCAAATTCAATGATTTCTTAATGATTGATTAGTAAGTTATCTTCTTTCAAAAGGGGGTTTTTCCGCACATAAAGACTAAATATAAAGTCTTAAGTTAAGAGCATCCACAATAGCGGACGTCCGCTATTGCGACGAATGCGACGGACACGGACGTCAGGGGCGGACGAGAGGTCGTCCGTGGGTGAGAGCGGACGTCCACCGAGTTGTAAGTCGTGACGTCCACTATTGTGGTGACACGATGAACGTCCCATTTTCTGATTTTATTTTAACTCTATAGATAAAGCGAAACCCTCGTTCGGCTAGCGGCAAACTATACAGATTCAAGGCATAACATGTACTTTGTTTGAATCGTTTTTTGGTTTGAGATGGTTTTTTTTGGTGAACTATGTATTTTTTAATTTAAATATGTATGTTTTTTTATAAATAAAATGGTTGCACTTTTCCCGTATGTGTGTCGTAATTCTGTAATTGTTAATTTGTGAATTTGTGAATTTTTATTATTGTGCTTGTCCGTCGGGATGTCCTAGGGGATGTCTGCTATTGTGCAGTGGGATGTCCTTATGATGTGGCAGTGCTATGAGATGTCTTTATGACGTGACAGAAGGTGTTTTTGGGATGTCCGCCAGGACATCCGTCCTTATTGCGCATGCTCTAATGATTTAAGTGAACGAGGTGGACTTTCTTTAAATAAACGAAATACCTTTCTTTAAATAAAATCAATATAAAAATAGTATGGCTCACATTCTAACATATTCTACTACTTTCATTTATAAACTCAAACAATTTCTAAAAACACGCACCAGTCAAAAATGGAACTTCTAATAGTGAACTAAAGGAAGTACGATGCTTGTCTACATTATTCTCTCTTAGTTTGTCATTTCTCCACTTTAACTATTTATTATCGTTTTTACAAAACGAGTGCTCAAAAGTAATAAGGACTGCTAAAGCGGGACGGAGGGTGTAATATTTTATTTATATGACATCAAAATACCAATTTCTTTTCTTATAATTATGCTTTATCAAACAATACACCCTGCTTCCTTTAAATATCCAAATCGCAAATGTTAACTTTTAATCTTGTAATCATCCACTAAACACACGAGATATTATTGTTTGTTGGGAAAGAGGAGGATTTACTTGATTTGCTGTCCAATCTGGATATAATTGATTTGGAATAAAATAATTGAAAGGAATTATTTGCCATATCAGATAAAGGTATAATTGATTTTTTTTGGATTGATTTAGCACATATTTTCATATTATTTTTAGTTATATTTTCTATTCAAAAAGAGAAGAATGAAAGAAAAGGGTAATTACATGTTTCGTACAAAATGTTTTACCTTTGTTTCGATTTAGTTCAAATAGTATTAAGTTTACATATTTCATACAAAAAGTTACATTAGTGTTTTAAATTAATATATTCCGTTTTAAACACCGTTAGTTAGTTTATAATTTGTCCAACTTATCATCATAATAAAAGAATAATTAGAGATTTAATACAATTAATCACTCTAAAAAAATAATAGTCAATATCAATTCTTCCAGCAATTGATCGTGGTTTAAAAAAATTCCGTCTCTCAATATACTCTATTTTTTATTGTATTTTTTTATAGAATACAAAATAAAATAAGTACATATTTCATCTTTATAAAATGGCTAATTTAAGCTTCAAACACTCAATAAGTTAATATTTAATTTTTACAAAAAAGATTTAATATTTTTTTAGTTGTATTCTCCATTGTTACATGATAAAAGACAAAAAGTAGTTTATAGAGAAAAAAGAATTGAAAGAAAGAAGTATTTTTAAAATTTCCACTTCATTCGTACTTATAAATTTGCTTACATAGTACTAGTACTTTTTTGGTTTTACATAATTGTTACAATGTTAAAATATTGAGGTATAAAGATAGTTACCACAAGGATACTACACCTTTTTAGAACTCTCTCTTGAATTATCACACCCCCATTTTGGGGATTTATCAAAGAGAACTATCTTATAATTCCATAACATTCCATAGAAGAAAGAAAAATTAGGGAAAAGCTAAATGGATGTTGAGGCCATCAATTGCACCTCAAATTACAAATCAAACTCATCCCTAACATGAGAAAAACCACTACATTGCATTTAGCATCAGACCTGATCGTCCAGGTCCTCATGTCCCTAGTGACGGGTATCGACGAGTGGCGATGCACTTCGGAATGCATCTTGCAAGGGTGTATCCCTCCGATGGCTCGTGCGAGGTAAGGAATTCTGGGTCTCGCGCTAGAGACTCCGTGTAGCTCTCGAGCGTGCTCACAATCTCATCAAAATGAGGCCGCTTGTCTGGATTGCCCGACCAGCAAAGCCGGATGAGACGGCTAAATGCTGTCGGGCACGTAGAAGGCAGCGGCGGCCTTGCATTCTGCCAAGGACACACAATGTTATAGCTAAATCAAGATGATCAATTATGTAGTCCAGTGCATAACTAATGCAAATACTGAAAGATCTACATTCGAACAATAGTTTCGGTTTTTTGAGAAATAAAGAAATGTAACTAACTACTGATTCCTACATACTTCAAACAGTATATTGGATCTTACATGGTCATTAGCAAAAGGCCGAAATTCATCATATTTTAAGGCGTAAACGATAATTAGGAGGCTTCTTATCTTCTGTTATCTCACGAGTACAGGTCCAAAACATCGATACACAAGCCCTCATAGTATGAGCATGTATACTATAAGGTGAGTTTTTAGATAATGATATAACATATGTACGTATCCAAACCAATTTAAGATGCAACCCACTGTCGAGTAACTAAGCTTTACATCCGTACCTTTTGGCACACTGCAAACGCGGCTTGTTCTGGGGTCATGTCATCGAATGGTACCAAGGCGGTTAGCAGCTCCCACATTACAATGCCAAAACTGTAAACATCGACCTTCTTCGTGTGGTGTTTCTCCTTGATCATTTCCGGAGCCATCCAACGATAAGTGCCTGTGAATCCCTTGGCACTGCCACATTGTGTTTCTAGACATGATATACCAAAATCCGCTACCTTGACACACATATCCTCATCAAGCAGAAGATTCTCAGATTTAAGATCTCGATGGAGAATCCCCCGAGCATGAAGATACTGCATGCCATGTGCAATGTCGAGCGACAACCTTAGCACAAGGTCGTGAGGAAGCGAATAAGGCCCTTGCTGGTGCAGGTATTTTCTGAGGGAACCGCCTGGATAGTACTCTGTGATAATACAAAACACTGGTGGTTTCTTACATGCTGCAATAAACTGCATTTATAAAGTCAATCAATCTTATAGATATATCGTCAATCAACAACAACAACAACATGATTTTATGCTGAATGAACAAACTCGCCCTTGGGCTTCTTGTTGTTGCAGAGTTAGTTAAAGTGATGCAATACAAACAAGAGTATCTCCCAAGATAGCAGACGACGATGGAACTAGATGCTCGGTGGCAGCAGCTATGATCCTTAAACAAGCCCATTTTTATTTGGCATTGGTTCTATGATTCCAGAACAAGACAACTACATAGGAAGAGTTCTTGTCCTGGCATCTAACTAATTACTAATAACTGGTCAATGAAATTAGATATCTTAGAATGTCCTAATTAGGCAACTGGGAAATTACAGATGAAGAACATTATATATCCATTTAAGCATAGAATAATCATAGAAGAAAAAAGTGAAGAACATAGATTAACAAACATAAAACTTAGTGACAATGCCAATGAACATATACTTTCACATGCATGTACAACATTCAATCCCCAACGTACAACATCCAAGGCATAGTGTACAATTTTTCAAAACCATCCCCAATTCAACCCTAGAAAAAGAGATGAAGAAGAAGCAACTTACAGAGATGATGTTGGGGTGTCTCAGCCTGAACAAGAGAGCAACTTCAGAAGTGAACTGCTTCTCGAGAAATGCAGCCAAATCCCCATCTTCCTGAGGCTGGCTGATGAGCTTAATCGCGACATCTCTGCGCTTGTAAACGCCTCTGTAAATCCTGCTGTGCCTCCCGGAGGCAAATTTGTTGCCTATGAAGAGCTGCGACATGTCGGCGCTCCATTCCTCCTCACCTCCGCCCTTGATCTCTGCTCCTGAGGAAATCAAGTATTTCGACCATGAAATCGCTCTCCTGTACTCCCCCAGCGATAGCCTCCTCTCCAGCTTGGTCTGTGTGCTCGCTATCTGCTTCAGCCATTGGAAATTCTTCATGGGTTTCGCGCAGAATCATCAATGGAAAATCAAGATTGCCCTCGATTTGTGATCGAAACTTTCTCACTCATTCGGTTCTGCAAAAGATCTTCTACTTTATTAAATCCCTCTACATGAACATAGAAAAAGCTGCTGCACTTAAAGCTTTAATCTTGTTCCCAGAAATAAACAAGTAAATACGACCCAAAATATAGTATGAACGATTTCACTGGAAAAAACACAGAGAGCTTGATATGGAAGCTAAAATGAGTGATGAGAGAGAGAGAGAGAGATGGGGATGGCAGTTGGCTGTGTGTCTCCTGTAGATGTGTGACGACCGATTAGCTTAGAGTTATGAGGAGAGAGATAGAGAGAGAGTGCAGTAGAAAGTGAGTAAACATTCATAACATGGGAAGATCCTCTTCGGAGGAGACATGCGGCTGTCTAATGATTATGACTCTCTGCACTTTTTTACTTTCATGCCCTTCTCATTTTTCTTAAATTACCAAGTATGTCACATTTTCATAATCAAATACTTACTCCTATTTAATAATTCTAATTAATATCATGCCACATTTAAATAATGAATGGGCACATTGTCCATAGCCACTTAATGTCTTGTCAAAACAAGAATGCTATTAAAATAATTAATACATATAGTCATATGACTCATATATAACTTGTACTATTCGTTTAGAAACTAGTCATAATCATATGATCCGTTTGAGCATATTCTCTATTTAGAAAGTTAAGGTGGTATCGAATAATAACATTTGAATTTCGAATTACTAAGTGTATAATCAAATCATACGATAAACTATTGTGTATGGTAAGACATACAAATCCCCTAGAAGGGTAGTATGGTCATTTCTTGACACGTGTATGGGGTATGGATTCCACTAAAGAAACAGATGCACAAATTGAAGGCCTACTGGGACCCACATGAACAAAAACCCGCTCAGTATGTGCCACTGTGTGTACTGTGCCGTATGCACCTTCCCGCGTACGGTTTCTCATATAAACGGGATTCTTTCACTATTTAACTTTAAATTATAGATTTTGTAATTAGGCAGTACTCCCTCCGCTGTTAAAATGACTTACTTTTTTTTTTTTTGTTTGTCCTAATAAGATGATACATTACTAAAAATAGAAACACATTTTATCTCTACTTTATTCTCTCTCTTAATTTACTTTCTCCACTTAATACATAAAATAAATGTGCATAAAATCCTGTGCCGCCCAAGGAAGGGGTCATCTTCCTTGAGACGGATGGCCTTAGGCTATCCGCAACGCTGTCTTTTATTCGTCTGTTAACCTCTCATATCTTCACTATTCATGGGCACCACTGTACTTTTCATCCCAACTCTTAACTAAGAGACAACACCTACAACCCTCCATCTCTTAAACATCTCATCCTTTAACTATTCATTCAATTTCATTTTTTATTTTTATTTCCAACAAATTCAATTAATAAAAACATACTTCATTAAATAAAATAAAATTACAACTTAAAATTCTAAAAAATAAAAAACCACATTAATAAAATCCTAACAAGATAAAAAAATACATAATTTAAAATCTTCCCCTCACTCTCTCTAAATTCAAAATCTCAAAACTCAAAGAAACAGAAGAAAGAGTTGTCTAATGGCGATCATGTGCATCTACTGGTTGCCAAATTTAGCCCAAATATACATGATGTCGACCATATTCTCCATAAACCACGTACGAGCCGGGGCTTTGATAATGTTGAAGCGAGCTTGGAGAACCCCGAACGCTCTCTCCACATCATTGCGAGCAGCCTCTTGCTTCTGCGCAAAAAGAGTCTATTTTTCGTTCACCGGCCTGTTGAACGTTTTCACGAAGGTTGACCACTTCGGATAGATGTCGTCGGCAAGATAGTACCACATTTTATACTGCAGGTTGTTAGCGATGAAGTTGATGGCCGACGCTTTACCATTTAAAAATTCGGTGAAGAGGTCGGATTTGTTGAGCACGTTGACGTCGTTGTTCGATCCGGGGACCCCCAATTACCCATGCCAAATCCATAACCGTTAGTCGGCAACGGCCTCGAGTATAACGGTGGGGTGGGTGCCTTTGTGGCCCCTCGTGTATGACCCCCTCCACGCCACAAAGCAATTCTTACATTGCCAATGCATGCAATCGACGCTGCCAAGCATCCCGGGGAATCCGTGCACTTCTTCGTGAAGTCGGAGCAGAAACTGACAATCTGTCGTGCTTGGCTTCCAGAGAAATTCGTCGGTTAAGGCTGCACGGACGCCTTTGCAGAAGTTTATCAAACACATTCTCCCAATGCTTTCCCCAATGTGAATGTATTCGTCGAACACATCCGCCTTTTGTCCAATAGCAAGCTGACGGATTGCTGCAGTACATTTCTACAGCGTCGTGTGACTGGGACGGCTAACGGCGTTGAACCCTTCTTGGAAGAAATCTTCCTGGGCTGCCAATGTATTTGCGATGTGCATAAATATCCGTTTCCGCATGCGGAAACGGCGACGGAAGTAGCTCTCTCCCCATACCGGGTTGTCACAAAAGTAGTCGCGTACCAACCTTGCGGCGGCTTCCTCCCGGTTACGGACGAACCGCAGCTCTCCACGTCGCCAACGCGCGTGTCGAGACAGCTCGCCAAGTGTCTCTCCGCGACGAGTTACAGGACGGAATGGGGACGGGCTGGGGACGAGACGGAGTCCGCAATGCTGTCTTGCTGCCGTCTCGTCTCTCCGAGACGAGATAAGGACCGCAACGAGACACGTTGCGGATTCCAAAGGGGATATGGAATTAGAAGGTTTACAATTTCATGAATTGGAATGAAAAATAATTCGCTTTATTAGCATTTCATAATTAATTACTACAATTTATTTGCGGAGGCCCAGATAAAAATTATAGTAGGACTTTATCACTATTATTAATATTAATGTCAGAAGACGATATTGGTATATACATACTACAATCCCTCCCAATGAAAATTACTCATTTTCTTTTTTAATTTGTCTCAATCAAGATTACTCATTATTAAAAATAGAAACACATTTTTTTTCTATTTTATTCAATCTCTCTTATTTTACTCTTCTCATTTTACACACAAAATTAAGTTGCATAAACTCTCTTTGCCACCCAAAGAAGGGATTAGTGAGTACTAATTTTGGCACACGTAACAATTGGACGTGTCACAAAATCAATAAATTGATATTTAGGAGCATGAAATAATTTTCTTGTATTGTGAGACCAATTCGCCTGCAAATTAGAGGGGAATTTATCTTTATGCAACTTGGAATTATTACTGCAAAAGAAATAATTTTTCCTTCGTACATAAAATTCTTCGCGAGGTAGTATTACAGGTAATGAATTTCTTTCGAATAATGCTATGCGGCCACATTATGGCCAGCCATAAATTAATTAAATAACAAAAAATTTGATTTTTTTTTAAATTTTTGGTTTAATACTACTTGATTTTACTTTTATATCATCTTCATTATATGTTGCTCAACATGTTAGTGTTGCTCTTTCGTAGTTTTTGCTCAACTTATTACTACTGTAATTTCTTGATTGTTGCTCTACATATACAGTAATTCGTGATATTAATGTGTTTTACGTAATGGAATTCAAAGATAAGTATCAACTCACAAGTCCATTCACACACATATAAGTTTATATCGGTAATTCTAATTTTTTTTATATATGTAAATGGACTAAATTAACTTTTTATGGCCGACCACATTATGGCCATTTAGCATCAATCATTTCTTTCTCTGCCACAGAGTGAAATAGAACTATCGCATTAATTTTGAACTTATCCAAGTATTTTGTGCCCAGGCTCTTGTTTTGTGTATTTAGGTTGGGCAAAATATTTATTGCTACTATCTTGACATCAAACTTTAATGCTATTATGACAGCATGAAATAATTTGTTTAATTTAATGAGTTCCAAGTCAATTGAGAGAATGCAATTAACAGACAGTATTTCAGTTTTCAATATCCTCTTGTTTAATTTAATGAGTTCCAAGTCAATTGAGAGAATGCAATTAACAGACAGTATTTCAATTTTTAATTTAGAACATTAACATCTAATATCATGAAACATTTAAAAAGTTAACTTTTTCCATAAATTTTGAAATCGACAAATAATATGGACACTTTTAGAGTATCCACAACGGTGGTGGTCCAACCCGCGTCCGTCCGCGCCGCTGGCATGGACGTGTCTCGCCGCCGCTGCTCGATGCATCGAGCAACGCCGTGCCAGCGAGCAGGACACGTGGCGCGCGGCGATTGGGCAACGGCTCTTTGAATTTTTTTTAATTAAAAATCGGTTTTTAATTAAAAAAATTGATTAAAAATAAAAAAATCACTTCCCAAAAAAATATATCCCTTTATTACCGTTTTTTTACCACTTTTTAATTTTTTTTATTTTTTCCCCCAAAAATACACACTTTCATCTATAAATACCATCACTTTCACACCCAAAAATTCACATCAAACTACACAATTCTCATCTTCATTCTCCCATATCCATTCTCATCTTCATTCTCCCATATCCATTTTCATCTTCATTCTCTCATACCCCTACAACATAACAATGTCCGGCCAATGCGATGACCACCCGCCCTCTCAAGCAACGAGACCATGATATTAGGTCTCCAAAAACAATTGGGGTTAGTGCTGCCGGATGAGTAGTCTTCCTCGGGTAATATTAGCCAATAATTATGTAATTTTTAATTTTTAGGAGTTTAATTATGTAATTTTTAATTTTTAGTATTTTAATTATGTAATTTTTAATTTTTAGGATTTTAATTATGCCTTTTTTATTTTATTTGTAATTTGTAATATTTATTGTGGTTTTTTAATGAATTTTAATATTATGGAAATGTTTTTGTTTAATTGAATTTTAAATTGAATTGTGTTCGTCCTTGCGGAAGAGCACAGCTGTGGGTGTTGTGCTCTTGCTAGAGAGCAGGCATGAATAGTGGCGTCGGGCCTACAACCGTGCTCGCTGGCAAGAGCACGGTTGTGGATGCTCTTATTTTTTTAATTTTCAGCGTGAATATATACTCCTTTTGTCCAATAAAAATAGACTCAATTTCCTTTTTTTCACCTGTGCCATAAGAATGGTTTCATACTCCCTTCATCCACATATAAGAGCATTAGCAATGGAGCGCCCTAAGAGACGCCCTAAAGCCCGCCCTATGCACCGCCACGTCAGCATTTTATCCTCCTACCCTTCCACCTGCAGTGGTGCGCCCTATAAGCTGCCCTAAGCATTTTCTTTATTTGAATATTTAAATAACTACAAAATTTGAAAAAAAAGCCTTAATTTCATTTAAAATTAATACATTACAATACGAATTAAAAAAAATACGCATTCTCAACGACGGCGGTTACGGGCCCAAACTTCTTCAACCATGTCGTTCATGAGCTGAGCATGGTCTTGTTGGTTGCGCATTGAGGTCTGTCTAGACAGAACCCAGTGGCGTATCTAGGTGGGAACAAGGGGGTACAATTGTACCCCCAAAATTCATTATTTTAACATAGTTTTCAATATTGATTAATACAAGTATGTTTAGTCCAGTGGCAAATTGCTAGTCATTTCTGTATTGTGGGTCGTGTTCGATTCCTAGGAGTCGCGAATTAAAGCTTTTATGTGTATTTATTATCTTTTTCATGTTTTTTCAGTTATGATTGTACTGCTTTTAAGAGCACCCGCAACGCGGGCCGCAGGCATTCCGCGTTTCGTTCCTTCGGAACGAAACCGCAGCGAAACGCGTTACGGCGCTGTGTTTCATCGCGGTTCCGTTCCCATGCTGTCCCGGGTGCCGTCGGCACGAGACGCGGCACGGTCTGTGCCGCCACGCGCCGAGGCGACGTGGCGGCCTCCCATTCGACGCGTGACGCCCACTCGCTGCCCCGCAAGTGGGCGTCGTCACGGTGACGCAATAATTCGTTTTTTTTTTAATTCGAATTTAATAAAAAAAATTTTTTTGCAACGGTATTGTTACAGCTTTTTTTGCCGTTATTTATTTATTTATTTATTTATTTATTTATTTATTTTTAATTTATTTACTCTATAAATACTCTTATTTCATACTCATTTTACTCACAAACACACATCTATTCCTCTCAAATCCTCTCTATTTCCACCCCAATTTTCATCTCAAATCAACTCTGTTTTTCTTCTCCCAAATTTAATCAAACTATTGGATCCTTTTGAACAAATGCGTCAAATATTGGAACAATCACTTGAAGAAGATCGACGACGGGAGGAGGAAGAAGCCGCGCCGCCCCAACGACGCTCCCGTACGTACATCCATCGTAACCGGGAGGAAGCCGCCGCAAGGTTAGTACGCGACTACTTCTGCGATAACCCGGTTTGGGAAGATAAGTACTTCCGTCGCCGTTTCCGCATGGGGAAACCGTTATTTCTCCACATCGCTAATACTTTGACAGCCCGGGAAGAGTTCTTCCAGGAAGGGTTCGACGCGGTCGGCCGTCCCAGCCACACGACGCTGCAAAAATGTACTGCAGCAATCCGCCAGCTTGCGACTGGACAAACGGCCTACATGTTCGACGAATACCTCCACATCGGAGACAGCACTGGGCGAATGTGCTTGCTCAAATTCTGCAAAGGCGTCCGGGCAGCCTTCACCGACGAATTTCTCCGGAGGCCAAGCACGACCGATTGTCAGTTCCTGCTCGACCTTCACGAAACAGTGCACGGATTCCCCGGGATGCTCGGCAGCGTCGATTGCATGCACTGGCAATGGAAGAATTGCCCGGTGGCGTGGAAGGGGTCCTACACGAGCGGCCACAAAGGCACCCACCCAACCGTTATACTCGAGGCCGTTGCCGACTACCGCCTTTGGATCTGGCACGCGTACTTCGGGGTTCCCGGGTCGAACAACGACGTAAACGTGCTCCACCAGTCCGACCTCTTGACCGAAGTTTTGGATGGTAAAGCGCCGGCCATCAACTTCGTCGCCAACAACCGGCTTTATAAAATGGGGTACTATCTCTCCGATGGCATCTACCCGAAGTGGCCTACCTTCGTGAAGACGTCCAGTGGGTCTGCGAACCCAAAGCAGACTCTTTTTGCGCAGAAGCAGGAGGCCGCTCGCAAGGATGTGGAGAGGGCGTTCGGGGTTCTCCAAGCGTACTTCAACATCATCAAAGCCCCGTCTCGTACGTGGTTCATGGAGAACATGGTCGACATCATGTATACGTGCATAATCTTGCACAACATGATTGTCCAAGACGAAGGACCCGAGGCGGGAAATTGGTTCGACCCTGAATCCTCCGGAAGCTCAACCGCAAGTAGTCCGCCTCGAAGTGGAGCGCATCCGTCTATACAAGAACGGTTATTTATTCGTGCAAGGACACGCGACTCTAGCGCACACACCCAACTCCTACAGGATCTAATTGAGCACATTTGAGCAAACTTTGGCGGATGAAATTATTAAAATTGTGTACTTTTATTTTTTTAGGATTTTAATTGTGTGCTTTTTATTTTTTTAAGTTTAAGTTGTAACTTTGTTTTAATGTTGTGTGTTTTTTAATAAAGTGTGTTTTTTTTATTAAAGTGTGTTTGTTTTAATTGAATTGAGTTGGAAATAAAAATAAAAAATGAAATTGAATGAATAGTAATTTAAGGAACGGTTAAGGAACGGAGGGTTGCAGGTTCCGTTCCTTAATTAAGGAATGGAGTAAAAAAGTACAGTGGGGCCCGCAAATAGTAGTTTAAGGAACGGTTTAGGAACGGTATAGGAACAGCGTTGTGGATGGCCTAACTCATACTGATCACTTGCGCTTATATATATATTTTTATTTCTGCACTCACATTTTCTTTACTTTTTTTGTTTCTTTTAGTTACGTAGTAGTAGTATTCATTTGTACTCCTATTTTCTTTCTAGATATTAGATTATACTATAAGTTTTAATTTTTTTTTATTATGCTACTATTTTTTATTGCTTTGATTTTTATATTATACCCTATTACTATATTTTATCATTTATGTAATATTATTTGTAGTAAAACTCATATTTCAAATAAAAATATTCTTACTTTTTTTAATTGCTTTGTTTTTTATATTATACGCTATTATTTTTATAATTTTATATAATATTATTTTTAATACAATTCATACCTCAAATAAATATTCTTGGTATTTACAATTATAATTATATTTAATGTAATTTTATTTATATCGTATAATTATTTATTGTACAATTCATACCTCCAGATCATAAATCCTGGATAAGCCACTGCCTATTATACACCCAAAGCATCTTTTACCTACTATGCACGTCTAATATGGTAGTGATGAATGCACTGGCGGAGCCAATTAAGGACAAGGGGGGACGGTGGTACCCCAAAATTCTGTAATTATTGTTATTTGAGAGTAACCAATGTCAAAGCTATCACGATGGTCCAATGGTATTGCACTCCTTTCTCATTACTTAGATCACATGTTCGATTCTATTTGGACACCAATTTAATTTCCTTATTTTGTTAAAACAAACCATTGGAAATATTTTCAATAATACTTTCCCAAAATAATGTAAAAGATGATTTCTGAGTAACGGTATTATTTCATGTAAAAATTTATCGCACCCCCAAATCAAAAGTTCTGGATCCGCCACTGACAGAACCTCATTGAAGCCCGTCGGTAATCCTCGAGCGTGGGGCGCGGTCGCCGTGATGGAGCTAAATCCACCTCCAGTCGTCGTGGTTCATTTTTGTTTGTGAGAGATTATCGAAATATTCATATGAAATGTGAAAGATGAGAGAACTGTTCGTATGAAAAATAGAATGACAAACGAGGTTTAAATAGACAAAAATTCAAAAAAAAAAAAAATCGAAAACGCGTTGCATCGTCCGCGTCGCCCACAATGGGCGAATGATGGGGCGGACAATGCCCTATCGTCCGCGAACGATGCATTGGGCATTGTCCGCGCAGCCACAGTGGGCAGACGATGGCGCGCCCGAGGCATCGGGCGGCCTATCATCCGCCCTATTGCGGATGCTCTAAGAGTTTCATTTTACTATTTTATTCTATCCACTAGAAGTTTCAATTCATTATTATCATAAATGGTAAATATTTTTATATTAAATGCAGCTAAATAGACGATATGTTCTTAATAAATTTAAGCTTCTATTTACCTAATAATTCTAAATGCATGAACATTTGATTAACCTTATTTTTTCATGATTATATCAATTTAAGATGAATTTTGTGTCAGTTTACTAACCCCATACCATATGCAATGCGATAATGTACGGACCAACTGTCGGTCACACGTATCTGATTTTAATTTGGATCTACTTATCTTGTTCCTTGTGCTAATTAAGTTAATTAGATGTTTAGGGCGTGGATTAATTTATTAGACATTTTCACGCGTTTAATTAAATGAGCATGTCTGAGTTGGGTAAGGCATCATCACTACTTGATCTGTGTAGGAAACCAAATTCACAGCTTTTTCTCCAAACTTTGAAATCAACCATTTTTCATGTGATGTTGTGAATGTTTAATCCACTACATTACAACATAGTTTATGTTAATAAATTTTATTTATTACATTAATGCTTGTTTCCCAGAGGAGAATTCCATTTTTAAATGAAAAATTAGTTAACACAAGGAGAATTCTTTTTTTCATATACATGTCCTCTTTCTCCCTCTCTCCTTATAGGAAGGATATTGAATTTATTGAGCCTATTGTTCCTCATAAACTTAGCCTAATGAGGTCCATCTTAAAATTTTGGCCTAAAAATTAGGAATTGTCAAATCACTATCATAGAAAATGAAATTTGAGAATCAAATTGATTATTTGTTCTCCTATAAGTTTGGTGGGCAACTTATTTTTTGGGGGTGCGCTAGGGTTATAGGCACATTATTATGCCAACAAATATAACTGAAAATGTGAGGCTAGAGAGAGAAACAGAGGTGTAGTTGGGCCTACAACAAAACTGATTTTTTGTCACCTACTTCATTTATGTACTCTGCAATAACATGGCTGATGATGGACAATCACATGCCTTGTTTTTATGTTTCTTTCAACTCTTTCTTTGTAGTGTTATTTTATTCTATTCTATTCATAGATATGAAATTCTTAATGGTCTAATAAAACTTCTGAAAAAGATCAAATAATAATTCGAGAACGTTGTTACAACATTGAGGATAAGATGGTAGTGCATTTGGGCCAAACACATTCTTTGAGAAGGTATAGAAGATGAAGTTTCACTAAGAGCCCAATTATACTATTTCCTATCAATATTATGCAGCAAAGGTTGATAGGTCCAAAAATCTGATTTTTTATGAAAAATTAATAACTAAACCAAATTGTTCAAAAAACCGAACCCAAAATTTTAACAATGCATCTGATCCAAATTGAACGAAAATCCAAAATTTCATAAAATATAAAAAAAAAACTCGTTGTCGTCGAACATAAGCGTTGGTGTGGAATGGTCTGCGGATAACCGACAAGGCTCGGAACAATGTTTCCAAGATGTGCAATCTCAACATAAATTACTTCATCAATAGAGGAGACACCAACCGTTACTTGACTCAAACCCGTTATCGTTCTCGTGTAATCATTAATACCATGGATCTAGGGAGGGCTTAAGCCCACCTCTATTTTTATTTTTTTTAGAATTTTGATGGTACGTAACATTATCTCTCAGCCAACACAGAGTGAGAAGAAGATATTGAGAGCAGTTTTTCAATAAGTTTATATTCATTTGCTTATAAAAAAAAGTTATAGAGAGTTCATGAGGCTCATCATCATTACCGGAATAATCTATTTTATTAGATAAATATTATATTGAAACATACTTAGAAAAAATAATGCCTACACAAGTACTACCTATCACTGCCTTTGTACAGCATTCTCCTCACTAATAGAGTGATCAAGTTGAATCCCTGTTGCAGAGGTTGTTACCAGATATGAGTGAACTGATGGCGAAGGCGATGAAAGCCAAGAACGACACTGCAATTGAGGCGCTGGCCATCAACGTGAACTCGTCTTTCCCCCAGTTTGTTATCCAATCTGTAACCCTTGTAGCAGCCGCTGAGGATGCTGACATTATAAGATAGGCCAAAATCTGAAGAAGGCACAAATATCTTGCGTGAGAATACTCATATATGATTACACTCGAATTAAACATGAACAATTCAATCTAATTGACATATATAACAGGCAAAGCTTGTTCTTGATAATGCTTGAAATTGTAAAACAGAGAGCAATATCGACAATGTGATACGAGCCTCTATTATTATTATTTAGTTTAGATATTATAGGGATTTAGCATATCTTTTTCTATATCTTTGTTTTCTTGTTCATTAAGTCAGTAGCATTATAAATAGGATAGACTGTTATCTTTTTTATTCATTCAATCAATTAATAAAATCATTATCGTTTATCCACTTGTGGAGTATCAAGCATCCAAAATTATCTATCGTTGCTGACAAGATTCATTCTTGCGCCCAGCTCTAACTCCGGAGATCACCGCCGACCCAAGACTTGGGCACCGGATTAATCAACGGATTTAAACTCTCAACGCTGCCGACGGAGACTCCTCCGCGCCAGCCTATCGTTTGTCCGCCGACCCTTAAACGAGGGCGCCAGAATTGTGGTGTTATAGTTGTGAATTCGGACGGAATTCACCGTTAAGAGCAGGAGGCTCTTAACAACTGGTGCTTTCATCTAGTACTCATGAAGCGTTACAACAACAACGGAAAATCAGTTTGGGGACAAAATCGGAACGATTCGTACCCGGTTAACAGGTTCGGAGGTCGTCCACCCTTCGGAGGCCACCGCGATGGTAGCGGGAACTACCGATCGTCAGGGGACGACGGTGACATAGAGGGTCGCACAATGGAAGAGACCCATCACGATGATCACGTAGGCAGCAAATTGGATCGGGTTCTGGAAAAACTTGATCAATTCGACGTATGGAGGGAGGAGGCAGATCGAAAATTCGAGAATCTAGCTCCTGCGATAACACGCGACTCTGACGTGCCGTTAGGGTTCAACGATGGGGATGAACCACCATGGGACGATAATAGAAGAAGGAGACCGCGGGAGAAAGGGTTTCAGCCGAGAAACCCTAATCTTGGTTTCCTAGAAGGGCCGCGTCGCGAGGAAAAGAGCCGTATAGGCCATGGCTGGGAATTTCAAGGGGAAAGACATCACAATTTCGCCCGCCCCGCTACGTGTTGGGACCCACTGCATCGTTACAAGTCCCACGTTGCGGGCTATGAGAAACCTCAGAGGGTTAAGATGCACCCACCTCGATTCAATGGATCGGACGCTACTAATTGGGTGTCGAGGGTTCAGTACTACTTCGACCACGTTATGATGCCCGACGCTGAGCGCCTGCACTACGCCGTAATGTTGTGTGATCCGCCGGCAGCGGAGTGGGTTTTCAATTATTGCACAAACAACTATTTTATCGCGTGGCAGGATTTCTTGGAAGATGTACGGCATCGTTTTGATGGGCAGAGTTTTAAGAATTATTATGGCCTTCTCGCCAAGCTTACTCAGACAGGAACAGTGCGGGAATATCATGATACTTTCAATAGGTACCTCAACAGGGTGCAAGGGGTCCCGGAATCGGAGTTATTCACACTCTTTGTCGCAGGCCTTAAACCAGACATGCAGGAGCGTCTGCAGTTACATCGCCCCTCGTCGCTTGCAGCCGCGATGGCCTTAACGTTGGAGTTAGCAGACATTCAGGTAGGTTGTGGCCAGCCATCGACATCGCCTACGAGTTTGCGTCGGCCTTGGCAGAATCGGGGGCCTCGAGGGCAGCTAGGGGTCTCCTCTTCGCAGCCCCTTTCTCAGCTTCCATCGAGATGTGTCCCCACATTGGACTACTCATCACATGAACCACCAACAAATGTGGATCCCATTGTTCGTGGGTTTGTAAAATTCCGACCTTTGCCGTAGCCTCCACTGCCCCATCGCTTTTGGAGTGAGGTCGATGAGGGCAGATGTTATGGAGAGGTCGTTACTCACATTCATTCGCCAACACGAGACGGCGACGAGGAGCTTTGTGATTCAGAGGACTCCATATTAAATGCAGAGCTTTGTGATTCAGAGGACTCCATATTAGAGGAGGAGCGTTGTGATTCACAGAACTCCATATTAGAGACAGTAGCAAAGAAACTCATGGATCGTGGCTTGCCTAATGAGAATCGGGGATCTATGGAAGGTAGAGATGGCAGACTCGAAGACCAACAAGTTTCATTTTTTGATGAAATCTACCCACCGTGCAGCCCCGATATGAGTAAACAGAAGGAGGAAGATGCATTGTGTAGGAATATATGTAGGTTTTTAAAGAGATTGAATACTTGGATAATTTAGAATCGTGTGAAAAACACTTTCAGATCAAGTATTTTGTGGATACAAAATCTATGATCGGATAAGACTAAATTCATCTATATCTTTTAGTTTAGAATTTCTGTTTATATTTATACACAACACTACAGAATTAACTGCCATGACAGTTAATTTAACCGCCAAAATGGGTAACTGTTTTGTGCAGTTTTGGCGCTAATGACAAACTGTTATTAACTGCCAAACAGTTAACGTCATTTAAATGTATAACAGAATTATGAAATACTGAGTTTCATAATAACCTTAATACATTTAATACCAGCAAATCATATCATTAATATATTATAAAGTATTTAGTAATACTTTCATATAATACACTAAAATTCCAACATTCCTCCCCCATTTTAGTGTTACCATAAAACAAAACAGAAAATAAAATTGTGCATAAATGAAAATATCCTAAGGATTGAATTTTCATCTTAGCATGTTAATATACAAATATTCGAATATAAGAGTGTTCTGAGAATTGAACTCTTATTATTACATTGAATATCAGATTTAACATACACACAATTTTCAAACTAAAATCTAAACATGACACTTATTTAAAACAAGTCTAGTGTCCTTATCCTTCAATGAACATGTATAAAGCTAAGTCCAAAGCTTTACTGGAACAACTTGGATTCCATGTTCATATAGGTAATCTTTTCATCTTGTTCTGCCAAAACACTTGTCAAAAGATTATTAAGAAGTGAAACTTCAACCTCAGTTATGCTGACAGTTGTAAACACATACCTTGAGTGATTAAACATGTGTCAAATCCTACTGTTTGGCTTTCCACATTGAATTTCACATTTAACATTTAGTTAAAAGGAAATTGGGTATCCAAACATTAGAATTATATGGACTTTAAACCCACCCTTTTAGCAGACTTGTGCACTAAGTCTCTTGCTAAACCCTTGGTTAGATGATCTGCCAGATTTTGTTGAGTCCCAACAAATTCTACTGATATCACACCATTCGTGATCAATTCCCTAACCATGCTATGTCTAACACCTAAATGTCTAGACTTGCCATTGTAAACTTGACTATATACCTTAGCCAATGTAGCAGCACTATCACACCTCATGGATATAGGTGAGATAGGTTTTGGCCACAGAGGAATTTCATAGATTAAATTCCTTAACCACTCAGCCTCTTTGCCTGCTGCTGCTAATGCAACAAATTCAGACTCCATGGTTGAATTTGTTATGCATGTTTGCTTCTTTGATGCCCAAGAGATTGCTCCTCCTCCAAGTAGAAATATACATCCACTTGTTGAGGAATGATCTTCTAAGTTAGTAATCCAACTAGCATCCGAATATCCTTCTAAAACAGACGGAAATTCATTGTAAGCCAAGCAATAATTCTGTGTTCCTTTCAAATACTTAAACACCCTCCTTATGGCCTGCCAGTGATGAATGCTAGGATTATGAGTATACCTACTCAATTTTCCCACTGCAAATGCAATATCAGGCCTTGTACTAATCATTGCATACATCAGACAGCCAATGGCCTTTGAGTATTCCAATTGCGAAATTGCATTGCCTTTGTTTGGCAATAATTTGATATTGGGATCAATAGGTGTACTAACGGGTGCACAGTCACCATGATTGAATTTCTTCAACACCTTCTCAATATAGTGAGATTGAGAGATAGAAATCTCCTTAGAGGAATTTCTTTTGATCCTTATTCCCAAAATGACCTCTGCCTCTCCTAAGTCTTTCATAGAAAACTTAGAAGATAGAAAATCTTTGGTTTGATCAATCTGATCTTGACTGGTTCCAAAGATGAGCATGTCATCAACATAAAGACAAATGATGACCCCATTTCCTGATTTGTCAAATCTGGAATAAACACATTTATCTGCTTGTTTCAGTGTGAATCCATTTGATAAAACAGTGTCATCAAACTTTTGATGCCATTGCTTAGGTGCTTGTTTCAATCCATACAAGGATTTTACCAATTTGCACACTTTGTATTCATTACCAGGAAGTATAAATCCTTCAGGCTGTTTCATGTAGATTTCTTCATTCAAGTCTCCATTTAAAAATGCTGTCTTTACATCCATTTGATGGATTAAAAGTTTATGAATAGCAGCCATAGCTACTAGCAGCCTTATGGTTGAAATCCTAGCTACAGGTGCATAGGTGTCAAAATAATCTATGCCCTCCTTTTGTCTAAAACCTTGAATCACAAGCCTTGCCTTGAATTTATCAATTGACCCATCAGTTTTCATTTTCTTCTTGAAAATCCATTTACATCCCAGAGGTTTACAACCAAGGGGTAAATCAGTCAATTCCCATGTGTTATTTTGCAGAATGGAATCCATTTCATCATCAATGGCTTCCTTCCAAAATGACACATCTCTAGAATTCATAGCTTCATTGAATGTCTTAGGATCTTCTTCTATGTTGAAACAATAGAAGTACTGAGATTGAATCTCATCTCTCGATCCTTCAATCAAATGGAGCTGAAAATTTCCATCCATGCCCACAGGTTTCCTTGGTCTTACACTTCTTCTTACCCAATGCTGAGTAGAAGGTTCATCAGAATCTTGTTGATCATTCAACATTCTGTTTTCTTGAATTGGGTTTAAATCCTTAGGTCTTGAAATAGAAGTGAATCTATTTTCATCAAATATAGCATCTCTGGATTCCATAACAGAATTCACAGGAACAACTTTGTTTGGTTCTAGGACAAAGAACCTATAAGCTTTAGAATGTTGTGCATATCCAATGAAAATGCAGTCAATTCCTTTTTCACCTAAGGTTTTTCTTTTAGGATCATTTAACCTGACTACAGCCCTGCAGCCCCAAACCTTAAAGTAACTCAGGTTTGGAGGTTTTCCAAACCATAATTCATAGGGAGTTGCCTTACTTTTCTTGTTTGGTACCCTATTTAAAATGTAACAGGCTGTTAACATAGCTTCTCCCCAAAATCCTTCATTTAAACCAGAATAAGAAAGCATAGAGTTTACCATTTCCTTTAGCACTCTATTTTTCCTTTCTGAAATTCCATTTTGTTGTGGGGTATATGGGGCTGTTACTTGATGTATTATTCCAACTGATTGAAAGTATTCAGGGTCATAATACTCACCTCCCCTATCTGATCTAAACACTTTAATCATCTCACCCTTTTGGAGTTCAACCTCTGTTTTGTATATCTTAAATTTGTCCAAAGCCTCATCTTTGGTGTTTAGAAGATATACATAACAGTACCTAGTTGAATCATCTATGAAAGTAATGACATACCTTTTATTTCCCATAGATGGGGTTGAGTGAAAGTCACATAAATCACTGTGGATTAATTGCAAAGGTTTAGATTCCCTAACAACATCCTTAAATGGAGCCTGGTTATTTTGGTTAACATGCATGTTTTACATCTGTCATTGTTGACAGTAAATGCAGGAATAAGACTGTTTTTGGACATTTCTACAATTCTTTTATAGTGCACATGTCCTAGTCTTTCATGCCAAAGCTTAGAGTTTGGAGAATTACTAGAAGTGATGACAAGGGCATTTTTGTCTTTAAATGGTAAATTAAGATTCAGCCTAAACATTCCATCACATAAATATCCAAAGCCAACAAATACACCATGCTTAGATAATACATATTTATTAGATTCAATAACTTGTTTATATCCAAGGTTATTTAGAACCGGACTAGACAGCAAGTTTTTCCTAACATTAGGTACATACAATACATTTCTTAACAGTAAACAGTTTCCAGAAGTAAATACTATCTTAATATTTCCTATTCCTTCAATTGATTCAGAAGTCCTGTTGCCCATTCTAACTTCAGACCCATCCACATTAGTTTGCAATGATGTGAACCACCTTCTATCCTTGCAAACATGACTTGTGGCCCCTGAATCAACCCACCAATTGTTCTCATCATCCTGCAAATAAGTTGCAGTTGATGTTTCAGAAATTTGGTTTAAATTAGGAATATTAAGATAAGGTAAAACCATACCCTTTTGTGCATCCGGATCTTGTGATCCAGAGTTGTCAGGTTTGGTTCTACTAGAACTTGCACCATTCTTCTTGTTCTTTTTACCACTTCTGCAGTCCTTCTTAAAGTGACCCTCCTTTCCACATTTCCAACAAGTAAATTTGGATTTCTTGTTTGTGTAATTGTCACCAAAGTTGCCCTTTCTTTTGCCTTTGGACTTGTTACCAGTATCCATCATGTTAACAGATGGATTAACAGCCACACCCTTATCGTTGGGTTTTCCTTTCTCTTGATTCCTTAAGGATTCTTCAATTCTGAGATGGCTGCCCAATTGGACCAAGGAAAGTTCTTCCTTTTGATGTTTAAGGGTGTGTTTAAAGTCCCTCCAAGATGGGGGCAGTTTGTCAATCACACTGGAAACAGAAATGGATTCATCCATTTTCATGTGGTGTTGTTCAAACTGTCCCAGAATCCGGAGTAGTTCATTGTATTGTTCCATAACTGGCCTTGAGTCTATCATTTTGTAGTTATTGAAATCACTCACAAGGAATTTCCGGCTTGAAGCATCTTCAGCCATGTATTTGGCTTCCAAAGAATCCCAAAGTTCCTTGGCAGATTCTGCATTTTGATAGATGTCGAACAGGGAATCATTCATACCAGTCAAGATGTGCCCTAAGCATGTGTAGTCATCAGTTTCCCACTTCTTTCTCCTTCTGGTATGTTCCAGGGTTTCTTCTTCTCCTTCATTAGACACAGGCATCGGGGTACTCAGAACATACACCACCTTCATTGATGTCAGAAAGAAGTGCATCTTTTTCTGCCATCTTCTGAAATCTACCCCTTCAAACTTGTCGAGTCTTGTGATTCTGGATGCCATGTCTCTCACAGTTTCTCCTCCAGTCATCTTGTACAATTTACTTGATCTTTGTAGGAATATATGTAGGTTTTTAAAGAGATTGAATACTTGGATAATTTAGAATCGTGTGAAAAACACTTTCAGATCAAGTATTTTGTGGATACAAAATCTATGATCGGATAAGACTAAATTCATCTATATCTTTTAGTTTAGAATTTCTGTTTATATTTATACACAACACTACAGAATTAACTGCCATGACAGTTAATTTAACCGCCAAAATGGGTAACTGTTTTGTGCAGTTTTGGCGCTAATGACAAACTGTTATTAACTGCCAAACAATTAACGTCATTTAAATGTATAACAGAATTATGAAATACTGAGTTTCATAATAACCTTAATACATTTAATACCAGCAAATCATATCATTAATATATTATAAAGTATTTAGTAATACTTTCATATAATACACTAAAATTCCAACACATTGTTAGACGATGTAGAGGAGGACGATTCCACTGATGAAGTGAAGAAGGTCATCGCCTCACTCAATGTTGTTCAAGTGTCATCCAACAATGTTCTTGGAAATGGTTGGGGCAAGAAAGGAGATGGTGCTTACACCGATTTGCCCGTAATTGCTTGTGTCTATGTGGATTTGAATGTCGGTGATGTTCCAAGTATGAATCATCGATCAACATCGCTCGACAAAGATGCAAGGTTGATCCCTCCGAGTAATGACATGCCATGCTTGGGCATTCTGGGAGGCAAGGACAAGCTTTTCGATTTGGCAAGGAATTTTTCCGACACAGTTGGGTCTCCTTGGTTGATTTTTTATGGAAGTGAAGAAGGGAGACGTTCATCTGTTCGGTATGTGTTTGATCCAGGAGGAGTTGCCTCGCCGAAGCTTCTGCTTTCAACTCTCCTTTTTGCTTTGTGGTTCCCACCTTGAGGACAAGGTGGATTTTAACCGTGGGGGAGTTGATACGAGCCTCTATTATTATTATTTAGTTTAGATATTATAGGGATTTAGCATATCTTTTTCTATATCTTTGTTTTCTTGTTCATTAAGTCAGTAGCATTATAAATAGGATAGACTGTTATCTTTTTTATTCATTCAATCAATTAATAAAATCATTATCGTTTGCCCACTTGTGGAGTATCAAGCATCCAAAATTATCTATCGTTGCCTACAAGATTCATTCTTGCGCCCAGCTCTATATCCGGAGATCACCGCCGATCCAAGACTTGGGCGCCGGATTAATCAACGGATTTAAACTCTCAACGCTGCCGACGGAGACTCCTCCGCGCCAGCCCTATCGTTTGTCCGCTGACCCTTAAACGAGGGCGCCGGAATTGTGGTGTTATAGTTGTGAATTCGAACGGAATTCACCGTTAGGAGCAGGAGGCTCTTAACACAATGTCACTTTAGATAAGTGACTTAGAATCTTATTTATGAGCTCAATGCCATGTAATTGAAGCTAAACAAGAAGAGTATTGAAGCTGAAATAAATATAAGTAACCTGATCCATGAAGAAATCAAAGTAGTAACGTAGATGGTGAGAGATGACGTGCTTCTTCGTGCCCAAAAGGTATGCCAGATCGCACACTTGAAAAGCAGAATATACGAAGCCGATGATATTTACAACAAGACAATATCTGCACATGAAAGTACAGTTTTGCATTAGTACTCCTTATCGAATAATACCAACACAAAATGCAATCAAATTGAGCATTACAAGCCAAATCATTAAATAGATACTATGGCATTAAATGGACTTGTGCAAGAGCAAAACAAGAAAATAACATTGTCAACAATTGAGATTAGAAAATAGTAGAATTGAATAAATCAGCATGATCAAAACAATTTTTACCCAAACAAGAAAGGCATTAAATCTCCCCAAAACCTAAAGAAACTTGTGTCTTATCAAGGACAGCGTAATTATAACATTCAATTCGTTAGCCAAGATTTGATATGAGTCATATGACTATTAATCACAAGTAATCATGACAACCAAACGACCTGCCTATACTCTCTATATGACTATTAATCACAAGTAATCATGACAAGACTTACCTATACTCTCTATATCGATCAAACGAATCGCCACTCCAGCCTTTCGTTTTGTCAGCAGCCATAACACTGAAGGAAATCACACAAGCAAGAGCCTCAAACACTCTCACCACCAACGCCGCCTTCGTCAGCTCCTTGCTCCTCTCCGACCGCCGCAGTATATTCTCCACCGCAGCCCTCGACCGCCTATCTCCACCTACCTCATCGACAAACCCTTCCTCCACCGTACCACCACCGCCGCCGCCGACCGCTCCCACCTTCTTAACCCCGCGCGGCGCCTCCTCCTTCACCAGCCGATTCAGCCCCAAAATCACCGGCGAACTCCCCCTCCCCCCAAATTCCCGATTCTCCGCCGCCGAATTCTCCCTCCGCCCACCCCTATCGCCGTTTCCCGAGGTGGGTTTCTCCGAATGCGGCCATGGCCGGCGCCCACCCTTCCCGGCGGCGAGTGGCGATGTCGTGGTGAAGTTGGATTTTCCCGGCGACGGCACGGGGGAGTAGTATCTCTCGGTTGGGACGAGCGATTTGCTGGTTTTGTTGCCGGGATTGTCGTTTTCCGGGAGGAAAACGGGGTCGTCGGAGCGGAGGGGCGAGTGGAATGAGTCGGTGTGACTCGCTGTTGACTCGGTGTCCGACATTGATATGTGGCTGTTGCTGTTTCTGCGAAGAGTCCGCCGATTGCTGTTGCTCGAATCGTGATTCTCCATTTAAAATAGGAATCTTGAGATTATGGAATTTTTGTGAAAGGGCGTGTGATCGGAAGGAAAGGAAATTTGAAGGAAACAAAACAAATGGATTTTGAAGAATTGTTAGGTAAAAGATTGTGTTTTGAGGGGGTGCGTGAAAGAGGAGGGTGAGGATTTCAGTCCTACTATTTTATTGGATGTTTGAAATGGCGTCGTCTGGAGATATTCGGTCTATTGGGGTTCTACAGAGGAGTGAAGATTTAGTAGGGATTATTCTCAGCAAATATTTCGCGGATTGTTTACTTGATTGGACGGCTGCATGAATTCGTCGTAAATTTGCTTTCTAATGTCAATATTTATTTCCATATCCCTAATTTGGATTCATTACAACTATCGAAGAATTTATACATGGAAAATGAGTCTTTGTAAAACAATACGTAACACATATCTACAAAAAATTTATGTAATCCCTCTCTGTGTGTGCGAATAGGAGTCTCATTTCTTTCCGGAACGGGTTTTAAGAAATGTTATGAAAAGTGGGTGGAAGAAACTTAGTGGAATAGTTGTCCTACTTGTACATATTAGTTTTAAATGATATTTGGGTGGAATGAGTTAGTGGAATAAGTGGTCTCTTTACCATTTATAGTAATTACTAACCGAGACTCTTGTTCGCGGACGGACCAAATAGAAAAATGGAACTCCTATTCGCAGACGGAGGGGACGGAGGGAGTACATATCAAGGGTACAATTATTAATCTCTTTGAATTTATGTTGGAAAAAAAATTGGGCCAATTGCCAAATAAGACAACCTAACTAGTAACAATAATCTTCTTCTGAAATTATATACTCCCTACTTAGACAACTGCTCTCTTTATTAATGATAAACAAAAACAACTTCGGTTATTTATTATTGACCATATTTAGTATTTTTAATTTTTTCTTAGTCAGCTCTAGTCTAATGGAATACTAGTCAAATGGAATATAAAAATTTAGGAGCTTAGAAAATTTGTATTCCTTTTCTTTTGAAAACGATTGCATAAACATACACACATCCCATTTCACTTTTAAAGAATTTAATATCACTATGTTTGTATTATGCGAATTGTACATTCGATGGATGCCAAAGATAGGACGAAATAACTTCTCAATTAGGGACACAAATTAGATTTTTCGAAACTCCCTTATTTTATTTTGTTTTATATTTATTTTCTTAGTTAATTAGAATAAATAGATGGAAATTTGTTGACTAATAGTATGAATTAACTTTGATATTTTTTTCTTTCTATCAATTAAGGTTTCCTTTAAAATATTTCCACATTTATTTGTGATATCATTCAATCCATCCACGACTTATCAGACCGTTCATCTATCACGTTTGTGGCGTCGTTCTTTAAAAAAACGATGATAATCATATCAAAATTGATTTGAGACGATGTATGATTATTGACAAGTTGTTGAGTCCATTTATTTCCAAATTTTATTTCAAATCAAATTTTGATGATATTGTTCTAATTTGATTATTGAAATTTAAATTAGACTAAGATATAGGGTGAACGATGGAGCTCAAATGTCAAACGTCTTTAGATCCAAACTTTGGATTATAGTCATGCCAAATATAACTTTTTATAAATTATTGCATAACTCCAAATATCCTACTACTAGTTTAGTAGTAAAATAAAACACTCGCACTATTCCGCAAGAACATGCTCAAGGGTCCCACCATTCTAATATTCAATTTAAATAAAAATATTTCCACAATATTAGAATGCATTAAAAATACCCGGAATACTATTACAAATTACTAAAAAAAATTAAAAATTACATAATTCAAATCCTAAAAATTAAAAATTACATAATTAAATTCATAAAATTTTAAAAACCCACTACGCCGAATTTCGCCCAAATGTGTTTGATTAGGTTTTCTTGTAGCTCAATGTGGGCTTTGATATCGCGCATTGTGTGTCTTATTTCGATCCTCTCTCGCACCATCGTATGCACACCTCGGCGTGGGGGAGACCTTGCGATTGAGCTTCCGGTTTCATCCTCGTCGTAAAAGTTAGTCGTCATCGGTCCTTCGTCAGCTATAATCATATTGTGCAAGATAATACACGTGTACATGATGTCGCAAATATTCTTAGAATACCACAGCCGAGACGGGGCCTTCACAATGTTGAATCGGCCTTGAAGGACCCCAAAATCTCTTTCGACGTCTTTCCAAGCAGACTCTTGACGTTTCGCAAAAAGAACCCGTCTCGTGTCTTGCGGATTGCTGAGCCTCTTCACGAAAGTCGGCCACCTTGGGTAGATACCATCGGCGAGATAGTAACCCATGTGGTATGGATTTCCGTTGACAATGAAGTCAACCACCGGTGCCACACCATTCAAAACATCATTGAAGAGTGGTGAAGAATAGATCACGTTCAAGTCGTTGTTGGATCCGACAACACCGAAATATGCATGCCAAATCCATAGGCGGTAGTCGGCGACCGCTTCAAGGATAAGCGTTGGGCCGCCGCCTTTGTGGCCGCTTAAGTATTGCCCCCTCCAAGCATTCGGACAATTTTTCCACTTCTAATGATATTGTTCATAGGCGGCACGATATTTTTCATAGTATTCTTGTTATTCGCGCTCCGCTTCAGCCATGATATCGGTGAAATCCATTTTTGAATCTTTAGAGAGGGTTTGAGTAAGAGAGGAAGATGGATGATGAATGTGTTGTATGAGAAAATGGATGATGAATGTGTGTATTTATAGATGATTTTGGGATTAAAAAAATTCAAAAAATGTTCAAAAAATTTTCAAAAAAACGGTAATAAACGGCTATATTTTTTGAGAATCCGAAAATATATTTTTTTTAATTTTTGGTATTATTTTCGATTTAAAAAAAAAAGAAATTACAACGGCATTGCCGTTGACCAATCGCACGTTGCTACGTCGCCATGCCCAGCGGCACGAACGTGCTCTTATTATCGAGCAGGGCCGTGCCGTTGGCGCGAGTACAACGACAGACGGGGCTGTGTCGCGCCGCTGGCACAGACGCTGTCCGCCCCGGAGATGCTCTTAGTAGTAGTAAAATAAAACAGAAGAGGAATCTAACCACCATATAATCGTGACAGGTGTGTAATAGTAATGAATAATGTATGTCTTCTTGATTAAGTAATAATGGAGCATTTATAATTTTCTAAAATTACAATTGGAAAAGAAATGAAAAAGTAATTAAACCTAACTTTAACTTTATATTGTGGTGCTGAAATCCTGTCTTTTGAGATATCACAGAAAGCAGTCTTCATGTTTAACTCTGCTTTTACAAACTTTCAGCCACACTAAGAACGTTTTTTATATGACACTGATTGCCACTATATTTTACTCTCACACATTTTTGTTTTATTTTAATAGTATCATCTATATATTTCCAATAGAGAAAAATGATGCAATATTACTTAAATTGATAGCATTATTTTAATGTGTTAGCATGGGATTTTATGTTATTTTGATCAGACAAATATACTCCTTTTTCTAGCCCAGCTATATATATGTATATATTACTAATATATAGGGGTTTTGTTTTGCTTAAAACACAATTTTTTTGGTCATGTACTATTATATTCTCACTAATTTTTTTATTAACTCTTTAACATTATTTGATCGTCAAAATAAATATGGACATATTATGTAGTCTATTGTTTCGTTTTATTTCCTAATAATTCTCAGCTAGAGACGAGAGAGTACAGAAGTATGGGAGTACTATTAACATTATTTAGTTAGTAATATTTTAAAAAATATTCACGTTACATCAGCAAAAAGGAAAAACAATAATTGTTTCCTTAGTAGTAATAAATTTACTAATAATGGACAAATGTGTATAACGATAACCCTTTTCCGAAAAGCAAAAAAGTGGAAAACTTATTAAAAAACACGTGGAAAGTAGTAGTTTATCTTACACTCTGTAGTAAGCAATATATAGGGTTATCGTTAAAAAGAACAAAAAATAAAAGATGCAAAAAGGAAATGAATACATCCCTATATATATATATATACATATAGTGGAGTAGTAATTTTCTTTCTTTCAAATAATCTCTATTTGGATGTCATGCAAATCCTTGCCCTTTTCCTAAAAAAATCCCATCTTTATTACTGGTCATTGAATCTCAGTCCCTAAACAGCTTAGTCCACTTTAAATTTAACTAGAATCTCAGCTGCATCAGTTGCCCGCACATCGTTAGGAGGGCCTAATTTTTCCACCACCCTCTTGTGTATAAATAATTTTGGTAGATGAAAACATTATACTTTAGACTTTTAAAAAATTTATATCGTCAAAATTATATTCTGAATCTGTCAGTTCACTGACGTCAACCTTCAACAAGTCTTTGCCATTTTCATCGATGCAAAAGCAGTGTGTATTTTATTACTACTACTACTACTACTTTATGTGCATGGAAAAGTTGCCAAACATGTCATCCTTTCACTATGATGTTTTTAGTGGCTGGCATGCATGCAAACATAGCCCACGTTTTCTCAACAGATCCTCCAAATATAAAAAAGTACAAGATGTATTTAGTTTTATTTCAAACATGTATACTCATATAGTGTCAAAATTGTTGTCATAATAACACAAATACTATAAAAAACACTCACTCCCTCACTCCGGCAACTTCAGGCGATTGAACAGCACGAGGAAACTTTGCTCCGGGACAACGTAGAGGAAGCCGAGATCTGCACCTTTCACATATGGCACCAAACCCTGCGTTGCAAAAACCAAAATTTAACAAGATCAGATTTTTGTTTGGTGAGAGCTTGGTGGGGGTGGATCTTACCTTGCCGTTCAGCTGAAGAAGCTCGCCTTCGACCCACTTGGGATTCCTGAATCCAAATTCTGCGATCCTTCCTTGGCCTCTGTAACTTGCAAGCTGGAAGAAACCCACATGATCAGTCTAGTTAACTTAGGATTGGGTTTCAAAGAGAGAGAGAGAGGGGAAGAGAGTCTTTACCACTCCTAGTTCATGTGGGTACATTCCTCGGTTGGCATTGCGATTAACCTTCCCTATTTTAGCACGAAATGTTACCTGCACGAGTGGATTGACAAGATTACTCAGTTAGGAGTTCAACGTGTAAAGAATGTAAAGTTGAACGAGCCTAGACCACATACCTGGCCAGCAGGAACGTTCAGATCCCCTGTCAGCTTGACTGCCTCGACATACTCAAAGAACTCGACATCAGAAGATTGCTTGTGATCACTCGTATTCCAGTTACCATATTTGCGCCTTAACTGCACCACCTCGGTGCCATAAGGTCCAAAAGCACCAACGTATAAACCTGTACGAACAACAATTAATGGCATGTAACCAAATCGACATACAAAAGATTGGGGGCAGAACCTAGGTAGACTCACCCTCAAATGGATCTAAATCACCACTGGGAACAGTAATCCGACTAAAATCTGTGTACTCGGACAGTTTATTCCGTTTCTGGGCCTGGCCGACGGCAAGCTTTACTATTTCACGTACATCTTTGGAAATCTGTTGGTAGTCATGAGTAAATATTTCTAGAAAGTTACTCCATGTTACTGTGTAATTTAGGAAAGATTGCTAAATTTCCTAATGCTAATACCTTAGGGGAGACCTTTTCTGAACTCCAGAAAGCCTTGGCAATTTCAGAAGGCATAAGATCGGAAACACTTTGGGCAGCTATTGCACCCACCTTAACTTTAGATGCAGCGTTTTCTTCCGGTTCATTATCGTGATATATCTTAGGAATATGCAGCATAAAGGAATCCCTCTCCATATCTTTAATATCAGCAGGGACACGAATGCACTCATCCTTGCTAGGACTATGTTCATTGTTGTGTAAAACCCCACCAATGTAAAGCTTTGTGTCTAAGTTTTCATCATCCATTGTGTCTCTATCTCCTTGGGCAGCAACCCGATCCAGCTGATTACTATCTATTTCGGTAGCATCCTCTTCTACATCCTTGCCGGTTCTGCTCTCACTGTCTTCTTCAATAAACTGCTTCAGAGTATCCTCAGTTATGTCCTCAGTAACATCGACCCTCATTACTTTAACCTTCAGTTCGGGTATTTTTTCCTTGAGAAAATTGATGACACCCTTTATTCCCTCTTCAGCAGCCCCTTCCAAATCAATGCTCTTCCCTTCGCCTTTTTCTGCTTCGCTCTCTTCCAGCTTGACATCAACCACGGCTGTATTCTCGGCTTCACCTGCTGACGGCCCCTTGGCAGATTTGTCGGACAAAGAATTGGAATTTGCCGAATTTCCTTTAGTTTGTTTTAGAAATGCAACCTGCATATGAGAAGGACATTCATGTCTTCAATCTCTAGATTTAAAATTCTACAGGATTAATTAAGATGAGATTTTAAACAAGAAAAAGAAAATGAGTGGTTTTACGAATAAGCCAACAATGCAGAACTCTATAAAATTCACACTACCTGCATGCTATATCCTCCGTCATCATCTTTAACCACGAATATTTCAAACAGTGGAGTTCCAGGAGACGATGTGACCAACTGTCTGCAATAATAACCAGATGTAGAGACTTTGAGCAAGAGCCACGATGAAGTTTATGAACCAATAAACAATTTTCTCATTTTAATTCAGTGATTACTACCTCGGACTATAAGTTTTGCCGACAAATCTTCCCATCCCTGGAGTTATCCGAACTATTCTTCCAAAAGGATCATCCAAGTCTTTTGAATATCCAACCCACCAACCAACCTGTCGAAAACCATAAGAATTATGGCATTGTCATAATTTAAACAAGAAAACAACTTCTAATGATCAAAACTGATGAACATGATTGCTAACAAGTAACAAATTACCAGCCCACTTCCTGTGTTTCGGCATAATCTTGAAGCATCATGGTAGCGTTCTTCATCGATTGCACTCTAAAGGAAAACAGATAAAATTATTATTTGAAATATTACTAGTATGAGAAATGAGAAATCACATCAACCATTATCTTTACCTTCAGCTGCGACATTATTTCAGTAATGTTATCCTTTGATGTTGCTTCTACTATAGCTATTTTCAACTTAGCAGCTTCCTGGAAGTCTTCCTTCTCTATTGCATCTTCCAATTGGAACTGTAAATTAAAACATCCCCAAAATACATAAATATATAAACAATAAAAAGTACAGTACATGATAGAATTTAAACAAACCTTGATCTCTCTCTCTCTTAAGATATGCTCAAAATTGGACAAAACCGATCGACTAAGGGGTGTTTGTTACGGTGGACAGATAAAAATAATCCCCATTAATCAACCATTTTACTTTGATAGATTGACTAATTTTCCGCTTGTTTGACAATCTTATCCTCGAAATACTCAATCTTATGTTTCATCAACAGATCAACCTACCTATAACTCAAAGTAAACATCCCCCAAAATCTCAACAAGAGTTCCTCTTTGAAGTACACACATTTTGAGATGTTCCAAATAGGACAAGTACTCTTACAAGATTTTTGTCACCCTGATAATGAATGATTTCTAGAGCTGGAGCAAACTAATATTTGAAGGGGCTATTCGGTTTGCAAAATTATATCTCTTGATTAAATATGTATTTTAAGATTATATCTTGTGATTAAACATGTATTATATTGTTTCATGAGATTGAATTTACAACTTAATCCTAGATGAATAATCATACTATGATAATTAGTCATGGCAACCTAACGGCACCCAAGAGTATAAGAAAATTGCTACATAAATTGATTAACAAATTTGAATCTGGTCCATCAGAATCACCAAAACTGATCATTAACAACAATTTGAAACCAATTATCATCCAAACCAATAAAATAAGAACCAATTCTAATTTCCCAATTCAAAAGCACATGTAAACATCCTTCAATTGCATTTAATAAACATCTACAGCATCAAATTAATGTTAAAGATCGAACCTTTAGAACAGAGGCGTAGTTCTCGGCCTGCTCAATTTCAGAAAAATGGCGAGTCCACCTATTCCAATCCCAATCCGCGGATGATTGCGCCGACAAGGACGAGGAACAGCTCGAAGAAGAAGAAGAACTACTTAAATCGGAGCTTCCATTCTCACTGTATTTCTTGATGTTTTCGGAATCGCTGGTGCAGCGGCAGAATAGCTTGGATTTCGAGCTTCTTCTGATGATAGACTTATTGGGCAAATTGGGTGAGAAATTCTTCTTCAAAAAATGGGTCAGGTTTTCGGAGGAGGAGGGGCGGAGCTGAGGCGGAGGCGCGGAGGAGTGCCCCGTAGCCCAAGCGTTGGCAAACGCCATGTGTAGCGGCGGCGGTGAGTGTGTGTGGGAAGCGTTGAGAGAAATGTGTTGTGGATAGAATGATGGAATCGGACCGAGGATAATACTTGTGCTGGTTTTTGTTCATTGGAGACACGAATTTCGACTTTTTTTTTGTCTTCGATAACATAAGTATCAAGTAGAAAATTATTTTTGTCTTCGATTTTTTATTTTGTTTTTCTTATTTTTTTGGTGATATAAAATTAATTTTAGTCTTCCATACAAAAATTATTGTTCCTTCAGTGAAACAACAAAATTGATTGTTAATATTAAAATTTTATTAGTGATAGTAACAAAATTGATAGTGTATATTTTCCTTTATCATAGTAGTCGTAGTATTACGAATTTTAAATACAATCTTTTCTTATTTGGACGTGTCAAATATGTATTATGAATGTTGAGTAAAATCTACTCTCTTTTCGACGTGTCATTTATGTAGTTCAATGAAATTTATTGTTTTCTTTAATTTGATTAAAAAGTTTAAACTCTTTTGTGGGTGCAAGTGTAAAGGATGTTTCGTGATCGACTTTTCTTCATATTTAAGAATAAAAAATTAAGGGGGGTGTTGAAATGTTATAATAAAATATTATTGGCGAAATAAGGAGTAGCAGTGTTGCCCACGGTTCGGAACCGGACGGTTCCGGTTCGGAACCGCCGGTTCCGGTTTAGTCAAAGGCGGAACCGCCGGTTTTTCCGGCGGTTTAGGCGGTTCCGGTTCGGAACCGGCGGTTTCGCGGTTCGATTTTTTTTTTTTAAATTTGAAATTTGGATTTATACAACAATTTGGAACAAGAGTACAAGACAATGTATAATTCAAATAGAAATACGACGAATAAGGAGAAAATGATATCAATTTAATTGAGTTTGAGTTGTAACGGACAACGATACATTACAATTTACAATACATATACATCTACAACTACAAGTATACAACATACAACAATGTAATATAATTTACAAGTTTTCGTCGGACTCGTGAACGTAAATAAAAAAAACATGAAATGGGGGGGGAAAAAATTGAAAAGGGGCTTGAGCTCAACTTAAACTTTCAAAGTTAAACTTTTCAAATTTAAGTTGAGTTGCCTACGTATCCACAATTTTATTGAGGAATCAAAGCCCACGTAGTTCTCTTATTAACACAAGAGTGAGGTATTTATAGATAAAAATGGGGGGAAAATGGAAGAATTCGAATTTGAAATTTGAAAAAAAAAATTTCGGAAAACCGGCGGTTTTGGCGGAAAACCGCCCGAACCGCCGGTTTCCGGGACAAAACCGTCTGCAAAAGCTGCGCCTTGTCTCCTCGTGTCTCGCGCCACCACCGAAAACCACTGAACCGGCGGTTAACCGCCAAAAAACTGCCGAAACCGGCCGGTTTTGCAGCTGAAAAGCTGCCGCCGTCGGCCCCATCCCCGATGCCTTGATATACGCGCCTGAACCGGCGGTTCCGCCGGTTCCGAACCGTCCCGAACCGCCGGTTCGGTGACGGTTCCGGTTCGAAATATCTTGAACCTGAACCGGACCGCGACCCGAATTGCGACGGTTCCGGTTCGGGAAAATTGCCACGGTTCCGGTTCGGAACCGGAACCGGTAGGCATCTCTAAGGAGTAGTGCAATTTAGTGGGCAAGTGTTTTTCTTTTAGCTAATAGGTTGGGTTTTAAGAATCATAAATGTGTATATTTGAGAGTGTCGCTTAGATTTGAGTTAGTTCATAATAGACATGACGATGTCTCGATCTTAGACATCACTCAAGTAAATTGGTTGAATTATATTTGCTTTAAATTACCTGCTTTAAATTTAGGACTTTAGTTTAGTTTTTATTTTCTTAGAAATTCTTTTTTTCTTGCTACTTTTTATCTTCAGATACTAATTTAAGAAATTTATATCGGTTGTCATGTGGGCTCTGCTTATATTTGCTATGTGCTACAAGATTTATGTTTTCATGTCTCGTATTGTTGAGTAAAGATGTTTGTTTATTTTTGTTAATCTTATTATATTTTTGTTGTTGTATTAGTTCTCTCATATACTCCCCTAACCGGTTTTTGGCTTGGTTAACATTTTCCATTCTCAAAAAATTAGCAATGACGCCATTAAACTTAGGAAAGTAGAGGGGAAACGAGGATAAACGCGTCTATTTTATCCTTCTTTTTTCATTGCCATTTATCTATGTTTTAAGTCTATTTACAATAACCACTAATCAAATAAATCGTGTATTTAGAATTTTACAAGTAGACGTATAAATTATATTTTGATAAATGAAGTAGTACGGAGTATAATTTTACAAATAAAAAGTAAGTTACAAATACAATCTAAATATAATAACAATAAAAATAAAAAATATAATTATCCAATCAATGGGTGGCCCAAACTATAAAACTATGTCCCATTTTCACCATATCCAAAAGCATAGCACATCAAAATATCAAAAGAAAAAAAATAGAAACTTAAAAATTGGTACTAACGCATTCTGAATTCACAGCAATTCTCCCCACTAATTAATTTACCAGTATTAGTATATAATCCATTAATACTGAAAAATGGGATGCTAACTTGTTTCAAGATAATGCCTGTAGTGCATCCGTGCATGCAGCTTTTCGTTATAAAAAAATACGTATTTATTCTACCACAGTCCTTTAAAACTTTAAAACTATATAAATTTGAATCCATACTTGATAAAACAATGGAAAAGAATTAGTAAAATAAAAGAAATAAAGAGAAAAACGTAAGAGAGAGGAAAGAAAAAGTAACAAAAAAAGTTAGAAGATTATGAGATCCAATTCCTAAAATAGTAGAAAACAGAAAATTTATATTTTTAAGGGACGTACCAAAATGAAAATAATTTTCATTTTTAAGATTTTTAAGGAATGGGGTAGTATATTACTACATCCATCTACCATGTTTTTTAATCTATATGTATTCACCAGAATTAATTTTTATTTATTTATGACAAATTTTCCTCTTTGGTGTGATGATTCACCTTTTTATTAATAATATTTTAACCTTTTCACAATATATTAATTTAAGGAGAAATATTACGTTACATACTTCTTAATTTTAAGCACCACTCCCGTTTAGTCCATGTTAATTTATTAAAATTGTTACTTGAAAAAATTAATTAAATGGTCTAAAAATAAGTTTGCTTTATTATTATTTTTATTTATTTATTTAAAGTTATAAAGAAAATAAATAAATTGAATTTTGTTTTTGCTAGATATTTCTAAAGTCGGCGATTAGAATTGTCAGAACTACTGTAATAGTTAGCCAAAAACATCTATAAACTAGTAGTAAAATATAGCCAATTTAGACTTGGAGAAACTAAAATAGTACTCATCACATAGCTTTTTATATGTTTGCTGTTTTTTTTGCTTTGGATCATCAATCCAGAATATTAAGATTTTATAATATGCTAATACTTCAGTCACACCTCATCCCTCAGTATATTCTTAAAATAAATAAACCCAAGAAATTTTAAAACTATAAATCCACGTATCAAATAAAACACTCATATCAGATACATTAAAAAACCAACATCTATTTATATCATCGATATCTATGAGCCACAATCCAATGTATATAAATTTCACTTTTAATTTCATATTGCAATTATCAAACATATTCTCCAACCAATACATATAATCATAAGCATTAATAATCATAAATAATTTAACATCCATATGCATATGCATCTCTGTCCAGTTTATTATTCTGTGATAAATCAAGTCCGAGATTTCCAATATGCCAATATGGTTTGACCCGTAGGTTCCATTGTGATCGACCCGAAGGTCCCATTGTGATTTCAGATCCAGAGCGAGACCGTCACAGATCCCTTTTAATCATATGATTCATATAATTCCAATACCATGTAAACTATATCAAGTGCATCAATAACATATCCATATCATATTTTACTATCAATATCTAATAACACAATCACCAATTAAGTTCACATCATCTACATAACTCATATAAATTTAAAAATGTAATTTATATGCATCTTATTATGACATATAATCTCAAAAAATCTTTTATTCTGCTTCCGCTTTACCATCCTTAATCTTCAACCCAATCCTCTTCTTCACCTAAGACTATATTCTAACTCCTCATCTTTCTCTCAAATAATTAATTATTCTACTTTTCTTTTCTTTTCTTTTCTTTTCTTTTCTTTTCTTTTCTTTTCCTCCCCTCCTTTCCCAAAAAAAAACCGCAAAGCCTTTATATTTATGGAAAATGGAAGAAGTCGGTTTTTGTCTATATTTTTCCATAGTCATCCTCTTAGGATGAGACTTGTAAAAAAAACTAAATATAATATAATAATAGTATAAGGCTATTGACGTGCATGCATTGTGTTCTATATACGTGTAGTTTACTAAACTTATACACGCCATTCCATCTAGGGGTGAGCAAAAAACCGAAAACCGAATATCCGAACCGAACCAAACCGAAATTTTGAAATTCGGTTCGGTTTTTTCAGTTTTTCGGTTCGGTTTTAAAAATAAAAAAAATTCGGTTTTTCGGTTCGGTTCGGTTTAGGCGAAGAAAAAACCGAAAAACCGAATTATATATATATTCTATTAATTTAATATATTATATTATATATAATATATATTCTTTTAATATATTCTACTATATAATATATATTATATGTATTATTAATTTTATATTATATATAAATATTCTATTAGTATATTTTCGTTTTTTTTCTGGTTTTTCGGTTTTGTTCGGGTTTTTCGGTTTTTTAAGTTCGGTTTTCGGTTTTTCGGTTTCGGTTTTTCGGGTTCGGTTCGGTTTAGATTTTGAACTAAATTCGGTTTTGGTTCGGTTTTGGCAAAAAACCGAATCGAAACCCGAATGCACACCCCTAATTCCATCACTTTTCGTTACTATTTTATACACACCATTCCCTCACTTTTCATTATTTAGTTATAATATATATAATGTGCGTACACATATGTACAATTCAAAAAATTAAAACTATAATATGTTGAAACGATCATACTACTAAATATAATTTTATGGTACCCACTAAATATATTTGGAACATAAATGAAAATACCATATGCAATAACAATAAAATATATTAATATGTAAAATAATATATATTTTGGGTTAGGGATGTTACAACTTCTGTTAAAAAAAATAGACAAAGTTATAAATGGCATAGATATTAATGCATTATTGATAAAGTAAGAGAAAAAAAGTAGTATAAGTAGTGTTAGTGGATTGTATGATCTACATTTATAATGATGTGTAGGGTTACTATCTATTTAAAACTTTTTATATTTAGAACTGATCTAACTTGGAGGAAAGTATAGTACTTATTTTTTAATATGAAAGAGAATCTGATAAGGTTTCAGCAATAGTACTATTAAATGGTAAAATGGCATAAATGATAAGCTTAAAATGTTATTAAATAAATCGAGTAAATACTCCATGAAATGTTGTAAGTTCCATTAATCATGTTACCCTCTTAACAATAGTAACTAAATCAAATTACATTGGCAGCTGATCAAATTAAGATTATTTATACTATTATCAAAACCTAATCATAAAACTGTAATAAAGTTTCATCACCTTTCCATTTTATGATAATAATTGAAGAAATTCGAATTAGATTGATATATTACAATTACAAATTTTGATTACATAATGATAATCAATGGAGAGTTTGATGAATTCCTTCTCAATATTTTGGAGATTACAAATTAGAAAATGTACATCATCCAACCAACAATGTATATAAATTAAGAAGTTATGTGAGTAACACAACTCACCTACATAGGAGTAAAAAAGAAAGCCAATAGTATAATTTTCTAGATGGGTCATTTGACTACATTCTTGCCCATACTAGTTACTTTAATAGTATTTGTTGATTTTGGGCATGCAAGTTTTATTCTTCTGCCTAAAATCGAAGTTGGAATTTACAATGACATTCACATCAACAAGACTATACCATTGTTAGTTCATTGTGCCTCTAAAGACAATGATCTTGGGAATTTTACACTACATCCAAAGCACGAAAATCATTGGGTATTTCGACCAAGTATTTGGGGAACTACTCGTTTCTCCTGTGAGTTTTTGTGGGGATGAAAACACAGAGCTTTTCGTGTGTTTAATGACCATTGGAGAGATAGATGTAATGCCCCAGACGTCCACGATAGAAACTTATGTTTTTGGGTAGTAAGATCTGATGGCTTCTATTTCAGCAATACAAGAATAGATCCTGATCTTGAGAAAAAATTTACATGGTTAGTTTCATAGTTTGATACATATATATATGTCAATTTGAGGAGTTTGTATCGTTTGCCATGTTCGTTTGATATTGTTTTGTGAAACTGTTGTTTGTTTTCATTAATATTTTCATGTATTATTGTTGGTGTATTTGTTTTGCTATCTCTCTCGATGTACTCTGCTCGCTAATTTTTGGCTTAGAGCATTTTCATCCAAAAAAATGTTACTTTATGAATGGAAATAATGTAATGAAATGAATTTATTAGCGGATGATTTTCGTTATCTAATGATTTTTTTTACATGGTTGAGTATGAAGCCTGAAAGAATGTTATTTAATTCCCAAGTGAATCTTATTTTGATTAAGGTTAGGGTTTGTTAATTTTATATTCATTTGCTCTTTTATTGTATCATGTATCCAAAAATTATACTCTAGAGAACATTTTTGGCTTGATATCACCCTTATACATAGATACACATCGTATTGAACTAGGTAAACAATTCCTTGTGTTTCCTCTCTCATATTATTTGTGACTATTTGTACTTAATTCGAACAAACTTATTTGTCTTTAGTTGTCTGAGAAGTCAGTTGATGCACATTGTTTTTTTAAAGAAACTCCTATATTAAGAAGGAGGAAATTACAAATAAACTCCTATAGAAAGGAGGAAAATTACAATTGATGTCAAATGTTTGTCAAAAGGGCTCGAACTCGGCATCTCTTACAATAATGTCTAAGCTCATTGCCGCTAGGACAAAGGCTCTGGACAGTTGATGCACATATTGTTGTAAGCACAATAGATGCAAGGTGACGAGAGAGGTCTCGTTTGTTTGGAAGGAAAATGAAGTTGGTAGGGAAAATAATTTTCTCAAATTAAAATTCATTGAATTATGATTTTTTTTTCATATTAAGATTTATTGAATTATGATTTCTCATTGTTGTATCTTGAAATGTATTAGGATTTTGAAACTATAATTTTTATTTATTTAAAATATTTTAATAAATTGAAAAACATAACTTATCTTCCATTATTTATTTTTGATAATGGTAGATATTATAATTATAGATGGAGTAAGCTTGGCTGATAATGATTTATTAAGTAATTATAAATTTAGATAAAGTAATTAATCAAACTTGATAGTTAAATTAAATAAGCTATTCGAACTCATTAATTTAGTAACTTAGTCATGGAGTAGTGATCTATGAATAACTAAATCATAATGCATGATTAAAAATTAAATATGAAAATTATTTTTTGATCGTTTTAGTTAATACGAGGCCATACCTCTTAAAATGACTTGTGTTTTCTTGATCACATTTTTCTATTTTGATCTATCTCGAATCATTAAAATTTAGTTATTTTCTTATCACTATCCTTGAGCAATAAGTTTTTACATATTTTATATTTTTCAATTATTACTTTTTAATGTAATGCTGTAAAATTAAAAATACTTCTCACCAACTAGCAACGTGCTAAAGCGAATACCCTTCATTGCCAACCTTTTATACACAAACTGAATCCGCTAAAGAGAAACTCCCAATACATTCAAACTTGAAATAAATCATTAAAGCATTAGTCTAATTAATTCAATATCTGTCCATTCAATGTGAAAATGAAAATATAAAGGGCAATCCGGGTGTATATGTGTGGCCACAGTTATTGTATTTTAATTCTATGCTTAAAACTAGTATTTTTTTCCTAAACATATTTTGTTTTTTTTCTCCTCCTTTGAAACTAACTACTCAACTCTAAATCTTCATTTGTCCGTATGATCCATACGTACATAGTTTCCTAAGTTAAATTTTAGAGAAATCACGAAATTTTGGTCAAATTCCGGTAATTCTACAATTTTGCTTCCAAATCATACATTTTACACTACAAAAAACAAGCAAATTACCAACGGAAAATCAATTTATCCGTTGGAAAACTGTGTTACTAAGGGATTACCAAGGGACACAAGACGTTAGAAAAAGGGATATTTGCCCTTGGTAAAATTCCCAACGGCAATTCCCTCAGTAAATCTTGGTTAGGGTTTAGGGAATTACCAACGGCAGTTTTCCGTTGGTAATCTTGATATGTTTTTTCAAATTTTCCAACGACAGTTTTCCGTTGGTAATATTCCAGAAAAAAGATTAGCACACCTTCCAGAAATTGTATTAGCACCATTTTAATGTTTTTATCATACCTGTACACGATATCATGTTTCTAGCTATACAATAAATCAATAACCAATACATAATGACCAACAAAATGATGCTCATGATAGATAAACCTCAAAAGTCTTCGTCAAAACATAACTAACGTACAAAGCAAAAAGAAACATAAAGTATCGAGTTTAGAAGTTAATTGTGAGACATCAATTCTAACTAGTATCATCATCATCAGCGCGGTAGCATCAGCATAGGGTTTAGGTTGTTTGTTCTTGGTGGCATTTTCATTCTCGTATGGGAGCGTTGGAATGGGGTAATCCTTTTCACGGGTGGCCAGTGCCTTCTCGTAGTATTGAGCAGCCAAAGAAACAAGGACAATGAGATGGTAAGCCCAAGCAATGTTGTACAATGCCTCCTACAAGAGAATTTAGAGTATAACAGTAGCAGTTACAAGAAACTGTCAAATGCACATGCAATTTTTTTAGCAGATAGCAATCAAGAAGTCATACTTTGATGGATTGAATAATTTTAACTCGTTCAAGCTTATGATCCTTTGAATGTTCAATTATATGTCATGCCAATCTAAACTACCACCCATAAAGTAAACGGCCTACTCTAAAGCGCTAACATGGGAATTAAAATGGCTCGAAAGATAGTATACAGAGAAAAAACTATCAAGAAGCAAACCTGACAGTCTCCACAAAGGCGCAAGTTGTTATAGAGGAACGCGAGCCCTTGGAAGAAAGTCTGGTGCTTGTTTCGAAGTTGAAGGCCAAGTGACAAATTTATCAAGTCGATTCCTAAAAAAAATTAGGAACATGAATGAATTTCACCTTTTTCTCAGGCAAGCATATTAGAAAAATATCATAATTTATGCTGATCATTAATTCTAGGAGGCAAAGATGCATACCTCCACAAAGGTTGATCAAGGGAATGTTAGGCATCAGTTTATAGGCTTGCAAGTATTCTCGAGCAGTGGTCTGATTCTGACTGATCATAGTAAACTGGTGGCCGTTAATAAGAATAGGTGGTATAGAATCTGTGTGTTTCACTCTCATGGAATGAAGGAGTTTGTCGCATTTTGATAGTCGATTCCTTTATGAATATGTGATAAACAAACTTGAGGAAGCAAAATAAAAATTGTATCCTACATGAAATTCAATATATCTAATTTGCACTAACGGTTACCTGAGTATTACTTTGTAGCCGTGATTCCAAGCAGAAAACTGTAAGGGTCTCGACTAACAAAGTCACGTGCAGGATCAGCTATTAAAGCTTCTAATTCTACAAGCAAAAAAGGTCACAAAAACATTAGAACTTTTAAGAGATATTTTATTAAAAAAAGCAACAAAGATGAGCGGTGTATAAAAGAAGAAAAAATCAATGGGACATGGAATGCGATTGTGGCGAAGAATAGGTTGAGGGTTGGGGTGGTGGTGCAGTTGTGGTGTTTCCGGGTTCATCAGGAGCTGTGCTTCGCCCTTGTGCGGCTGCCGCCGGGGAATCACGCGGCCGGAGCCTGAGTTTTGGTCGTCGGATTTTGGATTAAATTAGGGTTTTATGTATATGTGTTGTTTCTTGATTTCAAACGGTAACATTTTATTTGGGGGAAGAAGGTTAATTAACTGACTCTTGAGGAGTATATTGTTTGTGTTAAGTAATTGATTAATAGTACTCCATATTTTTTATTGATTCAATATTTTCATCATAAATATGGAGTAATTTTGTTCTTTAAAATGAGTTGCTACTATGGCTTGTGGGATTGTTTATTGAGGTGATGGATCAGAAATGCTAGATAGCTAGGTTTACATTGATTTAAACCTTCATACTAGCCGGTAAAGTGTCTTAGTTTTTTGTATGATTAAGTTTTTGTTTTTTGATTTGAATAAAGTAAAATAAACAATCACAAAAAAGATAGTACAAGTCAGCAAAAACAATATAATTAAACAGTCATGAAACAAACTGCTAGCACCCACAACAAAGACAAACCACTGGAACTAAGACAACATATATGGGTCCTTACAAGAAGTTGAAGCTAACTAAAAGAAAGAAAAATGGCAGTATGAAACACAAATGCAAGCAACCAAACTGAATAATCACAATTAAATTATACTCCAGTCACTAAAAAAAAGGGTTGTTTGCTACCAAATATTTGCTAGCACAAGGCTGTGCTAGCAAATTACGAAATACTATTTTCTAACACATTTGTGAGCATAATGAAAACAACGACCATTTTTCAAAATTTTGAGTGGTATTTCGAGCACTGCTATGTGCTAGAAATATTTCCTTCCATTTGCCCACTAGTCAAATTTCCTTCCATTTGCGAGCACTAGTATGTGCTAGCAAAAAAATTTCATGTAAAAAGGAATTATAATCATTTTTCATTGACAGTTTTGCGAGTGGGAGTAAATGTGGTAGCAAACTTGCGAGCAGAAGTGCAGGTGCTAGCAAACTTCATTCATCCGATTTGATACGGATGTAGACTTTGTTTTTTTTAAAGATGTAACTTTGCTATTTCTCCAGTGTGGGAAAAAAATCCGCGTCTCCTCCGCCGGCCACCATTCAATTCCCCTAATTCTCATTTCTTCCCTCTCCGCCGCCAGCCACAGCCTAAAACGGTATCGGCAAAAATCAGCCTAATGTATGTTGCTTTAATATATCTTGAGATTACTTTTCGCCTCGGCTTAAGAGAAACATACTCTCATGATACAGATTACTTTTTGCCCCTCAGGACGCAGGACGCAGAGCCTCAGCCACCATTGCCCCTCCAGCTCGGGTAGGGAACACGGCTCAGCTACTTAAAATGTGTTGCCAAAAGAGGGGTATTGATTTTGGGGTTTTAACTCTGCCTGATTTTGCTTAAATTGAAGTTAGAAGATGTTAAGGATATTCTCCTTAACGCGATGGCGGAAGATAGATTAGAAGTCTCGGGAGGCGAAATCCCGTCGACAACTAGGGTTTGCAGAAAAACGATAAAGAAAACAAGAAAGACGATAAACGATTATTTCATTGATTGATTAATGAGAATAATAATAGCCCTATTTATAATAGGGATACTAATTTAATGGGCAAGACAAAAGATACGAAAAAGATATGCAATCCCTAAATATCTAACTAAATAATGCAATTAAATAATGATGCAAGATATGTGGAATAATAAACGTATCAACTCCCCCACGGTTGAAATCCACCTTGTCCTCAAGGTGGAAATCACGAAGCAACGACGAGAGTTGAAAGCCCAAAAATTGTTGAGAGACGTCTCCTCCTGGATCAAACGCATAACGAACAGCTGAACGTCTCCCTTCATCATCCAGATTCGCCAACGGATCGACTTTGAACTTGTTCTGGAACTCTATCATCCCTTCCAAAATCAAGATCTCGTCCTCCTCGCTCCACAGCCTCCGGAACATATTCAACTTTTTCTCTGCCGTCTCCGGCTCGGCGTCAGGGCCCTTCTTTGGCTTCTTTGCATCCTTACTGATCGTGTCCACTGCGGGGCGTTTCGAAGCGGCGGCGGATTTCCCCGGAGTGACGGGATCCGCGGCGGGCTTGGAGTTGGCCTTCCTGTTTGATTTCGGAGTCTCTTCGACTGGCTTCGCGGTGAGTGGCCTGACTTCCGGAGCGTCCGACTCAGACTCCGTCTCAGATCCAGAGTCGTCTTCGTCGTCGGGAATCTGAGGCTGTGGCTTATTTTGGGGAGGGGTGGGGTCGAGATCGGCGTCAGATTCCTTCTCGGAGGAACTACCTTCCTCGCTGGAATCCGATTCGGATTCCTCAACTGGGTTCAATAGTTCACGGTTTTTAGCCATTTTATTTTCACCGAGAGAAAGTAGGGTTTGTGGGGGTGGGAGAATTGTGAGAGACGGCTTGGCTTGTGTTGGCGAGGGATAGCAGTGGTATGACTCCGGCATTGGCTGGTAGGGCGCGTGAGGAGGCTGTGCGGCGGTGTACAGCCAGGGTTGGTCGGGTGGATCAGGTTCGGGCCGGAGCGGAGAGTGCGGTGCTGCTACCCTGCGCTCATGCTCAACCAATCGGGTCTCGAGCCGGGCGAGCCTAGCGAGAATATTCTCCCACGTTGCTGCTGTTGAATCCCATTGCAAGCCTTCAGATGCTTGCGAAATCTCCCACCATGAATGAAGATTGACTTCGGCCATGAGCTCTCAATGAAAGCACCAATTTGTTAAGGATATTCTCCTTAACGCGATGGCGGAAGATAGATTAGAAGTCCCGGGAGGCGAAATCCCGTCGACAACTAGGGTTTGCAGAAAAACGATAAAGAAAACAAGAAAGACGATAAACGATTATTTCATTGATTGATTAATGAGAATAATAATAGCCCTATTTATAATAGGGATACTAACTTAATGGCCAAGACAAAAGATACGAAAAAGATATGCAATCCCTAAATATCTAACTAAATAATGCAATTAAATAATGATGCAAGATATGTGGAATAATAAACGTATCAGAAGATGACTCTCTTTCATAGCTACTGTCTTAAGAAATTGATAGGAATAACTAAACACACTCCAACTTTTAACTTGCATCAATACTAACAGAGTACTTCCATAATTTAAGCAGCAGCTAAGGTAGTCTCTGTTGGTGCAGCAATTGAATTTGTGAGAGAGCTGCAACAACTCCTCCAATGCCTTGAATCAGTTCATCATCATCATGAACAACAACCACCACCGTCGATCCTGCTTCCAACACTTGATCATCATGATCAGACGGCTGAGAGCAAGTCTTGCTTGGCAGAGGTTGAAGTGAGGCTTTCGGGGCTGTTTGGGATTATCAAGATTCTGTCGGGAAGGCCGCGGACAGATCACCAAGAATATCTCTGCAGTTGAGTGTTTGCATCTTCCGATTCTGCAAACTCACGTTACTACCATTGAACAACTTGGTGTCTGCTCTTTCAGTGTCAAGGTACATTCAAGATTCAATTTTTAATTTTTTTTTCTGAGATGAGTAGAGAAGCAATGCTCTCCTGCAAAATGTAAGCAGCAGCTGCAACACCTACAAAATGAGGCGCAAGTTGCAACACCTGCAAATTCAAGGCGTCGCCCGCGGAGTTGGTGAGACAAAATGAGGAGTTGCACCCGGATTTTGAGAAAAAGAATGAGAGTTGTTAGAACAAATGATGTACCTTAGTGAACAAGTTAACCAAATGAGAAGTCAAAAATAGGTTGTCTTATAAACAAAAAAGTGTAAAACAATATTATTACTTTTATATAATTTTTGAGTTTTTGTTATTTTTTATTTCATTTCATTATGTTTTATTTAATAAATTATCCAGGTAATAATTTGTAAAAAAAATATTAGAATTTATAATAAAATACTAATTTGCGAACACAAAAGTGCTAGCAATAGCAAAATAGTCGAAATTTCAAGTGCAAATTTCTAGCACAATGGAGGCACTCGCAAATTTGCGAGCACAATATAGCTAGGCCGCGATTTCGCCTTTAGCTAGCATAATGGTGCTCGCAAAAGTCGTCACAAGTTTGGGACGAATGTTATATCTAGCACACAAGGTGCTCGAAAGCTGCTAGCAAAATGAGCTGTTGCGAGCACAATTGTAAGCTTTTTGATGGTGCTAGCAAATGAGCGCATTTTCTGTAGTGAGGATCAAATTGAATGAAGTATCATGTTAAGCGAGATAATTATTAATGCAAGTAATCTTTTTTGGGGATCAATTAATCATTAATGCAACTATCTTATGACCGATAAATCCCAACAACGAGAATAATATCTGATGGAAAACACTCCAAATCTATATGTTAATTAAGAGCATCTACAGCCGTGCTCTTGCCAGCGGCACGGTTGTGGGCTCGGGCGGTACTATTCATGCCTGCTCTCTGGCAAGAGCACAACACCCACAACTGTGCTCTTCCGCAAGGACGAGCACAATTAATTTAATATTCAATTAAACATAAATATTTCCATAATACTAAAATTCATTAAAAAAACATAAATAATATTACAAATGACAAATAAAATAAAAAAACGACATAATTAAAATCCTAAAAATTAAAAATTACATAATTAAAATACTAAAAATTAAAAAAACCACTACTCGTTGCCGAATTTCGCCCACATGTGTTTGATTAGGTCTTCTTGTAGCTGAATGTGGGTTCGGGTATCGCGCATTGTGTGCCTTGTCTCGATCCTCTGGCCAACTGTCGTATGCTCACCTCGGCGTGGGGGAGACCTCGTTGTTGAGCTTCCGGCTTCATCCTCGTCGTAGAAGCTAGCCGCCCTTTGCCCTTCGTCGGCTATAATCATGTTGTGTAAGATAATACACGTGAACATGATGTCGGCGATATTATTCACGTACCACAGCCGAGCCGGGGCCTTCACAATGTTAAATCGGGCTTGAAGGACCCCGAAGGCTCTTTCAACGTCTTTCCGCGCGGACTCTTGACGCTGCGCAAAAAGAACCCGCCTCGGGTCGTGCGGGTTGTGGAGCGTCTTCACGAACGTCGACCACCTTGGGTAGATACCATCGGCGAGATAGTAACCCATGTGGTATGTATTTCCGTTGATGGTGAAGTCGATCGCCGGTGCTACACCATTCATCACATCATTGAAGAGTGGTGAAGAATAGAGCACGTTCAAGTCGTTGTTGGCTCCGGCAATGCCGAAATATGCATGCCAAATCCATAGGCGGTAGTCGGCGACCGCCTCAAGGATAAGTGTTGGGCCGCCGCCTTTGTGACCGCTTAAGTGTTGCCCCCTCCAAGCATTCGGGCAATTCTTCCACCTCCAATGCATGCAGTCAATGCTGCCAAGCATTCCGGGGAAGCCATGGACTGATTCGTGAAGACGCAGCAACCGTTGGCAATCATCGGTGTTGGGTGCCCGAAGGAATTCATCCCCGAAAGCTGAACGAACGCCCTCGCAAAAATTCTTTAGACAAAGGATTCCAGTGGACTCACCGATATGCAAATACTCGTCGAAGATGTCGGCCGTTTGCCCAGTAGCGAGTTGTCGGATGGCACACGTACACTTCTGCAACGGCGTGATACTTTGCCGGCCGGCTGCATCTTGACATGTTTGGAAGAATTCAACACGTGCGGACAATGTGTTGACAATTCGCATGAACAAGCGCTTTGACATGCGAAAACGGCGCCTGAAGTAATATGCCGGAAACCGCGGCTGGTCGGCAAAGTAGTCGGCAACGAGCCTTTCGTGGGCTCCCTCCCGGTCACGATGGATGTAGCGCCGATTTGATCTGGTTCGTTGAGGAGGAGGAGCGGGGGTATTCGCCGCGACATATGCTTCGTAAGCGACACGATGTTGTTCGTAGTATTCTTGTTCTTCGCGTTCCGCTTCAGCCATAATATGGGTGAAATCCATTTGAGGTTTTGAATGAGGGATGAATGTGTTGATAGTTTGTATGAGAATTTTAAGAATGAGAGATGAATGGGAGATGAATTGATGTGATAAATGGATGATGAATGTGTGTATTTATAGATGATTTTAGAGGAAAAAAAATTCAGAAAAAACGGGAAAAAAACGGCCATATTTTTAGAATTTGGAAAAAAAAATTCTTTTTAATCATTTTATATAATTTAAAAACGATTTTTAAAATAAAAAAAATTAATAATTCAAAGGCAACGGCTATGCCGTTGCCCAATCATAAGCCGCCACGTCGCCTGCTCGCTGGCACGGCGCGAGTGCAGCGGCGGCGGTCCTCGTCCTCGCCGCTGGCACGGACGGCGGCCTTCACTCCCACCACCGTTGTGGATGCTCTAATAGAGGGAAACCATTGCGAATGTGATGAGTATTTGCTTGTGACATATGATAACATGTTAAAAATATAGTATAACTTTCATAATTATTCATACTATCCATTGTAATTCAAAAATATTTTCACATATATAAATACAAAAAATTAACATATTTTCTTTACAAGTTCATGTAGTCTAATTTACGCAAGCAGTCTCAATATAAAAAAATGTAGATAAAATTAAATCATAAGAAATGTCAGTGCAATGTCAATGTGCAATCGAATAATACACAAAATTCAGCCCTTTTTCATCTATTAGTAGGTTCTTCATGAACCACCCGCACATGCTCCGAGCTATGCGACGGTGTTTCTGCAGCATCCCCCTCACTGCCATTCTCCAATCATACGGGGCGGAGCAACCCCTGCAGTCTCAACAGATAGCTCTGGCTAGGAGTCTGGTTTCTCACGTATTGAACTGCAGTGACAACATTGCTAGATGGCCTCTCTGTATCCGTGTGGATGTTCAACAACGCACTCGAGTCGAGGTTCGGGAATTCAGAGCAACCACATCTCAGGCACTTCACGTTGAGCCGGAGCCACTCGTCGATGCACTCCACATGAAAATTGTGAGCACAAGGCAAACCTCGCCTATAGCAGATGGTGAATCTTTTACTCTGATTTATAAACACACGGATGTCGCCTTCATTCGACCAAAATAGATTTACCTCGTTTCCAACACGAAACTCCTCCAAGCGTATTAGACACTTGCTGCAATCAGTTGGAACTGCCTTGAGCATGAAGTTGGGAAGTTCTTGAATAAGTGCCTTCACTGCTTCTCTCTGTATGCCATAAGAAATCAGTTGCTCGTTCATTTGAAGAGGAAGGTAGACTTCTGCTCGTTCGTTACCTGAGCTGGGGACAAGTAAAGCCAGGTGGTACGTAGCTGCAGCATCTTGACCCAGCCCTCTCGTCTCTTTCCCAGCAGCTTCAATTGCCCAATCCGGGACTCTAAGAGTAACATGTCGACTAGAACCTATACGAGAAATAACACATAGTTAACAATCAGTTATGTTCGAGGAGAATGGATAGGTATCAAAACTGAAATCATATTGTTATCACTGAGAGCCAACTATCGATTAATCAGCAACTTAACTTGTCCGAGGACTCTGCAGTTTCAACATACGAAATCTTTCCCAACAAAGACAACATGCAAAGGATATATGAAGGAAATCACCTTCCAATAAAGATAAATCTTGTAAAACTAGTGAACTCATTGTCATGGGTTGTCGAGCAAAACGCTGTCCAAGGGCCACTTCGCTTAAGCACAGTATATTTGTGCATATAAGTGTAAAACTATCGAATGAACTATCAGTTAAATGAACTTACTTCATATTCTGAAACAGGGATCCCTTGTTGTGCACGCAATAGATGCGCTTGTCTCCTTGTTAACCACTGCAAGATATGGAAAAGATCAACTTAGAACACAAGTTTTGTTAAAAGAACAATCCGTTAAAACGCATATGACACCATCGCCATCTTAATTCTAATGCAAAAAGAAGTCTACAAAAGCTCGAACAAAGTAACGCAGGTTCTATAACTTCTAGGTAAAGGCGTGTCTTACCTTTCCCTTACAGATGCAAGCAATGCAAACGAGTGCAAAATGGCTGAAAAGCAGCCAAATAAGGATTCCCCATTTTTGACCAACTTCTGGCAACTGAAAAATGATTCTAAATGTTATATCCACTACAGGTCTACTTCTACTAGCTGATGCAAAGACGAGAGAAAGAGAAACTTACGCAGTTTCTTGAACGAGTGAACCAGTGAGTACCAGTGACCGTCCAAGCCAAAAGGAAGGGATAAAGGAGCAGAACAAGGATGGAAAATACAACAATCCTTCCATAAAATAGTTTATACCTCTGCTGCAAACTGAGATCCCTGAGTAATTGTCGACAAGGCTAAGGTTATTAATTTATTATAAAAGCATCTCCAGAATTTGAAGATTTGTAAATGAATGAAACTGTTATCATTCTTTATCCAAATGCACCAGTTACTTAGATGCACATCGTAAGTATTTGTTTCCCCTTTACTAAAGAAAAAACTCCTATTGCCTAACCTCTTTCCAAATATTGTGACCAAGATTTACATCAATGCATTACATCCTAAGTAAAGATTGTATGCAAATACTACTATTAATCAAGGCTTGGAGAAGTCCTTACAATTCCATTCCAGCAGCTAAACCATTATCCACAAACATCAAGAGCCGGAAAATGAATGTAGTCGTATAGTCAACCTAACAATAAGAAGAGATAAAACAAATTGTGATTACTAACAATCTCAATACTCTCTGCAAAAGATAAATATCCCATTTTTTCCTTTCTTGAAAGCTTAAAGCAAGCTCACCACAGTCCATATGTGCAAGGGGTATGCACACGAATGGTATCTCTTCCAATTGATTGCCACAATCATTCTAAAATACTAAGTAGTTAAGAAACTATACAAGATAGTAGATTATATTCAACCAATCAGGCGGAAATATTGATAAATTTGACCAAGAATCATGAAATGAATTGTAGAACATGAAAAGGATACATACTTGTAGCAAGCATAGACAAGAAGAACCCATCATACCTGCAAGAATTTAGAACCCAAATTCAAAATTCAGAACTTTAAGCCATAAATATTAAAACCATCGAGACATATGCGCCTAAAATCAAGAAATTGCCCATGAACTACATCACCTATGAAGAAAAAAACAAAACCTAAAACAAAATATCTGCTTTATTAATTCAACGAATTGGAAAACAGTCGTTGCATTTGGATCCTTTTTTCGCTCGTTCTGAAGTCGGATCATTTGATGAATTCGGGCTGGGCTGAAAATTTTACTTGTTCAGATTCTATTGAACTTCCGAATGTGACGTGAATCAAATATTCCATCCTTTCTCCTTCAATTTTATGCATTTTATTAGTACTAACTTTTATATGGAGTACATGAAAAAAACTCAGGCCTGAAGTCGTTTTAAAGCCCCATAAAAGACTATACCTCACAAAATAAACACATGTAAAATTCATGTAATAATTCTTTTCTTGACATAACTTGCAAAGTAAATAGGCTAAATTAATAATTACTGCAGGTCCGGTTGTTACTATGTTAGTCTATGATTAAAAATTATCACTATCTCGGTTCCATAATCGTGGGAATTATTTTGTCATTTTAATACATTCTATAGAGCCATTTTCTTTTTTTTTAAATAAAAATTAACATATTTCTTCTCTCTTACTTTATTCTCTCTCATTTCTTTATCTTTTTCATTTCCTACTTTATTCTTTCTTTATTTCACTCACTTAACACAGATTTTTTAAAATCGCGTACCGAAAAGAAACGCCTCCACTACCGCAGAACGAATGGAGTATTATAATTTCGAAAGTATGGTAGTATTATTGGAGTGAAAAATAAAATACGATTATTGTAGCTATCAAACTAATTGAAGTTTTGATTAAGAGTTGTTTGTAATTTGATATCCTGGACATATTAGGAATAATGTTCTTTATACCGTGAATCAATTAATATTCATGCTTTAATCTGTTTTTTTTTATTTAACGGTATTAATAATTTTAAGGACTTGAATTGAATTTGTTATGTTTATTTACAATCGAGATATTGTATTCTAAATTGCACGTTACAGAGTGAAAACATGAATATATGTATGTTTTGTTTACTATTCTCTCCTCCTCTAAGAATATGCACTATTTTCTTTTTAGTTCGTTTCATAATAATATACACTTTCTAAATTCAGAAACTCTTTAGGCCATCATCCACAATGGGGCGCCCTAAGGCGCGCTCTAAAGCCCGCCCTATACACCGCCACGTCAGCATTTTATCCTCCTGCCCTTCCACCTGCAGTGGGGAGCCCTAAGCCGCGCCCTAAGCATTTTCTTCTATTTGAATATTTAAATAACTACAAAAATTGGGAAAAACCTTCATTTCATTTACAAAATTAATAAATTACAATACGGATTACAAAAAAATACGCAAACTCAGCGACGGCGGTTACGGGCCCACACTTCTTCAATCATGTCGTTCATGAGTTGCGCATGGTCGTGTTGGTTGCACATTGAGGCCTGTCTAGATAGAACCTCATTGAAGCCCGTCGGTAATTCTCGAGCGGGGGGCGCGGTCGCCATGTTGGAGGAGCTGGATGCAATTTCGTCATCGGTCCAATCGGTGATGCTCCCACCTTCATGTTCGACTATCATGTTGTGCAAGATTATGCACGCATATATGACATCGGCAAGGATTTCCTTGAACCAGAGACGCCCCGGCCCTTTCACTATTGCCTACCGTGATTGAAGCACACCAAATGCCCGCTCCACATCCTTGCGTGCCGCCTCCTGCTTTTGTGCAAAGAAAACTCTCTTATCACCAATTGGACAGCTGATCGTGTTCAGAAAAACAGGCCACCGTGGGTATATGTCATCGGCCAAGTAGTACCCCATGTGGTATTGGCGTCTGTTGGCAATGAACTCGATGGCCAGGCCGTTGCCGTTGCCGTTGCATTGCTCGGTGAAGAGGGCGGACGAGTTGAGGACGTTGATGTCGTTGTTCGACCCGGCTACACCAAAGTAAACATGCCAGATCCAGAGCCGATAGTCAGCGACGGCTTCGAGGATCATCGTCGGGCGGCTGCCCTTGTATCCACTAGTAAATTGGCCTCTCCACGCCGCCGAACAATTCTTCCACTCCCAGTGCATACAATCGATGCTCCCTAGCATCCCAGGAAAGCCTTGCGCCGTCTCGTGCATTCTCATTAGGCCCTGGCAATCTACAGTCGTCGGCTTTCGCAAATATGTGTCGTTGTAGGCCTCGACAACTCTCCTACAAAATCTCTTCAGGCACTCGCGGCCTGTTGTATCCCCGACGTGGAGGTACTCGTCGAACATGTCAGCGCTGGTGCCGTAGGCCAACTGCCGGAGTGCAACTGTGCACTTTTGCAACGGCGTAAGCCCGTGTCTGCCGATGCCATCTTCCCGATACTGGAAGTATTCATCGCGTGACTGCAACGTCTAGACAATGCTGAGAAAAAGGTAACGAGACATTCTAAACCGACGGTGGAAAATAGTCGGGCCCCACCGTGGTTGCTCGGCAAAATAGTCTGCAAATAGACGTTCGTGAGCTGCGGCGTGATCGCGTCGGACAGACTTCCGACGTCGAATAGGCCTGGGGATCTGCTCCACCGCCGCTCCCGCCTCCTCGCGTTGAATTATGGCTAAGCATTCCGCCATTGCGTCGTGCACAGCTGCATTTAAGGCTCAAGTCAAGGTCGGACTACCGTCCTCCGAGGAACTCCGGTCGTCGTCGTGGTTCATTTTGGCTTGTGAGATTTGGAGAGATGTGAGAGATGAGAGAACTGATGCGAGAAATGTTCGTATGAAAAATGAAATGACAATCGAGGTTTAAATAGACAAATTTCGAATTTAAAAAATAAAAGAAAAAAACAAAAACGCGTTGCATCGTCCGCGCCTCCCACAGTGGGCGGACGATGACGCGGACGATGCTCTATCGTCCGTGCTTCGTCCGCGGACTAAGAGTCGGGCGCGGACGGCGCATCGTCCGTCGTCCGTGGAGCCACAGTGGCGGATGATAGCGTGCCCGATGCATCGGGCGCGCTATCGTCCGCCCCATTGTGGATGGCCTTATTCATTTTCCACTAACTGTATTTTTAATTATTTTTCTTTCTACTAACTATATTAATTATTTTGTTAATAGTGTAGTAAAATCTGTGTCCAATTAAAAATGAATATTCTTATGGAACCGATGAAATAATATGATTATATGAATATGGAAAAAAACATCTTTTTGGCCGAGGCACGTGATGGCACGTGTGTGAATGGAGAGTTGACTCCTTATCAAAAGCTCTCATATTTTGCTCTGAAAATTTTGATCCAATCTTTCATTTTCTTTTCTTTTTCCTTTCCCATCTAAAATTAGAGGACATCATATTTACATCAAATTCATATCAATGCATAGGGGTGGGTCGGTACGATATACCGTACGGTAACGACCGTGACATACCGCATACCGTACCAGAAATTACGGTATGTCAAAATTTCATACCGATACCGTACCGAATTTCCGGTATAGGGTTCGGTATGATCATTTTTGATACTGTTATCATACCGTAATAACGGTATGCGGTATGGTAACGGTACAGCGTAAAAAACGTATCCAAAATATTTATAAAACACATCACTCTTATTATGATTTTACTTCACTCTTGTTTACAAAACACATCACTCTTATTATGATTTTACTTCACTCTTGTTTACAAAACACATCACTCTTATTGTGATTTTACTTCACTCTTGTTTACAAAACACATCACCCTTATTATGATTTTATTTCACTGTTGTTAATAAAATACATCACTATTAGAATGATTTTACTTCATTGTTGTGGCCCCCACATTCCGTAGATCCGATTCATCGGAAGCATCTGAGGCCGGAAATTAGTCGAATCAGCATGTTTATAAATTACTGGAAATTTTGCCAAGGGTTTATTGTGGATAAATTTGTTTACTTGCGGATTCAATTGACTTGCATGCAACATAGTTTGATTCATGTTCATCAGCTGCTGCTGTTGGTTCATCATTGTTCCTTTCTCGTTCATTTGCTTTTTCTCAGAAAACTATTAGTGAAATGAAGAAAGCTAAAGAAAAATAACAAATCAGAAACTAGAATCTCGATTGAAATATTAAATCTCCAAAAGAATTGAGAATCGGGAAGCCTAGAAAAGAGAAATCACAACACAGCTGGAAGCTTTTCAGAGGAATTTGTACTCGCGAGAATTAAAAATTGGAGACGATTAATAATCGCGACGTAAATTGAATCGCGACGAGGAGAGGAGAAGAATAATACATAACCTAATCTCAGTCATGCAATGACCATTATACCCCCGCCTTGTTTTTGTGGAGTAAATTTGTGATTGAAGGAACTAATTTCTCCTTAAATTCAAAAATTACATGCATTAATACTAACCCTTGATTTTTTTAATCTTGTGGCTATGATTTGTTCTCTAGTTATTTGGTTAAGGGGTGTTTGCCATAGATCACTACCCTATATATATATATATATATATATATATATATATAAATGTAATATATATATTACATTTAAATTTTTTAAATTTTAGAGAATTCTATTTTTAATTTTTTAATATAATATATATATAAATATAATATATATATTATAACATATTTAATATTAATATATATATATATATATAATAATCTATCGGTATACCGGTATACCGCGATATAGAAAAATTGATACCGTTACCGTATCGAAACACTGCGGTACGGTATCATACCGTACCGGAAACTGTGGTATACCGAAAAGTCGGTATTTTAGGTATTTTTTCAGTACGGTAAGTCCGGTATTTCGGTATAATTTCCCACCGCTATCAATGCACCCCCATAAAGCAACTCCTATAAATACTTCTCCCAGTCTCTAACAAATAAAACAGAATATCACCAATCTTTGAAAATTCCTTATTTTAAACCTCAGCCCTTTTTTATCTCTAGCTATCCAACATCAAGATTTTTCTCAATGTAGTCCACCTAGTGAAGGGCAGTGCTAGACTTTAGAGCATCCACGTCCCCCATAAAGCATCGAGTCTCATTTATTACCACAAACATAGATAAACTACAGCACATCACAGACAGAGAGATATTCCATCTATATTTCTTGATTTATGGTGAATACAACCAACTTGTACTAAAAGAAAGCAAAAAAAGAAGTGAAGGGCAGTGCTAGACTTTAGAGTATCCACGTCCATGCTCTTTGGCAAAAAGCACGGATGTGGGTCCAGACACACTTTTATTAATTTTTTACTCTCTACTCTTCTCCAAGAGCACAACACCCACATCCATGCTCTTCCGCAAGGACATGCTCAAGAGTCCCACCATTCCATTATTTAATTTAAATACTTCAATTACTAAAAACATTTCAACAATATTAAAATGCATTAAAAATATCCGATACCATTACAAATTACAAAAAAATTAAAAATTACATAATTAAAATCCTAAAAATTAAAAATTACATAATTAAATTCATAAAATTAAAAAAACCCACTGCTCGTGGCCGAATTTCTCCCAAATGTGTTTGATTAGGTCTTCTTGTAGCTCAATGTGGGTTCCGGTATCGCGCATTGTGTGTCTTGTTTCGATCCTCTCGCCCACCGTCGTATGTACACCTCGGCGTGGGGGAGACCTCGCGGTTGAGTTTCCGGCTTCATCCTCGTCGTAAAAGTTAGCCGCCCTCGGTCCTTCGTCAGCTATAATCATGTTGTGCAACATAATACACGTGTACATGATGTCGGCGATATTCTTAACGTACAACAGCTGAGACGGGGCTTTCACAATGTTGAATCGGGCTTGAAGGACCCCAAAAGCTCTTTCAACGTCTTTTCGAGCAAACTTTTGACACTGCGCAAAAAGAACCCGTATTGGGTCTTGCGGATTGTTGAACGTCTTCACGAAAGTCGACCACCTTGGGTAGATACCATCGGCGAGATAGTAACCCATGTGGTATGCATTTCCGTTGACGGTGAAGTCGATCGCCGGTGCTACACCATTCAAAACATCATTGAAGAGTGGTGAAGAATAGAGCACGTTCAGGTCGTTGTTGGATCCGGCAACACTGAAATATGCATGTCAAATCCATAGGCGGTAGTCGGCGACCGCTTCAAGGATAAGCGTTGGGCTGCCGCCTTTGTGGCCGCTTAAGTATTGCCCCCTACAAGCAGTCGGACAATTCTTCCACTTTCAATGCATACAGTCAATGTTGCCAAGCATACCGGGAAAACCGTGGACTGTTTCGTGAAGATGAAGCAACCGTTGACAATCTTCGGTGGTGGGTGCCCGAAGGAATTCCTCACCAAAAGCAGAACGAATGCCGTCGCAAAATTTTTGGGACATAAGATTCCAGTTGACTCACCCACCTGCAAATACTCGTTGAAGAGGTCAGCCGTTTGCCCAGTAGCAAGTTGTCGGATGGCACAAGTATACTTCTGCAACACCGAGAGACTTTGCCGACCGGTTGCGTCACTACATGATTGAAAGTATTCAACACGGGCGGACAATGTGTTGACAATACGCATAAACAACCGTTTTGACATGCGAAAACAGCGCCGGAAGTAATCTTCTTGAAACCGCGGCTGGTCGGAAAAATAGTCGGCAACGAGCCTTTCATTGGCTCCCTCCCGGTCACGAGGTATGTAGCGGCGAATTGATCTAGTTGGTCGAGGAGTAGAGGCGGGGGTGGTGGCGGCGACATAGGCTTCATAGGCGGCACGATATTGTTCATAGTATTCTTGTTCTTCGCGCTGCGCTTCAGCCAAGATATCGGTGAAATCCATTTTTAGAGAGGGTTTGAGTGAGAGAGGAAGATGTAGATGAGTTGTATGAAAAAATATGAACGAGAGATAATTTGATGTGAAAATAGATGATGAATGTGTGTATTTATAGAAGATTTTGGGATTTTACAAAATTATAAAAAAATAAAAAAAAATTCAAAAAACGGTAATAAAACGGCTATATTTTTGGGAATATGAAAAAATATTTTTAAAATTTTGGTATTATTTTCGATTTAAAAAAAATCCAACGGATAATCCATTGGCGAATAGAAACGCGCCACGTCGCCTGCTCAGCGGCACGGACGAGCTCGATGCATCGAGCAGCGCCGTGCCAGCAATGTGTTGACAATACGCATAAACAACCGTTTTGACATGCGAAAACAGCGCCGGAAGTAATCTTCTTGAAACCGCGGCTGGTCGGAAAAATAGTCGGCAACGAGCCTTTCATTGGCTCCCTCCCGGTCACGAGGTATGTAGCGGCGAATTGATCTAGTTGGTCGAGGAGTAGAGGCGGGGGTGGTGGCGGCGACATAGGCTTCATAGGCGGCACGATATTGTTCATAGTATTCTTGTTCTTCGCGCTGCGCTTCAGCCAAGATATCGGTGAAATCCATTTTTAGAGAGGGTTTGAGTGAGAGAGGAAGATGTAGATGAGTTGTATGAAAAAATATGAACGAGAGATAATTTGATGTGAAAATAGATGATGAATGTGTGTATTTATAGAAGATTTTGGGATTTTACAAAATTATAAAAAAATAAAAAAAAATTCAAAAAACGGTAATAAAACGGCTATATTTTTGGGAATATGAAAAAATATTTTTAAAATTTTGGTATTATTTTCGATTTAAAAAAAATCCAACGGATAATCCATTGGCGAATAGAAACGCGCCACGTCGCCTGCTCAGCGGCACGGACGAGCTCGATGCATCGAGCAGCGCCGTGCCAGCGGGGTGAGCGCAGCGGCGAACAGCGCGTTGCCGCGCCAGAGGCACGGACGCCGTCCGTCTCAGCGAGCACCGCTGCGGATGCTCTTGGCAGCATTGGTTTATGCAAACATGCATAGTGGTCTGAAATTGAATTTGATATGTCTCACTTCTCTAAAAGCTTATTCAAAAATTAGGACAGGAGACCTAGGCTGGAGAATGTCTGAGATTGTTCTCTGATTCATAGCTGTAAATTATAAACTGGTTGTACAAGACAAAAATCACACATAATTTCTTTTTCTGCTTCAATATTATTCCGCTGCCCTAGAATCTATTCTTCAATATTTAGGCCACATTGGGAGAAGGAGGCCTTGTTTTCCACGCATGACTCAGACTGACTGCTACAGGAATCTAAGCATAAATATGCACTAAGATTAGTAGGTTTATTTATATATACTCCTACTCCTTAGTTAGGTGAAATATCCATTACGGTTCCACAATCATGGACTGTTGTTTTTTAAAGAGGATCAACGATGGTTCCCCATCTATTCCCGAACTGACTCGGATCCCCGTCACGGGTCCAGACCAGTTAACCTATCTTCCCAATTATGGGCCTGACCAGTTAACCTATCTCCCCCTGCTCCTGGGTTCAGGCCAGTGAACTCATCACTCCCCAGGGGAAATAAATCCCCAAGATGGGCCTCCCAGGGGTCGAACACGTGACCTCTAGGATGGCACGGTATCCTTGCCCCCTTCTCAACCACTTGAGCTAAGGGGCTTGGATAATCATGGACTGTTGGTTGAATCAAGTAGGTTTCGTTATGTACAATTTACCTCTAGCAGCTTGAATGACACTACTAGTCTCCCATGGTTTTAAAGTGGAAGGAAGAGTTATGATTGACTTCCGTTAGATTCTATATGGTCTGATTGAAGGTCCAGATTCAGTGTAATCAGTAATATAACTGATTTAGATTATAGTATCTTGCATCTACTTATTCTTGATGTTGTAAATCAAGTTTTATATTCATGTAAAATAGGTTTTATCGTGTGCCATGTCAATATTATAGTGTATTATGTTGCTAACGGAATGTGAGTTTTCTTAACTGGTCGGGTTCGGATTAGACTAACAGGTTGACTATCCAATTCCAATGTGGGCAATTAGCCACTCCTAAATCTTCTTTTGCAAGCAGTGGCGTATCCAGAATTTCTGGTTTGAGTGTACGATAATAATTATGTATGTGTTTTGAAGCTTCAAAATAGTGATTTTTTTCTTCATTTTAATTTCTTCTCTCAATCAAAATTTTTATCTTTATTTTTAATTAAGATTATTCCTCGTATATTAAATACGAATTATTTTTAAGTTAGTGTTACTACTTACATAGCTTTCATTATTTAAAATAAATGTTCTTAGATTTGTATATTAAATAAATTATTTTTGCATTTGTAGAATTTGTTATCTTTGGCAATAAATCATCTTTTTTGTGTGTCATTTGTACTAATAAATCATTCTTTTTTATTTATTTATTTGAGCAATGTTTCAATAATAATAAAAAAAATAAATAAATATAAAAACAACATAAGAATTTAAAACAAAAAAGATAATAGTAAAATACATTAGAACATAATTAAAATGCATAATACTTTATAAGAATAGTAATTGTTTTACAATTCAAATGTATAAAATGAATTTGAAATAGAAATATACAAAATAAGAAACATTAGAATAGAATGAAATGAAATCAATTAATAAGGACAAAAATACTTTATAAGAGAATTAATTATTTTGAAAAGAATCAAAATACGTGCATAACTTTTATAAGATTATTAAAATACATATGAATTAGAAAATACTCAAAAGAGTGATATTTGAAGAAATAAAACAAGCTTTAAGAAATTAAAGAGAAAAAAATACTTAATAAAGAAGAAAAGAGGACTAAAATCTACACTTAATGGGAATCGAACACGAGTTTCTCTATTGGTAAACAAAGAAAGTACTGTTGGGCTATGGAAGTAAGTTGATATTTTACGAATGTATAACTATAATATCTCATTTTGGGGTACTGTGACCCTTTTCCTTATTGGATCCGCTACTGTTTACAAGGCTGCATGACATTTCTTGAGGTTATTTAGAAGAAAAATCATAAAAAAAATAGTTAAGAATTTTCATAACTAGCATATGTTTATAAATTATATTTATGACATGTATCGATTATTCATAAATGCCAAAAGCAACAAGAGAATAGAGGCCCCGGTATGGGTTAGGATGATTAATTTGATGTGTTGAATTGTAGATGAAGCAATGGCTAGTCTTGCATTATCCGTACTATGTACAATTATCTACCATTATTTCGGCGGCCCCTCAAATTCAATTCATGTTGTGCTAAATTATAGTACTATATGCCTCGTAAAAATTATAGTCACCAAATTTTAAAAGATTCTTGAATTTAATAATACAAGATCTCATACTAGTAATAATGATCTTGATTCTTGAAGATGTGAAAAACATTGGTAACTCAAGTCATAGATTCAACTTACCGTTTCAAAGTGTATCGCTTGATAGATTATATCTTGATTAATGTCTAATGAAACAATTTAAGTACTAGTACCAATTATAGAGTAAAAATATTATTGTACTACTGGAGTTTAGATCTATCTGACATAGATATCTACCTCATGTCCTTTTGAAATAAGACAACATAATTATTAGACTTGTTAAACCAATCCTTGAGAATCTCTGCCACTAATTGCTTTCAGCTAAGATAAAATAAACATCTTCTCTTTTTTAATTACTCAGTAATCTTTGTCAAAAAGTGTGGTGCCAAGAATCTAGTTTCCCCTATAATAATGCCCTCTCCCATCTCCAAACAAACCACCCCTCTCTCTCTCTCAAATATTGAAAATGGACAGAGAAAGAGCCAACACCATTTTCTTGTTCTTATTACTCTCATGTTGCAGTGTAAGTCTTCTTCTTCCTTGTTTTTAGCCTGCATTATATTGTTACTATTGTATCTATTTCTTGTCTTTTTATTACAAGATTTTATATTTATGGCAGGTTTACTCAAATGTGATAACAAAGGAAAATCCATTCACAGCCAAAGCCTCAGCAATTAGGTATTGGAATGCCCACATTTCAAGCAAAATCCCTCAATCTCCTTTTTTACTATCAAAAGCCTCGCCGCTATCATCGGTGGAATCGGCGTTCTTCGGCAAACTCGCGGAGGAGAAAGGCCTCTCCTCCCACCTCTCCGCCTTCTGCGCCGCCGCGGACCTCTTCTGCCTTTTTGAATCAAAGGCGGCGGCGGTGGGAGAGAACCATCGCAGCGACGCAGACTTCGCCTTCTACAACAACAAGCAGTTCTCCAACTACGGCGGCGCCCGCGTTGGCGGCGCCGACCAGTTCAAGAACTACTCCGACGGCGTCAACTTCGCCACCGGCTCCTTCTCCCTCTACAGCCGGAGCTCCACCGGCCACCGCGAGGGCTTCGCCAGCTACGCCGACGACGGCAATGTTGCAACCTCCAATTTCACCTCCTACGGCGGCGCCGCCACCGGCGGCGGCGGCGATTTCAAAACCTACATTCCACGCGTCAACGTCCCCGACCTCCGATTCGCGTCGTACGACGCCGACGCCAACGGCCACAAGCTCACATTCTCGAGCTACGTCGACGACACAAACTCCGGCAGCCAGGGATTCATCAGCTACGCCAAGAACGGCAACCACGCGCCGCTCGATTTCTCGAGCTACGGCGACACGTCAAACGTCGTCGGATCGACCTTCACCGGATACGGCGAGCTCGCCAACTCCGCCAACGACACATTCAAGGCCTACACCACCAACGCCAACAATCCCACCAACACCTTCAAGAAATACGGCGCCGGCGGCAATGGCGGCACCGACTCCTTCTCCAGCTACCGCGATTCCGCCAACGCCGGCTCCGACTCCTTCCAATCCTACGGCCGCGATTCGAGCTCGGAGAAGACGAATTTCTTAAACTACGGGAAATCGTTCAACGTTGGAACCGACGTGTTCAAGGAGTACGGAAAGGGCGCGTTGGATCAGAACGTCGGATTCAAGATTTATGGCGCTAACACCACATTCAAAGATTACGCGAAAAAGGGTGTCACCTTCGCCGGCTACACTAAGCCAGAAGATAACAAAGGCGCTAATTGGGAGGCTAAGCCTTCCAAAAATGGGGTTGAAGTAGGGAAGTTCTTTAGGGAAAGCATGTTGCAAAAGGGGAAAGTATTGAGAATGCCCAATATTCGAGATTGGATGCCTAAAAGGTCGTTTTTGCCCCGGCCAATTTTGTTGAAATTGCCAATTTCGTCTCTAGACGACCTGAAACGGACTTTTAACGCGGGCGAAAACTCTACTATGGAGCATGTCTTAGCCAATGCTCAAGATGAGTGTGTGCGCGCACCAAGCCCTGGCGAGACTAAGTCATGTGTTGCCTCAATTGAGGACATGATTGACTTTGTTGTCTCGGTACTGGGTGATGACGTGGTGGTCCGGACTACCGAGATGGTCGAGGGGTCGGAGCGGGAAGTGATGATTGGGGAGGTGAAGGGAGTGAATGGTGGGAAAGTGACAAAATCGGTGTCTTGCCATCAAAGCTTGTATCCATACTTGCTCTACTATTGTCACTCGGTTCCTAAAGTGAGAGTGTATGAGGTGGATATTCTTGAAGTGGAGAGTAAGACAAGGATTAATCATGGCACTGCCATCTGTCACTTGGACACGTCTATGTGGAGTCCAGGTCACGGTGCTTTCTTGGCATTGGGGTCGGGACCGGGAGAGATCGAGGTTTGTCATTGGATTTTTGAGAATGACATGACTTGGACTATTTCGGATTAATTGATGTTGTATTTTTATTTTGTGTTTAAGAAATTGTTTGCTTTTGTGTGTTTGGGGATAACTTCTTGATAATGAACTCTTTGATATTTTTTTATTGTTGGTTTTCTTTTATTTTTTAAAGTATGTCTTATGTTGTTACGAAATCATTATATCTCCAGAGTTCAGAAAATATGCCCAAGTTAGTACCTATTAATGTTTATTAAGTACGTAGTAGTACTTAAACTTGAAATAATCAATGTTAAATTATTCATTTACTATGAGTTAGTATTTTATAAAGCGATAATAATAATAATAATAATAATAATAATAATAATAATAATAATAATAATAATAATAATAATAATAATAATAATAATAATAATAATCTTAATTTGTAATGATTGATTGAATGACATTGTTTTGACCAAGTCTTGTGCTCCGTAAAATATCCCTTTTCTTGCCGAGGGCTATGCTATGTCAATGTAGTTAATACTATCCTTAGGCATATCAACTTTAGTTTACAATATAAGTACTCCAGTTTACAATATCAACTTTATTTTGGCAAATTTTTTTTTTTTTTTCTATTTCACTCTTTTTTTTCTTTAATACTTAATCACTCTTGTTTCATTTTTTTAGATTTCATCTTTTAATATAATTTTTTTAAATATCATAACAAAAGAGGTGCTTCAATTAATTTGGGAAGAAGAAGTATAACTATTAGTTCGCTTAAGCCTTAATACGTTAGAGCATCCACAGTATGATGGACTAACCAATAGTATAGTACTAGGACTAACCAAAAAAACACCTTATGTCACATCATCATGACTAACCATAGCCAAGTAGCCTAGCACTAGGACTAGCTGACGCCCTAACCAATAAAACAAATGCACAAATTCACAAATACAGAATTAAAAATTCGACACGAATACGGAGAAATTGCAACCATTTTATTTCACAAAAAAAACATACATATTTGAATTAAAAAAATACATAGGGCAAAAAAAAATACATAGGGCATTCCGCAGGCCATCCCGGGCAGCCCCGCCGCGTTTCCCCCACCTCCAACGGGGAACGTCAGCGTTTGTGATTCGCTCGTGGCGGGAGAAGTCACTGTCGTGATCCATTTATCTTCAATAGAATTGAGAGTGGAGAAAGAGAAACTCGTTAATACAAGTGGTGCAAATGAAATGAAGTGCAACGAGCCGTATATATAGAGTTGAAATAAAAAAAATAAAAAAATAGCTCTAGTCGATCGCTCGCCGATCGCGTTAGCACAATAGCGGACGAGCGAGCGGGCGAGCGATCGCCCTCCCTCTGCGGATGACCGCTCGTCCGTCCCGTTCGTCCGTCAAACATTAGCCGGCTCCAATAGCGGATGAATGCGACGCCCGAGCCGCTAGCCGGTCGCTAGGGCGTGCGTTGACTGCTATTGTGGATGCTCTTAAGAAAGATCATAACATAGTTTTATAGACCGCTACTCTAATTAGTATACTAGAAGAATATACTACTAATAAATGAGATGATGTATGTACCTTTATGCTGCACTATGATTACGCATCATAGCATAGGTAAACCACTAGTCCTAGATGCCCATAATAATTTGGCAGTGAAATATGGAGTAGTGTTTATGTGCAGACATGCAATCTCATGCCAAACTGCGCGTGTTGTTTTGCTTGCTGTTTTTGCAGCATAAGATGAAAAGATAAAAGTGGGCATTATTAAATTATACCATAAAGATTAAATATTAGAATATGATCCTGCATGCCTTTGAGTGCACCAAAAGAAACGTAACCGAATAATTTCCGCCTGAATAAGGCATTGAGCTTTCTACTATTTTCACCACAGAAATCATGGGCAAAAGCAAAACAATATATACTAGTACTTCCCTCAATTTTTATAATCAAGTTTTGAACATGTGAAATATTGTTCTTTAAATTTTTAATAATGTTTCAGCTTATTTTTATGATCTTCTTATCATTACACCATAACTAATAAATTATGCTCAAAGTTGCTCAATAGTAGTTCCACTAAGATCAAACCGACGATGGCTTGGATATAGAGTATTGTTTTTTAATCGCTCTAATTGTATGAATTTTGGTTGTCATGTATTTAGCGGCCCTATATGCAATCAAGATAATACTTTGATTTCTCTTACCGGTCTTTAAATTTATACTCATTTAATCATAAAATAAAAATAATAATACTTTGATTTATATATATATATATATATATATATAGCAGTTTTATTAATCTTCATTCACGTATTTATATGTAGATATCAACTACATTCCCTCTAATTATTTATATCATATTCAAATCTATTTTTGGGTATATATTCCACCAAAAAGTAATTTTACTTCAACTATTTACATAAAATTCAAATTTTACACCATTTTTAAGTATAAGTCTCACAAAATTTTTGCAGTATAACCATATTTGGTGTTGCTTCATACTAGAAAAATGCAAAATGGATTTGTGTCTGGAGCATGGTTAGAGAAGTTTTCTACACCATATAACCAAACTTATTTCTTCATATATAACATCAAATTGAATTAAAATGAATTTAAGTACATGTTTACTGGTTTATGGGAATTTTAGATTTCATTTCAATTCAAGTTCTCTGGTTATATATGGATAAAAAACTTTGAAACAAGAAAAGTGATTCAAAATGATTATTTGCCAGCATTGCATTGCTTCTGGTTGAAGTGGGCTTCTTTTTTGGTTTGATAAAATGAGAACTTTTTTTGTGTACTACTATTGTTTTTTGTGCAGAAAGTAATATACATACATAATCAAACTGGCTTATGTTTCAAGTTATCAGGAGAGTCTCTTTTCAAGAGCAGCTTTTGTTCCATTTTCTTTTAAAGAAACTAATAATATTATTCTCTGGAAATTCGGCACTGCTGTCGCACTTGTCCTTTATAAGAGACTAGAAAATCAATTATTTGGTTTTTTTTTCTGTTGTATTGTATCCATAATACTAACTCCATTTTATGTACCTAATACAACATTACATGTCTTGCAAATTGTTAATTATAAATATATTTCCATCTTCTTCTTCTTCTTTTTTGACAAAAAGATCTTATCAACCTGTGTATTTACGTCTAAAATATTCAATTTAATACATTATCAGATCGATCAACTTTTACATAGTAGTATATTTTTTATTTTGTTTTTTTTATGAATAATAAAAATTGTAGAAAGCACTATCGGGTGACAAACAAGTCTCCAATATATCAGTCGCCAAAACGATACTGACAAAATTTGAAGAAATCGTAACAACTCACCAACAAGGGTTCAAATAAAAGTAAGAAGTGAAAACAAGATAGCAGACAAGCACATGCTCCATATATCGGAATTTTAAAATTCAACAATTTCAACTTTTTATTATTTTATTCGGTCCAGCCAAACTCTCATATTATCGTTCAAGTTCTGCTACTTGTCCCGAAGAAAAAGGAAAATATGGAAATCAACCACGAATCCAACTACTTATACTCTTAGTTTGGCTTGTTGTTGTAGAATGTAATTTTACTTTAAATACTCAAATATGCCACATGCAACCTACAACATATGGTAGTCCAAATCTTCATGCCAAACCCCCTAAAAGAAGCGTCGATAGATTTGGAAGACAAAGTAAAATGCCCCATTGCTCACATAAAAATATCCTAAACATTGTCTCTTCAGCCTTGAAACAAAAATCAAACTTGAATTAGTTCTAGTAGTTCATAGTCATTATATGCAAACACATTTTACACAATTTAATTCAAAGACATGAAGAGAAAAAAGATATTTATTTAATTATTTATGGTCCATTAGGCCCAAACTGTTAATCTCCAGACGAATAAGGCCCAAGTTTTTGTTGAAATTCATGGACCGTGCACTGTGGAGTGGAGTATAATCTTTCTATTCTAGGCTTATGAAGATGAAATTTGATTGGTTTCAAACTCGGATGCCCTGCTGTATAAGGGCTGTGTGATTCCTTATCGGACGTCCGGCCGCATTTCATCTCGGCGATCGGTGGATCTTCATGCTCGGAGCGTGGGAGTTTTTCCTGTCGTACTTAACGCGAATATGATTAGGGTTTGTATCGATTAGAGAGTATGAAACTTATTATTATTAATAATATGTCCACTTTCTATATTTGGAAATAAATCATCTTTTCTATCTCTTTATTAAAATATTCAATTATGTTTTTTCTTTCTACTTATTCCACTTAATAACTCCTCTTAAAATTTGGTGACATCTGAGAATGTGGATATTTTAAGTGGGATGGATAAAGTACTAACTAAATAATAAAATATGAGAGATATGCTTGTATCACTGTACGTGTTTCAAAGTACTATATAAGTAAATAAATAAAAAAAAGGAAAAGGAGATAAAATGATTGAAGTAACGTACCTACGTACGTTGGATTCTAAGTAAAGATGATTAAATATTAATTCGATTCATTAAACAAATTAACAATAATATTATTAAAATTAACTAAACAACGCTTTTGCTCATACTTAGATAATTCTGCTGGCATATTGATCCGCACCACCACTGCATGTAGGTTAGCATTGCTCCGCCGCAACATTTGACTATATATATATAGTGTTAATAATTTTGGCCGATTTTTTAGTTATATTTTTGCGGTTTCGACTTTGCCCTTTTTTTTTGCTTCTATGTTTTTAAAACCGTTTTGTAATGGATTTAAATTTTAATTATGCAATTAAAGATTTGTATCAAATTTTATTATTACTATGCATCCAATTGAAATAAATATAAAATGAAAGATTAACAGTATTAAATATAAATGAGAAAGTGAAAAGATTAAATAGCTAATGTATGGTATAGAAAACGTGACCAATGAATAGGTGTTGTGTGTACTAAAATAGATGCCTCTAATAGAATTTGTGAATTATAGGTGGAAATCGGAATTACAATAAAATTCCAGCAAGTGGTGCATGAAGATTTCCTTACGTACAAGTACAACTTGGTACATGCAATTAATTCTTGTCGGTGCAAACGCGGAAACTACAACTTTATCAAATTTGCATTTTCAGATCTTAGACAATTTTGCCATGTGTTTTCTTGGACATGTCGATAAAAAAATACTATTCGAATTATTTTATTTGCAATGAATTCTAATTTATAAAGGAATTAAGTTTAGCTTTATATTATTGTAGTTATTACTATTTTTTTATTCGAATGTTAAGGGCTTGTTGTTCTTGGAGTACTAAAATAAATACATTGTTAAACATTGAACAATAACTTCTCTATACATCGTTCTCTGATTAAATACTTCTCCCCATCACAATACAGAATAATTGCAGAAGACCAATTCGCCCAAACTTCTATTTTTTCATTGTGGGCCACATACTATAAAAATTTACTTTTCTCAAAATCCTTTTGAATATATTTTTAAATCTTTATCGTAGTACTCAAATTCTATTTTCATACACATCATGCTTTCTTCTTGGGGAAACAAAAATCATACTTGGATAGGCTTCACATGGTAAATCTTTTAATTCCAAATCAATAGTCAATTTTCAGGAGTACAAGGCTAAAAACTAGAAGCCAAATGAAGAATAGGCTTCACATGCAGATTGAAGGCATATTTCTCAGTGTTTTAATGATTATATCCAATTAAATGATCTAATCCGTGACGCCTTTTCTACGTCACCTCTGATCAGGCCAGCCTACAAAATTTGCAAGGAACCAAAAAAGATTAATGAGTTATTCGAACAATGTCACAATTATTTGTCACCATCGATCCCAACTATATGTCACATAATTATAGCATAAACTTATTATACTTGCAGAATTCCTTTTCAATTATTGGCTTCTTTTTCTAACTCAACATGATTATAGCTTTGGAATAATAATGATAAAAGGTGTCGCATGTATTATTTTTATTTTAATAATGCAATTATCCAGCCAATCAGCAGTGCTCCATAATTAAGGACGGTGTGATCAAATCAGCATTAGCTTAATTATAAATAAAACATTATGTGGTGAGATGCCTTGACTTTTATCAACAGCCATAATTATTCGGATTTTTTAAACTCAAGAAATATATTTACTAAATTTATTCATTCTTAGTTTTTGGATTTTATGTCACATTATCTAGACGTGTCAGAATTGTTAACCGCCTTCAAAATTTTCTACTACATGTCACGTATTTAATTGACCATACTTATAATATTATACATATATTTTTTTTTGGTAACTAACGCAACAGAGCCTGAAAACAAAACAAAACAACCGAATATAAGAAACGTCTATTCTACCATGCAACAGTCAACTACGAAGCTCCATAGGGACTGTTTCTAATACATGCATTCCTCTATGAAACCTATAAGCATAATGTGACATAAAGTCAGCAGCAAAATTCCCTTCTCTGTGCACATGTACCACCACTGAATCAAAATCCTTTAATAACTCTTGCACCTTGTGCACAATTTCCCAACAATAAATGGATACCTCGAGGAGCCCCATAATCATAGAAACTACGACAAAACTATCACTCTCTACCTCCAACTTCCGAAAACCCAAAGTTTTAGCGACATGCAACCCATAATATATACACCAAATTTCTGCAGTCAAAATGGAACAAACTCCAATATTGGTAACAAATCCACCTTTCCAACTTCTTGTAGCGTCGCGGAATAGTCCACCCCCAAAATCTGTATTTAATTTAATAGAATCAAGTGAAGGGGGCACCAACGTACCAATATTGACTTTCTATTTACTCCAACTCCTATACACTCTACTGATTTAGCTTCTTCCACACTCCAGACCATGGTCATAATCCGTGCCATAACACTTATTAGACTCAATTTGTCCCCCTTTAAAATGAAGTCGCATCTGTTCTTCCAAATTTACCAACATCCAACGCCAAATAATGTGCACCACCTAATAACACTACCCAACAAAAGCTTAGACCTTATATTTCCTATAATCCATTCTGCCAGACTTAGACTACTATAAAAAAAATCATTAATCTCACCATATCTTAGCAAGCCTTCCCATGTCTGTCTCGCAATAAGACAATCGCGTAGCATATGTAATCCACTTTCTGAGTCATGACCACACATGCTACATACCGCCGATGTAGATAACTGTCATCGAGCTATCTCCTCATTAACCAAAACACCATTATTGAGCAACAACCAAAAAAACATTTTTATTCGTTGAGTACCATACTAGCTCCAAACTCTCCTCCATGGCAGGAAAACCGTCGGGCGCTGGTCCTCTCCTAGTCCATCATATGCCGATTGAATAGAAAAAACTCCAGACGACGATGGGCCCCAAACAACAACATCATCCCCTTGTGACTCCTCTGGTGGCATAATAGCAGCTATGATTTCGACAACGTCTCTTGGCACTAAATGTTGAAATTTAGAACAATTCTAAGCTGAGTTTTCAACAAAAAAATCTACTGTCTTATAAAGCAGAAATAATCTTATACTTGTCTAATATTATACATATATTCATGTTTCTTGTGATTATCTTGTGCCTTCGAATATACTGGTATTACTTAAGGTAGAATATATTATATAATCAGAAATTTCTTTTCAATAGTAATAAGTTAATGCTTTATTCGATAACAATAAATTAAACAAGACTATTTAATTAGAATTGGATGAGTTGAAATATAAAAATATGAGATTATACTAAAAAAGAATGGCACAGTAATTCAATAAAAATAAAAGTACCATTTATTTTGCCTTTTTCTCTTTTAAGAAAGAAAATCAAATAACCATTTTTATGTAACTGTCACTAAATGGTGGATTTAGTCATGAAGACAATGGGCTGAATACAAAATCATTTTGTCCAGTCCACATCAGTTATAGTATCAGACTCAAATGCATTGCATTTATAATTACGGTATCTATCCAGATTTGATAAATATCAAATGCAATGCATTTACAATCTACAATTACAGGGGAACAGAAAGAGAATCACCTTGATACTAAACCAGATCGAGTCGGGGATCTTCTTGGAAATGGGAAGATCTAGGATAGGCGGCCAACCTCCTGGAGAGAGCGATGTGCATGGACCAGGTGAGTAGGGATGCAGCTCCGTGGACCGCTCGTCGGGCCTGATAGGTGGTGGTATCACACCCTTCTCAAAGAAACCGTACGTGATCAATTGCTAACTAATTAGTAATCACAAATTAAGATAAAATCTTAACCATTAGATTAGTAGATCTATCACATAGATTATAATTTAAATTAAAAAAATTATTAAATAAACTTAAAAAGTATTAATGTCAATTCTCACTCATCAAAATTATCTTAAAACTTTCAATTTACGTAACTCTCTCGATTTAAATTATTTTTTCGCAATAAATATATCAAATTAAAGATAATTTTTTAAAGATTCCAACGAGATCTCAATTGCATATGTTCCGACGATGTTCGGGTGATGAAAATTGATAAATTATATTTCAATTGTCATACATGTTGATAAGCGGTTTTTATCAAAAAAATGCAAAAAAAAATTCAGTATAGTGTATGAAAAATCTCAATATAGTGTAGGTAAATATCAATAAAACTGTTTTGATATTTTCTTGTACCTGTATTGATATTCTCATGTCATATTGTTGATATTTGTAATACACTATTTTGATTTTAAAAAAAACCACGAAAATTATCATATGATAACATAATGACGATATTACCCTTTTGTTGATATTTTGTCTACTATTTATTGAAATTTATGAGCTTTAATCTCATTCACTCATTTCAAAATCTAAAAATATAGATTTAGTCTTAGTTTTGAATTATGGTGTTATAAGCATTACAAGATAACCTTACGATTATATATCCAGATTTGACAATATTTGTCACTGGTTGCGGGAATTAAGCATGAAATTTGTGCCCAAATCAAAATAATTCTATACTTTATGGTATTGTTGATTGTTCGATTTGTTAAATAATACAACCAATATTGAATTAGTAGGTGATCAAGTAAAAAAACAAAAATTAAGTTAGCATTAATTTGTGTGTATTATTTAATAGATAAAATAAAAACTAGGTTATTATATTTATCTCATTATTATTAAAAATTGAAAAAAAAATTATTAGAATTAATTAATCTCATTTAGGCCTATTTATTTTAATAAATTCTGCATCAAAATATAATTAATGAATTACAAATCGATTAGGGTTTTCCTCCACCACCGCATCCATCAAGGTGCCTCCCCGAATGTTGATGTCCACACATCGACACACACACACACTACATAATTTACACACGCACATAAATCATAACTTATAGTAGAATCGACACACATGCATACACAAAACACAAAAGTGGAAGAAGCGAGAGATATGAAGCACTGTTGTTGACCGTTGCAACCCACACATTGGCACACACCACGTAGGATCGCCGTCTCATACATCGACACACACCACGTAGAATTAACACTTACACACACACACACACACACACATAACTCGGCACTCGTACACGTAATCAACACACACAAGGGAGAGTGGCGAAGGGAAGATGGGGTAAGACTTAAAGTGAATTAAAGTAGTCCCTCGTCCCATTCAAGATGTTCACCTTTCCATTTTTTAGTTTGTCCTACTCAAGATGTTCACTTTCTATATTTAAAAATAAATCTCTCTCTCATCTCTCATTGTTAAAATATTCAATTACCTTTGGTTGCTCCACCAAGAGCATCCGCAATGGTGCGTATGTCCCGGCGGACTTCCCAAAAACACCTCCTGCCATATCATAAGGACCTCCCACTGCACTGCCACGTCATAAGAACATCCCACTGCACAATGACGAACATCCCCAAGGACATCCCGACTGACATCTACAATAAAAAAAATTCACAAATGCATAAATATGCAATTTACGGAATTAAAATTTCTACACGAATACGGAAAAAATGCAACGATTTTATTTAAATAGTAAAAAACATACATAATTATTTTTTAAAAAATTACATAGTTAAAAAAAATAAAAATACAACCCAAAGCTTCGACAAACACAGCCCCCGTCGCACTCCTCGTCGTCCCCGTGGCCAGTCCTGGCGTAACTCCCGGGCAGGGGTGGCATCCCCAAATCCCGCCTTATATCGTCGATGACATCCTTCAGCATCAACTTGTATAAGGGGTCAGTCGTTGCCTGCCACTTTTCCATGGTGTCTAGCAGGCTCTGCTGCTGCAGCATGCGGGCGAGATGGGTGAGCTCGGGATTAAGCTGGGAAGGAGCTGTCGATTGGACCTCGTGGAAGCCGCTGGCGCTTCCCCTAGCAATCCGCATCACGGTCTTTTGCCCAACCGGGTGACGGCGGCGGGAAGACGATTGAGGGGTCGGGATCTCTGCCTCGGCGTCGGGGAGGTCGTGGGAACCGGCACTGCTGCTGTATTCGCCGGAGGTGTTGATCTTCGTCCTCTTCAGCCAACCAGCTTCAACACCCGCACAAAACATGGCGGAATTCCGCACCACAAGATAGACCTCCCAATAATTGAAGAAGCCGAACTTCTTCTCCTTGTCGGGGTACTACTGCATAGACATAGTCTTCACATCCTCCATGGACATGCCACTCGTTGTCGTGCGGAGGTTGTTTTGGTAGATGCCGGAAAATCGGCTGAGCTGCCTCCTTAGCCGTTGCCACTATTTCCGGCATTGCTCTCCATCGTGAGGCTTTCCACCTGGCGGTTTGAATTTGAGATAGCTTTGGCTAATGCTCCACCACATTCTGTCGATATGCTGGTTAGCTCCGATGTAGGGATCCTCGACTATACCGACCTAGGCCTAAGCCATCGCGACGTACTCCACCATACTCCAGATGGTCCTCTTTCCCTTGTCGGTCTCCTCCTCCCTCCCTCGGCCCCCGTCCCATCCTCGTCCCTCGCACGCGAGGTAGTGCCCCTGCCCTTCCCCTTCCCTTTGCCCTTCTTCTTCGACCTCCCTACCACCGGTGGTATCTTAGTGGGAGACTCCCTGACCGGAGATAGCCCAACTCCTCAAAAGAGAAAGTCTCAATGCCGGTGAACTGAGTCTCCAGAGAAGTACTCTGGGAATCACTAGACAATAAATCCATGTAGGGGCGATAGACATTGTCCCTAGGTGATTGGGGCATCATCAGCGCCATTTCGGGCATCATCCCGGACATCCTTGCAGTTCCGCCGGTGTTTCCCCCACCTCAAACGGGAAACGTCTGCGTTTGTGACTCGCTCATGGCGGGAGAATCACTGTCTTGTTCCATTTATCTTCAAAAGAAATGAAAGTAGAGAGAGAGAAACTCGTTAAAACAAGTGGTGCGAATGAAATGAAGTTCAACGAGCCGTATATATAGAGTTTTTTTTTAAAAAAATAAAAAATCGGGACGTCTGTCGTGGAACCGCAATGGCGGACGTCCCGACGGACGTCACCGGAAGCCCTCCGAATACCTCGCGTCTGCCGGGGGAAGTCCGCGTCCGCCTTCTTGCGCCTAATGACGGACGTCCCGCTTGGACATCCGGCACGCCGGTCCGACGTCCGGCGGGAAGTGCGCCATTGCGGATGCTCTAACTCCACCTAACAACTCCTTTTAAAATCTCGTGCCACTCAAGAATGTGGATATCTTGAGTGGCACAGAGAGAGTATTATAATTCCAAGAGAACACTAAATCATATGCACGTCGTATTTTAGTGATGAACCGAATTTATTTATTTTATCTTAGTAACCAAACATGGGATTACAGTACTATTGAGCAAAGCTAATAATAGCCTTACTAGGAATTGAATGAGACCCCGAATTCGGATGATATTTTGCTGGTAGTTCGTCGGTAATTAAGGATGAATAATATTTCATTGAGAGTGGAAATGGAAATGGAAATGGAAATGGAAATGGAAGAGGCCCTCCGAGCATGGATCCGACCACTAAATCTTTCAACTCGTTTGATCATACGCTAAGACAAGTTTATGTGAACAATTTTGATACACGTATAACATACGATGACAGCCAAGTATAATATCATTTCATGTGTGTGCACGGACACGGATGTACATTAGTTCCACAAGGGCAAATGCCCCTCAAAAAAAATTTATTTGTGCTATTTTGAGCATTATTTGTACATTTTTTATAAATATCCTTATAATTTATATATACCTCTTCTCAAATTCTTAAAATACCTTTATCTATATTTTTGTCTCAGGTATATAAAATTTCTGGGTCCGTCCCTGTGTTTGAATCTAAGAAGAGATGAGAAAAAATAAAATGTGCAGAATATATTTAGGGGAAAGAGCATACATAAATGGATTGTACTATCAAGTAGGATTTGAATGAGAAAAAACAGAAGGGTATGTGGGTCATATACACACGTTGTCTTGAGGCAATTCCATGTGCCCACATGGCGCTGCTCTCTCATCATTCACACACATATTTACTCTTCTTCTCCTCCTTCTTCTTCTTCCCTCCCCACTAATCAATCCCATTCCTCTTCCTATTCCTCTCCCACCATAAATAAGTCAACAATAACATCCAACTTATACTAATCTATACCCAAGATTTGATTTTTATGTACCTATCTCTCTCTATGTAGTGAGTTTACACACACACACACACACAACACGCAGTGGAGAAATGGAGAAGGCCAGTAATGGGTTTGTGAGAGCAGATCAGATAGATTTGAAGAGCTTGGATGAGCAGCTCGAGAGGCATTTGAATAGGGCCTTGACTCTGGAGAAGAGCAGGAAGAGTCAAACTCAAGATGATTTCTCCCTCCCCTCCTTCTCCGCCTCCACCGCCGCCGCCGCCGCCGTCGTCCGGAGGCCGAGGCAGGAGTGGGAGATTGACCCTTCTAAGCTGATCATCAAGAGCGTCCTTGCACGTGGCACCTTTGGCACCGTCCACCGTGGCATTTACGACGGCCAAGATGTCGCCGGTCAGTCTCCTACCTTTTCCAATCAACAGATTCCCTTTTTATGAATCCTTTAAAGATGCAAACTTTTTTTATCATTTCTCTCATTGTTACCACCGTGGCTGTGCAAATCTGATTCGATTCATATGTAAAAACAAATCTTTTTCATTAAATAGTAGAAATATGGAGTGTTGATGCCTCTACACATTTGATTTTGGTCCAAAATTAAATCTTTTTGATGTGTCAGTTTGTAATGGTCCATGTTCTCTTGTGGGATAGCTGCAAGAACTCCAAAGATGTCATCTTTTTCCAGTAATTTTGGTTGGGAAGAATTGCTTTTTTTTTGGTGTGTGTGTGTGGATTTGAGAAATTGAGTGTCTTCTTATGGAAGCCGTGACTAGTGGCACGGGTTCAGATTGGGGTTGAAGGTGACTGCCATAACTTAAGCTGGTATTTTAGCTTTCATATGATTCAACCATTTTTTATTTATTTTAATGTTTTGACTTGTGTGTATCTCAGATATCAGAGGAAAAATAGTTGTTTAGTCTTGGCAAAACAGAGGCCTATTATTTTAACTGTAATGATTAAATGAGGATGCATTAGTTAATATTAACTTGTACCTAGAATGCAGGATCTTGGCTTTCTGCTTCAATATAATATAAATCGTGATGCAGTTTGCAGTGATGTTAACTTCAATAACAGTGATCTAGAAACCTGCGTTAGTTAATCTATCATAGATTATGTTTTTGGATTTATTTGCCTTTTGTTGTTTCATGGCATTGCTGTCACAGTTGGTTGGCGTTGGTAATGCAAACTTATTGATTTGCTCAAATGTAGAATTGATTAACATTTCTTATGGAAAATTGAACAGTTTGAATCGGTGATATCGTCTAATCCCGATGAGGAGTGTTCTAACTATGTTTGGATAAGATAAACTCTAAAAAAAAGGGACTAAAAAATGAGAAAGCTTCAATGAGTCAAGGGAAAGTTGGGGACCAAGAATGCAACCTTCTATGTTTAGGACCCACCAAACAGTATGACTATTTATTTCTTCTGAGGGCCTTTTTTGATAGTTGATAGTAACATATTTTCCGAATAGCTTAAATCATATATTTTCAACTAGAACAATGCTGTAGTTGGTATTCACTATTGCACTTCAAAGAAGCTAGAAAAAAAGAAAACGAAGCTTGAGTACACCGAGGTTTAATATAACCCTCAAGAAATCATGGGATCTGAGTCATGTACAGCTCTTTCATAGTTGGGGTTGATTCGTAGATCCCAGTTACAAGTTGTCGCTCTGCAGCTACTACTTCTTTTCCTTGTTGATTCATCATCATTTTGCTGATGTTTGTATGGTTATTAATGTTTGGTAGCCTTATGTGATCCTCAGTTAAACTGCTCGATTGGGGAGAAGAGGGCCACCGGACCGAGGCTGAAATTCAATCCCTAAGAGCAGCTTTCACTCAAGAAGTTGCTGTTTGGCACAAACTCGAGCATCCTAATGTAACAAAGGTCGATCTCCCTTGCTATTTTTTCGGCTTATTTTGTTGATATTTGAAAAGTAATCATGTTTAGGTATATGTGAAAGCTGTAGTCATCCTTGTAGAATCTTCCTGTCACTGACCTTACATTTTCCAAAATCCTTCTGCAGTTTATAGGTGCAACGATGGGCTCTTCAGGGCTAAACATTCAGACAGAAACTGGCCATATTGGCATGCCTAGTAACATATGTTGTGTCGTTGTGGAATATCTTCCAGGCGGTGCATTGAAAAACTACCTCATAAAGTTCAGGAGAAAGAAGCTCGCGTTTAAAGTTGTTGTGCAAATGGCACTAGATCTGGCTAGAGGGTACTTTCCCCATTCGTATTCGTTTACAGTTCTTACAAAATTGTTTCGTGTTGTTTTTTATATCTAGCATCGTCTCGTTTTGGCTTCCTAGGTTAAGTTACCTTCACTCTCAAAAGATTGTTCATAGAGATGTCAAAACAGAGAATATGCTGTTGGACAAGTCACGAACGGTTAAGATAGCTGATTTTGGAGTTGCTCGCATAGAAGCCTCAAATCCAAACGACATGACAGGGGAGACGGGAACTCTTGGATACATGGCTCCGGAGGTATGAGTGCTTTCCATTTTATCGTTTGATTTGCTCTTGGCAAATTGGATTCGTAAATGTGAAAAACGATGAACTGCTGCAGGTTCTAAATGGAAACCCTTACAACAGAAAATGCGACGTCTATAGCTTTGGAATCTGTTTGTGGGAGATATACTGTTGCGACATGCCATATCCCGACCTCAGCTTCTCGGAGGTTACATCAGCAGTCGTGCAGCAGGTAATATATTTATAAAACTTGGGCTCAAAACTTTAACGTTTTGCCTTTTGTGTTGGTTGATCACTCTGTTTGTGGACAGAATTTGAGGCCTGATATACCTAGATGCTGCCCGAGTTCCCTTGCAAACGTGATGAAACGATGCTGGGATGCGAATCCAGACAAGAGGCCCGAAATGGACGAGGTGGTTGCCATGATAGAGGCCATCGATACGTCTAAAGGTGGTGGAATGATCCCGGTCGACCAGCAACAAGGTTGTCTCTGCTTCCGTACAAAACGAGGTCCATGAAGAGTTGGATTCAGTTTTCTTGCAACAAGAAGATGAAGAGCAAGAAATGTGTTTGGTAGTTGTGGATATAGACTAACAAGCTTTGCTGCATATTACTTGCATTGTGTAAAGATTTACAAGTATTATTAATTCATTTTATTACTACTATCTTTTATTTTGTTTACTTATGTAGTTAATAACTTAATATTGAGTGGGGACAAAGTTAGATCAATCGCCCACATATAAAATAAATTTGAATTTGATGAATCTATAATTTTCACGGGGCTCGGATTTTTAAAATGGAGCTTGTAATTTTCAAATTAATCCATCCAAACAAATAGTCTTTTTTGTCATTTTAATCCATCCTATAAATTTATTCTGCGCTTCATTTTAGAAAAAAAAATATTACTAACAATTAAACAATACAGGACTTATAATGTGAGCTCACTATTCATTAACACTATACTACAATCACATTTTTCATTTTCTATTTTACCAATTTCACATTAAAACCTTAACGTCTCCAAAACCTTTATTTATAGGGAAGAGGGATTATTATATACTGGATGTTTGAATTTGAAATTGGATTATAATTTTATACCCTAATAATTTAAGTTTTAATTGTACACTCAAAATTAATAAATACTAGTACAGTAGTACTACTGTTTGGTAGACATTTCATTTCTCCTACACACATGAAACACACACATTGCAATACCGGCAAACGCAAGAATTTGAAATTACAATTTTACATTAAGTATTTAATTTACTAAATAAATAGTTTTCAATTGAATTAAAATACTATAGTTTTAAATTCAATCACATAAAATTATAATTACAACAAACTTAGAAATCAATTGCCAAACACACGCGTAAAAATTTTGTAATTAAAGCATACTAAATTCTGTTATCGGTGGGTGCGATCGATAAAAAAAAATCTCTTATCGATAAAACTACGTCGTTGTAGTAGCAAAACATTATCCTCTTAATTTGTCATGGCGATCATAACTGAAAAGATAAAGGTGATGTGTAATGAGAAATTAACTTTTAGCAGAAGTCTTGTCTTGTAAACGCTAAGTGTATGTTAAAATTAATTTTATTGAATTAATTAAGGTGTGATCTTATCAACAAAAAAGTGTGCTAAAGTTGAGGTTGCAAAGCGTGTAAACATAAGAAAAACATAAAAGTGGAAAACAAGTGTAGACAAAAAGAGTGAGAGAATTTATATTGATGTACTCAAAAGTTATTGTTATTACAGCATAAACACAGGAAACAGTTGTTCATGTGTGGGAAAAACAAATGATAAATGGTAAGCAAGAGCAGATCGACGCTCGAGCATTATTGGTGAGCACATCTCGAATTCAAAAAAATATCGAAACTCTTATGCCTTGTTGTGGGCGTCGTGGAGCTCCAAATCGGATTGCTGCGGGCCTTCGTCTTCATCCCAGTTGGTGGTCTTGTAGTAGTATGCGTACAACCCTAGCTGCACCATTCCAGAGATAACTCCCAAGCCATTTGGAATCTACACCCCACCAAAACAACTCATCAAAAAACATTCAATGGAGTACAATCATGGTATATATGATTGATTACCAAGATGTAGGCATCAAACTTGACGAGAGCATAGGTGGACCACACCATGCCATTGCAGAGGTTGGCCAATGACAGGTAGAAGGGCAAGTACTTCACACTCTGCGTCTTGATAACTCGTTTCTACATCGCATACAAACATGCATAAATAAATAGTTATTAATATACAAATGAATAGATTGTGAGAGAAATGCACCATGACGGTCAGGGGCGATGCGTACATCCCGATGTTCATCACGATGCAAATAAGTCCAACCAGCATGGACCTATTTGTGGTGCCATGGAGGAAGAAGAAGGTGATGAACACGACAAAGAAGAATAAAACGGCTTCTCCAGCTAGTATGAGCAACATTGCTCGCTGATTAAATAGGATTAATCAATAAATCAATTAAGTAACCAGTAATGAATGAATGGATGAATGAATGAATGAATGAATGAATACGCACGCGTTTAGCCCAGGTGTTGGAGTAGACGAAGAAGACGCCAACGTAGACGGACTCAATGACCAAGCCTATGCCATTGATGGTGATGACTAGGAGGCTGTCGGGATGCACAGCGGGCATGCCATATAAGCACCACATTGCGCAGTTGAGAGCCGTCACAAGATAAGGGTGTGGTTTGAAATGCGACACGGATTTCTCTTGCCATATCTTGTGGAATGTTGGGCTACATGCATATAATATGATTCCCAATTAATAATCAATTTGTATGATTTAAATTAATTAAGCATAGGGTTAGAAAATTACAGTGGGGAAAGGAATAGGAAGAAGGAGATCACATTTCCTGCAAATGGGATGAATTCATTATACATTAATCCAATAGATTAATATTGAAGAGAAAATTAGGGTTTGAATAACCAACCAATGATCCCCACAGTGGTCCTCAAGGCATCAGCATCCATAGTCATTTTCAAGCGCTTATGAGACTAAGATGATTAATGAGCTTTTGTTGTAAGAAACTCTTTGTTGTGAGTGATGGTGATTTGAGTGCAAAACTGAAGATATATTTATATGAAAAATTAGAGAAATCTTCGATGCAATCTGACCATTGAATATTAGGACATGTTCACTACATTCATTGTGGGTTCTCATTAAATGAAACAAGGGCATAAATGTGTTTCCTGGGCCCACACAATTCACATACTAAATGGGCGTTCATTGACTCTTAATTGGGCTTCGGATTTGAAGAATTGAATTTTGCCATTTTTTTAACTTGCCCTTTTCCGACTGCCAATGACAGGTTTGCCCCTAACACCATCCCATGAAAACTATTTGCCGCGCACAGACGCACAATTTAGCGGCAATCGAAAATTGAATATTTTTACTCTGCGTAAATAAAGCTTCCAGTTTCATAACAAACACAGAGCATTACTGAAACAAAAATGCAATCCGGAGCGCTGCGAATGAAAGGGTTCGTGCCACCTACTAAACGGCCAATGTCTGCGGCAAAGGTGTGTTCAATAGGTTTGACGCAATTGCAATATTTTTGGTGTTGCTACCATTGTATTTCAGTTAATCAACTTTTGGCCGTTGTGGAATTGGTGTTTATAGGCTCTGTAGGAATGAATTCTTCACCAAGGCAGAAGTTTCGGAAGGGAGACCAGACGCGTAGAATGTGGACGCCGCGTGAGGAAGAGATCATGGCAGTGACACTCCTTGAACTCGTTGCTAGGGGGTGGAAATCAGATAATGGTTTTCGTGCGGGATACCTCACTAAGATCGAGGATAGTATTCGTGCAGAATTTCCAGACTCTGATATCCGCGGGAACCCTCACGTGAATTCAAAAATATCTGCGTGGAATAAGAGTTATGGTTCTTTGCGAAACATTTTGAGTCGGACAGGTATTGGATTCAATAGTGACGGGAAGCACAAGATTGAGTATGATGATGAGCAATGGGAACAAATCGTTCAGGTAATACCTGATCTTTTCAAAGCACTTAACCCTCATTCACACACTCATATGTTGTTAGTTTTTTGGTGTTGTTTGCGAATGATATAAAGACCCGAAATTTCAGGCTGATAAAGAAGCAAAGTTTATGCGCCCAAAGTCTTGGCCGTTGTGGGATACATGGAAGATTGTTTTTGGCAATGATCGTGCCGGAGGCGGTGGGGCGGAGCAACTAGACGGAGCGGCTGCTGGAGCGCGTTCCCAACAGTCTGGGGGCAGTCAATCCAACGACAACTACTACTATCCTTCCTTCGATGATTTTTCCCCCGGTGCAAGCATTCCCGTAAATGATATTCCTGATGTTAATGACCACGTTTCAGGACAGAGTGAGCAGGGGACATCAGCCAACAAAGCTAGCAGCCTCAAAGGAAAAAATGTCTCCGGCGACACTGCAATGACGGAGTTTCTTGCAAATCTACACTCGGAGACCAATGCAAGGCTGGAGGTCATCTCGTCAAGGATCGGATATGAGTTTGACCTGGCCAAGGCTAGAGAGGATGTGTTTGAGAAGCTATGTACTGTGGATGGCCTTACTCTAGCGCAACGATATCAGTTATGCAACATCTTGGGTGACAAGCCTCAGCGACTCCATATATTTACTTGTATGCCGGAAGCTGCTAGACTTGGGTACGTGTTGATGCTTATCGATGAGAATCGCAGGGGGATCTGAATGATCGTTTTATAGTTGGTATGGCTATTACTTTTGCCCTCTTTTGGTATGTGTAAGCTAGTATCTAAATTGTCAGACCGATCTTTTATTTTTTGAAGAATAGTTATGTACGTGGGACGTGTATGATGAGCTGCAACACTGAAATCTTATTTCGGTTTATTGGTGACAAATTCTGTTAATGAATGCTTTCGTGATGTTGGTTGTAATTAGCAGTCTTTGGTATACTTTGATACACGAATTAGACCTTCTTCTGAATGTCTCAGAATAGAGATAAAACAAAGAAGCAACCCCTTCTCATAATATATCATATATTTAGATAGGCATCAATGCAGGCCCTAATGGTCTGCAAATATGGTGATAATAATACATCCGCAAAAGTCATATAAGGAGATCAGACAACAACGTCCCAAACTACATTGTATCACATGCAAAATTCACACAGTGTGAGTCACATGAGGACTCTTGTCACCCTGCTTCCGTCGCTCATTTGTGAAGATGTGGCAACCCCCCAATGGGTGAGTAGGAACCACAACAGCTTCCCTTCGGGGAGATATACAGCTGACCAGCAGGAGCGAGCATATGCGGTGGGGGTTTTCGATAAGTCCTCCCCTCCTTGGACCTCACTTGTGAAGGCCCATCAGAAGAACATTTGTGCTGGACTCCATGTCCATAATTGGATGTTCTTCGTCAAACAACTTGCGTCGAACAGGTCCACGAGGAAATGTCACCGGGGAGTTAACTTCTTCGTCAAATGTTCCTGCAACAAACAAAGATGACTCACTTGGAAGCTTCTCCATGTTGTCGGATGGGACAATAACTTCCGTTGAATGCTCCAATTTCACGTCGCCCATCCCAAATAGACACGCAAGGGTAGGAAAGATGGGCTCTTCGTGATGGTAGTATGCTTTGGCCAATTCATATTTCTACACAACATAGACGGGTAGACGATGCACAACAAGACAAATATTGTTATTTGATAAGTCGTATTCTAGGCTTTGGTCACTGGTCAGTATGATGTGCATAATTGAATTATATCTGCAAAACAGTTGCGTAAGTGTGCAGGTTGAGTGTTCTAGCCAGTAGGCAAAGCTTCGGATACTTCAGACGAAAAGGGCGCCAGGAGGGTGCAATACTGGCCAGGATGCATGCAAATAAAGGTTCGAGATGGAGAAGAAGGATAGCTGGGGCTGGTCAACCGCAATTAAGGGCAGAGATGTCATTTCGCAATGAGGTTTTACCCTAAAATCAAGGGCAAGCCTCCCTATAAAAGGAAGCCACTTGGAGAGATAAAACACTGATCTAGATACCATCATCACTCTTAGGTAGAAATCTCTCGGTAGTTCAGTTCTTCAGCCCAGTCCAGATTCTCATTCCTCACCACAACCATGATTACCTGAGTTCCAGAAGTTCGCCGGAGTTCCAATTGTTCTCATTTCAGCCAGTGTGATCGTAGTTTAGCTGTTTCATCGCCTGGAGTGGCAAACAATCTTTAATCGCTTTCGAAGTTTATTTTCACTTGCTTTTCTTACGTTGGATTTGTGAAATTTTCTCTATTTTCTGACTTAAAGTATTTTGGTTGTGATCCAAACGTTTATTTGCTATGAATTTGCTTTTGATGTTTTCTTGCGTTTGATTTCCTTTCCTCCTGCCTAGATAACTTAGATTCAGCTGCATTAGTAATTTTCAAGTGTTACAAGCATGTTTTCATTCCCGATTGGTAGATCTGAGTTTATAAGTCTAGATAACTTTTAGATTTTGGTTCTGAAATGGTTAAGTGTGGAAATCTAGTTTACGTGAGTTTCGCCACCTTGCATGTCAACCAGTAAGCATGATTTACAGTTTCACTAGTGTAATCTTTGAATTTGATGTTAAAATCGGTGGATCTGAGTTGTGATTTGTTGAATCTGAAGTTGTTCATAGAGTCTGGATTGTTGTTTGATTTTCGATCATGTTGTTTGGAGAAGATGATGTCCACATCCTAGTTTTGGGACCACTTTTACTTTTTGGGTTACTTTATGCTTTTTAGTAGTCACCCTGGGGCAGACTGCTTGTGATGTGAAGCCCCATGTTATCGCAATTCTGCCTACGTACTGCGGGAAGAGCTATGAATGCCCTTACGAGTTCCTTCATGAGTTTTGTAAGATTTGTAGGGCGCAGAGGAGGCCAGCAGGGGCAACCGAGGATGACTACAGATTGAAGGCTCTGCCGTTCGTTTTGAAAGGAGAGGCAAACACCTGGTTCATGCGACTGCCTCCTAATTCCATCGAGAGTTGGGCCGACTTCAAGTCAGCTTTCCTAGGAGAATTTTTCCCGTCATTGAAGACGAGCGTGCTGAAGAGAGAGATCACTAGTGTGAAGTAAGGGTACGATGAGCCCTTGAGTGATTATTGGGCGAAGTACATGGGCCTCTTGGATGCGTGTCCCAACCATCCCATGGCGGATATAGAGGTACATCATACCTTTTATGAGGGAATGAACAAGGCAACAAAGGACCTAGCAAACTCCTCGTTAGGAGGAAGCTTCACGCAGTTGAGGGTCAGCGAAGCTAAGAGGATCCTAGGGAAACTTTTGAGCGCGAAGAAGGAGTACGACAATTCAAGAGATGGTTACAGCAGAGAAAGGATTGCCAACGCCTTGTCTACTGACCAGGAGCAGAAGATCGAGCAAAAGATGGATTTGAAGAAGGACGAATTGAAGAAGACACTCCTGAGCGCAATCGAGAAGAATGCACCACCGACTTCCCCAGCTGGGAACTATAAGGGTGCAGAACAGGGAAACCAAGGACCGAGCTATGATCAGCCTAATGACTTCGTGAATATGGAGCAAGTCAACGCTGCTGGGTATTATAATTCTAGTGGGCATTGGATCCAGGGGAGACAACGGGATGCACCATGGAGGGACCATCCGAACTTTCGATGGGGAGATGGGGGCCAAAATCAAAACCAAGGTCCAAGTCAGAACCAATACCACTCTCACCCGAACCTGAATTTCAACTGGAGCCCAGAAAATCCAAACAACCAGTTCAACTGGTCAGGAAGGAACCAACAATCCCATAGTCAACAACCTCAAAACCAACACCCACAAAACCAAAACCCTGTTTATGTACCACCCCACCAGAGAAACTTTCAAAATTACCAGAATCAGCCTAACCAGGGTCCGCAACATCAGCAAAACCAAAACCAGTTCCAAAACCAGAACCAGAACCAATATCACCATGACCAGTACAACCCTCCTGGTCAGTATATCCAATACCCACCTAACCAGAACCAACAAAACTTCCAAAATTTCCGTCCAAACCAAAGTTCCCAGTATAACCAGCACCAAGGCCCAAATCAGTCACAATATCCCAACAGGACAAGACGATCCATGGAGGACATGATGGGAGAATTTCTCGCATCGCAGCAAGGTATCAAGGGTGAGTTGCAATCCCACAACGAAGTAGTGCAGGGGATGCAAAATGCCCAGAAGGAATATAAAGTGAACATGGATATGATGAACAGACAGTTGGCCCAACTGGCCAGTTCGTTGGGTGATTTGAGAGGAAATTCAGGGAAACTCCCTTCTACAGTCCATATACCCGAAAAAGAGAATGTTAGTAAGGTGACACTGAGGTCCGGCACCACCTATGAAGGACCCCAACTGAAAAAAGCCAATGGAGAACCGAGTGGGATAAAAAAAAATGGGCGATACCATTTCATTGGAAAAGCTAAATAAACCCATGCCTCGGATGCAGGATCCGTTTTTCTTGGATGAAGAACCGTCAAGGAACAGTGAAACCGGAGGCATGCAGCCCAAGGTGGACTCATCTAAGGAGAAGGAACTGACGAAGGAAACTCCAGCCCAGAATGCACCCGAGAAAGACTCCGGGAAGGCTGTTGAGGGACCGACGGAAGGAACTAAAGGGGAGAGGCCATTCCCTTTCCGTTTTGTTACCAAGAGAAAGAAAGAAAACCCAGTGGACTACATGTCAATTTTTGGGAAGCTGGATGTCACCATACCATTCCTCCAAGCCGTGAAGTTACCCCCGCTTGGGAAGTTCATCAAAGAGTTCATAGCTGGGAAGGCCCGGGAGAATGGAAAAATCATGGTGGAAGGGATAGCGTCAGCAATAGTGCAGGAGAAGCTACCGCCCAAGAGGGCCGATCCAAGTATGTTCACTCTACCTATAATTATAGGAGATGTAAAGGTTGAGCATGCAATGTGTGATCTGGGAGCGTCTATAAATGTCATGCCATTGTCAATCTATAACCGGTTGAAAGGAGTGAAGTTGACAAGTACTAGGGTGTTGATCCAACTAGCTGATAGGTCATGCATAAGTCCTGAGGGTGTTTTAGAGAATGTGTTGGTTATAGTGCATGATTTTACCTATCCCGTTGACTTTTATGTGATCAAAATGAGTGAGTCTGAGGCTAGGGAATCTAGTGGTATCTTGTTGGGGAGACCATTTTTGAGAACAGCCAAAACAATAGTAGACATGGCTGAGGGGACAATTTGCATTGATTTCCATGGGGAGAAATTTACTTTTGATATCAATGAGGCCATGAAGAAGCCTATCGACTCTGAAAATTTATGCTATGTTGATGTGATTGACCCCCTAGTCCAAGATTTTCTTGAGACCGAATTATTGCAGGAGAAACTCTAAGCTTTAGATGTGTATGAGCAGGCTGACGTAGAAGCTGCTGCATGATGTGATCTGATCAGTAGCCAAGGGTTGACTGATGAAGAAATAGGAGTGATCAGGGAATTTTGCCAGAAATCGGAGTTTATAGGAGCCGCAGGGGCTCAGCTACCGGCCAGTATAGAGGAATCCTTAGGGGGAGAATTAGAAAAATAAGGTGAAACTGAAAGAAACCCTCTACCCGAAGACACACTTCCACCCCAAGTTGAGCTGAAGAAACTGCCATCGAATCTGAAGTATGCCTTCCTCGGAAAGGAGAGCTCATATCCAGTGATCATCAGCAGCAGCCTTACAAAGGAACAAGAGGTTAGGCTACTGACTGTGCTGAGCAAGAACAAGAGAACAATTGGATGAAGTCTTACAGATTTAGTGGGAATAAGCCCCGACATCTGCATGCACCACATTTGGCTGGAGGAAGGAGCAAAGGCACACCGAGACGCGCAGAGGAAAGTAAACCCTAACATGCAGGAGGAAATATTGAAGGAAATCCTGAAGTTGTTGTCGCTAGGGATTATCTATTCAGTGCCGGACAGCGAGTGGGTCAGCCCCATTCACATGGTCCCAAAGAAGTCGAGGATCCAAGTCGTTCAAAATGAGAGGAATGAGCTGATACCAACGAGGCTAGTCACAGGTTGGCAAATGTGCATAGACTACCGCAAGTTAAACAACGCAACCAGAAAGGACCATTTCCCTTTGTCTTTCATCGATCAAATGTTGGAGCGACTAGCTGGAAAGAAGTACTTTTATTTTCTAGATGGGTACAACGGATATTTCCAAATTTACGTGGATCCTGAGGACCAGGACAAGACCACCTTCACTTGCCCATTCGGAACCTATGCATACAGACGCATGCCTTTCGGCCTATGCAACGCTCCAGGTACGTTTCAACGATGTATGATGAGCATATTCTCCGATTTGATTGAGGACTCTATAGAGATATTCATGAATGACTTCACGGTCTACGAAGACTCTTTCGACTTATGCCTTCTTCATTTGGACATAGTTCTAGAGCGGTGTCAAGCAAAAAGTCTGGTTTTGAATTTTGAGAAGTGTCATTTTATGGTCACCGAGGGGATTGTTCTAGGACACGTGGTCTCAGAGAGAGGAATCCAGGTGGATCGAGCCAAGGTGGATGTTATATCCAAATTGCCGTTCCCTACTGATCAGAAGGAGATAAGGGGTTTTCTGGGGCACGCCGGATTTTATCGAAGATTTATCAAGGATTTCTCCAAGATCGCCCAACCCCTTACCCGACTTCTCAGAATGAAGTGGAGTTTGTTTTTGATGAGCAATGCAAGGCTGCTTTCAACCTTCCCAAGGAAAAGCTGATATCCGCACCTATCATACAGGCTCCTGACTGGGAATATCCTTTCGAAGTAATGTGTGACTCCAGCGACTATGCAGTGGGAGCCGTACTGGGTCAGAAGATCGATGGGAAGAGGTACGTAATTTTTTATGCATCTAAGACTCTGAATCAAGCCCAGCGGAATTACGATACCACTGAAATGGAGATGCTGGCAGTGGTGTATTCTTTCGAGAAGTTCCGGCCACATTTATTGGGATCCAAGGTCATCGTATATACTGACCATGCAGCGATTAAGTATCTGATTGCCAAGAAAGAATCCAAACCCCGTTTGATCCGATGGGTACTCTTGTTACAAGAATTTGATTGGGAGGTGGAAGATAAGAAATGAGTCGAGAACAAGGTGGCAGGCCATTTGAGTAGAATAGTGCAAGATGGAAACAGCGAAGAGGTGCACAACAAGTTTCCAGAGGAGCATTTATGTGAGGTAATTTTTGAGGTCAGGAAAATTGACTGGGAAGAAGTGATGAAGCTTACTGGCCAGTACGATACAACAAAAGGAAAAGAAACGGTAGGGCAAGAACCATGGTGATATAAACGGGAAGTCCAAGGCCCGGGCTGACCCGACCACGACTCCCCTTAAGCTGCCCGGAAGGCCCGTCACGAGATCAATGAGACAAAGGCTTCGGGAAGGCGTTTCAAACTTCATTAGGAGGGGAATGGAGGAGGCAGATGGAATGCCCGGTCGGGCGAATCCACACCTCCAAAACGCCCGACCGGGCGTTTGTGCGCTGAGCATCGTCCACAGTCCAGAAAGTTCGCCCGACCGGGCGATTTCACCATCCCAGAACGCCCGACCGGGCGTTTGTGCGCTGAGCATCGTCCACAGTCCAGAAAGTTTGCCCGACCGGGCGATTTCACCATCCCAGAACGCCCGACCGGGCGTTTGAAGAAGCAGCGCCGAATCCAGAAAGTTCGCCCGACCGGGCGATTTCACTTTCCCAAAACGCCCGGCCGGGCGATTCAACTTTTACATCCGATTTTCCTTGTGTTTTTAGCCCTTTTCTTGGGTTTCCAACCCTAACTATAAATATCCTTTTTGTAAGACTTTAAGGGCAGACTTTGATGAATGTTATTATGAAGACTCCTTTGAGAGCATCTCCCATGTGAGATTTCTATCCAAATTCCTACATTGTAGGTTGCTTGTTTTATGTTCATTTGGCTAAATCAAGTATAGGTATGCATTTATGGTTGTGTAGTCATGAATGTGGAGCCAATGGAGTGTTTGCTTTGGGTGAAAGTAGCCTAGGGTTGCCCACATCTCTTTGTGGGAGGTCATAGGTCCTCAAAGAGGATTCCTCCTTCTTTACACTTTCTTCTCACCTTCTTTCTCTCCATCCAAAACCATTTTGAGTTTAGTTTTTGTGGCTAGCTCAACTTATCTTTACTTTATCTTTGAAAACACAAAAAAATTGAAATCAAACACCGCTTTGGGTATTTCTTGGGCACATGGAAGGTTTCCCTCACAAGGAACCTTTATCATTTGGTATCTAGAGCCTAGGTGCCTACCAAGTGTTTGATTTTAAACCTCTATGAAATTTCATTTTCCTTGTTTTTCCTTATTTCTTTTGTTTTAGCCTTTGCTTGTTTATTGGTCAATTGTTGTAGGATTGAGCTGATTTTTGGTGTGCATGAACCTTGATATATGAACTATTGTCCTGAAAAATCTCAGCCAAAAATTCTATCATTTGATAGGTCAAATTAATGTGTGAAGTTGCTGCCCTGTTTTGTGCCCTAGTTTGACAGATTTGGGGAAAACGTAAAATCGAGGGTCTTCTCGAAAACCTGCTATATTGGGGATATTTTTCCCTCTTTCTAAACCCTTTAATCTTGTTATCTACCAAGTTTCATCAATTTTGGGGTTGGGTAGCCATATCAAAAAAATTTCCTAAAGATCAGCCAAGAGTTACATAAATTTTCAGCTCAACTAAGTTTGTTTGTTAGCTTCCTTAGGCATTGAACCTTACTTTCACATGCTTGATTGGCCTTACTTGCTTGGTTATATTGCCTATGTGTATACCTTGATTGATTTGTCTTAGCGCTTGCATTTTGGAAGTTGGATATTGAGAGTGAGTGAACCTAGCCCTCACTATATTCTAAGCCTTTTTCCGAGTGACATTGGTGAGTGAATTGGGGGTGGGATTACCAATTGGGAAGTGAGTTCTTACTAAAATCTCCCCTTCTTGTGTGTGTGAGTGTGGATTTTACTAACCCTTAGGACTAGATCCTAGTTTTTTTTTTTATTTCTTATTGTAGGTACCATTGTGAATGCCACCTCGTACTAGATCCACCACGATGGGGGATCCGCAACCGGGTGCGAGCACGAGTCTTAGTGTGGCGGGGGATGAGTTGAAAAACTTGATGGAAAAAATTATGACGGATTTGAGGGATCTAAAAGAAGGCCAAACCACAATGCATGTCACTCAAGATGCTATGTTCGGGGATTTGAAGGAACTCAAGGTGAACCAAGCATCCATCCATGAAAACCAAACTTTTCTCCACGACGAGCTCAACGCTTTGAAGGCCGTGCGACTATCAAGGTCAAACACCCCTAGGAGCAATCACACACATCATGATGCCTCCGAGGGGAGTAATGGAGAGGAAGAGCCATATGGTTGGTACGATCATGGGGGGCGCGGGGGACAAGGAGGAGGACGGAATGGGAATAGGAATGGTAGGTTCGGGAACATGATGGGCGGAAGAGGAAATGGAAACATGGGGCACCATGGGTGGAATGGTAGGCATGGAAGATATAGAAACTATGAGGAGGAGATGGAGCCGCGGTATGATGATCCCACCAAGTCTATCAAGCACACATTTCCCGAGTTCCACGGCAAGTTTGATCCCGAGGCCTACTTGGAATGGGAGTCACAAATGAGCAAAATTTTCTCACTCCATAACTTTTTGGAAGGTGATAAGGTGAAGGTGGCAATAGCCGAGTTTCGTGGCAATGCGGATACATGGTGGAATGATACGATGAGGAGGAGAAGGATGGTTAGGGGAGGGGAAGTGGGTTCGTGGGCGGAGTTGTGTGAGCTCATGAGGACTACCTTTGTACCAAAGTCCTATTTCCTCCGACTTCGAGGGGAGTTTCAAGATTTGAAGCAAGGGACGAAGAGCGTAATGGAGTACTACTATGAACTCCTATCATTGATGAGCAAGGTAGGGGTGGAGGAGCGAGAAGAGGCGACTCAAGATCGATTTATCCATGGCCTTAACATCAACTTGAAGCACAAGGTGCAAGTGGAGGCATTGAGGGGAATTTCCTTGGACGAGGTGATTGGGTTTGCCGACACTTTTGAGAGGCAAAGTAAGGAGTTGGTTTCTAGCCGGGCTAAATGGGCGTCTAGCCAAACCGGAGGGACGGGGACTAGCAAGTGGAGTGCTCCCGGCAAGAAGGTGGAAAACATGGCCAATCCAAACACCCAAGGGAGGCCGATCGCGAAGGCTCTACCGGGTACTCAACCTATTAAAGCTATAGCCCCTATGGAAGACAAGAAGGTTCAATGTTTCAAGTGCAAGGGGTATGGCCATTATGCACGCGAGTGCCCAAACCAACGGGTAATGGTTATCGGGCAAGATGGTAGCGTGTATAGTGAGGAAGATGAAGAAGATGGGGAGGGTGTGGGCACTAAAGAAGTGAGCCCGGACACCGACATAGCTTTTTCTAGTGGCGAAGAAGAAGATACACCCTTAAGGGCTATGGTTGTACTCCGAATGCTCAATGTACAACCCAACCTTGAGGAGCATAAGGAGCAAAGGTGCAACATCTTTCATATGAAGTGTAAGGTGAAGTCCAAGACGTGCTTGGTCATCATAGATGGAGGGAGTTGTACAAATGTGGTGTGTGACCGGTTGGTGGCCAAGTTGGGATTGAAGGTACTTAAACACCCAAACCCCTACAAATTGCAATGGTTAGGGGACTCCGGAGAGTTGAGGGTGAAGGCTCAATGCAAAGTTCCATTGAAGATTGGAGAAGTTGAGGAAGACATCCTATGTGATATCATTCCTATGACGGCATGTCATGTTTTGCTAGGGAGGCCATGGGAGTTTGATAGAAGGGCCTACAAAAATGGCTTCACGAATGAGTATTTCTACATGCTCAACGGGTTGAAGGTTCGTTTGAAGCCATTGCTACCTAGTGCCGTGTTTGAGGCTAGCCAACATCTACAAAAGGAAAGAGAGAGAGATAGGGAAAAAAGGCTAGTAGAAGAATGTGAGCTAAAAAAGCCAAGTGAGAGTGGGGGGTGGTGAGAGAAAAATAAAAGCGCCCAAAGGAGAGCACCCACAAACAAGAGGGGGAAAGGAATGTTTGATAGCTAGTAAAACCGACCTTGGGTGGGCACTAAACAATCACCCCTCCGTTCTCCTCGTGGTCCGTAAGGATTTGTGCTTAGCTACTAACCTTGACCCGTATCCTTTGATTGTCCAAAGTGTGTTGCAGGAATTTGAAGATGTATTCCCGGAAGAACTCCCGAGTGAACTCCCTCCCATGAGGGGGATCGAGCATCAAATTGACCTTTTGCCGGGATCATCACTCCCAAACCGGGCCGCATACAAGGCGAACCCCAAGGAGACACAAGAGCTACAAAGGCAAGTCGAGGAACTCCTTGCCAAAGGTCTAATTCGTGAATCTCTATCTCCTTGTGCCGTACCCGTCATTCTTGTACCTAAGAAGGACGGAAGTTGGAGGATGTGTGTAGATTGTAGGGCAATTAACAAAATCACCATCAAATATAGACACCCTATACCTAGGTTAGACGACATGTTAGAGGATCTTTGTGGCTCTATATGTTTTTCTAAAATTGATTTGGCTAGTGGATATCACCAAATTCGCATGAAAGAGGGAGATGAATGGAAAACCGCTTTCAAAACCAAATTTGGCTTATATGAATGGCTTGTGATGCCTTTTGGTTTGACTAATGCCCCTTCTACATTCATGCGTTTGATGAATCATGTACTTCGTCCTTTTATTGGGAAATTTGTGGTGGTATATTTTGATGATATCTTGATTTATAGTCGTAGTGTTGAAGAGCATGCTAGTCATCTTAGGAATGTGCTTGAAGTGTTGAGAATGCATACTTTATATGCCAAGTTGCCTAAATGCACTTTTTGTGTTGAGGAAGTTGTGTTTCTTGGTTTTGTTGTGGGAAAGGAAGGAGTGCGGGTAGATGAGGAAAAGGTGAAAGCCATTAGGGAATGGCCAACACCTAGGAATGTGAGTGAGGTTAGGTCCTTTCATGGCCTTGCTAGCTTCTATAGGAGGTTTGTTAGGGATTTTTCCACAAAAGCTTCACCCTTGAACCACCTTGTCAAAAAAAATGTTGAGTTTAAGTGGGGGGAGGAGCAAGAGAGAGCGTTTAGTACTTTGAAAAATGACCTCACGCATGCTCCCTTACTAGCACTCCCCAATTTTGATAAAACTTTTGAACTTGAGTGTGATGCAAGTGGTGTGGGGATCGGGGGAGTTCTCATGCAAGAGGGTAAGCCCATAGCTTACTTCTCGGAAAAACTAAATCAAGCCCAATTGAACTACCCCACATACGACAAGGAGTTGTATGCTATAGTCCGTTGCCTTGAGAATTGGCAACACTACTTGATGCACAAGGAGTTTGTGATACACACGGATCATGAGTCTATTAAGTTCTTAGGAGGTCAACATAAACTTGATAAAAGGCATGCTAAATGGAGTGTTTTCCTAGAGACTTTTCCCTATGTCATTAGGTACAAGAAGGGAAAGGACAATGTGGTTGCCGATGCTCTTTCTAGGAAGCCTTTTGAGACCTTGCATGATGGCACTTTACTTGTGAGTGATACCGTGTGTTTGAGAAAGCGTGTGCTTACTATGTGTGCCTCCAAATATGTTGGATTTGAGTTTATTAAAGACCTTTATGAGCATGATCATGACTTTTCTTCTATTTACGGAGCTTGTGAAAAAGGTGCTTTTGATAAATACTATAAGTTGGATGGCTATCTTTTTAGAGAGAATAGGTTGTGCATACCTTCATGCTCTTTGAGAAACTTGTTGATTAAGGAGGCTCACCTAGGGGGCCTAATGGGTCATTTTGGGTTGCTTAAAACTTTTGACATACTAAGTGAGCATTTCTTTTGGCCTTGCATGAAGAAGCATGTTGAAAAGTTTTGTAGTAGTTGCTTAGAGTGTAGGCAAGCCAAGTCTAAATCTAACAATTATGGTCTTTACACCCCTTTGCCTACTCCTACACATCCTTGGGTAGACTTGTCCATGGACTTTGTTCTAGGTCTCCCAATGTCTCCTCGGAAAAATGATAGCATCTTTGTGGTGGTGGATAGGTTTTCCAAAATGGCTCACTTCATTCCATGTCGGAAGACAAGTGATGCCAAATTCATTGCTAGTTTATTTTTCAAGGAGGTTGTAAGAATCCATGGGGTCCCGAGAACTATTGTAAGTGATAGAGACGTCAAATTTTTGAGTTTCTTTTGGAAAACGCTTTGGGGTAGGATGGGCACCAAACTTCTTTTCTCTACCACCGCACATCCCCAAACGGATGGTCAAACGGAAGTCGTAAACCGCTCATTGGGAACTCTTCTCCGTGCCTTGGTTTTTGAAAATAAAACTTCTTGGGAAGAATGTTTGCCTATAGCCGAATTTGCTTATAATAGGACCATACATTCCACCACCCAACAATCTCCTTTTGAGGTTGTCTATGGTTTCAATCCACTCACCCCGTTGGACTTGTCCACGGCCGATTTGCCTCTGTCTTATATGGTTGATGTAGGTGGGATGAAGAAGGCCAAGTTTGTACAAGACTTGCACACTCGAGTGCAAGAACGAATCCGCAAGATGGGGGAACAAGTAGCTCAAAGGGTGAACAAAGGGCGAAAGAAAATGTTGTTCAACCCCGGAGATTGGGTTTGGGTACACTTTCGGAAAATACGTTTTCCCGACAAAGCAAAATCCAAGCTTGCCCCGCGAGGGGATGGCCCATTTATGGTCCTAGAGCGTGTGAACGACAATGCCTACATCATTGATCTTCCCGGTGAGTATAACGTGAGTTGTACTTTTAATGTGGCTGACTTGAGCCCGTTTGATTTTGTAGGGGACGACCCAGATTTGAGGACAAATCCTTCTCAAGAGGGAGAGGATGATATAAACGGGAAGTCCAAGGCCCGGGCTGACCCGACCACGACTCCCCTTAAGCTGCCCGGAAGGCCCGTCACGAGATCAATGAGACAAAGGCTTCGGGAAGGCGTTTCAAACTTCATTAGGAGGGGAATGGAGGAGGCAGATGGAATGCCCGGTCGGGCGAATCCACACCTCCAAAACGCCCGACCGGGCGTTTGTGCGCTGAGCATCGTCCACAGTCCAGAAAGTTCGCCCGACCGGGCGATTTCACCATCCCAGAACGCCCGACCGGGCGTTTGTGCGCTGAGCATCGTCCACAGTCCAGAAAGTTTGCCCGACCGGGCGATTTCACCATCCCAGAACGCCCGACCGGGCGTTTGAAGAAGCAGCGCCGAATCCAGAAAGTTCGCCCGACCGGGCGATTTCACTTTCCCAAAACGCCCGGCCGGGCGATTCAACTTTTACATCCGATTTTCCTTGTGTTTTTAGCCCTTTTCTTGGGTTTCCAACCCTAACTATAAATATCCTTTTTGTAAGACTTTAAGGGCAGACTTTGATGAATGTTATTATGAAGACTCCTTTGAGAGCATCTCCCATGTGAGATTTCTATCCAAATTCCTACATTGTAGGTTGCTTGTTTTATGTTCATTTGGCTAAATCAAGTATAGGTATGCATTTATGGTTGTGTAGTCATGAATGTGGAGCCAATGGAGTGTTTGCTTTGGGTGAAAGTAGCCTAGGGTTGCCCACATCTCTTTGTGGGAGGTCATAGGTCCTCAAAGAGGATTCCTCCTTCTTTACACTTTCTTCTCACCTTCTTTCTCTCCATCCAAAACCATTTTGAGTTTAGTTTTTGTGGCTAGCTCAACTTATCTTTACTTTATCTTTGAAAACACAAAAAAATTGAAATCAAACACCGCTTTGGGTATTTCTTGGGCACATGGAAGGTTTCCCTCACAAGGAACCTTTATCACATGGTATGCAGACCTAGCCAACTACCTAGTGACTGGAGAGCTGCCAGAAGTACCGAGTATTACCAAGGCCCAAAGAATGAAGATTAAGAGTGAAGCAAAATACTACTTTTGGGACGACCCCTATCTGTGGAGAGTGGGATCCGATCAAGTGATAAGGAGATGCGTTCCTGACTGGGAGCAAAGGGACGTATTGACACATTGCCACTCCTTGGCATGTGGATGACACTTCGGTCCTAAGAAGACGGCAAGGAAGATTCTGGATAGCGGCTTTTATTGGCCAACGCTCAACAAGGACGCGTACGAGTTCTGCAGAAGTTGTGAGCGCTGTCAACTGATCGGTGGGATATCTGCAAAAGATGAGATGCCCCAAGTTCCGGTAATTGTCTGTGAGTTATTCGACATATGGGGAATGGACTTCATGGGTCCTTTTCCTTCGTCCTATGGCAATTTGTATATCCTAGTTGCAGTGGATTACGTCTCCAAGTGGGTAGAAGCCAAGGCAACAAGCACGTGTGAAGCAAGAGAGGTGGCCAAGTTTCTGAAGAGTCATATTTTCAGCCAGTTCGGAGTGCCAAGGGCGATCATATCGGACCAAGGTACACACTTCTATAATCGCACAATTGAAGCCTTAATGAATAAATACGGTGTGCACCACAGACTATCAAGTCCCTACCATCCACAAGCAAACGGTCAAGTGGAGATTTCTAACCGCGAGATAAAGAAGATTTTGGAGAAGACTGTCAACCCTTTGAGAAAGGACTGGAGTGCAAGGGTAGAGGATGCTCTATGGGCCTATCGTATAGCCTACAAGACTCCCATAGGAATGTCCCCGTACCGGATTGTTTTCGGAAACATGTGCCACTTACCCGTTGGGATTGAGCACCGAGCATACTGGGCAGTACAGCAAGTAAATGTGGATGCTGCAGCCTGTGAAGAGGAAAGAAAGCTGCAGTTGCAGGAGTTGGAGGAACTCAGATTGGAATCGTTCGACTCAGCCATGTGGTACAAGGAGCGAACCAAATTGTGGCACGACAGGAATCTGAGGACCAAGGATCTCCATGTTGGGCAGAAAGTACTACTCTTCCAGTCGAGACTGAAGCTCATGCCTGGGAAACTCAAGTCGAAATGGACAGGGCCTTATATCATAATTGCACTCCGTTCTAATGGAGCGGTGGAAATTTCAGGGAGTATTCCTAACTCTGAATCTTTTATCGTGAATGGACATAGACTGAAAATATTTAGGGAGAATAGTGAGGTGGGTGTAGTGGATGAGATTCCACTACAACCACGTACTTTGGCCGCATACTGACCAGTAGGATAGGAATTTGGAATTCCACTGGGCCAATTCTTTTGAAAGTCTCCATATATAGGCCAAGTAGAGTTCCAAATTGCCTAAGAGATATGTAAATATTGTAAATACGTAGTTAATTTTCGCATGTAATATAATTTCTAAAAATCCAAAAAAAATATTTTCGCTCCTTAATTATTTTGGAGTATGCATTGACCACGAGACTACTTATCTGGTGCAACTCCAATTTTATTTAAGTGCCTATTTTAACTATTTTCCGTGTTAGGTAAGAATAGGGGGAAATTTGAATTATGGCTTTTGCAGCTTTGCAGGTGGGGCAGCGAAAGGACGGGCATTGTCCAATCAGAAGGCAGCCCGCTCAACCGTCTTCGACACGTGATAAGGGTGACCTGGAACCGCCAAATGCCGGTTGAAGTGACCTACAACTACACTCTCTCTCCCAAATAACCATGTCGTCTCTCATTCTCCCTGACAAACCCTCATTTCCATTTTCTCTCTTCCAAATTTCCTTTCCATCTCCACCAGAAATCGAACCCAACTTTCCACCACCCAATCACCGTTTTCAACCATGGGAAGGAAAGCATTCGCAATAAAAATAAAACCCCCTTCAAACCGCCGGGAAGAGGTCCTAGAAACACAACAGCCGCGAGAAGAACCACCGTCCACCCAACCACCGCCGAACCCACAACCATCAGAGCCGGCTCCGCAAGCACCAGCGATGATCTCTTTAGACGCAATGGCAGAGTTTCTTAGGCTGCAAGATCCGACCAGAAATTGGGCGGCGGAGTTGGCAAATTTCAGCCGAATCGGAGGACAGAGAAGCGTGACCGGAGCAAGCCCGACAGTAACCGTATCAGAAACAAGCGCGCAGCCCTCGGCACAACCTCCATCTACCATGCCGACTTCCCCAATGACTCCACAAGAAGAGGAATCTCCCACTGAAGCCGAACCGTCAGAACCCTCGGAACCCTTTCTGAGCCACCAAGAGACAGAGCCCATGGATGTTAACCCTATTGCGGCCTATTACGATTCTGATCCAGAAGAAAGGAAGGTAAGGCTGAGGAAGGAGAAACAAGGCCAAGAGGGAAGAAGTGCAGCTGAGGAGACGCCGGTCGCAGAAACCGTCCATCACGAAGTGGCTAGAGGGGAGATAGATCTGAACGAATCAGCCCAGAAGCGGAACCTCATGACTGACGAGGAGTTCGATTCGATTGTGAATAGGGTGAACCAAAGAGAAGAAGGCACGGCCTCGATGGCTGAGGGTCTAGACTTCGCATTGGGGGCAGTAGGAGAGAGTGAAGAGACAGGGGTAGTACGTGTACCAGAAGGCCCAGCCTACCAGCCTGGAGACCGAGCAGACGAAAGCAAAGCTAGGGAAGAAGAGATAATGCCGGAATCACCCCAGCCAGAAGCAGAGAGGGGTGATACATCTATTGAAGAACAGGAAACGGAAGCAAAGGAAGCAGAGCCGGAAATTGAAGTACCCGTCCCAGTAGCGCCTCCAGTAGTAAAACCAAAGGCCGTCAAGAGACAGTTGATTTTGAAAGGCGATCCAAAGGCAGACCGGCCTAAACCAACAAGGGTGTCACAGAGATGCCTAGGAAAATGGGCAGCTAGCAAAGCCGAGGCAAACACAGCGGAAACTCCGGTAGAAATTGAAAGTGAAGGGGAACGGCCCACTCCCACAAAACCTGGGGAGGAGCTTCTACCTGCTACTGACCTGGAGGACGCTGATATGGAAATCGATGAAGCCCCTCAGGCACAAGGTGGCTAAGGCGAAGAAGCTGAGTCAAGTCCTACTGCCCAGGATGAGTCCTTAACTCAAGCGGAGGAGGAAGCCAGATATCAACAAGCAAGAAAGAGGAAGGGGAAGGCCCCAATTCAGAAGAAATCGGTCACCAAGAAGACTCGAGTAGTAAATACTGGAATAGTCATCAGGGAAGCTACTCAGAGAACTCCGCCGAGCTAAAGGGAGTTGAGCGACAATGAGTATACGGCCAGTGCCGAATCAGCCTCCGAAAGCGATGTTTCTTTGGAGGATGAGGAGTACGCCGAACAACAGCTTCTGGATGATCATTGGGAGTTAGTCCACCCACCGGTAGAGAGATTAAGGTACCGGAGGTGGACAGTGGACTTCGCTGACGAGATAGCGGGGGAGATGAGGCTTTTTGAATAAAAAAAGTTGCAGGATGTTTTCGATAGCATGGATGATGGGAATAAGGACGTCAAATGCGGAAAGGTAATGCATTATCCCTCTTTGGATGAGTTGGGTGTCCGAGAGCGTTTTCTAGCCTATTTGCAGGCATTAGGATTTGAATGGTTGTTGCCGAATGGAAACCCAGATATATGTGTTAGGCTCGCAAAGGAATTCTTTACCACATTCGGTTTAGGGTGACTACGGATTTGGATGTGGTTTCTATAAGTTTTAGGTTGTTTAAAGGAGACATAAGTATGAGTCTGATTGAGTGGACGGTTCGGTTGGGGATGTGCAGTCTTGAGGAGGCCATAGGGCCAGATTGGAGAAGTCGGGAACGGGGAATCCCCCGTAGACATGTCAATTTTGACCCACATGAGGCTTGGGCAGAGTTAACTCATCCAGGTGCTGGGGAGTTTGTTTCAACCATCTCTCGCTCAATCCATTTCAATGACCCCATTTTACGTCTAGTACAACTCCATCTAGATTTCAACTTGTTGGGCCAGTCAAACTCAGTCGTCCGTACCTCAATGACGGAGTTATATCTGCTTTGGTGTGCAAAGCATGGGCGGAGATTGCATCTAGGTTTCTGGACTGTGTACCAATGCCATTTGATCGCCACCCATCCTGCCCGAAATCTCACCCTATGCAATATTCTGGGAGTATTTGTCGGGAACAACATCCTCGTCACAAAGGCTGAGGACTTATCCCATGTGACTATGGTAAGCCCCACTAGGTTGTTTGACATACCATTCTCCGTCCGCACAAATGTCGTGTACATGAGGAAAGGTGTCCCGCATTTCTACGCAATGGGACAAGAGGCTATACCAGCTGGTAGAGCTTCTACAGGACAGAGAATGCAAGCTCAGAGGTAGGCGACTTTGGAGAGGACAGCGGCAGAGATGGGACAGGAAAACCGACAGATGCGATCGGAGTTGACCAGGATAGCGTCCATGATGGAGGAAATACTGAGGGAAGTAACCAAGGGAAAACAGGAAGGAGCAACCGGAGCCAGGGGCCATGAAGGCCAGTATACTGAACCAAATGTACAAGAGTGCCGAGGTGCCGGCGGAAGCCGAGGAGCCGGCGAAGTCTGATGAGAACCAGTCCGAGGATGTAGAGGAACCACCGGAGAACCCACCTGCACCACCTGCACCGCGAAGGAGCAGGAGACACTGATGAACCCCCCTACTGACCAGTTAGTTTTCGTTTTAATTTTCAGTTTTTTTTAGTTTTCCGTATTTTTGTTTGTGTTTTGGTGTTTGTTTAGGTAGTATAATTTGTGTATGTGCGCAAACCTCATTCATAACACTTAGCCTATTCTATAGTCTAAGTGTGAGAAGTAAAGGGTTTGCTACTGTGACGCATGTTCTGTTGTTTTTATGTTTTCATAAGCATGTTGACTCACACTTAGCCCACTACGTGGTCTAAGTGTGAGAAGTTTATGTATATATGTGTTTTGTAATTGTTGGATTCTGCTTAGGTTTTAAACTCTCACACTTAGCTTATTTTATAGTCTAAGTGTGAGAAGTTTTAGTTTTTAGCATGTCGTTTTGTTTGTCATGTTTGTGTGTCCACCGTACTAGCCATTACCTTTTCCACTTCACAGCCTTATCTGAGGGCAGACACTTGTGAAGTGGGAGGGGGGACGCAATGGCCAGTATGACGTACGTGTACATGCGTGGGTTGTGTTTGTGTTAGTGTTTTGTTAGGTCTAGTTTTTTTTTTCTTTGATGTGTTGATTGTGCTTAAAACTCAACTGTCTTGAGCTGACGGTAAGGGGAATTGAGGGAGGTACGACATGCTGGAAAACAGAAACCACCCCCGTTAGTACCTCCTAGTCAGGATAGACGATGCAAGTATGAGAGAAAAGCCCATCCTTAGAGCCAAACACGAAAGCCCTCTTAAAATGTGAGTTATAAGCTTAAAGTGGAACCACTTTCCACAATATCCAGAAAAGAAAAGAGTGGCTGCCACAGAATGATTAGGGCGAAGTGACCGCGTGTGGCAAACACTGAAGGCAGTAGGAAACCCCCCCTCCCCCTTTTAAAAAAAAGGAGAAAAAAACTACCAGTAGAACCCCTTTTCCTAACCATATATACCCAGATATACACCCCTAGCCACTGGGACTGTGTGTATGCAAGGCATGGAAAGCAACTGGCCAGAAAGGTGTGCAAGAAAGAAGAATTCAACTGGAGGGAAGATTGGGAAGTTCGAAAAGAAAAAAAATGGTCAGAAATACTTGACCATAAAAAAAGAAAGAATAAGGGTGGCGAAGCCACAAAAGAGAAAAAAAAAAAGAAGAAAGAATATGAAGAAAAATGGTCAGAAATACTTGACCACAAAAAAGAGGGAATAAGGGTGGCGAAGCCACAAGGAGCTACTGACCAGTTGGAGGTTAATGTCAGAAACACAGGCTGGAAGAAGCAACAACCAAGAGCCCGAGTACACACAGTTCCCACGCACCAAATAAAGTGGAAATTTTTGAACCTTAGAGCCTTAGGAACATCCACCCCAAACACTACAACCAATAGCCCCGTTACAAACCTTAAAGCCCTTCAGTAGCTGCACGTGAGATCTAAGTCCGAAGCATCGGTGGTCTAGCATTTAGAGAGAACAATCCTAACATTCCCGGAGAGGTATGAGTGACTGAGTGAACCTAGTGTTTGGCCGATCTTGACGAGCGGATATACTGACTGGGAGAGAAAAGGGGGGCGGCGAAAGTTTAAGGCTGTCTAAGGCCGGATTGCACCTGATCCCGAGGGGAGGGATGGTTGAAAATATAGCCCGATCATTGTGTTTTAGTTCTCTTGTGTTTGTTTATGTGTTTTTGTGATCGTTTTTGTTTCCTTTTCTTCCTTGCGTCGTAGCTTAGAGTCTAGTTTAGGATTGAGTCGGTCAGGGGAGTAACCAGGCTAGAATTCGACTTATTTCTTTTTGTTTGTTCTTCACGGTTGAGGACAAGCTTGCGGTAAGTGTGAGCAGTTTGATAAGTCGTATTCTAGGCTTTGGTTACTGGTTAGTATGATGTGCATAATTGAATTATATCTGCAAAACAGTTGCGTAAGTGTGCAGGTTGAGTGTTCTAGCCAGTAGGCAAAGCTTCGGATACTTGAGGCGAAAAGGGTGCCAGGAGGGTGCAATACTGGCCAGGATGCATGCAAATAAAGGTTCGAGATGGAGAAGAAGGATAGCTGGGGTTAGTCAACCGCAATTACGGGCAGAGAAGTCATTTCGCAATGAGGTTTTACCCTAAAATCAAGGGCAAGTCTCCCTATAAAAGGAAGCCACTTGGAGAGATAAAACACGGATCTAGACACCATCATCACTCTTAGGTAGAAATCTCTCGGTAGTTCAGTTATTCAGCCCAGTCCAGATTCTCATTCCTCACCACAGCCATGATTACCTGAGTTCCAGAAGTTCGCCGGAGTTCCAATTGTTCTCATTTCAGCCAGTGTGATCGTAGTTTAGCTGTTTCATCGCCTGGAGTGGCAAACAATCTTTAATCCCTTTCGTAGTTTATTTTCACTTGCTTTTCTTACGTTGGATCTGTGAAATTTTCTATATTTTCTGACTTGGAGTATTTTGGTTGTGATCCAAACGTTTATTTGCTATGATTTTGCTTTTGATGTTTTCTTGCGTTTGATTTCCTTTCCACCTGCCTAGATAACTTAGATTCAGCTGCATTAGTAATTTTCAAGTGTTACAAGCATGTTTTCATTCTCGATTGGTAGATCTGAGTTTATAAGTCTAGATAACTTTTAGATTTTGGTTCTGAAATGGTTAAGTGTGGAAATCTAGTTTACGTGAGTTTCGCCACCTTGCATGTCAACCAGTAAGCATGATTTACAGTTTCACTAGTGTAATCTTTGGATTTGATGTTTAAATCGGTGGATCTGAGTTGTGATTTGTTGAATCTGAAGTTGTTCATAGAGTCTGGATTGTTGTTTGATTTTCGATCATGTTGTTTGGAGAAGATGATGTCCACATCCTAGTTTTGGGACCACTTTTACTTTTTGGGTTACTTTATGCTTTTTAGCTTGTACCTTACAGATCTGTCAGCCCAGTCACCACAACTACCACTTATTCTCTGATTTTCCGTTTAGTCTTTTATAGAAGCCCAGTACTTTCCGCATATTTGTCTGTTACACCCCATAAACCAATTTCCACGTACACAACCACATGTCGACCACCCTTCACCCTTCCTAGTCAGTAGAGTACCATCTTAATTTCCCGTCTAGGTAGGAACTCAACCCAAGCGTGGTAGCTAACCAACCCTTTCAGAATATCACCCCAATCACTCCAAATCGTCACCATCTCTGTGGGATTCGACCCCTACCTTCACTATACTACCCAGTAGAAGAGGGTTGAGAATTTATTGATACCAGGTTCAGGCTTAGCCAGGGATTCCATACTAATCAGTAGGATATACCTTTGCTTTAACAACACCTGACCGAAACCTGCTCTTTCATTATTTCACATGGAAGGATAAGACTATTAAACCAAGAGAGCATGACTTCATACCTCCAAGATTTGAACCCACACTTTGTCAGAGGCAATCACAGACTTGGTTGGCTGATCCCATCTCGCGCCCGGGAAGTTGACGACCTTCTTGAATGTTTTGTAGCGCGTATGGAGCACATCAACACGTCCATCTACTTCAGCCGCAGAAAATTTGACTCCGGCGATGCTCCGGATTTCCGAGGCCACACTACGCAATACACTCCATCGGGGGGAAGAGCGGGTTGTTGCATTGCATTTCACTCTGCTTGCTCACCAAAGTATCGACGAGGATTGTGTCACAATCCGCAGTCCATTTGCCTTGGTACAGGATGACCGATTGTGGATGAATATCCATGGCTTGTGATCTTCGAAGAACAGTCGAAAGTTGGGTGGTGCAAATGTCGGTCAAGTTTCACAATTAAATAGAGATATGGGCTCATCACACCCAACCTTAATTACTTCTTGAAGAAAGGCTTGTGAAGTAATTACGATTGACACATATCTACCCCAACCATAATTCATGTTAGCAATTGCAATTGGAGGAGTAAATATGAATGACATTTTTCTACCGCCGTACTTAGGGGAGTATAGCTATGTATATCCTATAAAAGATTTTTCACAATTGGAGGAATAAATAAATGATAATACTTCCAAATTCGTCTGCCCTCTCTCTTCTCATCTGCTCTGCCAATTCGTCTCATCATACGCCCGACCGGGCGAAATAATAATACAAAAACACCCGCCCGGGCTAAATGCCTTACGGGCCAGAAGAAAAACACCCGACCGGGTGGTTGGTTGTTGTGAAATCACCCGATCGGGTGATGCTTCTGAACCCCTTACGGTATACGCATTTCACCCGACCGGGTGTTTGGTTGTTGTCAAATCACCCGACCGGGTGATGCTTCTGGAGGCTCCACGGCTTCTGCAGACCAAGTGTTCGATGGAATGTTTGAGTGAGTTCTACCTAGCTTTTTTCATCCTAAACTTCGATTAAAAATGATTTGACAAGTCATACATTACATACAATTAAGTTTCAAACATTTCGCCAAAATATCAATGGACTTAGCCATCCAAATGTCCTAATTGAGATCATAGTCATACATTAACACAAAAGCAGCTAAAATATGAGAAACTATTACATAAGCTTCCCGATCAAAACACCAATCACTATGAGAAGCAAACCCATGAACCCAATCAATACATTCATTTGAAGTTGCACCATTGGCCCGCCATCGACGCAGCGGCTGCATCTCTTCTTCGTGTCTAGTCTTTTAGCCGGTTTGGACATCCTACTATCCCATTTCCCTCTTGGCTTTTCTGGTGGGCTGACGCTGACTTTGCTGTTTGCTTGAACAGGATATTTATCGTACCACAAGAACCAACCTGGGTGTTTACCGTCTACCGGGCATTTGTAGTAATATCTCCCAGCATTGGTGGCGAACTTCCTCGCACGTAGCAAAACCATCTTCCCTTCACCGCACACACAGTCGGGCCCTCCGTCATTATCATTCATTTTGCTGAAAGCAGATGAACAATAAGGACCAATAATATAAAAGGCATTATAAAAAAATAAGAGGTGGATAAAACAAAATGAGTACAACATCACATAGTTTGCAAAAACTTTCGAAAAAGATCAGTAGCTAACAACAAATCCTATCTATTCATCCATATGTTCATTGCTAGTTGCTCCCTGGTTTGAGTCCATTCGGCAGTTGGCTCGACACAATTCACATAATCAGCGCCTATGTTTTCTTCTGTGTTGCCCAACTCCGCCAAATCAGCATCATCAAGCTCCATTTCGACCGGATCAACCTCCATCTCCCACCGAATAAAATTGTGTAGTAGAAAACAACACATAATCAAGCGGATCTGAGTCTCAATTGGATAGAACGATGCACTTCGAAGGATACCCCAACGCATTTTTAAGACTGCAAAAGCTCGTTCGATTATGTTTCTTGCCTTAGTATGGCACATATTGAACATTTCTTTTGGATCCTGCGGCGACTCTGTTCCTGGGCCATACTCTTTCAGATGATAACGCACGCCACGGTATGGTGTGAGGAAGCCATTACTGTTAGCATAAGCATTATCACACAAGTAGTAACAACCTACACGTAGATCATTCAAATAACATCAGCTTGATGATTTTCTATTTAAGAACACATATTTGAATAAGTGGACTACCCCGGTATAGAACAACATACCTTGGGGCACCTTGAAACCATTATACCGGGTAACTGCATCTCTAAGAATACGGGAGTCGCCAGCACACCCTTCCCACCCGGCTAGTAGATACACGAATTGCATGTTCCGATCACACATGGCAAGGGTATTAGTCGCAATTTGCCCCTTTCTGGTTCTGTATCGGGGCTTGTCTTCATTGCTGACGAGTACGTTGATGTGTGTTCCATCAAGAGCACCAAGGCAACCCTTCAATAAAAAACCAAAATTAAGTGAGCCAATTTAGGTGAACAATTGTATAAAAATAACTTGTAGGTTAACAGCTGATAAGTGCATTACAAAGTATTATACCTTAATCCATTTCCATCTATGATCCGTGTTGTTTACGGCGACGGGAGTGGGTTTGGAAATCAGCACCGAGTGAAGGCTGAGAATTGCACAAAGCACGTTGTGCACAATGTGCGAAACATTGGCCCCAGATCGGAGGAAATGGAATTTAACCACACGGTTTTTATCATGATGAGCAAGTACCCCCAAAAACATGGCAACCTGTTCCTCGATTCCTAAACATCTCCCGATGCGCAGGCAACCCCGCGCATGTAGTATACGACATAACCGTCCAAAGGTGTTGCGGTCCATTCGCAATTTGGCGATGCAATCTGTATCACTAGCATGCACAAGTCTATCTAGGTGCTCCACTTGCGTAGGGATTTTTTTCAATATACTATACCGCTTTGCGTGGTCTATGACCTTTCTTTTTGCCAGCCGGGTGCGGGCATTAAGGTATTTGTGCAAGAAATAGGTTGTTTCAATACGATAAAGTTGCATAATGTCCTCCAATACCATGATCAGATGACCGTGTTCACTTGTGCGGCTAGACATTCCTTAATTGCAGAAATGGTGTGGATACCTCTACAATTGCACTGGCAAAATGACTTAACAGATACGTGCTCAATGATAAAGTAGCTCTACAACAAATTACAAAACAATACAGATACGTGTTCAATGATAAAGTAACTCTAGAGCAAATTACAAAACAATACCAATTCTTAGGCATTATAAACGATATCACAGCACAAATTTAATCACAACATATGCCATCCAAATGTTAAGAATTTACAGACATATACACTCTGTATCACATCACACACAGCTTCACAAATCCAAAATTTTTTAGAACACAACACATGATATGGAGTAGATGGAGAACCGACGACTTACTTGTGGAGGCTGGAGTAGAGCTTGCAGATCCTAAATTCGTCTTGGATGGGTAATTTCACGCCTGGCCGTCGTTCCCTGCGACGAACCACATAATCAATACAACACTTGGAGCCCATATCTTCGTCTAAGTTAGGGGCCTGTTTATTGCAGAAAAAATTAACCTGAAGCAGCGTTGTCGAGAATTTGGATGATCAATTTTCCTTGAGTAAAATGGCAGCGGCTCACCAATGAATTCGAATTCGACTCTGAAGCACGAATCAGGGATCTAGCTTTGACGATTTGCGAGAACACCGACCTTAATTCCGCCTCCGTCGATGGCTGCGAACTACCCAGTTATCGCCGCCGTTGTAGAGCGTTAGGGCTTCGGTCTTCCTCACAAATTGAAGAAGTGATTTCAAATTAGGGGTGAAAACCGAGCACCTCAGGGCCACATTCGACTTTTGCCATCCAATTCCTGATGCGGTTTTCGATGACATTTCAATTAGTACCATTTTGTCAATAAATGATATTGCCTTATTTACGGAGTGAACAGTGCGGGCCTTAATAAAATGCAGGGCCATCCTCATTTATATGAAGACCAGTGAACATCCAAATATGACCATAAATGAAGCCCAAACTGTCTATCTCTGAAGTAGTGAACATCTCCAAAACCTTTATTTATAGGGAAGAGGGATTATTATATACTGGATGTTTGAATTTGAAATTGGATTCTAATTTTATACCCTATTAATTTAAGTTTTAATTGTACACTCAAAATTAATAAATACTAATACAGTAGTACTACTGTTTAGTAGACATTTCATTTCTCCTACGCACATGAAACACGCACATTGCAATACCAGCAAACGCAAGAATTTGAAATTACAATTTCACATCAAGTATTTAATTTACTAAATAAATAGTTTTCAATTAAAATACTATAGTTTTAAATTCAATCACATAAAATTGTAATTACAACAAAATTAGAAATCAATTGCCAAACACACCCGTAAAAATTTTGTAATTAAAGCATACTAAATTCTGTTATCGGTGGGTGCGATCGATAAAAAAAAATCTCTTATCGATAAAACTACGTCGTTGTAGTAGCAAAACATTATCCTCTTAATTTGTCATGGCGATCATAACTGAAAAGATAAAGGTGATGTGTAATGAGAAATTAACTTTTAGCAGAAGTCTTGTCTTGTAAACGCTAAGTGTATGTTAAAATTAATTTTATTGAATTAATTAAGGTGTGATCTTATCAACAAAAAAGTGTGCTAAAGTTGAGGTTGCAAAGCGTGTAAACATAAGAAAAACATAAAAGTGGAAAACAAGTGTAGACAAAAAGAGTGAGAGAATTTATATTGATGTACTCAAAAGTTATTGTTATTACAGCATAAACACAGGAAACAGTTGTTCATGTGTGGGAAAAACAAATGATAAATGGTAAGCAAGAGCAGATCGACGCTCGAGCATTATTGGTGAGCACATCTCGAATTCAAAAAAATATCGAAACTCTTATGCCTTGTTGTGGGCGTCGTGGAGCTCCAAATCGGATTGCTGCGGGCCTTCGTCTTCATCCCAGTTGGTGGTCTTGTAGTAGTATGCGTACAACCCTAGCTGCACCATTCCAGAGATAACTCCCAAGCCATTTGGAATCTACACCCCACCAAAACAACTCATCAAAAAACATTCAATGGAGTACAATCATGGTATATATGATTGATTACCAAGATGTAGGCATCAAACTTGACGAGAGCATAGGTGGACCACACCATGCCATTGCAGAGGTTGGCCAATGACAGGTAGAAGGGCAAGTACTTCACACTCTGCGTCTTGATAACTCGTTTCTACATCGCATACAAACATGCATAAATAAATAGTTATTAATATACAAATGAATAGATTGTGAGAGAAATGCACCATGACGGTCAGGGGCGATGCGTACATCCCGATGTTCATCACGATGCAAATAAGTCCAACCAGCATGGACCTATTTGTGGTGCCATGGAGGAAGAAGAAGGTGATGAACACGACAAAGAAGAATAAAACGGCTTCTCCAGCTAGTATGAGCAACATTGCTCGCTGATTAAATAGGATTAATCAATAAATCAATTAAGTAACCAGTGATGAATGAATGAATGAATGAATACGCACGCGTTTAGCCCAGGTGTTGGAGTAGATGAAGAAGACGCCAACGTAGACGGACTCAATGACCAAGCCTATGCCATTGATGGTGATGACTAGGAGGCTGTCGGGATGCACAGCGGGCATGCCATATAAGCACCACATTGCGCAGTTGAGAGCCGTCACAAGATAAGGGTGTGGTTTAAAATGCGACACGGATTTCTCTTGCCATATCTTGTGGAATGTTGGGCTACATGCATATAATATGATTCCCAATTAATCATCAATTTGTATGATTTAAATTAATTAAGCATAGGGTTAGAAAATTACAGTGGGGAAAGGAATAGGAAGAAGGAGATCACATTTCCTGCAAATGGGATGAATTCATTATACATTAATCCAATAGATTAATATTGAAGAGAAAATTAGGGTTTGAATAACCAACCAATGATCCCCACAGTGGTCCTCAAGGCATCAGCATCCATAGCCATTTTCAAGCGCTTATGAGACTAAGATGATTAATGAGCTTTTGTTGTAAGAAACTCTTTGTTGTGAGTGATGGTGATTTGAGTGCAAAACTGAAGACATATTTATATGAAAATTCGAGATATCTTCGATGCATTCTGACCATTGAATATTAGATCTGAACTAACTAACCCAACACTTTAATTTCTCCATCGCATGGTGAGGTTTTTCGGGAGAATTGTGGTTCTTATCTATAGTCTTGCTACCTTAGTGCCACATTTATTTTAATTAATATTATTTTAATTCCACTTGTTTTATACATTATGTCATCATACATATCCAAATTAAATTACTAAATTTACACACGATTGAGATGAACCGGATCACACTTGTTTACCGTTGAAAGTATTCGCATCATATCTGAAATAGTCTTTACATAATTTATTTAAAATATTATAATTGACTTGGCTTTTTAAGAACAAAACTTGATGTGCGAGCACATCTCATATTTAATGATGGATCCGCGAATTTCTGATGTTAGTAAATGCCGGTAGAGAATGAAGATTACGACACAAAGAATTTACGTGGTTCGATTTACTGAAGTAAATCTACGTCCACGGGAAGAAGGGAGGGCAAGATTGTATTGCTTTGATGGATCCGCGAATTTCTGATGTTAGTAAATGCCGGTAGAGAATGAAGATTACGACACAAAGAATTTACGTGGTTCGATTTACTGAAGTAAATCTACGTCCACGGGAAGAAGGGAGGGCAAGATTGTATTGCTTGATCTGGGATTACAGCTTACAACACAGACTTGCTATATGGTATTTTATCTCTAGAGAGCTTAACCTTTTTCTATCTGATCTAAGTTCTATTTATACATTGAACTAAGGTCGTGGTTTGCAGCCCCACTAACAAGATCGTGGGTGAGCAATAACTGCTCAATAACTGCTTCGTACCACTAAATAGATCGTGGGTATAGCGGAGGTCGTGGGGGCCTTTCATGAGTCCACTAACTCCTAGTTCGGTCGAATGCTGAGACCGAACTGCTGGACTTTACCGATCAGCTCTTGCCGATCTGAGAGGAGAGCTTGACTGGTCGGCTTTTACCGAGCTGTAGGCTGAGTCCGAACTCTTTGGTCGTGCCGAACTCTTTGGTGCCGAACAGATACTCTTTCTTGGGCTCTGGGCTGATGGGCCGTCACTGTTATTGGGCTTGCCATTAGGGTTTAGTTCGTACCCCATCACTACCCCCCCCGAAAAGCGAAGTGAATCACTTCGGCGAGGTGAGTCACTTCGGCATTCTGGATAATGGTAAGGGGGAGGCTGACGTCAGGGGACGTGCCTTGCGCTTGCCTGCATTAAATGCGACAGTAAAATCCGGCCGTTGAATCCTGAAAAGGTGGGATTCGAAACGGCGCAACGATCTCGAAATCTTTCCCGAATCTGATAAATATGCTCTTTCTTCCTCATTTGAACACTTTTGCTGTTGCGTCTTCTATACTCTCTCTTTCTCGAGAAATTTTCTTCCGCTTTCAAGAGCTTCTTCAGACTTTCTTCACCTTCAAAAAGTAAGAAAAATGGCTTCTATTTCCTCTTCGGAGTCGGGTAGCGGTAGGAAAGGGGGCAAGGGGTCTTCTGGCCGGAAAGAGTCCGGGGAGAAGACCGTAGAGTATTTCCATAGTATTTTGAGTAAGGATACTGTGGTATCCCTACCCGAAAAATACTTTTTTCCTGGGGGGAGGGCGGTGGTACCTGACGGTGATCATAGGGCTGACTCCCCGCCGGAGGGTTACGCCACCGTGTACGAGGCCTGCTTAGAATGCGGGCTTCGTTTCCCCCTCCCTTCTGCCTTTATAGATTTACTAGATTTTTTTCAGCTTCCTTTAGGCCAGGTGACTCCGAACTCTTGGAGGCACTTGTCGGCCTTCGCTGCCGAACTCCGTAGGTTAGGAAGGGATTTGTCTTTGAAGGCGATCCTTAAATTCTTTCAATTTAAGAGGAAGGGGTCTTGGTTTTACTTGATCCCTGTACAGCCCTTTAGGGCCTTTTGTAAAACGAAGTGGCCGAAGTGGCAAAACCGCTTCTTCTATTATGATAGGACCGCGGCTCCTAGTTTTCCTTGGAGAGGGCCGAAGTCCGTTATCCGTCATCCTCGGCCTGAACCGTTGGACGAGCTCGATGGCGAGCTCAACAAGATTCCCATAGTTAGGAAACAATACACGGAGTCTGAGCTCGTCAGGGGCGACGTCGTGTTCGACATCTCGTCTTCGGACGAAGAGGCCGAGGGTGAGGATTTCTCTTTATCTTTATGCTCTACTGCTTTAACGAAGAAAACTAACCTTGCTTTCTTGCTTTTTGGCAGTGTACATGCTGAACAAGGCTATCCGAAAGTCCTCCGAGCTTGTGGAGCCGGAGAGGCAGAGAGCCCCTCGCTCGGCGTCTGAAGCCGAGAAGAATCCGAAGAGGCAAAGAACCTCTTCTTCGGATCCGAAAGAGCCGGAGCCGTGTTCGGCTAAAGGGAAGGGGAAATTTCATGAGTCCCCAAGAGTGCCGGGGAAAGAACTGGTCATCTCCGAGGTGGTTGCAGACATCCCGGAACACGTCCCTGAGCCTTTTCAATGGCCGACGAATTTTGTGGAGGTAAGCTTTCTGACTTGGCTTCTTTTCCACATTTTTTGATGGCCATTGTGTTGAGTTTTTTCCTTGTTCATCTTCAGAGAGCCAAGCTCGTCTCCGTGGAGCTCTCCAAAGCATCCCACGACTACGAGGAGATGCAGAAGGAGTTGCATCTTGCTCGTAGTCTGGCCGAACAGGCTGAGGCCAAATTTGAGAGGGCCCGAGCTGCTAGGATTTCGGCACAGGATGAAGCCCGGTCAGCCAAAAACCAGCTCATCATCCTGCAAGAGCAGACGAAGCACCGGGAGGCTCAGAAGGAGGCTGCCGCCGTGGCTGCCCAGGGGGAGGCTCTCCGTGTTTACACGGAGAAACTCTTTTTGAGCAGCCAGTTCTCGGCCTTTGTCGGTAGTCTGGTAAGGCTAATTACCGATAAGGGCGAGCAGGGGGCCGACGTCGTGCTGCCTCTGTACAGCCGAGAGATAGCAGCTCGGCTTCAGAATCTGCCGCTCCTTGAGGAGCTCGCTTCATCCTCGGTCCTGCTTTCTGCAGACCGAGTCCGGAGTTGTCGAGCTGATCGGGACGAGAACCTGGAGGCTATCTTTGCCTCCGTGGGACCCGTTTCTCCCGCTTCGACTTACAACGGAGAGGGTGAGGCCGAGCCGTTGGAGGTGGAGGCCGAAGTCGAGCGGGCCGGGCATCCGGAGAAGGAAGCCGATCAGGAGGCGGAGGCGAGGCCGGCAGGATGCGAGGCTGAGGTAGCTCAGGAGAAAGAAGCTGAACCAGACCAAGGAGCCGGAGACGAAGCTGGTGGAGTATGATTTCGTCTCCCTTCTCTTAGTCTAGTTTCTTCCTTGTAAAATGGCCTTGAAGCCCTCCTAGTGTAAAAAATTTTCCTTGTGAATGAAAAATTCTCTACACTTGTCTTCGTATAGCTTTTCGTACTCGCCTTTATTCCTGTTGTATTTTACTATCTGCTCGGTACAGCTGCCGAACTAATATAGCTGCTTTGTACTCAAGGAGATGGAGATACTTCACTGGAAACGGCTGTACTCTTCGGCTTTAGACGAAGCTGAGAAAAGAGCTATAGCCGATCAGACGAAGAATGACGAGCTTCTGGCTCGTTTAGTGAAGCTGGAGGCCGATAATAAGGACTTAGAGTCCGATAAGAAGGATCTGGAGGCCGAGCTGAATACGACCATTGCTGAGAGGACTGCGTACGAGGATTACATCCGTGTGCGCGGGGGAGTGACCATATCAGATGTTCAGAGTCGAGTTGACGAACTGTGGGAGGAATATCATGTACTCCGGAGGAACAATGCGCTGGAGAGCTCGGCTTGCCAACAAGTTGTGAAATCATTGCGGCGCTGGGCTTCTCGGTACAACATTGTTCTTTCTCGGCGCCCCTCCATAGAAAGATTCCTTCGGCATATCGTGCCAACAGATGCTCGCACTCCAGATCAAACCTCTGGTTCCCTTGTTCAAAACCCTACTCCCAGTCAACAACGAACTCCGGAACAGCCGGAAACGTCAAGACGAGAACGGGCTCAGGAGCAACCGGAATCGTCAAGACAGGGACGGACTGAAATTCGCCGAGGAGTTGTGACTATGAGCGAGCAAGATCAGCAGATGCTTATTGCAGAGACTCTTCATCGCCGAGGTGTTAGGACTTCTCGGGCTCGGGGAAGAGGCGTTGGGTCGAGGATAGCATCTCGTCGACCTGCTTATTCTTCATCTGCTCGGAACAACCGAACTCGGCTTCCAGAGGATTTCGCAGATAGGTGGCTTAACTTCAGCAACCCTGGACAGTAGAATAGTCCTTTGTAATAGCGTAACGCCATTTTGTAGGGTAGCGGAGTTGTATGCCGAACAAGATTTGAAAAATGAAATTTTGTTTTCGCTTCTAACACTGTATTTACAGCTTAGCGAAAAAATTTCATCGTACTTGTCCTCGGTCTTATGAAGTAAACTTCTTTGACCGGACTTGGTCCTTGGTCTTATGAAGTAAACTTCTTTGACCGGACTCGTCTTTGGTCTGATGAAATAAACATCTTTGACCGGACTCGTCTTTGGTCTGATGAAATAAACATCTTTGACCGGACTCGTCTTTGGTCTGATGAAATAAACATCTTTGACCGGACTCGTCTTTGGTCTGATGAAATAAACATCTTTGACCGGACTCGTCTTTGGTCTGATGAAATAAACATCTTTGACCGGACTCGTCTTTGGTCTGATGAAATAAACATCTTTGACCGGACTTGGTTTGTGTTCTAATTTGGCGATTTTTGTCGCCGGGATCGAACTTTCCCTTGTCCTAATTCGGCGAGTTTTATCGCGTGGATCGGACTTTCCCAGTTAACCGAAGTGGTCTTATGCAGTAAACCTTTTTGACTAGACATGGTCGTCCCCGGTCTTATGAGGTAAACTTCTTTGACCGAACTTGGTCGTCCTAATTCGGCGAGGCTTATCGCGTGGATCGGACTTTCCCTTATTGCAGTTCGTTTCAGACGAAGTGCTTATTTCTTAAGCCGAATTGTGGTCTTGTATCTTCCTGAGAAGCTTGGACTCACAATCGTTGGCTTATTGCAGTTCGTTTCAGACGAAGTGCTTGTTAAGCTGAATTGCGGTCTTGTATCCTCCTTGGAAGCTTGGACTCACAATCGTTGGCTTATTGCAGTTCGTTTCAGACGGACTGCTTGTTAAGCTGAATTGTGGTCTTATATCCTCCTTAGAAGCTTGGACTCACAATAGTCTTTAATAATCGATCTAAAAAGGGGATCAGTCTTTAAAGAACGATATACCTTGGTACCATTTGTAAGAGACGACAAGCACATAGAGACAAAACACATAGAGAAAAAATGAAAAAGATGAAAGAAAAAAACTTTAAACTTTTTATAAAACGACAAGTAAAAGGTACAAGTAAAAAACAAACAAATAAAAACATGTACCCCTATGACCGAACTAGACACAAGACAGACTGACCGGACTTTGTCTCTTACAAGTGGAACTTCTTGAGGTTGGAGACGTGCCATGTTCGGGGTACTTGTTCTCCTGACATGTGAGTCAATTTATAAGACCCTTTGCCGAGGACTTCTGACACCCGATATGGACCCTCCCATGTGGGTTCGAGTTTGCCCAGCTTTTCTGCTCGGCTTACTTCGTTGTTTCTCAAGACGAGATCTCCCACTTGAAATTGAAGCTTTTTCACCCTTTGGTTATAATACCGGGCTACTTGCTCCTTATACTTGGCTGCTTTTATGCACGCCAATTCTCTTCTTTCTTCGGCGAGATCTAGTTCTGCTCTCAGTCCGTCGTCATTCATTTCTGAGGAGAAATTTAGAGTTCGGGGACTGGGTACGCCGATCTCCACCGGAATTACGGCTTCAGTGCCGTACACCAGACTATACGGAGTTTCACCGTTGGAGGTTTTGGGTGTAGTTCGGTAGGACCATAGGACTTGAGGGAGATTTTCTACCCATTGTCCTTTGGCTTGTTCTAACCGGGCTTTTAACCCTTTCACCAGAATCCGGTTCGTTACTTCCGTTTGTCCGTTTGCTTGGGGATGGGAGACCGAAGTGAACCGCTGTTGAATGTTCAGCTCTTGGCACCAATTCTTGAACGTCTTGTCGGTGAACTGGGTCCCATTATCCGAGATGAGGATGTGGGGTATGCCAAATCGGCACACTATGTTCTTCCAGACGAAGTCCAATGCCTTTGAGCTCGTTATCGTAGCTAATGGTTCCGCCTCCACCCACTTCGTGAAGTAGTCCACGGCAACGATAAGGAATTTCATTTGCCGAGGAGCTTGAGGAAGTGGTCCCACTATGTCTATGCCCCATTGCATGAAAGGCCAAGGGCTTTGCATAGTGTATAGATCGGTCTGCGGCATCCTTGGGACATTTGCATGAATTTGGCACTTCGTACACTTCTTGACGAGCTGCACTGCCTCTTGTACCATGGTTGGCCAATAATATCCCCATCTCAGAACTTTTTTAGCTAAAGCTCTGGCTCCGATGTGGCTACCGCACGATCCTTCATGAACTTCTCTGAGGATGTAGTCCGTCTCTTCTGGTCCTACGCACCGCAATAACGGCTGGAGGTAAGACTTTCTAAAGAGGACTCCTTCATGAAGTTCGTACCGAAGTGCTCGGCACGTGATCTTCCGAGCTTCTCTCTTATCCTCGGGCAATTGTCCTTGATCCAGATACTGCAAGATCGGCGTCATCCAGTTCGGCGAGCTGGATACTGAATGTACCTCGGCTTCATCAATGCTTCGATGCATTAATTCTTCCGCCTTTGAGCTCGGATCTGAGGCCAACTTACTTAAGGTATCTGCTCGGCTATTTTCCGCTCTGGGAATGCGGATTATCCGAAAATAGGAGAAACTTCGGCTGATGCTTTGCGCTTTGTCCAAATACTTCTTCATTCTCTCGTCACGAGCTTCACTTGTACCCAACATGTGATTTACTATGACTTGTGAATCACAATGGACTTTGAGAGATTTGACGAACAGACTTTGCGCTAGCTGGAGTCCGGCCAGGAGGGCTTCGTACTCGGCTTCATTATTAGTAGTGGGGAATAGGAACCGAAGTGAGTAGGTTACCTCGTGTCCGTCGGGAGCGACAAGTAAAATACCAGCTCCACTTCCCATCTTGTTTGAAGCTCCATCTACGAATCCGCTCCAGCAGTCCGGCGGCTCTACTTCGGATTCCAAGGGCTGTGCTAGTTCGGCATTGGCAGAATCCTTCTGTTCGGCAATAACAGGAATTGCTTGATCGAACTTTGCTTCTGCAAGAAAATCTGCCAAGGCTTGTCCCTTGATGGCTTTCCGAGGTAGATATTCAATTGTGTGCTCTCCCAACTCTATAGCCCACTTGGCGATTCTGCCTGATGCTTCTGGTTTGGTCAACACTTGCCGAAGTGGCAGATCAGTTAAGACGCATACCTTGTGAGCATAGAAGTATGGCCGCAGTCTCCTTGCTGCATTTACTAATGCCAGAGCAATCTTTTCCAGAGGTTGATACCTGGTTTCTGGACCTCTTAATGCTCGGCTTGTAAAATAGATGGGAAGCTGCTTTAGGCCTTCTTCTCGTACAAGCACCGCGCTGATGGTTTGATCCGATGCCGCTAAGTATAAGAATATTACTTCGGCTTCGGTTGGAGCAGAGAGAAGAGGAAGCTCGGCTAGATAACTTTTGAGCTCGTCAAAGGCCTTTTTCTGCTCGGCTCCCCACTCGAACTTTGGTGCCTTTTTCAACACCTTGAAGAACGGCAGTTGCTTTTCGGCTGCTTGGGAAAGGAATCGATTCAGTGCGGCTAGACATCCGGTTAGCCTTTGCACGTCATGTATGGACTTCGGCATTGCCATGTTCTGAACGACTTGAACTTTTGAGGGGTTTGCCTTGAGTCCGTCCTTTGAAACCCAACAACCCAGAAACTTTCCCGAATCTACCAAAAAGGTACACTTTTGGGGATTAAGTTTGAGGTTGGCTTTCTTGAGCACGTTGAGAGTGGACTTGAGGTTGTGCTCGTACTCCGAAGTGCTTTTGCTTTTGACGACTATATCGTCAACATACACTTCGACCTCCTTTCCAATCAGGTGCCGAAAAAGCTTGTCTACCATCCTTTGATAAGTGGCTCCGGCATTCTTTAAACCGAATGGCATCTTTTTATAAGCGAAAATGCCGAAATCAGTAATGAAGGCCGTTTTTGAAGCGTCAATCTCATCCATTAAAACTTGATGGTATCCTTTGTACAGATCAAGAAAACAAAAAATTTCAAAGCCTATCAAAGCTTCTACTTTTTTATCTATGTTCGGAAGGGGATAGCAATCTTTGGGACAGTGCTTATTTAGATCGGTGAAATCTATGCACATCCGCCATCCTCCTTCCTTTTTCTTGATCATGACAGGATTGGCCACCCACGAAGGATACTTCACTTCGAATAACACATCCGCCTTCAATAATTGACGGACTTCGTCATGGATGACTTGACTTCGTTCTGCCGCAAAGAGTCTTTGCTTCTGTTTTATCGGCCGGACTGAAGGATCAATATTTAACCGATGAGTGATTACCTCGGGGGGCACTCCGGTCATGTCCAACGGAGACCATGCAAAGACGTCTTTATACTCCTTAAGGAGCTGGATGGTTTTTTCCCGAAGTAGGGGCGTTCCCGCGAAGCCGATCTTAACCGTTCTGGATGGATCGTCTTCGTACAGCTGAACTGTCATCGAGTTCGGCTCCGGTAGGACTTCGGTCATCGCCTCTGACTCCGGCTGCTGTGATTGCTATGCTTGGTGGTGCCGATCTGACTGCTCGGCACTTCTAAGCGCAATTTGCAGACATTCCTTTGCTCTCTTTTGGTCACCTCGGATGACCGCTATCCCTCCTTTAGTAGGGATCTTGATGGTGAGGTGATAGGTGGAGCAAACGGCCCGAACTGTGTTGAGCCAGTCTCTTCCCAGGATGACGTTGTACGGGGACCGAGCTTTCACCACGAAAAACTCAATCATCGTACTGGAGCTAGTAGGCGCTTTCCCCACCGTGATCGGAAGGCTGATAATACCTTCAGGGCGGGTGTCCTCCTGGGTGAAGCTCTTCAGGGGAAGCGGAGCCGGACTGAGCCGAGCTGGGTCCACTTCTAGTTTGTCGAAGCACTCTTTAAAAAGAATGCTAACCGACGCTCCTGTATCCACAAACACCCTGTGGATCAGTTTGTTTGCCACTCCGGCTTGGATGACAATGGCGTCTTGGTGAGGAGAGATGGCCGGGACGGGATCAGCAGCCGAGAACGTAATCACTTCGTCCTGCTTCAGCCTTTTATGCGTTGGCTCCTCTCGATTGGAGCCTCTGCGTTCTGACTTTAGGGACGACTTGGTCTTCCCGGCAGGGAGCGCGTCAATAGTCTGGATTACTCCATCATATTGCGGCTCGTCATCGTCTTCGGGATCCGGCTGCCTTTTCGGATCCTGAGGAGCGCAGTTCGCACCACTCTGCTTTTTATTCTTCTTTGGCTGCTTGCTTCGGTATTTTTTCAATGTCCCTGCCTTCACAAGAACATCGATACCTGCAGCCAAGTTTCTGCACTCCTCAGTATCGTGACCGTGGTCTTGATGGTAGGAGCAGTAGCTATCCTGTGGTCGGCGCGCGGCTGATTTCGTCATCCGCTTTGGCTTTTCGAATAGGTCAGAGTGCAGTTCGAAAATTTCCGCTCTCGGCTTGTTCAGCGGTACGAACTGAGCGGGCGACTTCTCGGGATTGAGACGAGGTCCCAATCTGTCTTGCACCGGAGCCCTTTGAATTCTTTCAAATGGAGTCCGGCGAGGATGCCCCTGATCGCTATGATCGGGCTTCCTTCTGTCTCCTCGGGTCGATGAGCTGTCTAACGACCGTTTGCGACGGTCTGCCTCATCGGCCCGGGAGTACTGGTCCGCAATGTCCCACATTTCCTGAGCTGTCTGCGGACCGCACTCAACGAGCTTCCTGTAGAGAGCTCCGGGCAGGATTCCATTTTGGAATGCCGAGATGACAAGCAGATCGTTGAGATCGTCTACTTGCAGGCATTCCTTGTGGAATCTTGTCATAAAGTCGCTGATTTTTTCGTCGCGACCTTGACGAATGGAAAGCAGCTGAGCCGAAGTGATTCGGGCTTCTGCTTTCTGAAAGAACCTCCTGTGGAAGGCATCCATTAGATCTCGGTAAGATCTGATGCTGCCCTGGGGGAGGCTATCGAACCACCTTCTCGCGTTCCCGATGAGCAGCTCGGGAAACAGCTTGCACATGTGGACCTCGTTGAGACCCTGGTTCGCCATGTTATATTGATAGCGCCCCAAGAAATCGTGAGGGTCCACGAGCCCGTCGTAAGTCATCGACGGAGTTCGGTAGTTCTGTGGTAGGGGAGTTCGGGTGATGTCGTCCGAGAACGGAGTCTTCAGTGCTCCGTACACGGCGAATCCGATATCTCGTCGGTATGGAGGAGATTGAGTTCTCCTGTGATTCCGGTACCGAGGAGGAGCTGGAACATGTGGGGGACGGGGATTCTTTCTCCTGGGAGATGCGACACTACTGCGGTAGTGACTTTCTTGTGCAGAGGGGGAAGGAGAATCCGTCGTTTTCGTCTCCGGCTGCTTTTGGCTTCTTCGCAGGAAGGTTAAGAATTCCTCCTGCTTCGCCGCCAAAAACTGCTTGACAGCCTCATTCAAATCGGGCTGCTGGGAAGATTCAGTGGGACGATTTTTGGAGCGGCTTGTTCCTTCGCCATGAGAACTGGTGGTGGATTTATCCCTAGGCTGTTTTCCAGACCTATGGGATGGATTGGCTTCCTCCTGGTTCTCACGGGCAGGAATACGGGTACTCTGCGATCTGGTATGCATTTTTTGGGCGGAAAAAATGGATCAAAAATTCGCTTTATCACAAATTTTGTTCTCTGTTTCCCACAGACGGCGCCAGTGATGGATCCGCGAATTTCTGATGTTAGTAAATGCCGGTAGAGAATGAAGATTACGACACAAAGAATTTACGTGGTTCGATTTACTGAAGTAAATCTACGTCCACGGGAAGAAGGGAGGGCAAGATTGTATTGCTTGATCTGGGATTACAGCTTACAACACAGACTTGCTATATGGTATTTTATCTCTAGAGAGCTTAACCTTTTTCTATCTGATCTAAGTTCTATTTATACATTGAACTAAGGTCGTGGTTTGCAGCCCCACTAACAAGATCGTGGGTGAGCAATAACTGCTTCGTACCACTAAATAGATCGTGGGTATAGCGGAGGTCGTGGGGGCCTTTCATGAGTCCACTAACTCCTAGTTCGGTCGAATGCTGAGACCGAACTGCTGGACTTTACCGATCAGCTCTTGCCGATCTGAGAGGAGAGCTTGACTGGTCGGCTTTTACCGAGCTGTAGGCTGAGTCCGAACTCTTTGGTCGTGCCGAACTCTTTGGTGCCGAACAGATACTCTTTCTTGGGCTCTGGGCTGATGGGCCGTCACTGTTATTGGGCTTGCCATTAGGGTTTAGTTCGTACCCCATCATGCTTGATCTGGGATTACAGCTTACAACACAGACTTGCTATATGGTATTTTATCTCTAGAGAGCTTAACCTTTTTCTATCTGATCTAAGTTCTATTTATACATTGAACTAAGGTCGTGGTTTGCAGCCCCACTAACAAGATCGTGGGTGAGCAATAACTGCTCAATAACTGCTTCGTACCACTAAATAGATCGTGGGTATAGCGGAGGTCGTGGGGGCCTTTCATGAGTCCACTAACTCCTAGTTCGGTCGAATGCTGAGACCGAACTGCTGGACTTTACCGATCAGCTCTTGCCGATCTGAGAGGAGAGCTTGACTGGTCGGCTTTTACCGAGCTGTAGGCTGAGTCCGAACTCTTTGGTCGTGCCGAACTCTTTGGTGCCGAACAGATACTCTTTCTTGGGCTCTGGGCTGATGGGCCGTCACTGTTATTGGGCTTGCCATTAGGGTTTAGTTCGTACCCCATCACTACCCCCCCCCGAAAAGCGAAGTGAATCACTTCGGCGAGGTGAGTCACTTCGGCATTCTGGATAATGGTAAGGGGGAGGCTGACGTCAGGGGACGTGCCTTGCGCGTGCCTGCATTAAATGCGACAGTAAAATCCGGCCGTTGAATCCTGAAAAGGTGGGATTCGAAACGGCGCAACGATCTCGAAATCTTTCCCGAATCTGATAAATATGCTCTTTCTTCCTCATTTGAACACTTTTGCTGTTGCGTCTTCTATACTCTCTCTTTCTCGAGAAATTTTCTTCCGCTTTCAAGAGCTTCTTCAGACTTTCTTCACCTTCAAAAAGTAAGAAAAATGGCTTCTATTTCCTCTTCGGAGTCGGGTAGCGGTAGGAAAGGGGGCAAGGGGTCTTCTGGCCGGAAAGAGTCCGGGGAGAAGACCGTAGAGTATTTCCATAGTATTTTGAGTAAGGATACTGTGGTATCCCTACCCGAAAAATACTTTTTTCCTGGGGGGAGGGCGGTGGTACCTGACGGTGATCATAGGGCTGACTCCCCGCCGGAGGGTTACGCCACCGTGTACGAGGCCTGCTTAGAATGCGGGCTTCGTTTCCCCCTCCCTTCTGCCTTTATAGATTTACTAGATTTTTTTCAGCTTCCTTTAGGCCAGGTGACTCCGAACTCTTGGAGGCACTTGTCGGCCTTCGCTGCCGAACTCCGTAGGTTAGGAAGGGATTTGTCTTTGAAGGCGATCCTTAAATTCTTTCAATTTAAGAGGAAGGGGTCTTGGTTTTACTTGATCCCTGTACAGCCCTTTAGGGCCTTTTGTAAAACGAAGTGGCCGAAGTGGCAAAACCGCTTCTTCTATTATGATAGGACCGCGGCTCCTAGTTTTCCTTGGAGAGGGCCGAAGTCCGTTATCCGTCATCCTCGGCCTGAACCGTTGGACGAGCTCGATGGCGAGCTCAACAAGATTCCCATAGTTAGGAAACAATACACGGAGTCTGAGCTCGTCAGGGGCGACGTCGTGTTCGACATCTCGTCTTCGGACGAAGAGGCCGAGGGTGAGGATTTCTCTTTATCTTTATGCTCTACTGCTTTAACGAAGAAAACTAACCTTGCTTTCTTGCTTTTTGGCAGTGTACATGCTGAACAAGGCTATCCGAAAGTCCTCCGAGCTTGTGGAGCCGGAGAGGCAGAGAGCCCCTCGCTCGGCGTCTGAAGCCGAGAAGAATCCGAAGAGGCAAAGAACCTCTTCTTCGGATCCGAAAGAGCCGGAGCCGTGTTCGGCTAAAGGGAAGGGGAAATTTCATGAGTCCCCAAGAGTGCCGGGGAAAGAACTGGTCATCTCCGAGGTGGTTGCAGACATCCCGGAACACGTCCCTGAGCCTTTTCAATGGCCGACGAATTTTGTGGAGGTAAGCTTTCTGACTTGGCTTCTTTTCCACATTTTTTGATGGCCATTGTGTTGAGTTTTTTCCTTGTTCATCTTCAGAGAGCCAAGCTCGTCTCCGTGGAGCTCTCCAAAGCATCCCACGACTACGAGGAGATGCAGAAGGAGTTGCATCTTGCTCGTAGTCTGGCCGAACAGGCTGAGGCCAAATTTGAGAGGGCCCGAGCTGCTAGGATTTCGGCACAGGATGAAGCCCGGTCAGCCAAAAACCAGCTCATCATCCTGCAAGAGCAGACGAAGCACCGGGAGGCTCAGAAGGAGGCTGCCGCCGTGGCTGCCCAGGGGGAGGCTCTCCGTGTTTACACGGAGAAACTCTTTTTGAGCAGCCAGTTCTCGGCCTTTGTCGGTAGTCTGGTAAGGCTAATTACCGATAAGGGCGAGCAGGGGGCCGACGTCGTGCTGCCTCTGTACAGCCGAGAGATAGCAGCTCGGCTTCAGAATCTGCCGCTCCTTGAGGAGCTCGCTTCATCCTCGGTCCTGCTTTCTGCAGACCGAGTCTGGAGTTGTCGAGCTGATCGGGACGAGAACCTGGAGGCTATCTTTGCCTCCGTGGGACCCGTTTCTCCCGCTTCGACTTACAACGGAGAGGGTGAGGCCGAGCCGTTGGAGGTGGAGGCCGAAGTCGAGCGGGCCGGGCATCCGGAGAAGGAAGCCGATCAGGAGGCGGAGGCGAGGCCGGCAGGATGCGAGGCTGAGGTAGCTCAGGAGAAAGAAGCTGAACCAGACCAAGGAGCCGGAGACGAAGCTGGTGGAGTATGATTTCGTCTCCCTTCTCTTAGTCTAGTTTCTTCCTTGTAAAATGGCCTTGAAGCCCTCCTAGTGTAAAAAATTTTCCTTGTGAATGAAAAATTCTCTACACTTGTCTTCGTATAGCTTTTCGTACTCGCCTTTATTCCTGTTGTATTTTACTATCTGCTCGGTACAGCTGCCGAACTAATATAGCTGCTTTGTACTCAAGGAGATGGAGATACTTCACTGGAAACGGCTGTACTCTTCGGCTTTAGACGAAGCTGAGAAAAGAGCTATAGCCGATCAGACGAAGAATGACGAGCTTCTGGCTCGTTTAGTGAAGCTGGAGGCCGATAATAAGGACTTAGAGTCCGATAAGAAGGATCTGGAGGCCGAGCTGAATACGACCATTGCTGAGAGGACTGCGTACGAGGATTACATCCGTGTGCGCGGGGGAGTGACCATATCAGATGTTCAGAGTCGAGTTGACGAACTGTGGGAGGAATATCATGTACTCCGGAGGAACAATGCGCTGGAGAGCTCGGCTTGCCAACAAGTTGTGAAATCATTGCGGCGCTGGGCTTCTCGGTACAACATTGTTCTTTCTCGGCGCCCCTCCATAGAAAGATTCCTTCGGCATATCGTGCCAACAGATGCTCGCACTCCAGATCAAACCTCTGGTTCCCTTGTTCAAAACCCTACTCCCAGTCAACAACGAACTCCGGAACAGCCGGAAACGTCAAGACGAGAACGGGCTCAGGAGCAACCGGAATCGTCAAGACAGGGACGGACTGAAATTCGCCGAGGAGTTGTGACTATGAGCGAGCAAGATCAGCAGATGCTTATTGCAGAGACTCTTCATCGCCGAGGTGTTAGGACTTCTCGGGCTCGGGGAAGAGGCGTTGGGTCGAGGATAGCATCTCGTCGACCTGCTTATTCTTCATCTGCTCGGAACAACCGAACTCGGCTTCCAGAGGATTTCGCAGATAGGTGGCTTAACTTCAGCAACCCTGGACAGTAGAATAGTCCTTTGTAATAGCGTAACGCCATTTTGTAGGGTAGCGGAGTTGTATGCCGAACAAGATTTGAAAAATGAAATTTTGTTTTCGCTTCTAACACTGTATTTACAGCTTAGCGAAAAAATTTCATCGTACTTGTCCTCGGTCTTATGAAGTAAACTTCTTTGACCGGACTTGGTCCTTGGTCTTATGAAGTAAACTTCTTTGACCGGACTCGTCTTTGGTCTGATGAAATAAACATCTTTGACCGGACTCGTCTTTGGTCTGATGAAATAAACATCTTTGACCGGACTCGTCTTTGGTCTGATGAAATAAACATCTTTGACCGGACTCGTCTTTGGTCTGATGAAATAAACATCTTTGACCGGACTCGTCTTTGGTCTGATGAAATAAACATCTTTGACCGGACTCGTCTTTGGTCTGATGAAATAAACATCTTTGACCGGACTTGGTTTGTGTTCTAATTTGGCGATTTTTGTCGCCGGGATCGAACTTTCCCTTGTCCTAATTCGGCGAGTTTTATCGCGTGGATCGGACTTTCCCAGTTAACCGAAGTGGTCTTATGCAGTAAACCTTTTTGACTAGACATGGTCGTCCCCGGTCTTATGAGGTAAACTTCTTTGACCGAACTTGGTCGTCCTAATTCGGCGAGGCTTATCGCGTGGATCGGACTTTCCCTTATTGCAGTTCGTTTCAGACGAAGTGCTTATTTCTTAAGCCGAATTGTGGTCTTGTATCTTCCTGAGAAGCTTGGACTCACAATCGTTGGCTTATTGCAGTTCGTTTCAGACGAAGTGCTTGTTAAGCTGAATTGCGGTCTTGTATCCTCCTTGGAAGCTTGGACTCACAATCGTTGGCTTATTGCAGTTCGTTTCAGACGGACTGCTTGTTAAGCTGAATTGTGGTCTTATATCCTCCTTAGAAGCTTGGACTCACAATAGTCTTTAATAATCGATCTAAAAAGGGGATCAGTCTTTAAAGAACGATATACCTTGGTACCATTTGTAAGAGACGACAAGCACATAGAGACAAAACACATAGAGAAAAAATGAAAAAGATGAAAGAAAAAAACTTTAAACTTTTTATAAAACGACAAGTAAAAGGTACAAGTAAAAAACAAACAAATAAAAACATGTACCCCTATGACCGAACTAGACACAAGACAGACTGACCGGACTTTGTCTCTTACAAGTGGAACTTCTTGAGGTTGGAGACGTGCCATGTTCGGGGTACTTGTTCTCCTGACATGTGAGTCAATTTATAAGACCCTTTGCCGAGGACTTCTGACACCCGATATGGACCCTCCCATGTGGGTTCGAGTTTGCCCAGCTTTTCTGCTCGGCTTACTTCGTTGTTTCTCAAGACGAGATCTCCCACTTGAAATTGAAGCTTTTTCACCCTTTGGTTATAATACCGGGCTACTTGCTCCTTATACTTGGCTGCTTTTATGCACGCCAATTCTCTTCTTTCTTCGGCGAGATCTAGTTCTGCTCTCAGTCCGTCGTCATTCATTTCTGAGGAGAAATTTAGAGTTCGGGGACTGGGTACGCCGATCTCCACCGGAATTACGGCTTCAGTGCCGTACACCAGACTATACGGAGTTTCACCGTTGGAGGTTTTGGGTGTAGTTCGGTAGGACCATAGGACTTGAGGGAGATTTTCTACCCATTGTCCTTTGGCTTGTTCTAACCGGGCTTTTAACCCTTTCACCAGAATCCGGTTCGTTACTTCCGTTTGTCCGTTTGCTTGGGGATGGGAGACCGAAGTGAACCGCTGTTGAATGTTCAGCTCTTGGCACCAATTCTTGAACGTCTTGTCGGTGAACTGGGTCCCATTATCCGAGATGAGGATGTGGGGTATGCCAAATCGGCACACTATGTTCTTCCAGACGAAGTCCAATGCCTTTGAGCTCGTTATCGTAGCTAATGGTTCCGCCTCCACCCACTTCGTGAAGTAGTCCACGGCAACGATAAGGAATTTCATTTGCCGAGGAGCTTGAGGAAGTGGTCCCACTATGTCTATGCCCCATTGCATGAAAGGCCAAGGGCTTTGCATAGTGTATAGATCGGTCTGCGGCATCCTTGGGACATTTGCATGAATTTGGCACTTCGTACACTTCTTGACGAGCTGCACTGCCTCTTGTACCATGGTTGGCCAATAATATCCCCATCTCAGAACTTTTTTAGCTAAAGCTCTGGCTCCGATGTGGCTACCGCACGATCCTTCATGAACTTCTCTGAGGATGTAGTCCGTCTCTTCTGGTCCTACGCACCGCAATAACGGCTGGAGGTAAGACTTTCTAAAGAGGACTCCTTCATGAAGTTCGTACCGAAGTGCTCGGCACGTGATCTTCCGAGCTTCTCTCTTATCCTCGGGCAATTGTCCTTGATCCAGATACTGCAAGATCGGCGTCATCCAGTTCGGCGAGCTGGATACTGAATGTACCTCGGCTTCATCAATGCTTCGATGCATTAATTCTTCCGCCTTTGAGCTCGGATCTGAGGCCAACTTACTTAAGGTATCTGCTCGGCTATTTTCCGCTCTGGGAATGCGAATTATCCGAAAATAGGAGAAACTTCGGCTGATGCTTTGCGCTTTGTCCAAATACTTCTTCATTCTCTCGTCACGAGCTTCACTTGTACCCAACATGTGATTTACTATGACTTGTGAATCACAATGGACTTTGAGAGATTTGACGAACAGACTTTGCGCTAGCTGGAGTCCGGCCAGGAGGGCTTCGTACTCGGCTTCATTATTAGTAGTGGGGAATAGGAACCGAAGTGAGTAGGTTACCTCGTGTCCGTCGGGAGCGACAAGTAAAATACCAGCTCCACTTCCCATCTTGTTTGAAGCTCCATCTACGAATCCGCTCCAGCAGTCCGGCGGCTCTACTTCGGATTCCAAGGGCTGTGCTAGTTCGGCATTGGCAGAATCCTTCTGTTCGGCAATAACAGGAATTGCTTGATCGAACTTTGCTTCTGCAAGAAAATCTGCCAAGGCTTGTCCCTTGATGGCTTTCCGAGGTAGATATTCAATTGTGTGCTCTCCCAACTCTATAGCCCACTTGGCGATTCTGCCTGATGCTTCTGGTTTGGTCAACACTTGCCGAAGTGGCAGATCAGTTAAGACGCATACCTTGTGAGCATAGAAGTATGGCCGCAGTCTCCTTGCTGCATTTACTAATGCCAGAGCAATCTTTTCCAGAGGTTGATACCTGGTTTCTGGACCTCTTAATGCTCGGCTTGTAAAATAGATGGGAAGCTGCTTTAGGCCTTCTTCTCGTACAAGCACCGCGCTGATGGTTTGATCCGATGCCGCTAAGTATAAGAATATTACTTCGGCTTCGGTTGGAGCAGAGAGAAGAGGAAGCTCGGCTAGATAACTTTTGAGCTCGTCAAAGGCCTTTTTCTGCTCGGCTCCCCACTCGAACTTTGGTGCCTTTTTCAACACCTTGAAGAACGGCAGTTGCTTTTCGGCTGCTTGGGAAAGGAATCGATTCAGTGCGGCTAGACATCCGGTTAGCCTTTGCACGTCATGTATGGACTTCGGCATTGCCATGTTCTGAACGACTTGAACTTTTGAGGGGTTTGCCTTGAGTCCGTCCTTTGAAACCCAACAACCCAGAAACTTTCCCGAATCTACCAAAAAGGTACACTTTTGGGGATTAAGTTTGAGGTTGGCTTTCTTGAGCACGTTGAGAGTGGACTTGAGGTTGTGCTCGTACTCCGAAGTGCTTTTGCTTTTGACGACTATATCGTCAACATACACTTCGACCTCCTTTCCAATCAGGTGCCGAAAAAGCTTGTCTACCATCCTTTGATAAGTGGCTCCGGCATTCTTTAAACCGAATGGCATCTTTTTATAAGCGAAAATGCCGAAATCAGTAATGAAGGCCGTTTTTGAAGCGTCAATCTCATCCATTAAAACTTGATGGTATCCTTTGTACAGATCAAGAAAACAAAAAATTTCAAAGCCTATCAAAGCTTCTACTTTTTTATCTATGTTCGGAAGGGGATAGCAATCTTTGGGACAGTGCTTATTTAGATCGGTGAAATCTATGCACATCCGCCATCCTCCTTCCTTTTTCTTGATCATGACAGGATTGGCCACCCACGAAGGATACTTCACTTCGAATAACACATCCGCCTTCAATAATTGACGGACTTCGTCATGGATGACTTGACTTCGTTCTGCCGCAAAGAGTCTTTGCTTCTGTTTTATCGGCCGGACTGAAGGATCAATATTTAACCGATGAGTGATTACCTCGGGGGGCACTCCGGTCATGTCCAACGGAGACCATGCAAAGACGTCTTTATACTCCTTAAGGAGCTGGATGGTTTTTTCCCGAAGTAGGGGCGTTCCCGCGAAGCCGATCTTAACCGTTCTGGATGGATCGTCTTCGTACAGCTGAACTGTCATCGAGTTCGGCTCCGGTAGGACTTCGGTCATCGCCTCTGACTCCGGCTGCTGTGATTGCTATGCTTGGTGGTGCCGATCTGACTGCTCGGCACTTCTAAGCGCAATTTGCAGACATTCCTTTGCTCTCTTTTGGTCACCTCGGATGACCGCTATCCCTCCTTTAGTAGGGATCTTGATGGTGAGGTGATAGGTGGAGCAAACGGCCCGAACTGTGTTGAGCCAGTCTCTTCCCAGGATGACGTTGTACGGGGACCGAGCTTTCACCACGAAAAACTCAATCATCGTACTGGAGCTAGTAGGCGCTTTCCCCACCGTGATCGGAAGGCTGATAATACCTTCAGGGCGGGTGTCCTCCTGGGTGAAGCTCTTCAGGGGAAGCGGAGCCGGACTGAGCCGAGCTGGGTCCACTTCTAGTTTGTCGAAGCACTCTTTAAAAAGAATGCTAACCGACGCTCCTGTATCCACAAACACCCTGTGGATCAGTTTGTTTGCCACTCCGGCTTGGATGACAATGGCGTCTTGGTGAGGAGAGATGGCCGGGACGGGATCAGCAGCCGAGAACGTAATCACTTCGTCCTGCTTCAGCCTTTTATGCGTTGGCTCCTCTCGATTGGAGCCTCTGCGTTCTGACTTTAGGGACGACTTGGTCTTCCCGGCAGGGAGCGCGTCAATAGTCTGGATTACTCCATCATATTGCGGCTCGTCATCGTCTTCGGGATCCGGCTGCCTTTTCGGATCCTGAGGAGCGCAGTTCGCACCACTCTGCTTTTTATTCTTCTTTGGCTGCTTGCTTCGGTATTTTTTCAATGTCCCTGCCTTCACAAGAACATCGATACCTGCAGCCAAGTTTCTGCACTCCTCAGTATCGTGACCGTGGTCTTGATGGTAGGAGCAGTAGCTATCCTGTGGTCGGCGCGCGGCTGATTTCGTCATCCGCTTTGGCTTTTCGAATAGGTCAGAGTGCAGTTCGAAAATTTCCGCTCTCGGCTTGTTCAGCGGTACGAACTGAGCGGGCGACTTCTCGGGATTGAGACGAGGTCCCAATCTGTCTTGCACCGGAGCCCTTTGAATTCTTTCAAATGGAGTCCGGCGAGGATGCCCCTGATCGCTATGATCGGGCTTCCTTCTGTCTCCTCGGGTCGATGAGCTGTCTAACGACCGTTTGCGACGGTCTGCCTCATCGGCCCGGGAGTACTGGTCCGCAATGTCCCACATTTCCTGAGCTGTCTGCGGACCGCACTCAACGAGCTTCCTGTAGAGAGCTCCGGGCAGGATTCCATTTTGGAATGCCGAGATGACAAGCAGATCGTTGAGATCGTCTACTTGCAGGCATTCCTTGTGGAATCTTGTCATAAAGTCGCTGATTTTTTCGTCGCGACCTTGACGAATGGAAAGCAGCTGAGCCGAAGTGATTCGGGCTTCTGCTTTCTGAAAGAACCTCCTGTGGAAGGCATCCATTAGATCTCGGTAAGATCTGATGCTGCCCTGGGGGAGGCTATCGAACCACCTTCTCGCGTTCCCGATGAGCAGCTCGGGAAACAGCTTGCACATGTGGACCTCGTTGAGACCCTGGTTCGCCATGTTATATTGATAGCGCCCCAAGAAATCGTGAGGGTCCACGAGCCCGTCGTAAGTCATCGACGGAGTTCGGTAGTTCTGTGGTAGGGGAGTTCGGGTGATGTCGTCCGAGAACGGAGTCTTCAGTGCTCCGTACACGGCGAATCCGATATCTCGTCGGTATGGAGGAGATTGAGTTCTCCTGTGATTCCGGTACCGAGGAGGAGCTGGAACATGTGGGGGACGGGGATTCTTTCTCCTGGGAGATGCGACACTACTGCGGTAGTGACTTTCTTGTGCAGAGGGGGAAGGAGAATCCGTCGTTTTCGTCTCCGGCTGCTTTTGGCTTCTTCGCAGGAAGGTTAAGAATTCCTCCTGCTTCGCCGCCAAAAACTGCTTGACAGCCTCATTCAAATCGGGCTGCTGGGAAGATTCAGTGGGACGATTTTTGGAGCGGCTTGTTCCTTCGCCATGAGAACTGGTGGTGGATTTATCCCTAGGCTGTTTTCCAGACCTATGGGATGGATTGGCTTCCTCCTGGTTCTCACGGGCAGGAATACGGGTACTCTGCGATCTGGTATGCATTTTTTGGGCGGAAAAAAATGGATCAAAAATTCGCTTTATCACAAATTTTGTTCTCTGTTTCCCACAGACGGCGCCAGTGATGGATCCGCGAATTTCTGATGTTAGTAAATGCCGGTAGAGAATGAAGATTACGACACAAAGAATTTACGTGGTTCGATTTACTGAAGTAAATCTACGTCCACGGGAAGAAGGGAGGGCAAGATTGTATTGCTTGATCTGGGATTACAGCTTACAACACAGACTTGCTATATGGTATTTTATCTCTAGAGAGCTTAACCTTTTTCTATCTGATCTAAGTTCTATTTATACATTGAACTAAGGTCGTGGTTTGCAGCCCCACTAACAAGATCGTGGGTGAGCAATAACTGCTCAATAACTGCTTCGTACCACTAAATAGATCGTGGGTATAGCGGAGGTCGTGGGGGCCTTTCATGAGTCCACTAACTCCTAGTTCGGTCGAATGCTGAGACCGAACTGCTGGACTTTACCGATCAGCTCTTGCCGATCTGAGAGGAGAGCTTGACTGGTCGGCTTTTACCGAGCTGTAGGCTGAGTCCGAACTCTTTGGTCGTGCCGAACTCTTTGGTGCCGAACAGATACTCTTTCTTGGGCTCTGGGCTGATGGGCCGTCACTGTTATTGGGCTTGCCATTAGGGTTTAGTTCGTACCCCATCATTTAACTTACTGTAACTAACGTTTGAGCATAATTGTCCGAACCATGCATTAGTTTGCATAATTTTATACTTTTATTGTCAATTTCAATTGTATTATAAGTATATTAAGTGAATATATAAATACAGATAATATTTCATTGCAAAGGATTTATATAATATTGATGTTATTGATATATAATATAAATATATTTAGATGTGTTACGTGGGTGCATGGAAAAGTAAATAATTGCAAACTTGTAGGAGTATTATCTTTACTATAAACTAAATTAACTAAGTTAATTCGTGGTTAGAGCTTATTAGGACTTTAACTAATTTAGGTTCGATTAGCCCAAATGGTTAGCCTAGGATTGGAAGGGTTAGGATTAAAGTTGGAAATTTATAACTCGAAAAAAAAAACATAACCCAATTCAAATAGCTGCATGGTACACATAAATAACCCAATTTAGAAGGGTTGGCCCAATTGATATCACTAGCATGCTGCATGGTACACATAAATAATAATGCACGCAATCTCATGTTATTTAGTTTAAGACAATTTACTAATTCTTCATTGTAGTAATTATTTATTCGTAAGTCTCTTAAATTATATGGAGTACTATTTGACATCAAAAATTCCTTTTTAAGGAAGTTATCATTAACTTTTTGTGATAAAAATAGCTAGATAATTAACAAATTCAATATATGCTATCAATCAATTCTCTTCGTTACTTTTGTATACGTCTTTCAAATTTTGATTGTCGCTACTCTAGTCGAAGTCCTTTTGCTCACCATTCACCAACTAATCACCTAATTCTGTTCAAATCATACGTACAGTATTTATATAGGATCATTTTTCAAATTTTGAAATCTTGGATCTCTCTGAATCGCATAGTAAAGATTTATTTTTGAGAACCAAATGCGTAAATAATGGTTTAATAATTATTCTTATTTATCAATTATTTTAATTAATTCTCATACTTTTGATTATATATGGTCATTTCTAACAAAAATATTTATGTTCTAAATAACTTTATTAAAAAAGGGTATTTTTAAGGTGAAATATATAAATAGAGGGACCAAAAATTAATACAAGGATATATTGAAATAAAATATACACTAATACACAAGGATCTAAATATGTGTTTTGCCTTTAGTTTTACTTATGGGATAGTTACTATTAAAAAATAAAACTATGTTAATTTAAGGGAGCAAAGAGTTATTTAAGGATTGAGATGAAACATCTTTTTCATTGTTTTTTTCGGCTTAGAATTAATCTTGGCATTGTCCCATTTATGTGAAAACTATAATTTTTAATAAATTAAAAAAGCAAACAATTCCAAAAAAGAAGAGAAAGAAAAACGAAATGTCCAGAAGCGATGGATCTTCATTTTTGTATATACGAAGATTTCTTTAAAAAATTATTCATATAGATCCCGATTTTATTATTTTATTTACTCAGTGTGAGGAAATTTAGTGCCGTCAGTTAAATGAGAATCTATATAATCACCAAGTTTAACAACTATTAAATCGCTTTAAGTATATATTAAATAATTGTAGGGACATGATAATACACAAAAAATTGACTTTGAAGGGAACATCTGACTAGTCCTGCATATTCTATATTCTGTATTTTCTTTCTATATATAATAATAGTATAATACTTGTGCAAGTTTTTCTGACTAAGACTTTGAAAAATAGCACCACTTCTCTCGCATATATATTTTATTTTTATATTGTAAAATTTCTGAGCTAGACCAGCTATGCAAAAATTATAGAAATAGGATCATTATAGTTTAATATTGTTCGAATTGTTGACCTTTAACTGAAATTATTGGAATTGCACATTGTTATAAATAATTATACAAATATAGACTTTTTAACAAAGTTGTCCCAAAATCTATATTTATACTAATGACTAAAGATATGGAATTAATGTAAAACTAACCGAAAATTCAATTAGTGCATGTGCATATATTATATACTATACGATAAAAAAATATTATTTTGTGTGATTTGGTTGACTTAGGTCACACAATGAATATTATTCTGTTCTCACTAGTCAAAAAAAGCGTGAACGTACATACATTTTCTTTTATTTTTCCATACCAACAAAAGAATTCGGCCTGTTTAAATTTTAAAATTAAGCCACTTTTTTCTATGAAACATGTTATTCGTTAAAAAGCAATGTAAATGTTTATTATTATTAGTATTATTATTTAGTTAATACCCTTGGGCATTTACTCTCCTCTAGAAAAAGAAAAAAAAAAGAAAAACCAAATTAGTACTGTAAAATATTTGGATCCTTGATCCAATTCTGAACTTGTCAGTCACTCATCAATGTTTAAATCATTGCTGAATCATGTGATGTTGATGTAATATTAAATCAACTTGATATATATATATATATATATATATATAAGCTTATTTAATTTCAAGTCTATTACACCAGCCAATAGTATAGGCAAGGCCAGCCTCAGCTGACTCTGCTTTCAAACAAAAATTTAAATAAATCCCACAAGAAATCAAAATTTGAAAATTTGTGGCCACTTATGATCAAATGCCATTTTCAGTCACCAAACTCTCTCAAAAACCTCCAAAACAAAATTGATTCACTTCTACTCCATCATCAAACCAAGGGCAAAACGTTACATGAAAATCCCTCTTCTCATTCAATGAAATCAGCCGCCAACAATGCACCATTTGCAAAAATCAAGAATTTGGGATTCTTGATTTTGTAGAAATGGTTAGGGAAATAATCATATCTGTGTTGTTACTAGTTGTTGGGATAGCTTTTTTGGTAGTCATTCATGTTTGTGTTGTGGGGAGGGCTTTTAGGGATGATCCGACGGCCGGGAGGCCCTCTGAGCTGCCTCGGATCGATAGGATACCGAGCATGAATCCGGAGGAGATCAAGAAGCTGGCATGCTTCGATTATACGGTGGAAGAGAAAGGGATGAGGGATGTGGAGTGTGCAGTTTGCTTGGAGATTTTCAGAGTTGGTGAAAGATGCAGGATTTTGCCCAAGTGTAATCACAGTTTTCATGCTCATTGCATAGATTCTTGGCTTTTGAAGACTGCTGCTTGTCCAATATGTAGAGCTGCTGTGAATTCTCAACAAAATGGACTAGAATTGGTGTAGTCATGATTCATTTATTTCTTGCTTTCATTCTTCATTTGGTATGCACAAAGAGGGAATCTTGTTCCTGGAATCTGGAAATCATTTTAAAAGTTGATCTTGTCTTGTGGCATTTGAGAATATAGGATTTTAACTAGCAAACTACTATCTCCGTCCTTCATTTTTAGTCCATTTTGTATTGGGACACGGTTTCTAAAAATTAAAGAAAAGTGAATTAAAAAAATTGATGGAAAATAAAAATGTAGGACAGACAAAAAGGATAAAAGTAGATAAAAAAAAATGGGGAAAAAGGGAGTACCATTTAAATTTGGCATGTAATTTTCTAAATTTGACAGTGATTGGTATAGAAACTTTTGGTAGATTGATTGAGAGTTTGTAGTGTCTTGTTGAAAGTATTATTTAGAATAATTCTACTTTTTTCAAAAAAAACCCCAATAAACTTCGGTCAGAACTGACTAGGTTCCTTTGTGATTTTGGAGTAATAAATATACTGGTTTTCTGTTGCCTACTGATACAGACAATAACTACATTCATCGATATGCATGAACCATGCCATTATTTTTTTTAGTTGTTGTTTTTTATAATTAAGAAAACCAATTATACACGTACTCAGAAACTCAAATATGTGTTTGAATGCAGTATTCAAAATTTAACTTGTTTTGAGTATTAGTAATATGATTTGTAGCGGTTAGGCCCACAACTCTATCGTTCAAAATTCATTTATTGTCCCTTTCTTCATTTTCTTTTTAAAAGAAAAAAACACTTAATTGAATCATTGCATAAACCACGTGCATTAGAAAATGATTGATCTTTGATTCTACACTAATATTTAAGTTTCCTTTCAATCATGAAACTGCTGTCATGATTATTCTAATTATGAAGTATTCCTTCCGTTCAAATTAAACTGAGACTTTTTTTTAATGGAAATTAAGAAATTGCATTAAATAGATTAAATGAAAATAACACTCCCTCCATCCCATAGAAATAACCCATATTTCCTTTTTCATCCATTCCATAGAAATAGTCTATATCGATTTGTGGAAACCTTTTTCTCCTTTTTTCCTTTATCATTTATGGGCTCCACAATCTACTACACAATTTCAACTATTTTTTCTTCTTCTCTCTTACTTTACAAATTATACATTAAAACCCGTACAGATGCCAAATGACCTATTTCTATGTGACGGAGAGAGTATAAAATAGAAGAGATAATAAAATGAAATAAAAAGAATAAAGAAAGTGATTTGATTTTAATTTTTATTAGAAAATGAAATGACTTAATTTAATGGGGATGGATGGTGTAGTATATAGTCTGTGCAATGGAAGCGCAGTAAAGATCCAGATTAATTAGTAAGCAATGTATTAAATCAAATAAATGATGCCGGGCTTTTGTTTCATAGCCCAATAAAGCCTCAATGAATTGTAAATGGGCCATTTGTTCCACAAACTTTTCTAGAGCAAATATTATTCGGAACAATAAATGTTTTTAGAATGGGCTTTATTCTTTGACTGAGATTCTTGATTTCACTTTTTATGTTTATTGTTCTAATTTTAAATTCTTCTGTTTTAGTTTAGTGTTGTGTTGTTGATTAGGATTTATTATAGAAAATTGTCATTTAAATCATAATTATTGGCAGACTTCTAGTCAATCCATTTACTTTCAATATCAGCAAATTAAATCATAAATTTTGTACATATCTCAATTGTCCCATAAAATTAACTTTTAAATAGACAGGTCCACAAAAGGAGCAAACACTCTACACAAGCTAGTCTCCCAAATGCCAACAAAAACAACAAAGACAAGCAAGAAAGAAACATAGCCAGCTGTGGGCACCCATAACGAAGAGCAAATACAAAGCCTATACTAATACAAGCAAAGCAACGATTCCATCAAAGAAAAAAGGACATCTAAGGCATAAGGGGAACATATGTGGCGATGATACATACATACCAGATTTAACAGATTTACTAGAGGCTGTCTAATTTCTAAAGGAATAGTAATGCAGAAATAACAGATTTACTTGAGTTTCTTTAAATACTTTTATATGTGGTTTAACAAACTTAATGGAATCCGAGTTGCACTCAAATTAGTGCAAAATAATAAGTACTCCTACTTGAAAAGCAAATGTGAACATTGGATAAGGGCATCTTTTAAATACAAATTTTTCAAGATTCCCAGTGTGTTAATCAAATTGCTTATGCTAATCATTGATGTTTGGTATGTTTTAATTCCATTGCGTTCTCCATTGCCAAATGAAAGAATCATTGGACTTTTTCCCCCGTTTATCTAGAGTATTTATCCATAGTAGAGAAGGGTTGGAAATACAACTAGACTTCACCACCATGGGTTGTGTATTAGCACAAAAATTTCCAACAAGTCACCTAGAAGAATGAATTCCAAAATTTGAAAATGATCCTTGACTGAGTCTCTACCTTCATAAAGGTCTCTGCCTTAGTGATGATGAGTCGTAGAAATACTATGTGTCTCTACTTGAACCCAAAACCACAAATTCAACACAATGCAACAAAACCTACTCTCCATCCTCTACATAAGAGTCAAGACAACAATCTAGATGTTCGAGGTAAGCATAGAATATGAAAACAAAAAAAAAAGCATGTAGAGAAATGATAGGCAATAAGGCAAATGAATTAAGATAAGTATTAAGTAACCTGAATCACAATGCACAACCTAAGACAAAAAGTGGTGTAAAAATAACTAACACGAGCAAAGTTATGCGGACTTAGCCTCGCTCCCCAATTCTTTCCTCAGCTTCACAGAGAAATCATCATTCACATCATCATCGTCCCATTGCTGATTTATCTCTTCGCCTTCGTTTTGCTCATCCCAGTCTGCCAAATTTTCACACACTGATGAAAAGCAAAGATACACTGATGAAAAGATATACAGCATAAGAAACCTTGTATATGTCTTAGGCTAAGCTGTTACTAGATTGTTACTAGGAGTACATTCAAAGGCTACAATATGATCCTAATCCATCAGTTTGCTTATGAGACATATCTTGGTTGCAAAGAGTAAAGAGTCCATATGTTGGCAAATCAAATCATGCAATGCATTAGTTATTGCACGCAAACATCAACAGCATCAAAAACACAAACGTTATGGCAATAAAATCAGATCAAATCGTTCATTGCATTAGTTCCTGCATATAGATTGTAGATCAATCAACAAAACCCAGCTTTTTATGTCAATGCCTCAAATTCATAACAAAAATCATTTCTCACATTTTTATCACCCAAAATAACAGAATATCATACAGACGGCCATTAGCCAATTGAAATCAATTCAGCATTCATCATAAAATTGAAAAAATAAATACTACAGTAACCTATTAAAATGTAATTCCTCATACACACCTCGATCAATTTCAAACTCCTCAAACTCGTCGTCATCTTCAAATAGGTCGGTCTTTACTTCCTCAGATGATGGCTTCTGTCCTTCCGTCGCCATTCCAATCAGCTACAAGGAAAAAAAACAATTTATCGAAAATAAACGCATTAAAAACAAAAAATTGAGGACATTGAGCACGTACCACTGTAAACACGCATACGAATGAAGAGATAGACTTGAATAACAGTAACTTACACAGTGATCGAAGAAGATTTCCAACTATTGACGCTTATTTTTCGGCTGAATTATGCTGATCACGGTAGGGCTGTCAATTTTCGACACGACACGATAATCTGACACGAATCCGCACGAAATTATTGGGTTGGGTCAAGTCTTATTGGATCCGTGTCCTTATCGGGTTGACCCATTAAGAACCCGATAATTTCGGGTTGGGTTCGGGTCGGATGCGGGTCGGATACGGGTAACCCATTAAGAAATAATATTATTATTTTTATTATTATTTAAAAAAATACATATTACTTTAATTTTTTAATTTCTTATAAATTAGGTTTAAATAGTATAAAACGAATTTTAATTATGTAAATTAGGTTAAAAATTAAGGTTTAATCGTGTAATATCAGGTTCAGGTTGTTATCGTGTCGTGTCAACCCATATTATATCGTGTCGATAACGGGTTCGTGTCGGGTGCGGGTCGTGTTCGGATTTGAAGGTAGCAGGTCGGGTTCGTGTTCGGATTTACAGTTTCCTTAACAGGTCGGGTTCAGGTTAGGTCTTATTGGGTTGGGTCATTATCAGGTTGACCCGATAACGACCCAATCCGCACGATTTGCCAGCTCTAGATCACGGGCTATTTGTTCAGGAACAATTCACACATACGACGCCGTATTTATATTATCAGCAGTATTTAAATAACTACTACAATGTAACCCCTTCAGAAAATATAAATAGGATTTTGCTCCCCAATATTAGCAACTTGCTGGCAAGCATGGTCCAAAAAAATGATCTTGCAATTTTAACCATATATATCAAAATTTCTACTTATTAACTCAAACTAAGTGACATTTTACTTTTATAAGCTTAGAGTTGATAATAAAACCAAATCAACTGTTCAAGTACATACTATATCACACTATATTATTACAGCAAAGAATGGGCATAAGGGTAGGCATCCACTATAAGCCATGCGCGGCTATAGCCCCGACCGGGGCGATCTCGGGGCTATCCATAGTGGGGAGCACGTCCGCCCCGAGGCGGACGAAATTTCCGGGGCAGATGATCAATCGGCGTCTTCGGGGCGAGGACGCGCCGGTCCGGGGCGGACACGGCGAATAGGCGCGTCGGCTATAGTGAGGCGGGCCCGGCGCGCCGGTGGACGGCGAAATTAATTTTTTTTTAATTCAATTTAATTCACCTATAAATACACCACATTCCATTCATTATTTTCACAACATTCCAACTCTTCATCGCTCAAACTTTCTCTCACTAGAATTTATGGTCTGAAATTGACAATTTGTGGAAAGACGTGTGGAATTCTCTGATTCAACAAGTGCAACACCAGGCCGCCCAGGAGGATGCGGCGCGCTTGGCGGAGAAGGCGGAGGCTGCGATCCCTCGTGCGATTACTCATCGGCGGATCATCGAACGAGACCACGTCGGTGCGCACCAGCGTCTAATGGCTGATTACTTTGTGGATAACCCCCGTTATCCACCCGAGATTTTCCGCCGGTGATTAAGAATGTCGCAACGGCTCTTCAACCATATAGCGACGAATTTGGCGGAGCGTTACCAGTGCTTCACCCTCCGGCGTGATTGCGCTGGCCGGATCGGGCTGTCTACGCATCAGAAGTGCCCCGCTGCAATCCGGCAGCTTGCCTACGCCGGTCCAGCCGATATGTTCGATGAATACCTACATATGGGTGAGACGACTAGCCTAACGGTGCTTAGGCAGTTTTGTAAAGGGATCCGAGAAATTTTCGGTGGGGAGTTCCTACGGAAGCCTACCCCTGATGAGTGTCAGAGACTGCTGGATATGCACGGTTCGATCCACAGGTTCCCAGAAATGTTAGGAAGCATCGATTGCATGCATTGGGATTGGAGAAACTGCCCCATGGCCTGGAAAGGCCAGTTCACAACTTGATTCAAAAGCAAACATCCATCGATGATTCTAGAAGCCGTTGTTGACTACAGTTTGCGGATCTGGCATGCGTATTTCGGTGTGGCAGGTTCGAACAACGACATTAATGTTCTTCAGTCATCGCCACTCTTCAACGATGAGTGCCGGGGGGAGGGTTCAGAAATCAGCTTCGTAGCCAACGACACGCAGTACAGTAGGGGATACTATTTGGCAGATGGGATATATCCGCGGTAGCCTGTATTCGTCAAGACAATTCGCCAACCGGATGGACCGAAGATACAATATTTTGCGCGCAAACAAGAGGGTGCTAGGAAGGATGTTTAGCGGGCTTTTGGTGTCCTCCAATCGCGGTGGGCCATTATACGGTGCCCGGCACGAGTTTGGCACGAAGATGATGTTGCGAATATTATGTTAGCATGTATCATATTGCATAATATGATAATAGAAGATGAAGGATTTGCGGTAGAGCGTTGGGCACCGGAAGAGGGCGCAAGTACAAGCACCGGAAGAGGGCGCAAGTACAAGTCACGGTGTTGCATCCACGCCGATCCAGATGGGCGTACCACGGAGCAATGAATATTTGATCCAACGTTTTACTGATATGCGCAGGACCACAACACATACCACACTCCAGGCCGATTTGATTGAAGAAGTTTGGGCACGTAGGGGAGACGGCGCAGTGTGAACACCTTTGTGATTTGCACTAGATTAAATTTTCGTTGTATAATTTTTTCTGTACTTTAATACGATGAAAATTTAAAGTTTAATTTTAATTTCTTCACATATAACCGTTTTCTTCTAATTACGTATACTCCGATAAATTTAATTATAATTGAATTAACATAAATGGAAAAAAAGATTGGGGCTATTGGAAGTGTCCACTATAGTGGCGGAAACAAATTTTTGGGGCTGTGGACAAAAATTGGGGCGGGGCTATTGGGGTGTCCGCCTTTATAGTGGACACTCTAATGTATGAATGTCCTAAAATGGATGAACTATGCAGGCAATTAGCTCCCTAAAACTCGAGCTAAAACCTATTAATACAAAGAGGAATCATATCCTCTATAAAGATACACACACCTTTTGCTGAGTCTATTTACACAGAAGAATGCAGCTGACTAAAAGTTGCAGCAAACATCACACATCAATAAACTGTCCTTGTTCTTGCCTGAGCTCCCTCTTCTGATCAAACGACCTCGTCTCGCAGAATCTATGAAGGATCTTGATAAGCGACCGTGCTTTCCTGCCAGCGTGCGACGTTCCCTCAGTGACAAGTGAGTAGAGCGCGGTCATCAGAGACGCGTCCTTCGCCAAAATAGGCACCACGTCAGCTCCACAGTTGAGGCATAGCGAATGCAGGATTGAGACGCAGTATTCTTTCCCGGCCCGCGTCTCTATACCATAGAGCAGCCTCAGGATGGATGGCAGAGCCGAATCTGAAGCCAGCATGATCTGCACCGAACCATCAAAGCTGTCTGCCAATCTGGACAGAACCGCCAGCGTGTCTGTCTTCACCTCAGCCCTGTCTGAGGAATCCAACAGGCCTAACAGCGTTTCCATCGCGCCAGCTGCTATGGCCCTTTCGCGGTTCCTGTGGTAGAACAGCAGCGCGAAGAGGGCCACCACTGCGTTTCTCTTGCTACACGCGGTGCCCTCTCTGATCAGCTCCAGCAAGGAAGGGATTGTTTCCTTGTTCTCTCCAATCTTCTTGCGTTGCTCGTGTATTGAGGCAAGGTAGAAGATCGTTGCTGCTGCGATCTGTCTCGATTCTTGCCTCTTCCCGTGCTTGAGCACTGCGAGAATTGGATTAAGCCCTCTGTTTTCAATGATCGATTTCTGCCCTCTCGGCTGCTTAGACAGCTTCAGCAACGCAGAAACCGGGTTTTCTTGCATTGTGGGATCTGTTGAGTCCAGCAGTTCTAGGAGGGGTGGGATCGAACCAGATTCGATCAAGCAGCACCGGTTGAAGAGATTCGACTTAGCCAGCAGCCGGATTTCATAGGCGGCCTTGCTTTTCTGGCGGTCAGTTCCATAACCCAGGCTGAGTGTAAGATATTCAGATAGGAATTTGATGGCTGCTGCATTTGCAGGGCTTCCCGGCAAGATAGTCCTTGAAATATCTCGATTGTTCTTGCTCGATTTCGCTAACGAAACGCCGTATTCAGCGCAGAATTGTTGGATAAGCTTCTTAAGGCTGGTGTTGGGGACAAGCTCTGTGCTGGCCAGCCTCTCCCCTGTTTTCGGACACACAAAATTCCCAGATTTCAGCCATTTTTGTATAGAGACACGGTCGTATGTCTGGCCGGTCGCCACGGTCACCGGATCGGTCATCAGCTCTAGCGAAATCGGGCAGCGAAAATCCTCGGGATTCAAGCAATTAAGCACCTCCAGATTGCTACCTCTCCCATCTGATTGATTGATCACTTCAACGTCGTAGTCCTCGAACAGAACTCCCCTGCAATAGCTCAACAATCCGATTAAACTGCTCAGCAACGGCACCTCTCTCTCGTCCCCGTCCGAATATCCTGCACGAATCTCCTCCTCCAGAAATCTGATCTCTCTGTGGCATTCCCCCCACGTTTTGATGTCTAAATACCCGAGAACCCGACGGATCATGAACGGGTCGGGCTCGAACCGGTTCTCAAATTGGTTGAGGACTAAAAGCACTCTCTTAGTAGCGCTTTCATCAGCGGAATCAACCTCCATCCTGGCCTTCCGCGCCTGCTTCCACAGCATCTCCACTAACTCCTTAATTTCTCCGGAGATTCCGATAGCGTCTAAAGGGAGGATGTCGAGCGCCGTCGCGACGGTACGGATCAGAGACCGGAACTGCGTCGCGACGGAGTGGGATTTCATGAGGATCAGCATTTTGGCTCCGTCGCGGGCGCAGTCGGAGAGGAGGAACTGGATCCGCTGGAGCGTGATGTGGAGCTCCGACAAGCAGAGGATGATCGAATCGGACATGTGCGGGACGTGTTCGCGGATTTCCTCGAAGAATATCGAGAGGATTGAGATCTGCCGGAGCGTTTCGCGCGCGTTATTGCGCTGGGATGCGAAGGGTTTGAACCGGAAATTGGAGATGTCGTGGGAGAGGGCGATCAGAGATTCGAGGAGTGTTGATGGGGATATTCCCTCGAAGGGGTTGACCGCCGGGAATTTCAGTATCCGGCGGTGGTTCCGGTCGAATTTTCGAATCATCTGGATTGGAAAGTTTGAAGCGATTCAGTTTTGTTTGAATCTGTGGTTTTCTTAGGATTTGGGGAAAAATGAATGATTTGAAATTCGGTTGGGGAATAAATATGGAGGGTTTAACCGCTAGATTTTTTAGTGACACGTGGCGGGGATCTGCTGGTGTACGGGTGAAGATGATACTAGACACGTTTTTGGGACACGTGTCAAGAATCAAGTGGGCAACGTTGTTCCTTGATTTTGTGTTGGGATTTGAGAGTTGAAACTTAGCTGTGTTTGAATTATACAAATATTTTTTGTATATACCAAAAAATTATATTGGTTCTAAATAGTGATCCATATACTATCATTTATCCCCAAAAGACCACTTATGCGGGTCAAAGATGGCGTACCATTTTCGTGATGAAAAATAATACTAATATTAATTTTTTAGTGTAAATTTAATTTTTATGTACTCTTGATTTGGAAGTGTTGATGATATTTGTAACTTTGTAGTGCTCCTATTATAGAGCTATGTTTAGCTAGATGAAAGTTGCAACTATATTAGAGCTAGGTCTTAAGCTATTGCATTTATTTTCATTACGTTTTTAACGCGTGTAATGGAAAATAATGCTACAAATGGAATAACTAATAAGTGAATAAATAAAAACCAAGGATTGTGATCGAGTTCGTCCATCCTTAACCAAATGAGCAGAGGACTTTGGGTATGAAGTAGTTTTAAATCCTAAGGTCAATTGTCCCACCCATTGCAATGCGGATCTCATACCCCAACACTCCTACTTCATTCCTACTCCAACACTCACAACACAATAAAATAATATTATAAATATGTAAGTGATGTGAGTGTTGGGGTAGGAGTGTTGGAGTAGGAGATCCTTTTCGCCCCCATTGAGGTGCCTACAAATCAGCACGGGGATTAGTCACTGGACGTCTAGACCAGCCAGTGGACACTCTTGGTAATTACCAAAAAAAAAGAGGGAACAAATTATTCATCGATTGAAATATGTGTATATATATGAGTCAACTTTCTTGATCAAATAAACTCACTCAGTTGTTTTAAATGCTTAGAAATTAATCTTTCTTGATATAGTGTGTTTATCTGTAGATCAAATATATATAATTTTACAATTCAAATTACATATAAATGGCATAACTTCTAATACCCTCTTTTACAGGAATTACATAGTACTATATGAATTATAAGCTAACACGTAATCTCACTAAAGTACTAAACCACACATTTATATTGCAGCTTGCCTAATCCACACGTTAGACAATAGCCTCAAAGAATAAATGCATCAATGGAAGAGCTGAGCTGAATTTATTATTAGGTTTTGTGGTAGTTATCGATCAATATCATTAAGTGCTCCATTTTTTCTTATACGTATCAGTTAATTTATTTATATTAAGGTTTTTGGAGAGGTTTGTCTCCTTATCGTATTTCAAAATTCACAAACACAGTGCAGAAACTAATAAATTATTATTCCGAAGAAGACGAATTCAAGATAATATACTTCCATCTGTCTCTGAAAATTTATCACTTATTTTCATTTTTATCCATCCCCAAAAATTTGCCACCTTTCACTTTTACTATATTTGATAGAGGACTCCACATTCCAATAACTCATTCTCAGTCACATTTTATTATAAAACTAATATATAAAAATAGGACTCACATTCCATAAACTTTTTCAACACACTTTTTATTACTTTTATTAAAACACGTGCCGGGTCAAATGGTGACGAATTATTAGGGACGGAGGGAGTATATGTTTATTAGTAGACCCCAATTTATTTTATAATTGATCAACCTTCATTTCGGAAAATGTTATCCGTACACATTTATGTTAGAAAGGAAAATATGTAAGTAAGGAAAATAGGTAAGCAAGGAAAAGAAATTAATTAGGGAATGAGTATTAGGGCAAATCTTGCCATTTTTATGTAACTCTTGGCCTATTTAAAAGAGGCATACCTATTGTAATTGAATGAACAAGTGGAATGAATAATACTCATATCTTTCAACATGGTACCAGAGCAAAGGCTCAGAACAAAATCATCATAGCCTAATACCTTTCCCGACCAAGAAGGCGGTTATTCCCAACCTGCAACATGTCAGACGATGAAGAGAAACCGAATATGGAGGAGACACGATTAAAGATGAGTAAGAATGTTACTCTAGCCGTTAAACTCAACGGGATGAATTATCCCCTATGGAAACGGCTGATGAGAGTAGCCATCGTGGGAAGATGAGCAAACAGGTATATCACCGGTACACCGCAGCCGCCGGAACCTGGAATGAAGGGGTACATAGAATGGGAGGAAGCCGATATGACAGTTTTCTCATGGATAATTGACAACGTCGAAACAGAAATTGTTGTCGACTTTGCACATCACCAAACAGCGCAAGCTCTGTGGGAGAGCCTACAAACTACATTCAAAAGTACTGCAGATCCATATCTGTTGTACGATCTAGAGGAAAAGGCAGGCCGAATCGTGCAAGGGGAACATGGGCTAGAAACATATTGGCGACATCTCCACGGAATCTGGGTCGAAATTGACCGATGCCAACATCAACCTGTGGATTGCTGCGACAAGGGGACTAGCCAACTTCGAACGTATGTAGCAACAAGACGGCTGTTCAAATTCCTAACAGGCTTGAATGCAAGATATGACGGGATCCGAAGGGATATTCTCAAGGAAACTCCGTTGCCCTCAGCCGAGACCGCATACGGTCTAGTAAAACGAGAAGCTACGCGGTCGAAAATCATGCCAGCAGCAGACATCGATCCCCAGACCGGCGCAATCAACGATGGATCATCATCGGGCCAAGTCGGACACGGGTTCGCCGTCAGAAACCAGCCATCACCACGACCAAAACAGCCACCACCACGAACTGCCGCGCAAGAGCCCAATCGCCAAGGCGGTTTCAAACCCGACAAATCAAAATTATGGTGCTCTCATTGCGGAAAACAAAGACATACTCGAGATACCTGTTTCCTCCTCGTTGGATTTCCGGAATGGTGGGATGAAACTCAAAAGGCTAAAGCTCGATTAGCTATCGGAGTCGAAGATGGATGCGGATTATTTCCGCAAGGAGCAGGGAATAGGGAGATGACTAACACCCGTGGGAGAGCAGGAGATACCGGTCCTCAACCGGGTGGAGGCGGCAGGCCCGGCGAGGCAGCCTTCGCGGAGAAGAAAGGAGGCGGGTCATATGGAGGTAACGGATTGGGGTTGAGAAACCCCGATCCCTAATTTGATTTTCAGAATAAACCCCAAAGCATGAGTAATTTAATTTCTGGTCCTTATAGTTCAGAATATATGCAATATGACCCGGGAAAATTACAGTTAGGACCCCAGAAAGACTATATTCCACGTTTGACCCCAAAACTGTCTGAAAATTCTGTCTTAAGCCCAAATCGTTTTGCACCCTTGGAAAATATACCTATTGCATGCATTGCCCAAAGTAAAATTGACCCTAAGGAGAGTGAGTGGATTTTTGATTGTGGGGCAACTGATACTATGACCTACGATATGAAAGATTTTTCTGAATTTAATGGGGCAACTAAAAGCCAAATTCAAACTGCCGATGGAGAGTTGACCGCTGTGGGTGGGAGTGGAACCATTGAAATATCCCCAACCCTAAAGCTTACAAATTGTCTCTATGTGCCCAAATTATCTCATAAACTTATGTGTATCAGCCACGTGACGAAAGAATTAAACTGTACGTTACTAATGCATCCAAATTTCTGTGTATTACAGGATATCAGGACGAGGAGGATAATTGGGCGTGGCACTGAGCGTCAAGGTCTTTATTATGTGGATGAGATTACTCAACAAGGTGGCACAGCGATGCTTGCTCACGGATCTGCAAATCGGGAAGCTTGGTTGTGGCACCGCAGATTGGGCCATCCATCCTCGGGTTATTTAAAATTGCTTTTTCCAAAGTTTTCCCATTTTAAGGATATTACTTGCGAATCTTGTGTTTTGGCAAAAAACCACAGACAACCCTTTAGATCAAGTGATACTCGCGTTAAGACTATTTTTTCTCTAGTGCATGCCGATGTTTGGGGTCCAGCTCCTATTGTTGGTGATCATGGTTTTAAATATTTTCTCATTTTTGTGGATGACTGCACTAGATTGACTTGGGTATATTTTTTGAAGCATAAATCTGACGTTTTTGAAAAATTTACCCGTTTCTTTACAATGATCCAGACACAGTTCCAAACCACGATCAAAATTCTTAGATCCGATAATGGTAGGGAATTTGTTAACAAAGACATGACCGATTTTTTTAAAGAAAAGTGGTTAGTTCATCAAACTACTTGTCCTTACACTCCTGAACAAAATGGTGTAGCTGAACGAAAGAATAGGATAATCCTAGAGGTCACGAGAGCCCTGTTTTTTGACTCAAATGTTCCTAAATTTTTTTGGCCTGAAGCTGTTGCCACTGCTGTCTACCTGATTAATCGTTTGCCTACAAAAATTTTGGGTATGAAAACTCCTTTGCAGACTCTCGCATCCCTTACTGATATTCCTCCACCTCTCACACTTCCGCTCTAAATCTTTGGTTGTTCCGTTTATGTGCATGTACCGAAACACGAAAGAGGAAAATTTTCTGCATGTGCAATAAAATGTGTTTTTTTGGGGTATGTGATAAATCAGAAGGGCTATCGATGCTATCACCCGGGGTCTAGGAAGGTTATAACAACCATGAATTGTAATTTTCTAGAAAGTGAATACTTCTATCACACCCAACCTCGGGGTCAGGGGGAGGGTGCTGTTCAGGGGGAGTGTGATAAAATTGGACCCCTCAGTTCGCCGATGCCACATCCAAGTATCTCGATCGTGGAACCAACAGAACAAGCTAGTGTCACTGCCGAGTCAGTCACATCTGCTGTAGAGCCTCCTCAACCGCCCACGCCTGAATCGAGTCCTCCTCCAGTGATATCTGAGGTAATTTCTGAAACTAGCTCAGATAATACAGTTATTACCTCTGACACTTTTGGTGTAGACGAGAATGAGAATGCAACAATTGATGGTGATACCGGCCGCTATATACTCCCCAACAGAACTACTAGTGGGGTCCCGGCTAAGAGATACATTCCTAAGAGGATTAGTAGAAGCCGATATTCTATGGCGAATCTGGCTTAAGCAAATCTAACAGAGATGGCTAGGGCGTTTGAAGCAGCACTTTACGAAGAAGAAGAAATCCCATATACGGCCGAGGAGGCTATGAAAATTGCTCACTGGCGAGAAGCAATGCTAGTAGAAATGCGGGCTCTGATGAAGAACAATACATGGGAAGTATGTCTTAACCTGATGGAGTTCGAACTGTGGGATGCAGATGGGTCTTCACTATCAAACGAAGGCCAGATGGGTCGATTGAAAGGTATAAGGCGAGACTTGTGGCCAAAGGATACACTCAGACTTATGGAGTTGATTATGCTGAAACATTCTCACCGGTAGCAAAGATGAGTACTATTCGAGTGCTCTTCTCAATAGCGGCAGTCAGGGAATGGCCACTACATCAGTTCGACGTGACAAATGCATTCTTGCATGGGGAACTGAAGAAGCCCATTTACATGGAGCCACCACCTGGATTTGTTGGAGATTTCGAAGGAGGAAAGATTTGCAAACTAAAACGAACACTATATGGGCTAAAGCAGTCACCTAGAGCTTGGTTTGGGAGATTCTCTGAGGCAATGAACAAGTATGTGTATGAACAAAGCAACTCTGATCATACATTATTCTTGAAGAAAAGAGGAAGAAAGATCACATGCCTCATCATCTATGTAGATGACATGATTCTCACGGGAGATGATGAAGAGGAAATAAGCAAGCTAAGGAAGAATTTGTTTGCAGAGTTTGAAATGAAGGACTTGGGATTACTAAAGTACTTTTTGGGTATAGAAGTACTAAGGTCAAAGAAGGGGATCTTCATCAGTCAGAGGAAATATGTACTTGACTTGTTAACCGAGACAGGACTACTAGACTGTAAGCCAGCAGATACTCCTATGGTTCAGAATCATGGTCTGCGGATAGTTGAAGGAGCTGAAGCCACTCACCGCACGAGATATCAACGTTTAGTTGGGAAATTGATATACCTATCCCACACTAGACCCTACATAACTTATGCAGTTGGAGTAGTTAGTCAGTTTATGCATGCACCTCAAGTAGCTCACTGGGAAGCAGCACTGAGGATTGTTCGATATCTGAAAGGGTTAGCGAACCATGGGATTCTATTCGAGAATCATGGACATTTAGAGATTCATGGCTTCACCGATGCTAATTGGGCAGGGAACCCAAATGACAGAAAATCAACTGCTGGATATTTTACCTTTGTGGGAGGAAATCTTGTCACGTGGAGAAGCAAAAACAGAAAGTGGTAGCCTTGTCAAGTGCAGAAGCTGAATTTTGAGGGATTAAGAGTGGGTTGAATGAGATTCTGTGGCTGAGGAAATTGATGACTGAGTTGAACTTAAACTCACAGAAATCATGTAAGTTGTTCTGTGATAATAAGGCGGCAATCAGTATATCTGAAAATCCAGTTCAGCATGATCGGACAAAACATGTCGAGGTGGATCGACATTTCATCAAGGACAATATAGAGGCCAAGACAGTAGAACTTCCTTTTGTGAGGTCTGAAGATCAGTTGGCGGATATACTCACGAAAGTTGTCGATGCAAGAAGCTTCCATGAGGTATTGGGCAAGTTAAGTATGGGTAATCCCATTACTTAACTTGAGGGGGAGTGTTAGAAAGGAAAATATGTAAGTAAGGAAAATAGGTAAGCAAGGAAAAGAAATTAATTAGGGAATGAGTATTAGGGCAATTCTTGCCATTTTTATGTAACCCTTGGCCTATTTAAAAGAGACATACCTATTGTAATTGAATGAACAAGTTGAATGAATAATACTCATATCTTTCAACAATTTAGTTTAAACCTCAACGCAGTTTTGCAATTCAATGAGCATCCACAATGGAGCGCTCTATAGCGCGCTCTATAGGGCGCCCTATCCTCCGCCACATCAGCATTTTATCCTCCTACTCATCCACCTGCAGTGGGACGCCCTATAGCCCGCCCTATACTTTTCCCTATAACATTTTATTTATCTTTTATATTTATTTCATTTTTTATTAGTATTTGAGTATATAATAAAATTTTAACACAACAAATTTTTTTAAAAAACTTCATTTTATTGAAAGTTGAAAGAGCACAATACAAATTACTTAAAAAACTACAATTTCAGTGGCGGTTACATGCACAAATTTCTTCAACCATGTCGGACATGAGTCGACCATGCTCTTGTTGGTTGCGCATTGAGGTCAGTGCCTCTAGAACCTCATTGTAGCCCATCGGCAATCCTCGAACGTGGGGCGGGATTGCCGTGCTAGAGCTAGATCCAGCTTCATCATCACCCCAATCGGTGATTCTTCCACCTTCGTGTTCGACTATCATGTTATGTAAGATGATACACGCATACATGACATCGGCAATGACTTCCCTGTACCGGAAACGCGTCGGACCTTTCACTATTGCCCACCGCGCTTGGAGCACACCAAATGCCTGCTCCACATCCTTCCGCTCAGCCTCCTGCCGTTGCGCAAATAAAGCTCTCTTCTGATCCATTGGGCAGCTGATCGTCTTCAAAAAAACAGGTCACCTCAGGTATATGTCATCGGCCAAGTAGTACCCCATATGATGTTGTCATCCGTTTGCAGTGAACTGAAGGGCTGAACCGTTGCCATTGCATTGCTCGGTGAAGAGATACGATGTGTTCAAGACGTTGATGTCGTTGTTCGACCCCGCCACACCGAAGTAAGCATGCCAGAATCAGAGCCGATGGTAAATTGGACTCTCCACGACGTCGGACAATTCTTCCACTCCCAGTGCATTCAATCTATACTCCTTAGCATTCCAGGAAAGTCGTGCACCTTCTCATGCATGTTCATCAGGTCCTGGCAATCTTCAGTAGTAAGCTTTCGCAAATATGTGTTGTTGAAAGCCTCCACAACTCCCCTACAAAATTTCTTCAGGCACTCGCGGCTAGTTGTCTCCTCGACGTGAAGGTACTCGTCGAACATGTCCGCCGTGGTGCCGAAGGCCAACTGTTGGATCACAACCGTGCACTTCTGCAACGGCGTAAGTCCGGGTCTACCAATGCCATCTTCCCGATACTGGAAGTATTGATCACGTGGCTTCAATGTGTGGACAATGCGGAGAAAAAGATCCTGTCGCATTCTAAACGGGCGGTGAAAAACCGTCGGGCCCACGATGGTTCCTCGGCAAAATAGTCTGCGAACAGACGTTGGTGAGTTAAGTCGTGCTCGCGGTGGACAAAGGTTCGACGTCAAATCGGCCTCTGGACCTGCTCCGCCGCTTTACGCTCGCGCTCCATTTCGGCCAAGCACTCCGCCGCAGCCTCATGAACGCAATCGAATAAGGCCCGAGTCAAGGCCCGAGTAATGCCCTCCAAGGTACTCTAGTCGTCGTCGGGTCTCATTTTTTTAGTGAGAAAGATTGGTGTGTGGGGAAAGAGAATTAAGAGATGGGAGAGAAAAATTAGTGTGAAAAATTGAATGAGAAATGAGGTATATATAGATAAGAAATTATTAAAAAAAAACGTGTTGCATCGCCCGTGGTATCGTCTGTGTGACCCGCAATGGGGCGGACGATGCGTGTTCAGAGGCATATCGTCCGCGGACGATGTAT